>NC_090436.1:388458511-389063344 GCF_031143425.1 Pleurodeles waltl | reverse complement strand
TGAACAACAGTGACATAGGTAGACACTCTGTGGTTGGAACTCATCAGTATGCGCTATACACCTTGTTCAACGAACAAACTGATCCCCCATGAAATCCTCACAGGGTGTTTGATGTCTGGGGGGGCTCCCCGCATGCTGCAACATTGCATTTGTCTAATAAATTGCTAAGAGGATATTGTATTACCCTGACTAAGCAAGTACAACTTTTGCACCAGCAGGTGTAGAAAGCTTTGCTGGAACCTCTTCAGATCTCGGGGCATGATTTCAAGGCTGGCGAGCGGGTCCTAGTAAAAACATTTTAAGAGAACAAACTGTCTGCAGCAGAGGTATGAAGGTCTGGTGCAAATTCTGCTGGAGAACGACACTGGAGTAAAATGTACTAATTATAAGAACTGGATACATGCATCTCATGTGACGAGGGCACCTGCATCGACGTGTCAAGAACAGCCAGAACGCGGGCCAGATTTACCATAAGCAGCACATATCAACAAATCCCAATATAATATGAGACCAAACGTGAAAAGGAACCATAAGGTATAAAAAATAAAATTTATAAATGACTCATAAGTGCTAGAAACCCCTGTGAGCCTAATATGTACATGCTTTTGGGAAATAATGGATGGCAAATGAAGAGAGAAGGTGAAAGAACTAAAAAGGAAATTTCTATTAAACCTGCTTGTGTTATGATATTAGCATTTTTGAGGTGTTGCTTAATAAGTTGTGTCATATTCATCTATAAAATGTTAATGCCCATTATATTGCCTACGTCATCTCCTGTATTACAAGATGGCCATGAACACTACCATGAGAAATATAAAGACAATATTGCTATACAGACTATGAATGCTTATCACAAGGAAAGGAATGTTTTAGACTGTTGGATATGTTTGAAACTCCCAGTAACAGTAGACAAAATGAATACTTTTCCTGCATCTTTCTTTTTATACAATGATTCATGTTTTATTATATATAAAATGATTATTACTTGGGTTCCAAGAAACAAACAAATTCTCTTATGAAACCTGTATCAAGAAAAGGTAATTACATCTGGTAGTAGTAATTATTTACAGAGGCCAGTTGATAATACAGTGTAGGATTCAGCATACAGAGGTTTGCTAAATATTAATACCTATGGTTAGGAGATCTAGGGATTACCTTAGGAGGCTAAATACCTCAGAAATAGAAGACACCAACATTCCATATCTTATGTTCTCAGCTAACACTCTAGGAAAATTATGTATACATGCCAACTGGTCACAAACAGTAAAAAGCCAATCACAGTAGGGGACAGTGTAGGCAATACTACATTTTGACTTACCAATATTTTATGGCCTAGCATACCTTTATATGAGGAGGACGGAAGCTATTGGATATGTGGAGTGAAAGCCTATACCTGGCTACCTTTAAATTGGGCAAGTTTTTGCTACCTTGGAATTGTATTTCTCATGTCAGACATCATAGTAGTGACAATATGAGGTATTGGATGGTGGATTTTAGAAGAGTGGGGTTGGGGGAAACAGGAAACACAAAAGAAGATTCAGCAGGAGAAAGAGTTTCTGGCCTTGCAAAGGGTCTCTTTATACCTTGGGCAGGGACACCCTCTCAATCCTATGGTAAGTTGCTGAAAACAACAATAAGCGAAAAAACATCTGTGGGAATAGCTAATCTAAAAGTAGAAGTAGTGGCAGCACATTTAGTAACTTTACAGATAAGGACTGTTGTTTGGTTCATGGGGTTCATGGTAGACAGTTCAGCTTAAAAGGGCACTAATAATACTTAGCCTATTAGTTGGGAGTTGTCTGTTGGTGAATTTGTTACTTAGCTGTATGTCAGCCTGTATATTTACATATTGTTCTCAAATTACTAAGGTGATGATGGCAAGACCAAGGGCTATACAAGTTTCTAATTGTAATGTAATATATAATATGATGAAAATATAAACAAATGATTGAATGTTAGTTCAAAAGAAAGGATTGAGAATGTGTAATTTGTATGTATCATGTAGTTCTTAATTATTCTGTGCCAGCCAAGTTTTACTTACTCCTGCTCATTAGTCTATTTCTGAAAAATGCTTATATGGTCACATACCGTTAACTGCCAACTATTAATAGCACTCAGGAACAGTTGAATAGTGTTATTCTTTCCTGCCTTGTAAAAGCTCAAGGTTCAAAGCTTGTACTTCTATAAGAGAGGACAGCTGAGACCTGCAGGAAATTCTGATGAGTTGTGTCTTTTTACCCTGGAAAGTCTCTGGTTAGGCCTTTTCTAAATTTGTGTTTGAAACTAATGAAGATAAGACAAGAAGCCTAAGTTAAGAAGTCCAGAAGTGGTACATCTGTTAGGAACATGTATAGCCACATCCTTTCAAAGATGTGAGCACCCACTATGATATTTTTGTGTTTTCTGACTCATGTGTTTCAATTATAACCAATGATGCCTTGTACATATATAGATCGTGTGCACGTTTCATTCACCAGAGCTATTGGTCTGAAGTGTACAGGCTCTCTGTAGCACTGCAACTAAATAAACAAGATTGTTTTCCACATCTGCATTCTGTCCTATTTGTGAGCAGTGACATTATGTATGCTCTGTTATGCTGCTCCATTGAAAAACCTAATCAGGACCCCAACAACCTTACTAGTTTCCAACAAACATAGGCCTACTGTTTTTTTGGATAGGGCTTTGAGAAATTGGTTGCTAACCAGCTCCATTGCAAGATCAAGTGCAATCCCTTCTACAGATCTATTGTTCCATTTTCAGAGCAGATGCACCTCCGAAACAACAAACTTTCAAGTACTGGATGATGCCTTGCAGATTGCAGAGAAAGTTAACTCCTACCTTCTCATACTACTTGACCTCTCAGAAGCATTCAGCACCTTTGTCCATAAAAACACAGTGCACATCCTAGCTTATCAAATTACCTTTGCAGACACCATACCTCAATGGTTCATATCATATATGGAGAACAGAGTCCAACTTGTCCAAAAATAAACTCCTTTTCCCAGCTCTTCATGTTGATGTTACATCCCTCAAAAGATGACAACGAAATTGTCTGGTTGAAGCCCTTCAGTCCAAGTACTGGTGTTCACAGCACATCTCAAGATGAATAGGGTGACGGCTGAGTTTGTTCTTATCACCACTTCTAGCATGGTGCGTGAAATGAACTTAGAGAACCTCAGCCAACAATTTCTCAGTTGCATCAAGTCCTTCGCCTGTCATATTGACAGCAACTTTACCTTAAGAAACATATAGCACACCAAATTAAGACCTCTGTCATGAGCTATTCCCATTAAGAAAAGTGAAATCATTCCTACCCAAAGATGACTTTACAGCAAGTATGCAGGCACTGATCCTGACTCATTTGATATTCTCAATGGCATCCCAGAGACCCATCTGACTACTTTACAGAGTGTCAATCATGCTGCAGCATATCTTACCAAAGCTCAGCTGTGCTACGGAACATCCACTGGCTCCTGCTGACCACCCATTTTATCTTCAAAACCTTTTGCATTACCTCTAAATTGGTCAGAAATGGCATACCACCATTCCTAGTGTCCAGGATCAGGCAGCCCTGGAAGCTCTGCATAACTCACATCAACAGAGTGACCAGATTACAGGTCGGGAAGTGAAGGCAGCATAAACTAGTTGGCAGACCTTCACCTGCCATGCCCAGTTGGTGTGGAGCGCTGTCCCACTGGAATTCCTTCAGGCACATACCATCCTCGGCTTCAGGAAAGAAGGCAAGACCCTGCTCTTCATCCTGGCTACTAAAGCTACCTTATGTACCACCATCGCTGTGCCACCATTTCCCATTGTTCCCCATTGTTCTTCTCTAATTTCTCCCCACTCTTCATCTGTAGCATAATCCCCGCACACTCTCACACACCAGAAAATCTCAACCTCTTTACCCTCACACCCCACCTTCACCCCTTCTCTTCTTCACAGTACTCCACTGCTACAAAGTTAAGTTTTTGCATTATGTTTTGTAAATGCACAAACCTATAAAGTTGTATTTGAACATAAAACATAATAATCAAGCCACATAGTGTATGAAGGCCATGATGCACATTTCACCTTGGTGATGCAGCATTTTGGCAATCTGGAAGTGCAAGGATGACCTCTCTGAAAATAAGATACCGGAAGCCTATAATATAGTCTCAAGTGAAAAGATTTTGTTTCAGGAAACCGATTTAATCAACTTCAAACAGACATATGAAATGTGTTTTTTTAATCTTTTGCAGTGTGCTGTGGGAAAGGAGCAACTAACATAACTTTTACAAAGCGTTATGTGTCACCTCTGCGACATGTTAGAGCACTCGAAAACTAACCGGGGCATATTTGTGAGCCCCTTGTGCTGCCGTTGTGTCACTTTTGTGACGCAACAGCAGCGTCAACCTTGAAATGATATCTACGATGCCACACAAAGCCACTTTGCATGGCGTTGAATGGCCTAATAGATATGGAGTAAAGCAAGACAGTGCAAATCGCTGCACTGCCTTACTCTGGCAAAGGAGGCATTCCATGTGTGTTGCTGTGGGTGTTCCCACGCAACATCCATGGATTTTGACACATGCATCAATACCTTACGTCTCCCTATGTGGGCTGCAGGAAAAAGCCTCCTAGGATTGTTTTTTTCATGACAAATTTGATTGAGTTTTACCATTGTGAACAGGCCAAACTGGCCGATGATTGTACAAGAAGAAAAACTCAAAAGTACAGCAACATTATTACAAAATGTGCACAGAGAAACCTTCCTGCACCACCCAACCACCCAACAACCTGTAATGATGTATTTTTCAGATAATGCTGCTCAGTGTCATTCTATTTCTCCCACCGCATGTCTATACTTTTGAATCTCTTCATCAAACCCCAGAATTGTTTTTGTGAAGGAAGGTACTCCTTGCTGCACAAAAACAATCCTGCGTACAACGCAGACACTCTTGGACTAGGGTGCAAGGGTACCTGCATCGGCACTAGGCTGCCAAAAAGGCACCAACACAGTGGGAAAGGACAGGAATGCGCCGTGTGCCGTATGTAGATGCAGCACATTCCTGTCCTTTGCCTTTGACGACGGGCAGCAAGATGACTTGCTGCACTGCCCTGTGCCAAAAGCCCATAAATAATGTCCTTACCATATACAGTTACACAGAGAAGAAGGGAACAAAGGAAGTTGGAGTCTTCTGGGTCGGCTATTGCCCACATCTTATATTCTGCAGTTCTAGTCTAGAGACTTAAGAGCCAAATAAAACAGGCGCAAGCAGAGAGCTGTATAAAGCATTGGATGCCCCAATGTCAGCAAATAATTTCCCAATGATGAATTGTATATTTATGAAACTGAACTAATGCATATTTTGTCTACAGACTGCAGAAACTGAATTGGCCACACAAAAAGCAATCAACAATGAGCCCTTTGTGCTGTTGGCATTTCAAATAGTTATTCAGAATACAGGTTATCTTAAACTGAGCAGAATTTGAAAAGGCCTCAGTTGCTCATGTTTCTTCAAACATAGTGCAAGAGGGAAACAAGTTTCATAACAGATTAGGGTGGAAGAAATACACGCCATTAAATACTGCATAATGACAGGAAATGGGTAAACGCTGTATTCCCACCAAATTACTTACTGTTAGATTTTGCGAAAGTTTTATAAGATTCAGATGGGTTAACAACACACAATAACTGTTGTGAGTCTGTGGCAATGCCCAAGAGATAGAAGTTGTATAGTGCTGTGGAGTAGTAAAGTGTCACATACACTCTGTACCAGCCACAAACTACACTGTGGCGTTCATGGCAAATATCTATGGTATCGCTGTTATAACACATACCTGCCATTCCCCATGTTTACATTAATGCGCTAATACTGCATCCTTCTGAAACAGTAGCGCTACCTTGCATCAAGGAAATACTGTGACGGGTTACTACCAGCAAAATGCTTAGTGGAAGCAGCCGCATATCTCGAGGGGCAGACTGGGGGGGGGGGGGGGTGAATGGGGATGTGGGGGGGATAAAAAAATATATATTTAAAAAAACGTACCTTCACAGATGCCACCGGCCGCCTTACGCTCCTCTTCTCCTGTGGTGCCCCACAATTCACTGGGACACCAGCACAGGCTACCCAGCAATCCCGCCACTGCTTTCATGCTAAACCTAGCATGAAGGCACTGTCAGAATTGGTCTGAGCAGCTTGGACTGCTGCTCAGACACAACCCTGGGGTCTATGCAATTTCTCCAGCCCGGCTTAGAGAAACTTAAGTGCTCATCCATGTTTGGCCGGCCTAAGACAGCCGGCCAAACACACATGCGCACTTAGGTGCACTCCCTGCTCCTGCCCCTCCCCTCTCCACCCTCCTGTGGCCCAGCCCCACCCCTCCCTGCACATTCTGCTGGCTGAGCCAGCAGCTGTAAAATAAAACAATGATTAAATATTGTTTTATTTTACAGCTCCTGTCTCTTAGCCAATACTAAATGAGTTCCTGAGCTCCTATTTATCTATTATTTACAATTACATAGTATGAACATCGCCCCTAGGACACTAAGGTTTGTACAGTACAACATGTGTACAACAAAGCAATATATTTATGTTTATTTTTGCTTATATAGTGTACACTGCTGAACGTAATCATTGATAGGCATCTAGACATTATGAGGTACTATACAGTAACATGGCAATAGTTACAATGAGTAAGACAGGCTTTCACACGGGAAGAGGGTGAGAGACACGTAAATCAGGCACAAGTTGCACATCGCAGACCCAATAGTTCACTGTTTAAATAATTAAAGTAGAATAATATGTTTCTTTTATAGTAGATACATATATTAAAGGTGGAGGTTTCACAGCTGGGCAGTTGAAGATGCAATGACCGAGTCCAGCAGACACAGCTGAGAGATATAATTGTAACATGTAGAAAACACAATAAATTGTACAAAAAGGAAAACGTGAGCACAGATGTGAGGGGCTGTACTGAGGGAGGGAATACTTGAACATAGGAGTCTTGAGCTAAGATCTGAACTGCATCAGTAATTGGGAGTGACTAACATGTAAGACCATGCTAATCCAGAGTCGGGGGCTACTACTGAGAACCATCAGTCCCATCTCTCTGCACTGAGAGATACAGATAACCAAGAGGCACTCCTCTGCTGAGCATGAGTTGCTTAAGCGTATGGTAGGATTTTACCTCGACGCCTGCAAACACAAACACTCACTTGCGTCGTGGTAGACGTAAGGGCTGCCAAATCCAGCACATCCTTGCAAACTCCGACACGGACACACATACAAATGCACGTGGACATGTCACATGGTGAGACAGGTCAGGGAAAATGTGCATTGGGGGTTGGGTGACTCGCCCTTGGTAAGACAGACCTCCTAATATACCGAAGGTGGTGACTGTAATGGATGAGTGACTCCATCAGTGGATTCTCACCAATAGAAGAGGCGGGGGAACTGTGAGTTTGGCAATACAAGAGAACCACCAAATTATGGCAGTTCTTCTGTCACACCAAATTGTAAATGACTTCCATGTCTCTTGCGTCTTCCCTTTAAGATTCCATGTCAATCTCGGTTGAACTTGGCAAGCGGGAGCAAGTTTATTGCTGCAAGGGAAATATCTGATGACTTATTAAGCAAAATATCAAACTGAATAACCGAGCTAAACCGAAAAAAAGCAAATAAGCAAGCTAACGTAAATTGCACCATAGACAGTAGAATAACAAAGTTAATATGGGTATATAAATCTGATTTCATGTCTCACCCTTCACATAGCAAGAGGATCACATTATTCACACAACATGGTAGCTGCAGTCGGGAGTGGCTTGGGTTTATTAGAGGAGTTTCAGGGGCTCCAGAGCTGTCATAGCGGGAGAAGGAAGAAGATCTGGTAACTTGTGCTCGACATCAGAAATCTGCAGTGGAAAGAGGACTGCACTTAATTCTTGAATCTTTGGGGGCAGGAGGACAAGCTGTCAAAGCTTAACTGAACAAAAGTGTTGTGGGGGTGAATCTAGTTACAGTACTACACAACTATCACAGTTGCAATAAAGTATAAATGCACAACGCTTTTAACAATATCTCATAAAGTATAATATTAGCATTATACAATATACATTGTGAACAGTAATCAGGAAATTGCTAAGTGTACAAAACACAATTAATGTAATATAGCATTCACACCATAAAACCAGTAATCTCTCAAGAGGGTGGTAACCCACAGGACTGTGTCTTTGCACATGTTGAAGTCCTTGAACTGTGAAGAAGATCCTTTTTGGTTTCTGACCACGTACCCTTATCACCTCTTTGGTTGACTCCAAAGGTAGCGAATCTTTCAGCGATTGGTAAATTACAGGTTAATTATCAAACACTGAAAACAGAGCCTGCTTCCTTCTCGGAATACTCTTAGGGTGAATAATTAAAGAAGAATTCCATCCTGCTTAGTGTCTGCAAAACTGGCTGCAGTTTGCCTGATCTTTAGTTTTTTCCACTACACCCATTTCTTCTTCCTGTTTGTCACGCCTGTGTAAATGTGATAGCCCTAACCTTCAGTGCACTGCAGCGCTGTTTGTTGCAGAGGATTAGTGTTTGTCTTGGTCAAACCTGTATGTTTGATTAGTTTCACAAACTGAGCCTCCTGCTCAATGGGCTACTTGACTTAGATTCAGAGCTACTTGACTTACAATTTGCAGATCGATGGATACCAACAATACATCTTCAGGAGCCTTTTTATTTCATTATTCATTCTATTTCAAACATAGCAAATTACAGGATAAAGCAAATTACACATTTTGAAAAAAACTTGACATAATATTGCCAATTTCAACTATTCATCAGTGTTATCAAGAAAAATAAGTTCATGTGCATTGTTAAAATCGTGACAGTACAAAAACGTTTCCAAACATTTTTTAAAGTTGATCCAAAGATCTGCTTATCATGCTGATCTCAAAGTCTATCAGACTGTGGACTTCTTCACTTCCAATAGCGTAACACTGTTCAAATGTGTGTATTCTGACCATTTTATCCAATGAAAAAGAGAACTCGGGAGCTGGGTATCTGCCTCCATCTCTGTGTGATTAGCTAGTAGCCTGTGAGCCTCAACATATATCAGTTTATGACTGTCAATTACATATGAAGAGGGGACAGCCCAGGAAACTTGTCTCAGGGTTGGGTTCAATGGGCACCCCTGTAAATGTTGTAATGAATCTGTGCCCCCCCATCTTATCACCAAAGTATAGACAATCCCATACCAATTTATACCAATCTCCCATGCTGTCATTGTGGTACCTGCGGTATTTAGCTGATATAGAATTATTAAATGTATGGAGTAGTGCTGAGGCATAATAGATCATCCAGTCTGACTAAAACTGCATGTGCCTTAAATTAGCACCTATAATCTGGTGGATTTTCAAATTTCATACCATGATGCTAAAATAATGAATATGCCCGTTTTATTTCATAAATATCTTTATATGTCGTTAATCAAATTGAGAAATTTGAACCATTACATGATGATAGCCGATATTAACCTGTTCAAGAGGTGTTTTTTCATTGATCCAGCAGAATCCCACATCATAATATTGGTAGGGATCTCAATAAGTGACAATTAAACAGTACGAGATAAAGAACCTACATTGTTGGTTGTTAGACATGCCTTTCAATAGATCCTAAGTCAGATTCTTACCTGAGGTCAATACATCTTTAATAGGACACATTTACTCTCTCCCAGTGCTTTCTTAACAGTCTGGAAACTGAGACCTCTGCAGTCTTCAAGTAGTGTTTCTGCATAAGCCCCTAGAATCTTATATGATTTATTGAGGGCCTTTCTCCTCTTCTGTAAATCAAAAAATATCTTGTACCTAAACTCTTTCAGATTATGGAGAGGTTTAAGATAAGGTTATGGAACCTTCCGTCTAGGAACGAATGTACATAATACTGTTGATTATCTGCCAGAGAAAATCTAATAAGCAAAATGCGAATGATACTTCATAATAGCATTTGGAATTTGGGAGGGGGCGCCTCCCTCCACTATATGCATATCTAAATGATTAAGTTTCAATCAATCAGTTAACTTGTAGACCGCGCCTTGTCACCTGTGAGAGTATCCAGGTGCTGGTAGGGTCTCTGTTGAAGGAGCCAGGTTTTCAGCATTCTATGGAACTCCTGTAAAGTAGGGGAGGGCCTGAGTTGCAGGGGGTGGCTGTTCCAGGCTTTGCCAATTTGGTAGGAGAAGGAGCGTCCTCCTGCTCTGCTGCATCGTTTGTGGGGGGTGGGTCAGTGCGAGGGAGGCAGGGCGGATGTGTCTGGAGGGTTTGTGAATTCTCAGAGGTGGTTGATGTAGGTGGGTCCGGAGTCATGCAGGGCCTTGAACACGTGGGTGAGAACCTTGAACTGGCATCTCTTTAACCAAGAGCCAGTGAAGTTTTTTGAGGTTTGGGGTGATGTTGGTGTGACGAGGGAGATCCAGCGTGAGTTGTGCTGTGATGTTTTGGATGGTCTGTAGTCTTTAAACTAGGTGGGCCACGATTCCCACAAAGAGGATGTTTCTATAGCCCAGTCGACCGGTGATGAGGGCTTTGGTGAATATGCACCTCGCGATTTAGGGAAGCCACTTGGAAATATTACATAACGTGCACCGGATGAGGAAGCAGGAGGATGACACTGCATTGACTTGGGACCTCATTGTGAGTTTGCTGTCCATGATGATACTGTGATTCCTGGCTCCCTCAGCTGGGGTTGGAGTGGGCCCCAGTACTGTGGGCCACCAGGAGACACCCCAGGGAGAGTTCTCGCTGCCAAAGATCAAGACTTACATATTGCCTGTGTTGAACTTGAGGCAGTTATTCCTCATCCATCTGGTGACGCTGGTCATGCATTTGTGGAAGTTGGTTCTGGTGATGGTGGAGTTTTTAGGAAGGAAGAGGATGAGTTGTATGTCGTCTGTGTAGGATATAATGTTGAGTCCATGGGATCTGGCTATGATGGCAAGGAGGGACATGTCGATGCTGACGAGGGTAGGGCTGAGTGAGAACCGTTGGGGGTCTCCGCAGATTATTTGTTTGGGTCCTGTTGGTGAAGAAGGAGGCATTCCATCTGAGCTCGGCTCTTTGGATGCCTATGTCGCGAAGTCTGGTAATGAGGTGCGGTGTGAGTCAGTGTTGAAGGCTCCTGAGAGACCTAGGAGGTTGATCAAGGCCTTCTTATTTGACTTTTTTCTTATTTGACTTTTTAAATGACTAATGATGCCTTCTATTTTGCTAAAATAAATAGGCAAGGATTGTACATGTAGAATCAAAAAAGGTGAAGGGAATTTGTAATGAAGGTATAGTCATTTGAAACTGTTTCCATCTTTACAATAATGCAGCTACTTTCCTGTATTGGGAGGAGAGTAGTTCCCACCATAGGGATCATTATTGTTTTCAGTCATCCTGTTGTCATTACCCAGTTTACAGTGCATCTTAACCCCTTGGGTGCTACTGATTGCTGGGGCGGTCCGATGCCACAGTTGACGTGTGCTTCGGACGGCCCCCGGCTGTCCAAGCACCTACCCACCCACAGGGGAAGTGCTATCACTTGCATGTGGGATGCCCCCTACACCCCCAACCAGGGATGGCAGCGGAAGCACTTCCGCTGCCACTCCCGACCCCACAGCAGCATCTAATGACATCAGCCAGCTCTGCACGCCACATAATTAGAAGTTGCCCCAGAAGCGATGGAAGCCATTTGCATCCAGCACGTAGATAGAAACAGGTGAGTTTCTCTTTGGGAGAAGTTTAAAAAATCTTTTTTTTTTTACAAAAGAGACATCGGGGAAAAGGAAAGAGTTTTCCTTTCCTCAGATGTCTCTTTGATCATGCAGCAGGAATGCGCACTAGATGCTAGTAATTTTGTTTTGTTTATATTTGTTTTGTAGGAAACAATCCTTGCCAAAGGGGAATATGCATTTTGGCCGTTTCTGCCCCTCTTGGGGGCAGGTCATCCTCTTTATTTCAGGCCCAACTACCCCCAAACGGGGCAGAAAGCACTATGCACCAGGGATTATTTGCTTCGCAATATCTGTTTGCTTGGGGAGCTGCCCCTTGGGCAAGGGTTGCTCTCATTTGGCGGAATTGTATTTTGCCTGTTTCTTCCCCCCTTGGTGGCAGGTCAGCCTCTTTTTTTTCAGCCCCATCTGCCCCCATGAGGGGCAGAAACCACTAGATACCAAGGATTATTTGTGTTGTAATGTTTGTTTGGGGAGTGGCCCCTTCGTCAAGGGCCGCTCCCCTTTGGGGGAAATGTATTTTGCCTGTTTCTGTCCCCTTGGGAGATAATCAGCCTCTTTATTTTAGGCCCAACACCAGGGATTATTTGCGTCACAATATTTATTTGTTTGGGGAGTGGCCCCATGGGCAAGGGTTTTCTTGCCTCTGGGAGAAATGTATTTTGGCCATTTCTGCCCCCCCTTTGGGGCAGATCAGCCTCTTTTTGGGGGGGCCCATCTGCCCCCAAAGGTTATCAGAAACCACTAGTCACCAGGGATTTCAATTGGAGCATTATTTTTGTGTTTTGGGAGTGGCCCCTTAAGGAAGGGTCGCTCCCCTTTGGGAAGCACGTATTTTGGCAATTTCTGACCCCCTGAGATTGGCCATTTTTCTAGGCCCATCTGCCCCCAAGGGGCGCAAAAAGCCACTAGACACCAGCAAATGTTTCTGAATGTTTCTGAATGATTTGTTGCGGGTGTTTGTGGACTGGTCCATTATTTGCATTTCTGATCATAATGCTTTTTATCTCATTTTTAGGGTCGAGCGAGCAAGTGCTGTAGCCTGCTGTAATCCATCTGAGGGCTTTTAACCACACCTACGGCACGCCCATCAGTTTAATTGGTTGGTGGGCTTGCCTTTTAAAAATCACTTGATTGTATTTGTGAATGGCATACCTTTTCCGGTGTTTAGACCTCCTCGAGCGCACCTGCCAACTTCTGAAAACATACGAGGCTTCATGTTTTAAGCATCATTTCTGGACTACTTTTTCTTTTTATTTCCTATGCAGCGGGATCTCTCTGCACATTTGCCGATACGATTGACTGCGAGCAAACTTCTGTTTCATTTTGCGTGCTCCTTCATTCTCATGGCGTGGCTCTTTAAATCGGCTTGCTTATGTAAAACGGTATTACCTTTCATTTTCATTTTATGTTGCAATAAAAGTCCAGTTAGGACTTTACAACGCTAATAGCTCTAAGTCGAGCATATATGAGACCCATTGCATTGCAAATGCTTGTTATTCTAGTTCAAAGCTTTTGGTTCCTTTGCTGTGACTCCTGCTTGTGGTTTTGTCAGTGGTAGACCTGCAGTTTGTGTAGTTGCATGTGTTTGGTAAAAAAAATTTTTTTTTACTGTTTACTCCAAATGAGTATTGTTGCCAGTCATGAATTAGTTTTTTATTAATGGTATAATAATAGCAGCATATTTAGCTTATGTTTTATTGTGTGTGAACTGCTCCTTAGATTTATGCACAATGTGTTTTGTGTTGTCTTATGTGTAATTGTATTTTGTTTTTCCTTTGGAGTGGGATATTGTTGGTGCTTGCTGTGTCTGTGCAAAGTAGGTGCTGGTGAGTTTAGCTGTCTCTGGCAAGTGAGTGGTATTGTTTATGAGTATATAGGGCTTTGTGATAAAGCCACCCTTTGTTTATTTCTTATTTTACACAGTGTTGGTTGTTGCTCACATTTGTCAAGTTATTTTGATTAGTAAGAATCATGGCTAACCGCAGGATCCTGGCTAACTGCTCAGCAGGTTGTTCGTATGCTTTTTGAATCTTACTCTGACAATGATTATGAGACTGGCTCTGCATCTGAGGCAGAGGAGAAAGTGCAAGATTTTGGCAGTGAAATTTCTGTCCGAGAGGAATCATCTGATGATGAAGCTACTTTTAGTGTGTATGAAGTGACTGGTTTGGAGGAGTACACTGATGTGCCGATAGTGCAGCAAGAGGCATCTGGATTGCAGCTTGGGGCTGCAAGGCTTCCCATTGGAAGAGCTGAACTCTGGGTTGCCCGAAACATGGCGCAGCCAGCGTTGCGATCCTTTACTGGTGTAGCAGGATGTAGAGTGAATACTGAAAACATTTTGCCTATAAATTTCTTTGAGTTGTTTATGAAGGATGTATTTTTGGGTGAGATTGTTGAGCAGACTAATTTTTATGCTGAACAGTATTTGAGGGACAACGGAGCCAGACTAGGGCCCCACTCCAGAGCTACCCAGTGGACTCCCACATATCTAGAAGAGTTGAAGAAATTCTTGGTTTTAACTTTTTTGGTGGGCTTGATAAGGAAGCCGTCGCTTTCTTCATATTGGTCACAAGTCCCTTGATGACAATGGCCATATTAACTGCAGTCATGAGTTGTGATCGGCTTTTTCTTCTGCTTCAGATGCTGCATTTTGTTGATGATGCCTTAGCGGTGCCACAAGAGCACCCTGAATGTGACTGTCCTTTAAGATTCGGACTGCCCTTGATCACTTTGTAGATTGATTTTCAGAGATCTGTTTTCCATGGAAAGAAATAGCTGTGGACAAGTCTTTGGTCCTCTTCAAGAGCTATTTGTTTTTTAGGTAGTACATTCCTAGCAAGATGGCAAGTTATGGAATTAAGATGTATATGCTGTCTGAGAGTAGTACAGGATATGTGTATAATTTCGGGGTCTACAGTGGTAGGGATTCCACTATTGACTACCCTGGGTGTCCATCCACTTTTGGAGTTAGTGAGAAAACTGTGTGGGAACTTGGTAGATGACTATTTCACAAATGAAACCGTTTGTACCTAGATAACTCCTACAATGGTGTGCAATTGTTCAGGGAATTGTTCAAAGTGGACACTGTTGCTTGTGGCACAGTCTGCTCTAACCATAAAGGTTATCCAAAGGAGCTTGTGTGTAAAATACTTGAGAGGGGACAGTGTAGTGCCTTGCTTAATGATGAACCGCTAGCTGAGAAATTTGCAGACAGGAGGAATGTCCACATGCTAACTACCATCCATGATGAAAGTACTTTGCCTGTGACTGTTTGGGGTCAGGTTGCTGAAATGCACAAACCTGTGTGCATTTTAGACTACAATAAGCACGTGGGTGGTGTAGATACAGTAGATCAGAGGCTGGAATCTTACATTGCTGTTCTTAAGGCTTACATTTGGTATAAGAAGTGTGCTATCCATTTGTTTAATCTAGCAACTGTGAATGCTTTTGTTGTGTTCAAGGATTGTTGTCCAGAGTCAAATGACTTTTTTTCAGTTTCAGGAATCTGTGATAGGCAGCCTTGTTGTGGTGGAACAGGCAAGTGTTCCTAGAGTTGGAGTGGTGGAGGATGTGGCTAGATTTAAAGATCGCCACTTTCCTGATCACATTCCTCCCACGCCCAAAGAAAACAATCCCTGTAAGTGATGTAGAATCTGTATGCATACGGAAGGCATGCGGAAGGAGAGTTGTATGCACTGCCCTGATTGTCCTGGGCTGTGTGTGCCCGCTTGTATTTGAATATACCACAAAAAAAAGACCTTTTGGGAGCACCTGTGAGCATTGTCTGGTCTGTATCGCTTCATATTTTTTGTTCAGTTTCACGGTTGGCATTGGTGTGATGTATTTAGTTAGAGCTGTTGTGTCTGTAGTTTTGTATTTACTTACAGTTGGTTTGTGTATTTTTTTTTGTTAAAAAAATGTGATGGTGGTGTGCGCAGACTGGTGCTTGGCTGGCAGTGTGTGTAGATTGGCAGTTGGCTGGCGGTGTGCATGGTGTGGCGCTTGGCTGGTGGTGTGAATGAGCTGGCGCTTGGCTGGCAGTGTGTGTGAGCTGGTACTTAGATGGCGGTGTGTGAGTAGTGACCTGCTGCGGGTCACTACACACACTGCTAGCCAAACGCCAGTCCACACGCTCCGTCAGCTGGTGTGATTGCTGTTTCAGGCATGTGGGCATATGAAAGTTACGGGCCCTTGAATGGCGCTGTCTGTTGATGTGAGTGTTGTTATGTGCTGGGCCCGAGGCTGGTGGAGTGAATAGTCTTGTGTGTGTTACATATAAAAGGTGCGTGAATGGACTAAAGCGATTGATGCCTTGGCTTTACAGCTCATGAGCTGTGAGTCATTGGTTCCGTTTTTTGACCTATCAATTATTAACAGAGCATTTCATTTTTGTGAAATCTCTTGTTAATAAAATTGTATATATTGAACTATCACTCACCCTCGTGCCATATCCAACCAGTATGTATATGTTGTTATGATAAAAAAAAACACTCCGCTGTAATCAGGCATGGGTATGGTTGGGTGTGGGTGGGCCAAGTGCCTGCGACAGGGACGGGACAAAAACGTGTAGAGATTGAGGGGGCACCAAAGAGTGTTCAGGAGCAGTTTTTTTATTACATTTTTAGGCTGACTCTGATTTGTGCACCTACACAAGTGAGGTATCATTTTTATCAGGAGACCGGGTTGTAGGGAAATGTGAGGACAATTAGATTTTTTTACTAAATTTGAGGTTTGCAGGAGATTCTGGGTAAGAAAACGTTGGGGGATCCATGCAAGCTACTGTTCCCTTTACTCCCCGGGGATCTTGTTTTCAGGTTTTGATAGGTTTCCCCAGATGGCCTCCGAGCCCGGGACCAAAATCACAGGTGCCCCCCTTGCAAAAACAGGTCACTTTGTGAAAGATAATTTTGATGTGTCCATGTTGTGTTTTGGGCCTTTCCCTGTCACTGGTACTTGCCACACCCACACAAGTGAGGTAACATTTTTATCTGTAAACTTGGGGGAATGCTGGGTGGAAGGAAATTAGTGGCTCCCCTCATATTGCAGAACTTTGCATCACCGAAATGTGAGTGTGTTTTTTTCAGACAAAATTTGAGGTCTGCAAAGGTGACAGAACCTTGTGAGAGCCCCACAAGTCACCCCATCCTGGATTCCTGTACGTGTCTTTTTTTCAAGAATATACCGGTTTACTAGGTTTCCTTAAGTGCCGGCTGAGCTGGGGTTTAAAATCCACAGCTAGGCACTTTGCATAAAACACATTCATTTTCCGTCGAAAAATGTGATGTGTACAAGTTGTGTTTTGAGGCATTTCCTGTCGTGGGCACAAGGTCTACCCACACAAGTGACATAGCATTTTAACTGGGAGACTTAGGGGAATGCTGGGTGGAAGTACGTTTGTGGCTCCCCTCATTTTGCAGACCTTTGCATCACCAAAATGTGAGGAAAATGTGTCTTTCTAGGCAAAGGATTCTGGATGACAGAACCTGGTGAGAGCCCCATAAGTCACCCCAGCCTGGATTCCCCTTAGTGCCTAGTTTTCATAAATGTACAGGTTTGCTAGGTTTCCCTAGTTGTGGGTTGCGCTAGAGCCCAGAATCCACAGCAAGGCACTTTGCAAAAAACACCACAGTTTTAATTTAAAAAATGTGATGTGTCCACATTGTGCTTTGGGGTGTTTCCTGTCGATGGCACTAGGCCTACCCACACAAGTGATTTTTATCAGGAGACTTGCAGGAATACAGAATAGCAGAACAAGTCTTATTACCAATTGTCTTTCTCTACATTTGTGCCTTTCAAATGTAAGACAGTGTGTAAGAAAGAAGTCATTTTGAGAAATGCCATGTAATTCACATGCTATTATGGGTACACCCAAATTCAGAAATGTGCAAATAATAACTGCTTTTATACAGCATATCTTGTGCCTATTCCGTAATTATATAGGTTTCATTGACACCTATTTTTCACTCTTTATATTTTAACCAAATGGATTGCTGTATACCCAGTACACAATGAAAACAAATTGCAAGGTGCAGTTCATTTTTGTGGCTCTGGGTACCTTATATACCCGCAACCAGAAGGGTCCAGCGGACATAATGGTATGTAGCTTTTGAAAATCTGCTATGCTGGAAAAGTTACAGATGAAAACAGAAGTGGTTGTTTTTTTCAACTCAATTTCAATATTTTTTTAATTCATATGTTACTTTCAATAGAAACACCTTAAAGGAGCTACACAAATGACCCCTTGCTGAATTTAGAATTTTGTCTACTTTTTCAGAAATGTATAGCTTTCTGGGATCCACCATTGGTTTTACACCCATTTCTGTCACTAACTGGAAGGAGGTCAAAAGAAAAAAATAGGAAAAATGGGGTATGCCCCAGTAAAATGCCAAAATTGTGTTGAAAATTGTGTTTTTCTGATTTTAGTCTGACTGTTCCTGAAAGCTGGGAAGATGGTGATATTTTGCACGACAAACCCTTTGTTGATGCCATTTGCAGGGAAAAAATTAGATGCTTTCTTCTGCAGCATTGTTTCCCATTTTCCCCCCACAAAAGACATTTTAGCTGTATTTTGGCTAATTTCTTGGTTCTCACCGGGGCAACCCACAAACACTGGGGCCCATATTTATACTTTTTGACGCAAAACTGCGCCAACGCAGTTTTGCGTGAAAAAAATTCGCGCCGGCTAACGCCATTCTGAAGCGCCATGCGGGCGCCGTATTTAATGAATGACGTTAGCCGGTGTTAGCCGCCGGCGCCGTCTGGTGTGCGTTAAAAAAAACAACGTACACCAGGCAGCGCCGGCGTAGGGGGATATGGGGCTTGGGCATCAAGAAATGGGGCAAGTCAGGTTGAGGCAATTTTTTCGCCTCAACCCGATTTGCGCCATTTATTTTCACTCCCAACCCCCATAGAAATGACTCCTGTCTTAGCAAAGACAGGAGTCATGCCCCCTTGCCCAATGACCATGCCCAGGGGACTTCTGTCCCCTGGGCATGGTCATTGGGCATAGTGGCATGTAGGGGGGCACAAATCAGGCCCCCCATGCCACAAAAAAATATAAAAAAAATACTTACCTGAACTTACCTTAATGTCCCTGGGATGGGTCCCTCCAGCCTTGGGTGTCCTCCTGGGGTGGGCAAGGGTGACAGGGGGTGTCCCTGGGGGCATGGGGGGGCACCTCTGGGCTCCTTCAGAGCCCACAGGTCCCTTAACGCCTGCCTTTTGCAGGCGCTAAAAAACGGCGCAAAAGCGGCCGTATGTCATTTTTTTGACCCGCCCACTCCCGGGCGTGATTTTTGCCCGGGAGTATAAATCCGACGCACATGCCTCGGAGTCGATTTTTTAGACGGGAACGCCTACCTTGCATATAATTAACGCAACGTAGGTGTCCACGCTAAAAAATTACGCTAACTCCATGGACTTTGGCGCTAGACGCGTCTAACGCCAAAGTATAAATATGGAGTTAGTTTTGCGTCGAAATTGCGTAAAAAAAAACGACGCAATTCCGGCGCAAACGGAGTATAAATATGCCCCTTAGAATCTGCAGGATGTTGGAATTTTTTTTTGCATATTTGGCATGGATAGCTTATGTGGACAAAATGTTATGGGGGCTTAAGTGAAAACTATCCCAAACAGCCAAAAAAGGCTTGGCATAGGAGGGAGAAAAGGCCCAGCAGCTAAGGGATTAAAGCACAGCAACTGTAGTATTCAAAAGTAGTGCCTCTGTTTTATGTGTGTCTCTGTGATAGCCACCTAACGCAGTGAATTGTTTGATTAACGTTAGAACAAGTTGATGGTTTCTAGGCCAGACAGTAAGAACAAAACCATATCACACATGTAAAGTTTTCATTTAGCTATACCGTTAAATGTAGGATAAGTGGTAGGGTTTTTGCAAATGCAGTTGCCTAGAGTTTATTGAACATACTGGAAAGGATAGATGATAGAGGGCACACTTGCATGGTTAACTCACTAACTGCTAGAGAACCTGCCTTTTCTGAACTTGTAATGGCGCAGAGGACCCTACATAAACAACTTTATTAATCACATGAGTTAGGATTACAGACCCATCCTTTCTAATTCCCACTAAATTTAGATCAAGGCCTTGTTTTACATAGCTTGTGTTACACTATCAGCAAGTGTCTTGTTACAAACCATCATTGTCACAGATTTTTGCTGCCTCTGCTCTACAGCTTCTGCTTATATTATTCAATTTAAAAATCGTCCAACTCTTGTTCCACTTCGAAATTAACAAAATACCCTTAGGCCACCAGCAGCTAAAAGGTAAAGTCTATACTAATCTCAGTCTATGAATTTTTCGTGTCAGAGAGGGTTGGGAGGCAGTAACAATCCACAACATTTATTACAGTGAGTTTGGCTTGGGTTTGTGGCTTAGCTCCCCTTCTTGCTTCTGGCCTTTATATCAATGGTTCCCAACCTTTTGACTTCTGTAGATTCCCACTTTATAATTACTGGAACCCGGGAACCCCCACTGAATAATTATTGTAATCCAGGGATCCCCACTGAGTCATTACTGGAAGCTGGCGAACACGGCCTAAACAGAACAATGCACAAAAAATACAGAAACAACCATTCATCAAATACGTACACAAATGATAAAACATTTTATTTAATTTGCAAAAACTATAAAATAATTAATAGGAAGGTTGGAGCTTTTTTAAATCAAATGAAACAACACATCATCCATACTATATGTCTGCACTGCTCCCACGAATCAATCTGAGGATACTTATTTAATTTTTAGCCTCCAATTTCAAACCCCTGACAGTTAGACATATATCCACTTTATTTATGTACACGTTATTCATCTGTTAAAATTATTTATTTGCCAAGCAGTCACGGACCCCTTGAGGATGCTTTGTGGACCCCCAGCGGTCCCAGGACCACAGGTTGGGAACCACTGCTTTATGTCAACCTTCACCGTAAAGTAATGGAATCAAAAACTAATTTTTCATCCTCCTGGCTGGGTTTGTTATGACCATAGCTATTACAGGGAGCGCTGGAAAATAAGTTACAGATGTTCCCCCCGTACTTCCAATCTACAGGCCTAACAACCCACCTGCTGTCATGCTACTGGCTCACCATGAGCCAAAGGTTTTAGCTAGATAGGTGACAGTGATGCTTATATGAGGAGCAGCGGACCCCAGTGAGGAGCAGGAGCAGTGAACCTGGGCAGCAGCGAACCCAATCAGGCCTAGACCGTGCTGCGCAGTGCCGTGAACCGGTTGTCTACTGATTACTGGCATTTGCTGGCATTGTCGCTGCTATACAGTTGAAGGCAAGGCTGTACATTAGGCGCACTATTAATTTGTTTATACTTTTCTGATTCAAATGGAAAGCCGCACAGCTTGTTGCTGCCTTACAATGTGCAATGTTTGTTTATTGTTCATTTAGAAGTTCAAATTGGACCTTGTATGCATTTTTATTATGTAACATCTACTTCTAGCCTATGTTTAATTTTGTATTATTATCTAATCTTCAAATGGTCATTTTAAGTTTGCTCAAAACATTTCCTATCTCAGTAGTAATAGTAGCAGAAGATTTTAATTCAAGAGTACCACCTGCTACATATAGGAAAGGTAGCTTTTTAGAACTAGATTTGCTCTGGGGTCTTTCCCCTCCTGTACTTTCTAATAAGACATTTGACCAACTAACAATGCTTTTACTGTATTGAGCACTGGAATTAAACCAGGCATTAATCAATGGAAGATTTGGTGATATGGTATCTGGTAACTAAACTTGTCAAAGAGGCTCACAATAATCTTTGATTGTTTACATCTTTATTCAAAATATAGGGACTACATTAATCACAAATTTTCAAATTTTTCAAAGCCTAAATCAAGGACCGATCATTCTCAACTATGTATCACAAATATGTTAAAGGAACCTGGGTTCGTGGATATTGTAAAGTTTAAGGTGTTGTGCCTCTTTGGATTTAAGGTGTTGTGCCTCTTGTTCACATATTTGGTAGGGAAATTTAGATGCTGATATAAAATTGTGGTTACAGCAAACTTTAAATGTTTTTCCAGCTGGTATGATTATTACTTACTTTGAAGGTCTATTAACTGTCTTAAGAGAATTTTTCTTCGCTACATCAAAAACTCCTAATTATTCTGATAAATTAACAAAAAAATTCCATATAGTGTCAATGAGTTCACTGACCCACAAATGTAACTACTCAACATTAGTTAGGTGACCATGTTTTGGGTTTCTTTACCATTTGTAGTGACTTATAGAAATGTGAGCACATTTTGTTACTCAGTCGCAAAGTGTTTCGGTAAGGGTTATGAAAAAAAACATTCTGTTAGGCAAAACAAACTGTTGCACTTATTTTGATATGGTTCATGCACCAAAGGATAAAAGGCCTTTAGGCACCAGACTAGTTAAACCATATAGAATTAAAAAAGAAAGTGATAGTAAATACAATTATTGCACTTAACAACTCAAGAGCCTAAGGGCCTGATGTTACCAACTGGTGTTGTTAAAATAAATCCTGCTTTGTGGGCTGTCATGTTTGAACCGCTATTTGATTATTGCATAGAAACTGACTTGATTTCTCTGTCGTGGCAAGGTAGCTACATCATCTCCCTTTATAAAAAGGTGATTAAAATGTACCTAAAACAATCATATTTAGATTATACTTGGAAGATTTAACAGATCCACTAACAACTAACAGATTGGCTTAACTAATATCAGCTGTTGACATTTCATATGGTTTTTGTGACGGTTGCTCGACAATGGATAATGTAGTGTGTTTGGCCGTGGTAAGTGAGAAATGTGTTAGATGCCAGAAATCGAACACATACATAGACTTTAGTAGTGCCTTTGATTCTGTAGCTAGAACTATCTTCTGGCACAAATTCAACAAACTTGGTATCCTCCACTGATGCAGCTGCAGGCACAGGCTCCTAGCCTGCCCTGCGGCCAATCCAAACGCTGCTGTCATGCTGCTGGCAGCATGACAGCAGTGGTAGAATTGGCTGGACTGCCAAGCCAGGGTGCTCCGAGCCAGAGTGAAAGTCTCTGCCTGCTCTCTCCAACCCGGCAACACAGTGCCAGGTTGGAAAGAGCCCACTGTGCATGTGTGTTTGGCCGGCCCAGGACGGATGGCCAAACATACATGCAGACTGAGGGGGAGTACTGTGTACTCCTCCTCCACCCCGTCATAGCCTGTGGCCCCAGCCCTTTTACTATAAAAGGATTAACATGGGCCCATATTTATACTTTTTTAGTGCTGCATTTGCGTAATTTTTTGACGCAAAAGTGGCGCAAACTTTCCAAATACAATTGTATTTTGCAAGTTTGCGCCATTTTTGCATCAAAAAATGTCACAAAAGCGGCGCTAAAAAAGTATAAATATAGGCCAAGGTTTATTGTAGCTGCTGCATTAGTGGAGGAGCCTCACCTGTAGATGCAGAAGGGTCAATCCAGCGATGAAGGACCAATCAGGATGAGTAACATAGAGGCATTGGCTTGAGAGGAGGGTGGAAGTGCTCCTGCAGTGATGGGTTGAGCAAAATGAAGGAAACAAGATCACACAGAAAACTGCAGAGACATCAACCCCTTACCTGAAAAGTCGATTGGGAAATGTACTCGCTGACCATAAGGGGTAGAAGCTTGCATCTGCATACACTGACATTTGCTTATGGACTTGGGGCTGAGCAGTGATGGTAGTGGGGGTGCATCAGTCAACATGTCACTCCGATCTTGCAGCAGCAGCTATGAAAGGCATCGTCTTGAACCTGCACACATCCTGCTAGTTCCGAAAAGTTGATATTGGTTCTGCAGGTAACCACCGTTTGACATATTAACTTAAAGAAGAGAAAGCGCTTTGATGGAAAATGTCACCACAGTAATGCAGCAATTTTAGAAGATAATACCGCACCTACTGTGAAGGGTAAAATTTGTGCAGATGACTCTGCATCTTTAAGGGTAGGACCTCCCACCTCGAAATGGAAAGAATAACAAAGTAATCACATTACATCTATTTGGGTATCTTTGTTTTTAAGCTCATAACTTTTATGCAGCTGTTGCAGGCTGCCTTTCCCTGTAATTTATAAATATATATAGAAGCAATATCCAGACTGACCATTCCTTTCCTCTTCACTTCACTTGAAGAAAATCCAGCTAAGATTTTCAGAGTAAACTCTCTCGTTTAACACAAACCTCATTTTTGTGCTTAGCCGGATTCTTCTCAGCATCATCTGGTTTCCATTTTGTTTGGCTTCGGTTTCCTGAAAGGAAGGCTATGATCTAATTTTTTACCAGGTTTTTCTTTCTCCCTTGATCCGAAGGCTGCTTGTGCCAGAACTGTAATAATAAATGCAACAACCTACCCCTGTGTCTACCCTTCGCGCAGATTTCCCATCTCCGTTCATTATCAGCAGAGAGCAGGGACCTCGCTTTCTCAAACTGAAGCGTGTTCGCGCCATAACCTTCCAGGCGGGAAATGTAAGATGAGGAAGACGATGGCAAAAGGCCGGGGCGCCTTCAGATGCTCGTGGAGTGACTCGACTTAGCGCAATGGCTGACTCAAAAGGAGAAGTGCAAGAGGAAAATGCCTGAGCTTTGAATTTTTCTGATGTCCTTATTTAGACCTTGACAGTAGGCTGGAGATGAAGCTTGGCAAAAGATCCTACACTGGCATTATAAGCGCTTACTAACCCTGACGTGATGTTGAAGCACTTTCCCGGACGAGTAGCTTGCTGCTCGCGGGTACCAAGTGTTATTTGTTATATACATATATATGGGTATTCATTTA
Source organism: Pleurodeles waltl (assembly GCF_031143425.1). NCBI lineage: Eukaryota > Metazoa > Chordata > Amphibia > Caudata > Salamandridae > Pleurodeles > Pleurodeles waltl. The sequence continues at coordinate 389,038,815 of NC_090436.1, read as the reverse complement.
GTCCAATTTACATCCACGTGATTCAAACAGATTTCTCATGCAAGTTTGTGCAGCTTATGCCATTTATACATCGAGGTTGGTTATGTGTAGACAGGTTAATGCTAGTGCTAAGAACATTGTCATGGGTGTCCTTCCAAGCAGAGTTGCATGGTACCCACTGGCACTCGTTGTTAGGTATTATTTACATAGAGGGATAGGGATTATTCGTGGTTTTACAGTTTAGGGGAAGGCAACCCAAACAGGTTTCCCCTGCCAGAATGAGCAGTTAGTGTTATCCATGTATGGAGGTTAGTTGAGTGGGCAGACGGGTTTCACTTTCAGGGCCCGCTTCACAAAGGGCCTCCACACTTGTGACGGGGGCCTGCACTCGTTGAGGGACATCCACAGAGGTAAATGCAGTATGGAGGTCCTGCCATGAGTGCGGGACCCCGTCACAACTGCGGGGCCGGCTGGGCCTCCGTCAGAAGTGCGGAGGCCCTTTGTGAATCAGACCCTCAGTTAGGATCATTTTCACTGATGTTATTCGTCAAAGCTAATTGTAGTGAAGTTATCATGTTAATCCATGCAAATTCTTACCAGACTATGTGGTTAGATTGTTGTGTGATAACCACTGCAGCGGGCTTGCTGAGATGACACGTTCACCACATAAAGTGTAAAGCCTATAATTTTTAGATCGATCCTGCAATAGAGCATGCACTGCTTGTGCATGCTATCTCCCATGCAGGACACATTATATACAACAAGGGGCTTACAGCCCGTCCATTGCTTACCATTTGTTTGCCTCTTTGTCACTCTTCTTTGCTGCCTTGTAATAGGGTAGGGTGTGCTGGCATCACCTCCTCTTCTTCAGCTGGTGCACCGACCATTTGCAGATTGCTTTTCAGCTTGATTGCTGTCCTTTCGCTGACCAAGCTACTATTTTGATTTTTTAAATTTATTCGTCGTGTTATTTCTTTCTCATCTCACCCTCTTATTTTCCGTGTTGCTTCCTAGCTCCTCACCGCCAAAAGAAAATAAGCAGTTCGATACTGTCAGTGCTGGCCACGTCACACAACTTTTTCTAACTGTCCTGTTGCCTGTTCCCTCCCAACCAACCTCCTGTTGTTCATGTTGCCTCTCCCACCCTCCCTCCGGTCAACTGTCTCTGCTGCTCACCCCTACCAGCCATAAGGAAAAAAGTGTTATATCATAGTGCTTTTTAAACTTTTAGCCATGCTGCTGTACAACATGGCTAAAATACATTGGCAAAGCCAATAGCTCTTGCATAGGTGTGACCTGCTGGGTTTGCCAATGCTTGTTCTGTTAGTAGTTATTTATAAAGCACACAAGTTTCATGGCGGTAAATAACTGGATTAATTTGAATAGTGTGGCTTTGATTTATTGAACAGGAATGTTCTCAGCCATTTTCTGAAGACGATGGGAGAGGATTCTTGCTGTAAGGACAGTGGGAAAGAGTTCCATACCTTTGTAGCAGCAATAGAAAAGTCACAGTCACTGTAGCAAGCTACTAGACAAACTACAGATACATTTCACAGGTTCAGAGAGGTGGAACGAAACAAGCAAGCAGGCTGATTCCGGTTAATCTTAGTGACAATAAAATCAGGTAGACCTAAATATGTCACTGTGTAGACAGTGACCATTGACTTAAAGATTACTTGATTCCAAATAGAGAGCCATGCAGCTGTTTAAAAAACGGACAAAATATGTTGCAAAGTCAGTACTTTAGTGATAAACCTTGCTGCAGTGTCCTGGATTATTTGCAAGCGGTTCAATACTTTTCCAGAGGTGGAGAAAACAATTGACAGCATTTCTGTAATCTAGTCAGGATTGGACTAGGGCATTGATAATATAAATGTGAAAACACTTAACAATGAAATAACATATGGTAGTAGGTCTAAAATTGGGGGAAACAGGAACTGGTGACCTTACAACTCTGTGGGTCAACCAATAAATTACACTCAATCTAGATGCAACGGTTCTGTACCATCTGAGAGGGCTTGGGACACAAGCCCTTTATTTCTTGCCAGTGTGGGAGCTACAGTGTGATGATGGTTCCTAGCTCAATGTTTGATAGACTTTGGGGCAGATGTAAGAAAAGTGTCGCTACACCCAGTGCAGCACCACTTTTCTTGCACCCATTAGCGCCACCCTACCGCCACCTTGTGTGCGCCGTATTTAAAATATGGTGCGCCATGGCACAGGGTAGGGGTCAATAGCCTCAACATTTTTGACCCTATTGATGTACTTTTCAGGGTTAGCCCCAAAAGTTTGGCGCTAACCCTGAATAGTACATATGGGCCTGTAGCAGGGTGTCCTCCGTGGACGCAACCCTCAGATGCCCCGGGGGTACGTCCGCGGACTCCTGCGGCCCCGGGGGTACTTCTGGTGCCTCCTTTCCCGACCAGGAAGTTTTTTGCCCGGTGTCGAGGAACACCGAGAAGCTGGATGGTGCGGGGACTTTTAAAGCTCCTGAAGAAGAGGAACAGAAAAGGCTGCCACCGCATGACCAGAAGACAACGGAAGAGCCGACCACGACGCTGGAAGAGGAAAAGTCAATACAGCAGCCAAGCCTTGGACATGACAACCAGGAGGCAGCAGGAGGCTGAAGCGGGCCACGCTCTAGGAAGAGCGTGGCCTAACCAGGTACGGAAAAAGGGGGGGGGGGGGCGAGAAAAGGGACGTTTGTCCTAATTTTATTTTCGTTTGTTTTCCCATCTGTATTTAAACGGGTACAGAGAAAAGGGCTGACATAAACATATGGTGAACTTCTTCTTACACAGACAAAGCATGTTTTTTTTTTTTGTTAAATTCTACATATGGTGTGTAGATAGAGATAAAAGCAAAACAAAACAAAATAGAAAAGGAAAGGAAAAAGCAGGTTATACTGTCTCTGAAGAAAAGTAGGAAATCAAGCGCAGAGAATAGAACAGGACGGAGGGAAACTCAGCTAAAGAAAGGAAAGTAAAACTAAGACAGAAAAAAAAGGAAAATACAAAGAGAAGATAAAGAGATAGAAGCAAAGCAGAAAAATAAGGAAAGCTACAAGATAGATTATAACAGAGAGGAAAGCGAAAATAACAGCTCAAGAAAAGAAAAGAAAACTAAGAGGTAGAAAGAAAGAATCAGAACCAGTGAGGGGAAAGAAGGAAAGTAAAACAAAGGAGAACATACATACCAACTGTGGCAGACTTTGGCGGTACAAAAAGGGCTGAGACTTAAATAATTGGGTAGGTAAACCAATATTTTAATTTTCTTTCCAATTGTGAATACAGTCCAGTATCTGTTCTATGTTTCTTGTGGCTCTTGGGGTTGTGATTCAGTCCTCCGTTAAGTGTTGTCCTTCCTTGTTTCCTTTTCTCTCTTCTAGGTCGGCTATGGTCAGGTTCTGGATGCTCCAGCACGTTTTACCGGAAAAATAAACAGAAAACGCGAAGGTAAGTTGGTGGGTGGTTCTGGGGTTCTCTTAGGGTAATAGGTGGGGAAGGATCTCCCAGAGGGAGAGGGTGATGGTATCCCTCGGTGAGTGTGAGGAAGAGGGCTTTGTGGGGGGGGGGGTTCTATTAGTGCCTCTAGTATTTCTTAGTGCTTCCAAAATTAAAGGGTGAGAAGTGCTCTTGCTATTTGGTTGGTGCTACACTCCTTTTCCCCTCTCCCACCTCCCCATGTCCCTTCCCCTGTGCCCCTTTAGCTGTGGCCTCCCTCGTCCCCAGGAGGGACCGCGGGTTCCTTGGGTGTTCTGTTCCGGCGTGTTCCTGGAATTGTAGCTGGTCTTCTCGGTTCCTGGAAAAAGTCCTCGCTCGTCTTGTTCTTCCAGGTGCGCGTCTCCGTCTTCCTTTCCCTGCTCCGTGGCGTCCTGCCTCCTTTCCTGGGAGTCCATCCTCTCTTCACTGCCCCATAGCCGGAAGTTCCCTGTTACCATGGGAACGCGGTACTGACGTGACGGGGTCGGCTGAAGACTTCCGGTTCACGGAAGGAAGAGACGCGGTCTCAGAGACCCATCTACACGAACCTTCTGTGTTATTCTTCCTTTGCATGCTCCTCCTGAGTCGGCCCCTGGATATAAGAAGAACAAAAGAGAGAAAAACGTGAAGATAAAAGAAGAAGGTAAAGACAAAGAGCCAAGACAGACCAAGGATAAAAAGATTAAGAGACTGTCAAGCTCTTATTTACCTTAATAAACTACTATCTCAAAGACACGCATGTCCGTCCATTACTGACACTCTCCTACAAAGCTTATTATAAATATAAATAATGGTGTACCCTCTTTTAACGCCTGCTCTGAGCAGGCGTTAAAAATGCTGAAAAAAATGGTGCAAAGAAATCTAAAAGATTTCTTTGTGCCATTTATTTGGCCCCCCTGGTGGGTGAACGCCCCTCTTGCATACATTATGCCTGGTGCAGGCATAATGTGGCGCAAGAGGTTACATAGTGGCGCAATGCATGCATTGTGCCACTTTGTAAATCTGACGCAGTGAGTTTGGCCTCGTTGAGCCACATTAGCATAAAAAAATGATGCTAATGTGGTACAAGGAGGCACTAGGCCCTCCAAAATCTGGGCCTTAGCTCCATAAAATTTGACATCTGCTAATGAGACCAAGTAAGTCTGATGGCAGTGGACTATGCTGCAACATTTTTTTTATGAGCCCAAAAATAAGATGGGTATCGTAGTCTTAAAAGTAATAAAATCTTGCTCCAGTTTGCTTCATGGTGTGTGCAGATGGATGCAAATAAATGTTGAGCAACATTGAGAAAAAACTGAGGCTTAGGGAAACCCTCAGCCTAAAAAACTGGATTTAATTTAAAAGGGGGAGGCATGATTAGTTATTAGTGACTTGTTATATAAGAAGTCAGACAGTTTAGTAGAGTGCTGGTAATCCCCACATGGATTAGGGCCTGATTTAGATGTCAGCGGATGGGTTACTCTGTCACAATTGGGACGGATATCCCGTCCGCTGAAATATAAATCCCATTGTTTCCTATAGGATTTAAATTTCAGAGGATGGGCTATCCATCCCCATTGTGACAGAGTAACCCGCCCGCCAACATCTAAATCAGGCCCTTAGTCTGGAAAACAAGGTGGTGTGGTCGGTGGTATCCAAAACCCAGCAAAAGGCCCAAAAGGACAAGGGCCCCACCTCGCCTTGTTCCCCCAGTCTGAGGAGATCATCAAGTACCAATACTATTAGCTGCTCAATGCTTCTGCCAGCCCTAAACCCCATCTGAAAAAAGTTGAGAATATCATTATCTTCTAAATATTTTTGAGATTTGCTAAGCAAGCATGGCTGGGTATAATGGGGAAACTGAAGGACGGCAGTTGTTTCCAACATTCTATAGCCATGCTGATGTGTGGTATGCAATAATGATGCATTAGTTCTTACAAAGTGATGTAAACAGCAGCATTATTTGGCTCACCGAGTATGTCATTGACTGTTCTTGTGATGCTGGAGTGTTTGAGAGACTGATTAGTTGACTGTCATATATTCAGGTAGAAAAAACAAGTTTCCAAGTTTCCTTTCCAATTTCCTTCTGAATTCAAAATGATTCTTAAAGGCTCTTATCTTTGCTGGAAGTCAATGGAAGTGAATTCCATAATTTGGCTACCCTGAGGAGTGTTTCTTGCACTGTGGTACAATAAGCTGTGATACTAATATGGAGTTTAGTGCTTTTTTTAAAGAGTATCTCTTTAGTTTAATTTGCAGGAAAACATGCTCCTTGACATGTACTTAATGGTTTGTCTGCAATGGACAGAATTGAAAGCAGATAATCTCGCCAGCATAGGGCTTTCAGCATAGGAGAGATATGGTTTGAGGGTCTACATGTGTTCTCACTCTTTGGAGGCACCTCATAACTGAAAGTGATAATCTATTGTGTATACATTGACCCAATACTTTGATAACATGATGAGTACAGCAATTGCCTGGTTCATACGTAAATCCCTGATACTGTAAAACATGTTGTAGAATTCTCATGATATAGAATGTCAATTTAGCTATTTGATCCACTTGCAAGATCACAGATGAGGCTGATTCCATTATAGAATCTTTACTTCCTTTTGAAATTGTTGCTAATGTTCCTAAATTTTCTAGCTTGGTTATTATTGGAGCATAGGATTTTCGGTCCCTGCATTTTAGGATCCTGATTTTCAAAGCATTGACTTTGGGGAAAGTTGTAACGTGACCAACGACTTTCAGACAGCAACCTAATTTTGCTCTTTCAAGGTTGCTTGTGTTCTACAGTTTAAGGAATATCTGGATATCATCCACATAGTTGTAACATGCAAGTTGGAATAATTAGATGAGTTCTGAGCGGGGCCTGGTGCAAACATTAAAAAGTAATGGGGAGTATTTTTATATCTCTTTGGCTGGGGTGGCTAACCTGGATATGAGCCATGGAAACATGTGAAACATATATGAACGTGGTAATATGGGAAAAGACATGACAGACAAGGAGAAATGGGGCTTTGTGTTCTTTTACTGTTTAGTTTTAATTGTAATGTGGAATATGTGTATTATTATGTACCCACTCCATTGGATTTATGCTGTCTGTAACATGGGCCTTAAATGGAATCAATAAATAATTGATAACAAGAAAAGTAGTGGAGATTATTGCAACTTCACAAACTCCTGCATTATTGTTGTAGGTGTAGAGGCAAAGGCTGGTATTGTGATGATGCTTGAATTGACCATAAAATAGGAGGCAGTCCATCTAGAATTGTTCCATCAATGCCAATGTCTATCAATCTAATGGTGCAGGTTAGTCAAGGAGTAGAGTCGCTAATCTGTTTCTGTGTACAGTAATGTTTAGATTATCCCAGTTTGAGATTAGTAGAGTCAGTGCCTCTCACTGGATCGAAGCCCATATGTTGATCTAGTAGTAGGTTGTTTTCTTCCAAGAAGTTTGAGATTGGGAAGACAGCGGCTCTTTCATCAATTTTACAAGGACCAGCCCATTTTATATTTTGAGTGGTAATTGACTAAGCTAGCTGGAACCAGTTTATTTTTCTTAAACAGTGGTGGTATATAGGATGTGTTTAGTTCTGGTGGAAACATGCCTGTGCTTAATGAATTGTTGTTTGTATTCATTGCTGGGGTTGAGAAGATAGTAGAAGTTTCTTGCAAATTTGTGGCGGACTTCGGTCTGATGGTGAGTTGGCAGACCCACCTGCTTCCACCAGGCTGTACGATTCCAGAATAATTAATTGCCTGAAGGAGTTTAATGTAGAAGTTTGTCTCTTGATTGTATTTCCTTAGTAAGTTGCTAGATTGTTGTCCTGATGGACTTAGCTCTAGTTTTCTTGAGACAATTAGGTTACAGAAGTAGACACTGACAGAAATCCAGAATCCATAAATCTGTGAATATCTTTTGCAATTCTTTCGAGGGGTATTTGGCATTAGAAATTCAATTTGACTAGTGAGCGAACTCTGCCTTTTTTTAATGTGTCTCTGTGTCCTTGGAGTGATATTTTGTCCAGTGGCTTTGTTGCATTGTGCCACAACTTTCGAAGTGAGAACAATTCAGATGTTTTATTTTATTTCCTCATTCATACATGGAGTTTTTGGTTTTCTGCTAAGTTGTGTTGATGTTTCGAGCAGAAATATGGTTGTTCATCTATTTATATATTTTTTAACTGTGGCTATGTGCTAAAGGTTTGTTTTTCTGCAATACAAGCTTCGAGATCATTTGTATTCAACTTGTTCCATTCTCTGTACATTGTTAAATACGTAGCAGACTTGACTTCAATGGTATTATAAGTGAAAAAAGATGATATAGTGCTTGCTCCAAGAAACCTGGTCAGTTCCTTTAATCTTGGTTATTTTTGATTGATGAAAATAACATCAAGTGTATTTCCTGAAGTGTGGGTAGCTTCTCACATCGATTAACGGACACTGTAAACTGAGAAACCACTTATGATATTATTTTGTTGTGGCATTTGTGGTTTGACACACCAGGAAATTAGGACATAGGTGGAGCACAAAATAGGGCATTTGATAGTTAAATCTGATACTGTGTTGAGTATCCATGAAAACCTGTTATTTGGCAGTGACCTGTATACTAGTAGGCGAAAGATTGGGAAGGGATGCGGTTTATTGGAAGCGATTCACACACAGCAAGTCGAAAATCAATTTTGGTGGTAATTGATTTCTTTGTATATCACTGTTAATCTTCCCCATGGCTTCGCGAGTTTGTGTCTCGATTTAGTATCCTGGTTTGTTTATCTAATGAAGAACTGGTGCCACCTCACCTTTTAGCCAAGTTTCAGAAATGAAGAGCAAGTCTGGCTAAGAGGCAGTTATCATATCATCGACATTTTTCACTTTTTGGCCATAGATCGAGTATTGATCAGCATGCATTGAGATGGTGCTGATAGGTTGCGACGGGAGCCCGGTCGGCAACTGGGACTGTTGAGTCCAGCTTTGAATTTGCTGAACTTGTGCAATGAGTTGAAGGAATGATGAGTGAGGGTGCAATACATTTGAGAAATTGAAATTTATAGCCTTTGCTGGCATTTTAGCTGTGACTGTTGCACCTTCAAAGTCGTTGTCATGGTTCATTTCAGTTCCTTGGAGGCTGAATATAGATTTAACAGTATTTATTAAGTGAAAGGTAGTATATGTGCCTGGAGCTTTAAGATAATTAGCTGTAGCGGTTTGTGTAGTGCGTGGCTGATATGTTGGTGCAAATTTTTGTTTATTAACAGCAAAGTGCTTCAGTTTCATGAAAGTGGATGTTGTGTGTATGTTATTGGAGGAAGGAGAGAGGGAAGGCCTGTCTTAGGAGCTTTGAGGCCTGAGATGGAAGCTAATCAGGAGCTGGGTCTTGAGGTCGGGGAGGAAAGAAATGTGGTGGTAGGTGTGTTTGTTATGGTCTTAGCAGGAGTAAACAAGTAGTGGTAATGTATTCTGTGTATGAAATGAGATTGGAGTGTGTATTTAATCATCCTTGGAAGATGGATTTACAATTGGTTCCTTAGTCAGGGACGTGAAAAATCTGAAGGAAAAAGTTGAATGAGTTTATGTGTAGTTTGTGTAGAGATGGTAGAGGGAAGAAAGTTGGGCGTAAATGTGTTTGCTATAATCTTAAAGGCGAAATGCAGTGTTAGTGTTCGAAAAGAGATCAGAAATCATATTTGTTCATCCTTGGAAGAGGGTTTAGAGCTGGTTCCCTAGTCCGAGAAGTTGAAGAGCTGAATGAATTTGTATAGTTGTGTGGAAGGAGTGTGGGTTTGTGTTGGACTTGGATGTAGCAGTTAGTGTCTATGAAGTTGAGAGATGCTGGAGATGTAAGAAATGGCGAAAGAACGTTTTGTTGATGAAATTAAGTTGGAGGATATCATTAAAGGGTCTTACAGTGGATTGAGGGTAGTGAGCAGAGGGTTAGCAGAGGGAGCAAGGAGGAAAGTAGAGGGGGGGCTGAGTATGTTGTTAGGTGATGGGATATTAGGCTGGGTGGGGAGGGCTGGTTCCCATCCAAAAAATAAGTAAATGGGTGGGTACTGGGAGGGTTGCAATGCTAATTTTTTAATACATTTTTTGATATACTTTATTTTTATTCAGCAGGTAAAGTTTGCATTACATACATTCATCCAACTCATAACATTGCCTTTTACATTGATGTTACACCTATTTGCTAATAACATAGACATTGTTGAATTTGAAACCTCTTGAATTTGTACCTTCAACTTCCCCTCCCCTCCGCTGGATTTAACAACAAGTTGGTCATTTTGGCCCATATCCTTTTGTATCTTTGCATGGCTCCTATCCGCTGGGTTTATAATTTTACTTTAACCCTGGTGAACTCCATTTTCATCTCCCATTGTGCGAATGTCGGGGGGGACTGGTTATTTCCATGCCTGGAGAATAAGTGATAAGGCTATATTAGAGTACCCAAGATGATCATTTGTCTGCATGGAATAGACAGGTTTGTATCCTGCGTAATGCCCCAGAGAGCCACCAATGGGCTAGGGGCAATCACATGGCCTATCCAGCAACTCAACCTCTGAAAAATCAGCTCCCAATATTTTGCAAAAAATATACAAGAAAAGCACATATGTATCCAATCCCCCTGGAATTTTGGACAACGTGGACAAGAGCCTGAAATCTCTGGATACATTTCTCTTATCAAAGCGGTAGTATAATACAATAACCACTTAGAGAACAGGGTGATCCTTTTAAAGTTGGCCCCTCTGAGTGCTTTATGCTACACCTCGTTGTGTTTTCTCTAATGCTGTATCTCTATCTTACATCCTGTCATGCTGGCTATTTGCGTCAAAAGCTGGGAGATTGCCTTGGTTGACTTTGCATCCTGAAGTAGTTATACCATTTACCAATACCTAATTGATTATCATAGAAGGCCTGAGCAATAGCTTTATTGTTGTCGTTCGATGGTTGTCGTGCTGAATGTAAGGAGTGCAAAATTTGGCAATATGAAAATTTCAAATTTACTGGAATATCACTTGCACCCATTACACACTGTGCCTATGTTTTGAAGCGATCTGCCAGATAGAAATCCCCTAAAGTCATAAAGCCCAGTGCTTCCCATTGCGCCTTGAGTTAATTCCACTCCTAAAAGCCAAATATCCCTTACTCGCAGGAATGAGTGTGCCTTGTCAATTTGGTACTTGCCCTTTATCTGTGATATGGTTGTTTGAATCATAACTGGTAATTTATACCTAACCCTTTTTGGTAAGCTAGGGAATTTAAAAAAACTTGAAAGTTGAACATTGGTTTCTAGCATCATCTGATTGAGATAGAAGTTGAATTTTGGCTTTTGCACTGCTCTTAACGCCCAATCCAGTACTGCTGCTTCATAGTACACCATCATATTGGGGAGAGCTAATCCCCCATCTTCCACTGCCAAAGATAGCTTTGCCAACTGGAGCCGGGGCTTCTTGTGATTCCAAATGAATTGTCTGATTAATGCATCTAGCTTATCAAAAAACCTTTTGGGAACTCGCACAATTACGCTTGAGAAAACAAATAATAGTAAAGGAAGGATCGACATTTTAACCAGTGCTGTCCTCCCTATGATGGTCATGGTAGTCTCCTGCCACTTAAGAAATAATCCTTGAATTTTTTTGAGAACATTCATGTGGTACAGCTGGAACAGATCTTCCGAACTCGGGGATACGTATATACCCAGATATCTAATGGGGTGGGAAGCTGAGGATACAGCACGGATACCTTGCGGCAGGACCAATAATTCTACATTATATAGCAAAGCCTCAGTTTTAGAATGGTTGATTTTATATCCTCCTAGCTCTGAAAATGCCCTAATCTTCGCCAATGTTCTATCAATATTGTGTTGATCCCCATGAAGATACAAGATCATATAATCCGCAAATAGCTTTACTTTGGGGGCTAGAGGTAGATGGGGGTTGAATGTTTGCATCTTGTCGGATCGCTGCAGCTAAAGGCTTGATAAAGAGTGCAAATAGAACTGGAGAGAGAGGGGAGCCCTGTGGCATGCCTCGTGTTATTGGAACTGACCCTACTGTTTGAGCATTAACTGAAATCTTGGCTTGAGCCCCAGTATGCAAAGTTTGTATTATCTGAATGAACTTCCCAGGGAAGCCAAACATCGGAAGCACCGAGAATAACACTTGCCATCGAACTAAATCAAATGCCTTTTCTGCATCGTGTATCATAATTACCACCGGATGGGAACTATGTGATAGATAATTTATTGTCTGTACTAGAAAGTTGGTATTAGTAGATAGTAACCTGCCCGGCAGAAATCCGCACTGGTCCTCATGTACCAGTACGTGTGCCACCTGAGCTACACGAGCTGCCAGTATTTTAGTAAAAAGTTTATAATCCTGATTTAGCAAGCTAATTGGTCGATATGAACCCGGATATTCCAGTGGTTTATCTTTTTTGATAAAGCTGACCACTATAGCTCTTGAAAATTCAGAGGGAACCTCCGCTCCTTCTCATATTGTATTAAATAAATCTAATAATATATCAGCAATTTGATCTTGCAGGATTTTATCAATTTCCGCCGGAAGGCCGTCTTCACCTGAGGCTTTACCATTGAGAGCACCCCTTATTGCTTTAATAACTTCTTGAAAGGTAATAGAGGATAATAATAGATTCTGTGTCACCGCATCGAGCCTTGGTAAAATTACTGTATCTAAGTATTGTTGGATTTGCGAGTTATTTGCTTGTAACTTCTCTGTATATAACTTACAGTAATGTGAAAGAAATACTTTCTCGATCTCTTTAGGGTGTGTGACCATTCTGCCCTGCTCTTCATCGAAAATAGCTTTTATTAAGCTAGTGCTGGCACGCTTTTTAATCAACCAGGCAAGAAATCTGCCAGCATGTTCACTTTCTTCATATTGACATTGATAACTAGTATGTCTATTTAGAATTTCCTTTGACAGAAAAAAATCTCTTAATTTAGCCTGGGCCCTCACCAACCCTTGTACCATCTCTGGACTAGACAATAATTGCTTTCTTTTTAGGGCCTGTTCTAGCTCCTTTTGGAGTAAAGTGCTTTTTTCACGAGCTATTTTATCTAGATATGTTTTAAAGGAGATAGCCTCCCCTCGTACAAAAGCCTTAGTGGCCCCCCAGATATGGAACATAGGGGCAGATCCCTTATTTACCCTCAAGAAGTCCATTACTAATACTTTGAGGTTGGCTACCCAGTCTTCCTCTGCCAAAAGAGATCTATCCAGACGCCAATGTGAACAACGAGGCTGGTCGCCCGAGTCCTTGAAATCATCAAGATCAACCCAGGGAACAGAGTGGTCTGAGAAGGAATTTGCAAGAATGCCTGTTCAATACCATTTTAATGTAAATGAAACTAGAATATAATCAATTCTTGATGCCGTATTATACCTTTTAGAATAGCACGTGTACTCCTTAACATAGAAGTGATCAGCATGCCACATATCTACTAGAGCTAACTCTTGTATCAGCTTTGTTCTTTCGTGATGAATCCCACAGAGTATTTGGAATAACATTAAAGTCTCCTCCTATTACAAGATACCCTTGAAGAGGAGGAAGATGCGTATATAATGCCTGCATTGGGTTATATCATCCTCTATCGGACCATAATAACTTACGAAGTGGACCTCTTTACCTGCCATAGTTACGGAGACTATTATCCATCTCGAATGACGCTATTAATTCTCCCTGCAAATTTCCTAGAGAACAGAATTGCCACACCCCGTACTGCGGCACCCACCAAAGCATAAAAAGAATTGGCTAGATATGGCGGGAGTCTAGGCAACTTAGCGTTAATCTTTAGATGCGTTTCCTGTAGAAGAAGTACTTGAACCTGTGCAGATTCCAGCCAGCTAATCGCAGCACAAAATTTTGTGTTGTTATTAGCCCCATTCAGATTACAGAAGGCTCCTCTTAATTGAAATCCCATCAACTTGCGAAATGCTAATCCTTGTTACCATGCCCCATTGTCCTAGTACTACAAGTTTAACTAAGCTTTTGGCTTGTGTTTTCTCTTCAATTAAATAATTAAGCTGGTTGATTATCACCTGCATTGTTTGTACTAACTCCTTCCTGAACCCCCCACCCCCCAAGTATAGCTCCCCTTCTTGCCGCTCCCCTTTCACCCTGTGAAATCTCCCCTCTTGCCCCTCCCCCTTATACTCGGCGAGGCCCTTCCCCATCTTAGCCTCTCCCTTACTCGTGCCCCCCCTAGTGCCCCAACTGCCATGCCTTCCCCCTGTAACCCAAAATTTAGTGCACTGACTTGGCACTCTGAGAGCCTGACACCCAAGGATGTGCATTTCTGGCGAGCGATAGCGAAAGAGAAAAAAAACAAAAAACCTTCAGAAAACCCCCCTTCTACTGCCCCTGCTATCCCCACTTACTCCTGCTTACTCCCACCTATTCCCCACCCTCCACATAGCTTATTACCTTGCCCTTTTGGGTATATATCATTTCAAATGTAATTTTAAGGAGGCTAAAAAGTCTTTGGCGTCTTGGACTCGTTGGAAAATGTGCATTTTGCCATTACTCAAAACTTTCAGCTCAGCTAATTGAATGATCCCTGCCGGTGCCCCAATCTTTTTGAAATCATCAATCAGTTCCACAAATTCACGTCGCCGTTTGGCCCCTGAGGCCGACATGTCCGAGAACACACGAAAGCTAAATAGATCTCCTGAGTTGAAGATCCTCTTTTTAATTGCCTGTGAGAGGATTTGCTCTTTGATCCTGGAATCCCCAAAGTTAACTAAAACAGTACGAGGATATTTTGGATTTGTACGGCGCACAAAGGGTACCTTATGTGCTTGCATTATAGAAAGATCTAAATCCATCTTGACGGTCTCTGGGAGAATAGTATTGCGTATGAGGTCTTAGACTATCTTGGTGACTGATGATGTTGCCTCCAGATCTTCCGGGATCCCTTTAAATCTAAGATCCGAGCGTCGCAATCAATTTTCTAAATCCTCTAGCTTCATCTGAAGCTCTTCTAATTCTGATTGAATCAGTGGTATGGTCGACCCAGATTGATGTCCCAAATCCTCCAAGTCCGATACGCGCTGCATGACCAGAGATAGCCTTGCGGATAAGTGAGTCAAATTGGTGTTTAGCTGACTAAGCTGATCCTTAGTCTCCTTGTGAGCTTCCTCCTGAGATAACTTGATTGCCCGCAACTCTACTAAAATCTGTCGCATCCAGTCCTCCATTGAGCTTGTACAAGGAGGATTAAATGCAATAGCGCAGCTAGAACTAGGAGTGGCAGGATTTGGATCCTTGGCAGCCCCAGCCTTTGAAAATAGAAGGTCAGATATCAAACCGTGATTGTCTATCATGGTACAGCCAGGAGTTTTGGCTACAGAAGTAGGCAACATGTCCCTTTCGTCCCCTGAAGAAATCGAAGGTTGCCCAGAGCCCTTATCATTGTCCTTTGTAGTTGTCCTGGGATGAGCATGGTTGCTGTTAGCTGCAAATAAGGGATCTATGGTCTTCCCTTTGTGTTGCGAGCTATCTTCCAGGGCCATATGAGAATTATGATCAGAATTGATAAAACTGCCTGAGGACATAATGGTGTTCGTTGTGAGAGGATATGTTGACCTTTCTGTTGCTGATGCTGAGTGGACCGGGGTTTGGGGCGAGCTTCTTCCAGATTGGTTCTCTGAAGTTCAGTGGAAATTGATTGGAGGGGGGAAATATGTTAAAAGATATCCTGTTCTGTGGAAAAATCTCTCTGTAGCTCTCCTAAAGACGTTCGGCCAGAACCTGGTCTTTATCTATTTGAAGCCGGCAACAAAATCTTTGATTTAGACCCCTTCACATTTTTTTCAGTCATTCATGTCCTGCCCATTACATCACGGGTCATGTGCTTCATTATAGAGACAAACTACTATCTCGTTATGATAAGTTTGTGGAAAAAGGCTTATGAACACTTCTTTTTTTTTCTCCCTTTTTTCCCTTCTTCTTTCTTTCCCCCCTCCCTTTTTCTTGCTTTTCCTCTTTCACTTCTTTTCCTTCTCTTGTCTCGCTGATTTGCGCTATTCCTTCCTTTTTCTCCTTTTGATTCTTCCTCCCTTCTTTTGCCTTGGTTCCTTCTCGTCCTCCGCTCTCAATCTTCCCCTTTTCCCCCTTACTTTGCTTTCCTTTTCTTTAATATTTCATACTGTCCTCCTCTTCTCTTTTTCCGCACCTTTTCCCTTCTCTTGCCCACAAATAAGTCTGAAGATGTCGATAGTGAAAGAATTGAAAGTCTTACATAACCCACTTAAATACTCTGTCTTTCCTTTCTTTTCCTTCTTCTTTTCTTCTTCCCTCTCCTTCTTTCCTTTCTTTTCCCTTTGGTTTAAAATAGAAGGAAAAGGGATACCTGAATGGATCCTAGCATACACCGTTGTGCATTGGTGTCATTTGCTGTTGTTCTTGGCTTTTGCTGGCGCTACTCTGGGGAGCCGTCCCTGCCATTGTTGCTGCAGCCTCGCCTCAGAGTTGACCTGAAGACGTAAAGAATCAGTGCAACAGGTCCATTTGTAACAGAATGCTCTTCTCCAGAAAGGCAGTGCAGGGGAGAGAGAAATCCACAGCTGTCGCCTCCCTTTGGCTTCGGCTCTCCCGGTTCCTGGTTCCCGGCTTTCCCGCTGCGATCAAGCTCCGGGTAAAGGAGGGTGAAGGAGACACTCCCCGTCGCTCCTAGGACGGGGCAAGACAAGCGCAGAAAAGCAAACGCTGTCTCTCCCCATGGAGTCGCGTAGCACTGCCATCGGTGTTCTGACTGGGGGCCACTCCTCAGTGCTTGGGCCCCCGGTGGAAGGCAGATATCCCGTCTTTCCTTCTTGTCTTCTTGCTGGCTGTAAGAAGGGGGAATGCCGCTGCTTGCTTTAGTCGGGGGCGCGGAGATCACTCGGCCGTTCCGCTGTCCGCCGCCATCATGCGGATCCCTTCAGGCTCCTAGCCACGGAGCATGACAGGACCTCACGTGACTCTGCAGTTGAGATGCAAATTGTTAAAAATGCGTGGCCTTGGTCAGAAACAAGAATATTGATTTAGCTCATATATGTAACCTAGGTGTCACCCTTCCTGAATGCAGGTTATTTGACATGTATTAAAGAACATCCATGAACAAAGAAATTGTTTGTAAGTTCAAAAGGTGAGCTGAATTTTGTAGTAGTAATAAATGAGCATTCCTCCAATTATACCACTTGAAATTCCACGTAAACCCTTGTCAAAGTTGGCTATAGGCTTCCTCGGTCTCTGAGCAAACTTTCTGTCTGGCATTATGTCCTTGCTGGTTATTGACTTTATTCTGAGGGGAAAAAAAACTAGGATGATAAATATGACAATTGAAAAACATGCAAAAAAAACATAATTCGGCAGAAACCAGATGCATGGCTATTGAATATTAGCACATCTGTGGAATAAGTATTGGCAAGTTGGTGCAGGAAGGAAAGAAAAGCTGCATAAGAAAGTCAGGATAGAAATGGACAGGAGGCACAGACAATGGTATAAGAAGAAGCTACTGCCCTGCCACCTGGCACCAGAGGCAGAGAAATGGTGGTGTTGATAAAAACAGAATGGTGAAAAACGAGTCTCAGTGACGTACAGCATTTTGAGAAAGGCAAGCACAGGCAATGGAAAGCTGCATGTGGGAACTGGATGTTCGAGGGGAATACCCCATAAAGAGAGATATTAAAATGTTTTAATCTTAAACGAAGTGTTGAAACAAAAGTTATGTCTAGTCTACAAATACATTTAATTATTTTTTTAAAGCAATTCACATTTAAGTCAGATTTGATTTGTTAAAAAACAACAAAAAATTATGTATTCTATTCACTTAGCCCTGTGGGCTTAATGGGTGCAATGTGACTGCTTTGTGGTAGGGTAGCAGCGATACTATTCAAACAATACAAGTATTTTATAATTGTTGGTTTTTAAGGTTGCAGGTGTGTTTATTCCTAGGTCTACATATCAAACAGCAAATATTATTTTCACCCACGCTCAGAAGAACCCCTCCATTCCACACCTATTCCCTGACATTGATAGACACCTGAAGCTGCCCATTTCATCTGTTGGTTTGCCTTACCGACCTTGCACTGAACAGGGACAAAAGGAGTGGAGTAGTTGCCTTACAACCTCTTGCACAGACAAACTACAAAATGGGGCCTCTAGCTCTCTGCCCCACCACAAAACCTTACTCTTAACACAGAGTTGTACAACTTGTAGAAGGGCTTGTTCTCTCACAGTACATTTAGGTTCTGAAGGAAGACTCTAAAAAAAGCGTCACCTTCCCACCCACTGCAAGCCCCACTAAATGTGAAGAATAAAGTGGCAATGGAATGATGCCAATGCCATTTTATTTTTCACATAGCGCCGCAGCCTGCCCCGGAGCAATCCGGTGTGTCCTATTTTTACTGAGGACTACAGCAGTGCTGGCCAGACACTGCAAAGTGTGCATGTGGCCAGCAGACTTGTGCCTTATGCTCTGTGTATATTATCCTAAAGCACTCAGAGGCTACAGCTAGGTTGTTGGCATTCCAACCAAATTCCCAAATAAAAAATAATAATAAAATGAACGTGTCCCACTAAGAATGGAACGAGGAGGGAAAATGGACAATTGATGGCAAGCAGCAAGGAAAAAGTGAGCAGGTAAAACAAGCCATATTTGACCTCTGTGAAACATTCCTGTTACCTTTAGTAAAACTGAAGAACAAGCATTTAGCAGCCTAATTGCTTGTGTCTATTATATAAACACACACTAACAAGCAGCACAAACAAAGGTGATGGTAAGGCCTAGCATTAGGTGTATTGCAGTTGCGGCTGGTGACTAGGAAAAGTGGCAGGGGAATAAAACAAAAAAAACATAATAATAAAAAAATTAACTTACCTGAACCTCGCCGCTGCAGCACCGCTGCACACTCCAGCCTACCAGCCTGCCCTGCAGCCAATCATGATGCTGCTCAAAGAAGCGTTATGATTGGCTGGAGCGCCCTGGCTGGGTGCTCCAGCGCAGACTGGGAACCTGGGCTGGCTCTCTCCAACTCAGCAACACAGCAGGTTGGAGAGAGCCCTTGTGCACATGTGTGTTTGGCAGGCTTGGGATGGCCGGCAAAACATACATGCGCACTGAGGGGAGTGCTCTGTGCACTCCCCTCACTGCTCGTCACCCCCATGGCCTCGCCCCTTTAAAAATAAAATGATCGGGGTGGAGCCAAGCGCTGTGGAAGATGGCGGCTCTTCCTTAGAGCCGAGTAGAATGGAGATGGGGAATCGAGCCAAAAGTTACTTCTCCGACATCAAAACCTTCAAAAAACAGGAAAGTACTTCATCAGAAACCTAATGGATGCTACTGGACCTAAAATCCGCAATCCACTCGTTCTGCATCTCCTTTAGAAGCGATGTAAGTGAACCAACGCAGTGGAATTTGATGACTCTCCCTTTTTGAAACAAAGACGAGAAATGGAGCCAAAAGTTACTTTCACGACAGCAAGTCTTAAAAAAAACTAGAAAATACTTCATCGGAAATCTAACGGCTGCTACAGGGCCTATAATCCGCAATCCTTTCGCTCTGCATTTCCCTTAGAAATGATGTAAGTGAACCAACATCGTGGAACTCGACGACTTTCCCTTAAAGCTGAATGAAACGAAGACAAGGAATCGAGCCAAAAGCTACTTCTCCGACAACAAAGTTTTCAAAAAAATAGAAAATACTTAATCGGAAACCTAACAGATATTTTTGGACCTATAGTCCACGTTCCACTTACTCTGCAACTCCTTGAGAAATGAACGCGGAGCTATACGCCGTGGAATTTGGCGACTCTCCCTTAGAGACAGGTAGAACGGAACTGGGGAATTGAGCCAAAAGTTACTTCTTCGACAACAAAATTAAAAAAAATAAAAGAAAATAATTCATCGGAAACCTACCGGATAATAATGGATATATAATCAACGATCCACAAGTTTTGCAACTACTTTAAAAATGATGTAGGTGAGAACGGAGCCAAATGCCATGGAATTTGATGATTCTCCCTTAAAGCCGAGTGGAACGGAGTCAGGGAAACAAACCAAAAGTTACTTTTCCGACATCAGAATTTACCAAGAAATAAGGTCACACTTTCTCAAAATTCGATTGTTGAACATCAAAGAGCAATGTAATATCTAAAGACAAGAATAAATCTGATATATATGTCAAAGTAATAGTGTTCTAACAAGAAGTTGACTAAATAAGTATAAGGTAAACAACACATCTGTACAAGGAGGTGGGACATGAAACATTTTATCTTTCCTTCATTTAAAAAAGATTTTCAATTGACTTTGCAATAAGGATTCTATTTCTAATTGAAGTCTCCTATGTCAGATCCTAAAGTTATAAGACAACTGTCAAATAGTGCAGCCTTGCAATCCATACCAGTTATCACTGAAACCAAACACATAATGGCTGACCTTACTGAATCACCTTCAACAGCTATGGATACTATCTTAAAAGAATTATTAGCCATAAAATCCTCCATTGCTTCTTTGGAAAATACAGTGTCTACTAATACTACGGAAGTTCAAGGCTTGAGGAACGAAGTGGTCAAGTTTCAATCTTGTATGCAATCAATGGACAATCGATTGACAGATATTGAAATCCGCATAGATAAGACACCTGATACTAGCCAAGATATTTGGTATCTTCAACAAAAAATGATCGATTTAGAGGACCGGGGTAGAAGGAATAACCTTAGAATTATAGGTCTTCCAGAGCAAACAGAGAAAGACAATATTATAGACTTTTGGACTACGTTTCTCCCAACCCTGACGAACATTACTTTTACAGTGCCATTAGAATTTCAGAGAGCTCATCGTGATCGCTCAAGTGGAATAATCCAATCCACAAGACCTAGACATATTTTAGCTTGCTGTTTACGTCATCAACAAGCCCGTCAGATTATTATGGCTGCCAAAAAACATGGTCTATATGAATATGACACATCTCAGGTAATAATCACAGCAGATTATTCAGCACCTACAAATCTCAAAAGGAAACAATTCTTAAATCTACGCAACAGATTAAAGAAAAGAGATATAAAATATGGTCTTTTGGATCCAGCTATTATGATTGTGACTTTTCAAGGGAAAAAACAAAGAATATTTAGATCCCCACGACTTGGAATCCTTTTTGAATGACTTGGCTGACAAAGATTCCGAGATGGAGCATAAGACTTTCTCACCCTCAACAACTAAAGAATTCTCATCTCCCACCACTCCAGAGGACATAGATCAAGGAGAATGGGAGACTGTTCAACGACAATGGACACATGGTGGTAAATTTAAAGCATGGAAAAAGTATCAACTGAGAGATAAATCTAGATCCCCTTTAAAAACTTGAATAGAGCGGAAATTTTATTGCTTTATCTACTTTATATCCAATATACATCTCATTACAAGATCATATTTATTTATGATGTAGGATACTTCATATTGTATATTTGAAATGGCTTTATTTCCCCCCTTCTCTATTCTCCTCTTCATGACTCTTTGGCTTATATCCCCAGATAAATGTTTAGGTGTTAAGTGTAAAAAATTGTCTTATCACTTGTGTTGGACAATTTATTTGATATTTGATAATTTTAATAAGTAATACTTTCCTTTTACTAATTTATTATAAAAGTCACACTGATTTAAAAACTCATCTATAATATAACATACTTACTTATTGACATATTTGAAACTTTATAACTTATCTTATATTTCTTCTTTCTCTAATTCTCTTCTTTATTATTCATCTTCTTATTCATCTTTTTATACTCCTTCACTTTCTCTCTTTTTTATTATTAGAGTTTGGATTGATATTATTTTGTTTGTTTTCACATGTCCATTAACAAGTTAAAACCTTTAAATGTTATTTCTTTGAATGTTAATGGTTTGACACATTTTATCAAGAGAAAGAAGATAGTTAATTTTCTTGGACAACAAAAAACAGATATTGCTTTAGTACAAGAAACACATCTTAATGAATCAGAAAGTGAAAAATTGAAAAGAGACTGGGTTGGCCAAGTTATACATGCTAGCATAACGCCAAATAATTCTAATAACGATGACACACCTATTCGGAAACGTGGAGTAGCTATTCTTTTTCATAAAAAATTTACCATACAAAATTATTCAAACATGGTTAGATGATGAAGGCAGATATGCGTTTGTTAAAATTCGTATTAGAAATTCTTTTATGATTATAGGCGCGATATATGCACCCAATGAGTCCAAAATTATATTAATTTCAAAGATTAGTAGATTATTATCTTCCTTTGGGTCTACAAAAGTATTGATTGGAGGAGATTGGAACGTCACTATGGACCCATTCATTGATAAATCTGGCAAACCAGATACCCATCATTCAAATGATAGATATATCTTAAAAGCTCTTATAGATGATTTTGCATTACAAGAACCATGTCGTCTTTTACACCCCGATTACAGAGATTATACCTTTACATCTTGTGCACACTCAATTCGCTCCAGAATAGATTATTTTTTAACCTCATCCGCATTGATACAATCAATAACATTTGCAGGAATTGTTCCTTGTAGCCTCTCAGATCATGATTTAATAAACTTACATATTAATATTGGATTAACACAATCTCCCAAAGCTAATTGGAGATTCAATACTTCTATGTATAAGACACCCCAAGCTAAATCGAATCTCTGCCAACATGTTGACCAATTCCTTGTAGAGAATAGAGACTCAGTTACTAGATGCTAGTGTATTATAGGGAGCAGGCACATCAGTCATTAGAGGAATGATTATGAGAGATTCATATCTCCTAAAAAAAATTAATAATGAGAGAAATTCATTAGAAAAATAGGTTATATTACTTTCAAAAGATGATAACAAATCTGAATCACCTGAGATTCTAAAAAATCTTTTATCAGTTAAATTCAGACTCAATAATTTATAGACCTCTCAGGCCGAAAAATGTTTATTCCTAATTCAACAACGTCACTATGAAAGAGGGGAGAAAGCAGGACGTCTTTTAGCTTATCAATTACGCCAACAGGAATCATCCAGAACGATTCCTATTATTAAAAATTCTTCAAATGACTTATTCACTTTGCCAACAGACATTATTACACAATTCCAAACTTATTATGAAACACTTTATACATCACTGAACTGCGAGGATACAAAGGAGGAAGATGATTTTTTCACCAACCTAAAGATCCCAAGATTAACTCAAGAACAAAAATTAAGACTATAGGGACCTATATCAACAGAAGAGATTGCAAAAGCTATTGATTGTTTAGCTACATACAAAGCTCCTGGAGAAGACGGCTTTCCCATTGAAATTTATAAAATCACAAAAGCCCAAATTATTCCATTGTTACAATCCTTCTTTAATGAAGCTTAAAAAAGGGTCACTTTCCCCCAGATTTTCTGCGAGCACGTATTACTGTAATTCTCAAACCGGATAGAGACCCATTGGAATATTCCACTTATAGACCTATTTCTTTAATAAACTCTGATATTAAAATGTTTGGTAAAATACTTGCAATACGATTAAATTCAGTCATCACAACAATTATTCATCCCTCTCAAGTAGGTTTTGTTCCATCTTGATCCTCCTCAAATCACCTTCGAACAATTCTACATTTATTATGGCAACAACGTAATAAAATAGAAGAAAATATCGTATTATCCTTAGACGCTGAAAAGGCATTTGACAGAGTAGAATGGGGATATTTATTTCGAACCATGAATAGAATGGGTATTGATACTGATTTCCTTACATTAACTAAGGGAATGTATCAACTCCCTACAGCCGCGAACACATGTAAAGGATGTCCACTATCCCCTTTGTTATTTCTTATTGCATTAGAACCCCTAGCCATTGCAATTAGACAAAACGTTAACATGAAGCTTTACTAATGAACAACAACACTAGTTCATCTATATTAAACGATTTCTCTTTTAAATGGAAATCTTCACATTTGAAATATCTTGGGATCCTACTTTATACAGTACAGGGTTGAAGAATATTATGATGGATAATTTGAACCCCATAAAAGATAGACTTAAAAGAGATTTTACTAGATGGTCTCAATTGAATCTATCGCTATGGGAAAGAATACAGATTATTACTTCAAATTTTTTCAAAATTACAACATCTTTGATAACTCGTTTTATTTGGGGAGGAAACAAACCCTTGTATAAGTAGTTCAATATTGCATTCATCTTCTTTAAAAGGAGGCCTTAGACTTCCACACTTAGAAAACTATTGGATAGCACAACTATCACACACAACTGATATATCCATGAACGAAAACACACCCATATGGGTGAAACTGGGACAATTCCTATTGAAAACCACTACCCCCATGGCTATCTATTACACTAAGGCCCTCATTCTGACCTTGGCGGGCGGCGGAGGCCGCCCGCCAAAGTCCCGCCGTCAGGTTACCGTTCCGCGGTCGAAAGACCGCGGCGGTAATTCTGACTTTCCCGCTGGGCTGGCGGGCGGTCGCCTTCAGACCGCCCGCCAGCCCAGCGGGAAAGAGGCTTCCACGATGAAGCCGGCTCGGAATCGAGCCGGCGGAGTGGAAGCTGTGCGACGGGTGCAGTTGCACCCGTCGCGTATTTCACTGTCTGCGCATACATGTAGGGGCCCTCTTACGGGGGCCCCTGCAATGCCCATGCCAGTGGCATGGGCACTGCAGGGGCCCCCAGGGGCCCCGCGACCCCCCCTACCACCATCCGGATCCCGGCGGTCGGACCGCCGGGATCTGGATGGCGGTAGGGGGGGTCGGAATCCCCGCGGCGGTGCAGCAAGCTGCGCCGCCGTGGAGGATTCAATGGGGCGGCGGTACACTGGCGGGAGCCCGCCAGTGGTGCCGGTCCGACCGCGGCTTTACCGCCGCGGTCGGAATCCCCATTGGAGCACCGCCGGCCTGTCGGCGGTGCTCCCGCGATCCTCCGCCCTGGCGGTCTTTGACCGCCAGGGTCAGAATGAGGGCCTAAATGTCCACAATTCTCACAACTCTCCAACCCAATCATTTACTCCTCCCAAGTGGCTTAGCAAAAAGCACATAAAATTATAAACTGTAATATTCATATACATTTAAATGCTCCAATATGGAATAACTCAGCAATTATATACAAAGGTAAAGAACTTAATTGGTTTGTCTGGAAAAATCATAAAATTAATAATCTACCAGACATATATACACAGAATAACTCCTTAAAGCCAATCACCACAACTACAAGATATGTAAAAACTCCCGCAATCACAACTTAATAATTATGTATTATTAATGTCAATTCTTAACCCTATAACAAATCCGAATATAGATTCTATGATACACTCATCCATTGCTCGTTATATCTACATGTGGAAAAACTTCAAAGGCATGGTATCTGGCCTATACTCATTATTAATTGATAAATCGTTTTCAGATGATACATCTAGAAATTTAAAATTATGGTGGTCTACAAGACTTAATATTATTTACTCAGACAAAGAATGGTCTAAAGTACTGGAAAATTACAATCAGGGCCTACGTGATACAAGGTTGAAATTTAACTACTTCAAAATTCTACACCGATGGCACTGGTCACCTTCTGAATTATGCTCTGCCAAACTCAGTAATAACTCTGATTGTTAGAGATGTTGCCAACCCAACTGCGATATTGTACATATCTTATGGGAATGTACTGAAATACAACAATTTTGGATTCAAATATTACAATATCTGAGAAAAAATGTCCCCAATATTACATCTCAGTCACCTCGCTTATTTTTACTACATGATACTCATTGTCTAGGTAAGCTCTCTTCACAGGTGTTTAGATGGCTGTCTACAGCGATCGGTGTAGCTAAAATTAATATATTACGTTTCTGGAAATCAAATGCTTTGCCAACTGTCCAAACTTGGTTAAAAGATATGTTTGAGATTGCATAATTCGAAAGAATGATATATAAACTAAACGATAACCTACAGCAGTTTGACCACATATGGAATATATTTTTAAATAATTTAATTCCTCTGCCCCCTTTTCATTTTATACAACGATCAGTGGGAAATATTGTTTTTCTTAAATATAATCTCCCCAATCCCGATACATATTTACAATGGTTTAACTAATTATCGGTTCCTTCTCCTTTCTTCGTTTTAACATGTTATAGGATTGTATAATGCAAAGACTATTTTCTGAAATATTTTGTAATTATAGATTTTATGTTCATTGCTCCTTTTATTAGTTTTATATAGATCATATCTAATATAGAAAAATTATGGAAGGTACTTACCTGTTTTTTTTTTTTATTGTACACTGGATTTCTCTTTTATCCTTTTTTTCTTATTCTTTTCAAAACAGTTATTGTATAATTTATACTGTTAATGAGCATTTTGTATTTATTTTGTATCTATAAAAATTTAATAAAGAATTGAAATACAAAAAAAGTAAAATAACGATCATAAGCATAGTTTATTGTTATTTTATTCTTAAAGGATGTGCAGCTCCTGCTGCTGGCTGGGGGCGAGGGGAAGTGGGGCTGGAGGGGGTTACACTCCTCCGCCATAGCGGAGGCTCTGTCCCTGGTGTATTGGCATAAGCATTGTAAGCGATGCAATGACAAAGAGTGAATTGCTTGTTTTATTTTCCCAGTCTTCAATAGTGTCAACATGTTGTCTTGCAGCTGCTTCGAGCCCTATCAAATTTTAGCGGCACAGTTTGGTGCGATAAACCGAAGGAGACTGATTCAGAACGGTTTTACTGTGATTTACTCTTGCAGTGCTCCAGGAAGAAGCCAGGAGTGCTCCTGAAATTGAGGAGCACCACCGCAGTAAATCACACCTACTGACACACCAGTCATGATGAGGCAGGTTTAATGTGTCCATGTTGGTCTGCTGACGGTGGGGCAAAACTATAACGAATGGAAAAACACTCATTCAGAACGTAGCATGACTCCACTCGATGGGTTTAAATCGACTTCCAGACTTTGTGAAGAGAAGAAAAACATAACATTCCAAAAGCCCAACGAATTACAGTTTTAAACCACACAGGACTGTTTGTTTTTGATCATAAAATGGCAGCCTGTCTATGATGGTAATACACATGGGATTCAAAAGAAGCGCTACATTCTTTTTGGCAGAGATTGTACAGGAGTCAGAATTCCAAGTAGTCTGGCAATTATCCCTTCCCGACAGTGTTCGCGACAGATTTTGCCAGGAAAACGAGACGAAATGTACAGGGGAGAAAAGGCAAGCCCTTCAAAATCTGGTGCATTAAACGCCGATTGATCATGTTGTACCTCATTCCTGTCTGGAAAACTCACATCAGAAGGTATTTTACTGCACCCTGCAAGTACTCCACCAAGGTTAGCAAGCAGTATTTAAAAGCGGAAGTAAATACCACCCCTATTCTGCACATCTAGGATTGGGGTCCTGCTGGTGGGACGGCGGAAACAAGTTTCAACGTGATTGTTACTGTCCGTGAGGTAAATCATTTTGTAGGTTTATTTCAGTAGAATACTTGACTGTGCTACTTTAAATGCTATTTCATGATTATTTACAGGTCACATAGACAGAGACAAAACGCAAAATTGATTAATTTATTTAGAAATATTCTTTGGTAGGACGCAAATGCACAAAGTGAAAACTCGTGGCGAAAATAGTTGAGAAGTATCCAAACCCTTGTTATGCAGGGCGCAGCCGCGGGAGAAGTCGCACCTGCCAGTAAGCACCGCTGGCTTCCTGTGGCACGCAGGCGGGGTGTGTTACAAAATGGAACTAATTTGCAAAGGGCATTGACATCCATTTCCAGGTCAGAAGGTTAAAAAGTGTAACATTGTCTCAATCTGCTGCTTTATTACAGCAACTGCTGCGGGCATATGCAAGTAACCCGAGCAAACAGGCTTCCCTAAAGAAATAATTCAGTGATTTCGTTATTGCTAAACTGATTCCTTCTAGGAGGGCGCCAAAACATACAAAACTCGGCTGAATCATTCCTGCTTTAAGAACCAGCAATTGGCAGTCACTTCAAAATGTCAACAGATGTGTTGCTGTTAAACACAGTGCCCAGTGATCGCATCACTCACGATGCGCAGTAACACAGCGCCCTGCAGGAATGCCAGCTCCCAGTACCCTCCTGGAGTGCCATCACAGTCAGGAATGCCAGCACACAGTACCCTTCAGGAGTGCCAGCACACAGGGCCCTGCAGGAATGCCAGCACGCAGTACCCTCCTGGAGTGCCAGCACACAGTGCGCTGCAGGAATGCCAGCAGTCAGTACACTCAAGGAGTTCCAGCACGCAGTGCCCTGCAGGAATGCCAGCATACAATAAGCTCCTAGAGTGCCAGCAAGCAGTGCCCTGCAGGAATGCCAGCACGCAATACCCTTCTGGAGTGCCAGCACACAATGCCCTGCAGGAATGCCAGCATGCATTACCTTGTGGAGTGCCAGCACACAGTGTCCTGCAGGAATGCCAGTCTGCAGTACCTTGTGGAGTGCCAACCTACAGTGCCCTGCAGGAATGCCAGCATATATTACCTTGTGGAGTGCCAGCACACAGTGTCCTGCAGGAATGGCAGTTTGCAGTACCTTGTGGAGTGCCAGCATGCACTACTCTACTGGAGTGCTATCACAATACCCTATTGGAGCGCTAACACGCAGTACCCTTCAGTACACAACTGCAGTGCCAGCACATAGTACACATATGCAGTGTTAGAGCATAGTACCCTTGTGTAGTGTCAGCACACTTCATCCTCCAGGAATGCCAGCACACAATAGATTATTGGAGTGCCAGCTCGTAGTACCCTTCAGGAATGCTGGCATTCAGTACCCTAGTGGAATGACAGCAAATCGTACATTCCAGGAATGCCAGCACACAGTAGTCTTCTGGAGTGCCAGCACATGGTACTCTTCCGGAGTACCAGCATGCGGTACCCTTACGGAGTGCCAGCACACGATACGTTCCAGGAATGCCAGCACACAGTAGTCTTCTGGAGTGCCAGCACGCGGTACTCTTCTGGAGTGCCAGCACACGGTACCCTTCCAGACTGCCAGCACACAGTACTTTCTAGGAATGCCAGCACATAGTAGTCTTCCTGAGTGCCAGCACATGGTACTCTTCTAGAGTGCCAGCACATGGTACCCTTCCGGAGTGCCTGCACATGGTACTTTACAGGAATGCCAGCACACAGTACCCTTCCGGAGTGCCAGAACACAGTAGGCTCCAAGAATGTCAGAACATGGTACTCTTCCGGAGTGCCAGCACACAGTACTTTACAGGAATGCCAGCACACAGTAGTCTTCCGGAGTGCCAGCATACCGTACTTTCCATGAATGCCAGCACACAGTACCCTTCCGGAGTGCCAGCACACGGCAGTCACTTCTTGAGTGCCAGCACACAGTACCCTTCTGGAGTGCCAGCACATAGTAGGCTCCAAGAATGCCAGCACAATCAAATTGTCCTGCATTCGCCCTTCCACACCATCAAAATGCCACCCTAAGCATTACTTTCTACATTCTTCATCGTGGTGCCTCTGCTGCCCACAAACCCAGAGAAGTGGGTGATGTTATTCAGACTAGAGCTCTGTTATCACTTCTCTCTCTCGCTCTCTCTTTGTGGCCGGTGCTCTTAGTTTAGTGCAGCTTCAGGAGCACTGATCAGATAGAATAAGAAAACAGAACTGAAACTGCTGCAGGGACATACGGCTTAGCATCTCCAGTAAGGAAACCTATATACGTATTTAATGAGTATATCAAAGTTCATCACTCAGTTTGCTACATCCTTTTCTCATTTTTGTCATCAGATTATTAAGAAGCTTCAAATACATTTCAGGTTGTTTGTTTCTGTAAGGAAATGCCTTCCTTGGCATGGTTACCCCCTGACGTTTTGCCTTTTGTTGATGTCAGTTATGATTGAAAGTGTGCTGGGACCCTGCTAACCAGGCTCCAGCCCCAGTGTTCTTTCCATAAACTATAACTTTGTTCCCACAATTGGCACAGCCCTGACACCCAGGTAAGTCCCCTGTAAATGGTACCCCTAGTACCAAGGGCCCTGATGCCAGGGAAGGTCTCTAAGGGCTGCAGCATGTCTTATGCCACCCTGGGCACCCCTCACTCAGCACATGCACACTGCCGCACAGCTTGTGTGTGCTGGTGGGGAGAAAATGACTAAGTTGACATGGCACTCCAGTCAGAGTGCCATGCCCACCTCTCACTGCCTATGGCATAGGTAACTCACCCCTCTAGCAGGCCTTACAGCCCTAAGGCAGGGTGCACTATACCACAGGTGAGGGCATATGTGCATGAGCACTATGCCCCTACAGTGTCTAAGCAAAACCTTAGACATTGTAAGTGCAGGGTAGCCATAAAGGGTATATGGTCTGGGAGTTTGTCAAACACGAACTCCACAGTTCCATAATGGCTACACTGAAATCTGGGAAGTTTGGTATCAAACTTCTCAGCACAATAAATGCACACTGATGCCAGTGTGGGATTTATTGTAAAATACACCCAGAGGGCATCTTAGAGATGCCCCCTGAATACCAGTCCGACTCCTAGTGCTAGGCTGACCAGTTTCTGCCAGCCTGCCACAACTAGGCGAGTTTCTGGCCACATGGGGTGAGTGCCTTTGTCACTCTGTGGCCAGGAACAAATCCTGTACTGGGTGAAGGTACTTCTCACCTCCCCCTGCAGGAACTGTAACACCTGGCGGTGAGCCTCAAAGGCTCCTGCCTTTTGTTACAGCACCCCAGGGCATCCCAGGTAGTGGAGATGCCCGCCCCTCTGGCCACTGCCCCCACTTTTGGCAGCAAGACAGGAGAGGATAATGAGAAAAGCAAGGAGGAGTCACCCACCAGTCAGGACAGCCCCTAAGGTGTCCTGAGCTGAGGTGACCCCTGCCTTTAGAAATCCTCCATCTTGAGATTGGAGGATTCCTCCATTAGGATTAGGGATGTGCCCTCCTCCGCTCATGGAGGAGGCACAAAGAGGGTGTAGCTACCCTCCAGGACAGTAGCCATTGGCTACTGCCCCCAGACCTAAACACACCCCTAAATTTAGTATTTAGGGGTGACCCAGAACACAGGAAATCAGATTCCTGCAACCTATACAAAGAAGAAGGACTGCTACCTGAAAGCCCTGCAGAGATGAAGGAGACCACAACTGACTGGGCCCCAGCCCTACCAGTCTGTCTCTAGACGCAAAAAACGTGCACAGCGACGCATCCGACAGGGGCCAGCGCCCTCTGAGGACTCAGAGGACTGCCCTGAAACCGAAGGACCAAGAAACTCCAGAGAACATCGGCACTGTTCACCAACAGCAAATTTTTTGCAACAAAGAAACAACTTTGAAAGAACTTTCCCTTCCTGTCGGAAGCGTGAGACTTCTCACTCTGCACCCGACGCCTCCGGCTCGAGCTCCAGAGAACAAGCACTGCAGAGAGGACTCCCAGGCGACTGTAACTACGTGAGTAATGTGAGTCGACCCCCCTGCACCCCCCACAGCAACGTCTGCAGAGAAGATCCAGAGACTCCCCCTGACCCCGACTGCCTGGTGACAAGGAACCCGACGGCTGCACCAGGCACTGCACCCGCAGCCCCCAGGACCGAGAGGAACCAACTTCCAGTGCAGGAGTGACCAGCAGGCGGCCCTCTTCCTAGCCCAGTCGGTGGCTGGCCCGCGAAGCCCCCCTGTGCCAAACCCGACGCCAACTTTGCACGCTGCACCCGGTCGCCCCTGTGCCACTGAGGGTGTGTTTTGTGTGCCTGTTTGTGTTCCCCCCCCAGTGCTCTACAAAACCCCACTGGTCTGCTCCCCGAGGATGCGGGTATTTACCTGCCAGCAGACCCGAACCGGACCATCCCTGTTCTCCACAGGGGCCTATGTGCTTTGGGCCCTCCTTTGACCTCTGCTTCTGACCAGCCCTGTGTTGCTGGGGTGGTGACTTTGAGGTTGCCTTGAACCCACAATGGTGGGCTGCCTATGCCCAGGAGACTGACTGTATAAGTGCTTTACTTACCTGCAAAACCTAACCAAACCTACCTCCTCCAGGAACTGTTGATTTTTGCAGTGTGTCAACTTTTAAAATAGCCTATTGCCATTTTAACCTATACTGTGTGTACTACTGCTTTAAATCAAAGTTCCTTACTTACCTGTGTGGAGTACCTTGCATTTTATGTATTTACTTCAAATCTTGAATCTTATGGTTCTAAAATAAATTAAGAAAATATATTTTTCTATATAAAAACTATTGGCCTGGAGTTAAGTCTTTGAGTGTGTGTTCCTCATTTATTGCCTGTGTGTGTACAACAAATGCTTAACACTACCCTCTGACAAGCCTACCGCTCGGCCACACTACCACAAAATAGAGCATTAGAATTATCTATCTTTGCCACTATCAACTTCTAAGGGGAACCCTTGGACTCTGTGCACACTATCTATCACTTTGAGATAGTATATACAGAGCCAACTTCCTACAGTTTCATTCTAACATGTTACATTGATTTTAATCAACAGTTTCTTCCAGTGAAATATCTACTTGATGATTTAAAAAATAGATTGTTATAGGTAAAGGCTACATTTGACAATAGAAAGCAGTATGTTTCTGAAGGTAAAGACTTCCTTTCCTATCCCCAGGATGCATCGCTAATTAGAGTACCTAAGACACATTTTGCAGAACTACACAAGCTACAAATGTGCTCTCTCTCTCTCTCTCTCTCTCTCTATATATATATATATATATATATATATATATATATATATATAAAACCTATACCTTATATTTTTGATTTACATAAGAATATATTTCTCCCAGCCTCGTTTTAGTATTTATTTTATTTTCTTTTATGGGAGGAGGAATCCAACTTTCTCAACTCCACTTACCCCCTACAACCCTTTAAGTCGTCTCACAATACTCCCTCAACCTCAACTTCCTTAAAAGTTTTCCCAGTCGTTTTTATGTGAAATAGAACAAAACTGCAGAGGAACCTACTCATCTGCTGACAGCGCTTTTCTATCTACTACTCTTGCCGCCTAGGACTTTCCACTGCAGCAAGGCAGAGATACAACTATGAAAAATATTAGTCTTTTAGCTGCACCATTGGGGTTATTATTCATCTTTAGTTACTGAAAATTCCACTCACTTCTCTCTGATCTTCCTGATGCATTCTCTGTTGAATCGTCAATTATACTCTCTTTAATACCATTCCTAATTATGCCCACTAACGTCTATCCGGCATTGATCGGGGTAATTTACAGACTACTTAAAATATACATTAATACTTATCCTCCTAACAAAAAACATTCTTTGACCCGTGTATCTATGGAAATGATTGTCTGAACCAAAACTTCTTCTCTACCTCTTCTCTATGTTTTTGAAGGTTTCATCCATAACTCTTTTTGAGATTCTTTTTCTCTGCTTCCCCCCTCTCAGTCTGGGTTTCATGGTGCATATTCTAGGTGAAGAGAGAAAATTGTCTGAGAGGAACTATTTTCTAAATGTACTGTATGAACTACATACTTGGAACAGACACAAAACTATGTAACTGATATATGTATGACATCAGTTAATTTTATGATACCTGTCAAGTTCTATCTCAGCACTCTCAGTTAATAAGATTTTAACAGATTCATTTGAGATTCAGTAGACAATGCATTTGTGTACCAGAGGTACAAACAATATCATGAGAAGCATTACATAAACTGCAGCGTGATAAGGCATTTAGGGCTAGATGTACAAAGCATTTTTCTGTTGCAAATAGCCATATTCAACAAATTCGGGACAGTTGCGACCAGAAAAATGCTTTTTAGGATCTATAAAGCCCAGATTGCTATATGATAACTTGTTACTGATTTGCAGTTTGGATTTTCTGATTCAGTATTTGGAAGGTGGGTGTTAAGGACTTCACTTCTGAATATAGAATCAGAACAGTATGTATAAATGTTTTTGCGACTGAAACATGGTCGCAAAACATTTGCAATCTACCACCAAGTCAAAGTTGGTGGTAGCCCATTAGCAAATAGGAAGAGGTTGCCAATGGACTCTTTCCCCTTTGAGAATGATTGGGGACATATTCTTTAAACGCAGAGCAGTGGCTATGTCCAGCTCCCCACCACCAAGGCTCCCCTTTTGGCATGAGGACACCAACAACCAATATTAATTCATAGGTAATGTAAACACATTGTATGCTTTCATTTGTCCCATTGTTTCAGATATTTTATCAAAGATGTTCAGGAATTTTATGAGAGGGGTATTGATGTCATACACCTGCCTGTTTTCCATGATGTATAAACTGCGCCTTTTGCAATTTGTAAGTTGCAACATCATATCTGCTGCATGTTTACAGCTCTGAATAGTGATAAACTATGGTATTTCCTCAAATTTCCCACACCACAACTGTACTTGCTGCACCATAGCACAACATTTGTTGCCCTTTATGATATATTAACAAATATTAGGTGCTGCACTGATACTATGGATGTTTGCATCAGGATACCAAATGACGTGCACAGACAAATTACAGAAAACTACCAGACAGAGAGCAATTTAGCCTGCTACATCCCTGCCAGCTCAGAGACTATAATGCCCTCTCCTCCACATATAGTTCCTGCAATTAAAATTTCAGCATCTTTTATTGGAAATCAGGTAGCCAAAACAGGTTGTTGAGGGGTGGCACTGTGGTATCTCAGAATACTTTACCTCTTGTTTACTTATTACATACTCTGAGAACTGCTGGCTAGTCAAAGATGCTGTGGCATTTGAGCTGTGACTGGTGGATAAGGCTTTAATAAAGTAGATGCTCAGTTTGACTCATCTGTTTCAGTGTCTTTATTCTACTGATAACGCAATGATGGGATGGTGAATATTGCTGTCCCAACAAGCAGTGTGCTTCGAGCTACCTCTTCAGCTTTGAAGTCAGGTTTTTGCTTTTGGTGGGTCAAGCTGCAATAGAGTCATAGTTATCGAAGCTTTCTCCACTGGACAGGTCAGGGCACTCCTGTCACCTATGTGGACTATGTGGACCTTTGTGAAGGCTGTGATCGCGGAGACTGGCTCTTGGTGCAGCAGCACCAATAAAAGAATCGACCCGTCATTGCCACTGAGGAAACAAAATAAGCAACACTCCTGACTGATACAAGAGCATGCTGTGAAGTGGCCCTCGTTTTGGGTGAGTGTTTTGTTTTGGCCAGTAGTTTTGGAAGGTACAAGCCCCACTTACCATAGAAAATCATGCATTTAGCTTGTGTGGTGTCCATCCTGAATGAATCTAGTTTAAACAACAAGTCCTAATCACCATAGAAATGCAAGTATCTGGAATGTGCAGCCGCTATTTTAGATTGGTCTAACCAAATTATGTTATGTTATGCAGATTTGTAAAGCGCATGGCTACCCATAGGCCTCCCGCGCTGATAGCGAGACACTTGGAGTCGACAGAAAGTTATGCTTTAAAAAGCCAGGTTTTAAGAGCCTTCCGGAAGGATAATTCATGGCTGATCAGGCAAAGGCTAGGTGGTACTGAGTTCCATAACTTGGCCACTTCGTATGCCAGAGAGCTTCCACCCCATCTAGACTTCTTTATTCTGGGAACCATGGCTAGAAATGCGGTAGAAGATGTAAGTTGTCTTCTACCGCACACGACAGCAAAGAGCTCTCCCGCATTGTAAAGGAACTATCCACCCCCAACGCCAACGACATCCCGCCCTCTCAGGAACTTTGCGACTCCCTCAACGCTTTTTTCCACAGCAAGATCGCCAACATCCACAGCAGCTTCAACACCCCGACCACGCCCACCTCCGTCACCACCTCGGACCCAAGCATCGCCAACCCCATCACCGCCTGGGCCAACGTCGTCGACGACGCAACGCGCAAAATCATGAACTCCATCCACTCCGGATCACTGGCTGCCCCCTGCCCCCACCACATCTTCAACAAAGCCAACTCTATCATCGCGCCCCAACTCTGCAAGATCATCAACGCCTCCTTCGAAACAGGCACCTTTCCGGAAAGCTGGAAGCACGCAGACATCAACGCCCTCCTCAAGAAACCCAAAGCCGACCCCAAGGACCTCAAGAACTTCGGCCCCATCTCCCTCCTCCCCTACCCAGCAAAAGTCACAGAAAAGATCGTCAACCTTCAACTGACACGCCACATCGAAGACAACAACGTCCTCGAAAAAAAACGGATTTAGACGCAACCACAGCACCGAGACCGCCCTCATCGCCGCCACAGATGACATCAGATGCCAACACGACCACGGCGAGACCTCCGCCCTCATCCTCCTAGACTTCTCCGCGGCCTTCGATACGGTCTGCCACCGCACCCTACTATCACGCCTCTAAGACACCGGCATCCAGGAAAAAGCCCTAGCCTGGACCTCATCCTTCCTCTACTGCAGAACACAGACCATCCGCCTCCCACCCTTCCGCACAGAAGCCAACAACATCATCTGCGGCGTCCCCCAGGGTCCTCCCTGAGCCCAACGCTGTTCAACATTTACATGGCCCCCCTCGCACAAGTGGCCCGCAGTTACGACCTCAACATCATCACCTACGCCGACGACACCCAACTCATCCTCTCCCTCACCAACGACCCTGCCACCGCCAAAGCCAACCTCCACGAAGGAATGAAAGCAGTCGCCGACTGGATGAGAAATAGCCGCCTGAAACTCAACACCGACAAGACAGAAATCCTCATCCTCGGGGCATCCCCCTCTGCCTGGGACGACTCGTGGTGGCCCACCACCCTTGGAACGGCTCCGACGCCCACCGACCACGCCCGCAACTTGGGATTCATCCTCAACTCCGCACTCTCCATGGACAGACAAGTCAGCGCCGTCACCTCCTCCTGCTACAACACCCTCCGCACCCTCCGCAGGATGTACAAGTGGATCCCGACCGACACCAGGAAGACAGTGACCCACGCCCTCGTCAGCAGCAGACTGGACTACGGCAACGCACTCTATGCAGGAATCCCAGCAAAACACCTCCAACGACTCCAACGCATCCAAAACGCCTCAGCCCGACTCATCACCAACGCACCCCGCCACAGCCACATCACCCCTCACCTCAAAGAGCTCCACTGGCTTCCCGTCGACAAAAGGGTCACCTTCAAGCTCCTCACCCACGCACACAAAGCACTCCACATCGCCGGCCCCTCCTACCTCAACGACAGACTCAACTTCTACACACCGACCCGCCAACTGCGATCCGCGAGACTCGCCCTCGCCACCGTCCCCCGCATCCAACGAACCACCTCCGACGGCAGATCCTTCACCTACCTCGCCGCCAAGACCTGGAACACGCTCCCTACCTACCTCCGACAGACTCAAGACCTACTCGCCTTCAGAAGACTCCTCAAGACCTGGCTCTTCGAGCAGTAGCAGTCTCCTCACCCCCCCCCTCCCTCAGCGCCTTGGAACCCTAACGGGTAGGTAGCGCGCTTTATAAATGTCTGTGATTGATTGATTGTTAGGTGTGTAAAAAGAGGCCAATGTTCTGAGCAAGGGGGGGCCTCTCCTGGCAAGAGTTCTGAGTAATATAAATTGTATGGTTTGAAGGTGCTACTAACAAACACGGCCACCATTTTGGATGTATTCTTTTAAGTATGTTAAGCTTATTCTTTGCACTGATAAAAAGGTTTTTATTATTCTAGTTAGTACTCAAGTTTTTTTTTTTGCTGAAGCTTCAATGGCTGTCAGGTGAACATTTTGAACAGCAGTGGACGTTCCTTGGTGCTCCTTGCATTGGACAGTCATATATATATATATATAT
Source organism: Pleurodeles waltl (assembly GCF_031143425.1). Lineage (NCBI taxonomy): Eukaryota > Metazoa > Chordata > Amphibia > Caudata > Salamandridae > Pleurodeles > Pleurodeles waltl. The sequence continues at coordinate 389,001,621 of NC_090436.1, read as the reverse complement.
ATATATATATATATATATATATATATTACAGCATTCACACTGTGTTAAAGCTATTAAAACATGAGAAATGTCAGACCTCTTTTATTTTTCCTCATACATCTCAGTGAGCCTGCAGTCAAATGGAAAAAGTAAAAAAAAAAATGTTTATTAATTTTGCAAGGGTACAATGTACAGATTTAAGTGCAGAAAGGAATTTGCCACTCCTTTTGCATACAATAGGTGTGGAGGGGCAAGAAAGTCCTGGAGAACATGCCCAATTTGTTGCTTAACAATTATAGGAGTAACAGGATCCAGGAGGAATTGTAGCAAAAAGAAGAGCCACTGTTAAAGGATATCTTATTCATAAACAAAAGTGAAGAATACGATTGTGTATATGCTAAAAGAGAAACTAAGGAAGAAGTACACAGTAAGGAATTATATGCTGTCGGCAAAACTGTGGGATGAAAAAATCCTATAAAAGCAAAGATTATTGTTACCAATGTGGCATGGCACGGCTAATGATACAGGGCAGACAACTTTGCAAACCATACAAAAATGTGGACATTAAGGTCATTTAATGAAATGTTTCAAAAGTTTAACGAAGATTAGGAAACCTAATGCAGTGCTAAAGGTCAGTGAGCAGCTTGTGTTGCAAATGGGTTACAAAAACCCAGGATATCCAACTGAGAAACTCGTGGTGAATAAATAACCTGTTTCAATGATGTTTGGTTCGTGTTTCCGACTGAGTATTATTTGTCAGAAGTTATTTGATTACAACTTTAAAATCGATGTCAAACTCTGCAAGATGGATATAAAATCTAGGGGTTATGGTGCATAGGACATTAAAATGAGACGGTACTTTATGAGTACAGTTGAATTCAAGAATCCCTTCATTCCAGGAAAAATATATGTGTTTGGTAAAGGGGACAATATTCATGGGTGATCCCAGCAGAAGGAGCTTGGTGTAAGTTTGTATACAAACACTGAACCATGGGGAGGGGGGGTGAGTGTGTGTGTGTGTGTGTATATCAGGTGTGAGATGAGTGCATAAGCTTTGGAAATGTATTTCCTAAAGTATTCAATGAGAACACTGGATGTGTTAAAGAGTATTCACAGAATTTTAAACTGAAACCTGGTGCTTGCCCTGTTGTTACGAAGGTTAAAATGATATGATTAAGTATCAAGGACGTTCTGTGTTATGAGTTGGAGAAACTTTAAAGTTTAGGGTCATTGCACCAGTAGAGGCAATGGAGTGGTGGGCTCCCTGCAGTGGTAGTGGCTAGAAAAGCCAATGGGGCGATAGGGCTATGTGTAGATGTAAGAGAGCAGAATGAAGAAGTTTTTAGAGACAGATTTCCCCTCCCAATACCACAGAAATGTTTTCTGCCATCTCTTACAGTTAGATCTTTATATCACTGGACTTTATGTCTGTGTACGATCATGTTAAGTTATATCCTGATTCTCAAGAGTGTACAAGCTGTATTACATCAGCAGGCTCTTTTGAATCTCTCAGAATGCCTTTGATCTAGCGTTGGCCACTTAAGTATTCCAATGGGACAGGCATTCTATTCTGAGAAATTTTAAAGGAGTGCATTTTTTCCAAGACCATGTAGTAATCTTTGGGTCAAATTGGGAAGATCATAAGAAAAGAACATGTGCTGTTCTTGAAAAATTCAGTGAGGCGGGTTTAACTCTAAATGTTAAAAATGTACATTTGGAAATAGCAGTCCTGGGTCACTCTATAACTAAAAATGGGGTCATAGCAAAAAAACATTTTGTTGACTAAATATGTAACCTTTGTGCTCCTTTGAACAAAGATGAAACCCTGTCTTTTTTTAAGAATGGTTGAATTCTATCCTCATTTTCTACAAAACCTATCAAATGGTACCAAAGCAATGAAAGCTCTATGTAAGAAGAAATTTTAATTTGCTTTGTCTGAGGAGTGTGAGAAAGAGTGTGAGGAAATCAAGTTGAAGTTGAATTATGCTCCTGATTTAAGTGTTTTGTTCCGGGGGAAAAAAACACAAACATATTACTGACAAGAATACCAGTGTTTGGATGTTGATTGCCTGCCCCTCTCAAGCTTTAAAAGAGGTTTAGACAAATTGTTATATACCTGAAAGGAAGGCATTTGCTGTGGGTTGGGCCATTAAAATATGCAAACATTTTGTGTGTGGTACTACCTTTTCTGTATGGGCGTACCACAAAACTTTGAAGGAAATTGTATGAAAAGGGTTTTGGATTTGATTATGGCAGGGATTCAAAAGTGAATTGTAGAACTGCAATTGAAACATTTTCAATTGATTACATTCTATATGTGCACAACTGTGTGGCAGACTGTCTCTTAAGATTGGTGGTGGTTGAGAGTAATGAGGATGTTGGTTTGGATGATGATGTGTGGAATGAAAGTCTGTGTGTCATTACCTGTAGCAGCACATTACATGCAGAATGGAAATTTGAACTGCAGCAAGATAATAATCTTATGGAAAGTTAGAGTTTTTTGAGGGAAGGCTGTCCAATAAAGAATGTTAAAGATTTGGTCAAGCCTATTTGGATGTTCAAAGACAAATTATCTCTACGTGAGGATATTTTGTTCAGAGGTAACCGATTGGTTACAAAGTAGCTTTTGTCAAAGAGTATTTAACATTGTACATTAAGGACACTTGGGGATGGTAAAGAACAAGGCAAGGGTCTGTGAAACCTTTTTGTGTCTGGGTTTCAATTTGGAGATTGAGAGGAAAATTCTGTGAGTGTTTGAATGTAAGAAAAGTGACAACATTTTTAAGGTAAAAACGGTTCATATGGCTTGTAGGATTTTGCCAGATGGACCTTGGCAGGATATAGCCATGAGTGGACTCATTGAGATGTGAGATTGCCACATCTTACCTGTTTGTGGTGGTTGAACTTTTTGTAAGGTGGACATAAATTGGTTGTGTTTCGAACACTTGATCGGGTGCTGTTATAAGTATTTTAGAAAATGTGTTCAGGACGGAGGGGTTGCCAAAATATCTTAACAGACAATGGAGTTCAATTTTTCTCACATCAAATGGAAAGTTTTCTTAAGCCCTTTGACATTGTTCATAAAAAGATCTCTTTATTAACCAGAAACCAAGGGAATGGTGAAAAAATTCAGTAGTATTATAACGCCCAGTTGTGTGGTTTGTACAGAAAGAAAGAAATACAGTCTGGCATGGTGGCAAATAAATTGGCTCCACATCCTACCACAGGCCAGTCAACTATTCAGGGGAAAAAGGACAAATTCAAGATTAGTAGTGGGATGGATGTCTTGAGGTATGGGTTGGTTGCAAGTGTGGGTGGGAGATGATTGGAGCACATGAGATGTGTAAAATGAAGGAAAGGAAATAGATTTTTGATAAAAAAAGCATGCTGCCTGCCAAACTCCAATTCAGGCCCTAATTTAACATATCTCCACAGCACTCTGAACTCTTTCCTGAGTAGCATGAATGGGGTAATATAGCTGATGTTTTATCTCTAAGCTAGCACAGTCTAGGACTTACTTTAGGTGCTCTGTTATTCAAAGGAACTTGAAATGGAAAGGCATCTTTTTTCACATTCTTCTTCCTGACACTGGCTTTTTAAATGAGGCAGCACGGATTGTAAGGTGAATGCATGCATGAGGTTACAATTGCCAATAGTTGCTGTAGTAACACGCAGACGAGCACAGACACACACATAAACGCACATATACACACACGTTCATACCTACACACAAGCCAACAGAACACACACACTTACATACACACACACACATCAGAAGCATTCCATAACGTATCCAAGTTGCAGCCTGTACATTTCAACTGAACTCTCGCCATAGGCCGACTTTACCATTCCCTTGGAATGCAACTAGGTGATGATGAAATACTAACATATTTCTGACCGATCTGAAGGCACTTTAGGAAATGTGAGTAAGCACAGGTTCTGCCCGTACAGTAGTGCACCCGTATTTACAGTGCGCAGTGATCCGATTTATAGGCAGAGCTGTGGGGAAGGTTAAAATCCCAAGAGCATCAGCTCTTTCTTAAGTGCTAGCCATGAAATACTGAAACAGCAATAGGCTGCCAGATTGAAGAGCAGGAAATCAAAGGCCGTCTGCAGTGCAGCGTGTGCACTATTTGATACAGAAGTGTATTGACCGAGCTCTTCGTGTGCACATCAGTGCTCTCAGTAATCAATAACAGGGCAGGGTGATGTGTGGTACGCACCGGCCTAAGTGTAACTACCCAGGGACAATGTGTCTGGGACCCCAGAATTCACCGCGGACCACACTGATAGTGCCCCCTCCAAGAAATAGAATCTGTAAAATTGTTCATTTCAGCTTTAATTTCCATGACACTCTTTTCTACAACGAGGCCATCATGATTCTAACATGAAACAATGCTGAGCTATACTGTCAGCTTGCGGTTGGGACACTCTGCAGTTCCTTTCTCAATGCACTGGGACCTAAACGATGCAGGAAGGATAAGCATTGGCAAAGCCAACAGTTCTAGGTTTAATGTGTTAACACTTCAGGAGCTAGCACATTAAGCACAGACCTGTTTGCGTTTGCTAATGCTTGTTTTAGAGCAGGACAGGGGGAAAGGAGCCAGCAGAAGGAAACATAAATGATTATAGCTGTAAAGTAGTAACTCACGCAGTGCAATCCAAGCACTGATGTGAGGGAGGAAGGATGCAACCAAACAAGCAATGGCATTAGGTGATAGATGAATACTCAACTGGACTGAACCCAGATATGATAGACAAAGTCTCAACCCGTTAGCCAAAATAGCTGGATGAAGAAAGCCAATAGTTGAAAGGGTTGGACCCAAAGTACTCTTTGTGCTTTGTTAGCATCACGTCTGTTGACTTAAAAAAAAAAAAAAAACAACAGAAGACAGACCTTTTCTGTCTGTGTGTCCAGGATTTGGAAAAATATTCTCATTGACGTCACAACTGCTCCAACTCTCCTGCAGTTCGGGACAAAACTGAAAACACATTTTTTTCAAAGACCATTACTGCCAGCACACTAGTTTATACACGCCATCAGCCTCCTATAAACAATTTGCAAGCATCTTGCTTATGTTCATCTCTCCACTGCTTTCCAAGTAGGACAACTTCATGTAAGTATTAGCTCATACACTCATATCTCTTCTTCACTGCCTCTCTCTCTAACCTGACACACTCTGGCTTCAGAGAATTCCTAATCATTCTGTCTCCTTTGCAAACACCATTGATCTCTTGCACACACACCTGCTCTCACCTGAAACATCTTTTTCGCCTTCCCTCAGCCACAAACACTGTCTACAAGATGTAGTTAAGGGACTTTAGGGGTCTCTTGCATGATATACCTCCTCTACCTCGCACCACCAGAGCTCCATAGGAGTAACAATGTGCCCAACTCGCTGTGACTTCCTGTGAATATTTTAATCCACAGTTGTGTCTATGATGTCAACATAGCTTTTTAATTTTGAAGACCTGTGTTGTATGCGCAGATGGTTGTCCTGGATGTGTTTCAGTTTATACAAATCAGTGCAGTGAATAAGAACAAATAAAAGTAGAAGCCCTAGAGTTCCTTAGAGCTCTGATAATGATCATTCAACAGGACTGGCTCCCTGTACTGCCCTATTCACTCATGGCTGAACTGCCCATACCTTGGCAGGGCTGGAGCAAAAGAGTCTCCTGCCTGTGTTTTACCCACACTTGTCCTATTTTCTCTCCTCACTCCTTTTCTAGCTCTCAAGGGCCTGCGATCACTGTGCAGACAGGCAAATATTAGGATGTAAACACAAACTCCGTGATAAACAGTGGGGCCCGAAATATTGCTCTGTTTTCTGATGAGAGCTTGCAAGATCAATCACCTATTGGCCTACGCCATTTCTAGCACCATGGGAAGCAGTGTGCAGCCCGAGCTGAACATTGAATCATTCACATTTTTCTTCGACCCATTACAGCATTCATCCTGGGGCAGAGGGTCAGCCCACTCCAAAGATTGGCTAACTCTACTGAGAGTGCCAGCATTCTTCCCTTTCCCAAGATTTACATCAACACACAAAGTAGTTATCTTCAGTGCCGGGAACCTCTACAGCAACGGATGCTTTTTGAGACATTAAAGTAGTTTTGCTTTCTGCCAACGTTTTTTTAGATTGACAATGTCCCAGAAGATTCTGCAACAGTAACGTTTTGCAAAAACCATGACAAAATCAAAGACACTTACAAAACCAAAATGCTGGCAGTCAATGCAAGACCGATAGGCATTGTCAATGCTTGGTAAATACATGGCCTTTAATCTACCTCTATCCTTGGTATTCAATGAAGTTGTCAATTTCAAGCTAGTCCTATAACTGCATCGTTTCTCTTACACTTGTTTCTACATCGTGGCATTCATTTAAATACAAATTATACAAGGACAGAAAAATAATGAATGCAAACAACAGGAAACTTAACAGATAATGTAATGTGAACCATTTTTGCCTTTCATAGTTGATGGGTTACTCAAAGTTGGCCAACTGATTGACATTCAGTAAACGTATAGGTGTATACATATATAAAATATGGACCCCCTAGATTCACCTGCTTGTCATGTACTGTATATGTGACATGTTTTACCACCAGTGTCATGTGTTCTAATCCTAGGTCACCCACTCTAGTCTACGCCTATTGCAGCAACTCCGTGCTTGCATTGTAACGCATGAAGGACTATTTTACACCCTAAAAGTACAGTGAATCATAACACATTATATTGTTTATATCATACATGCACTGTATGCCGTAGGCACTGTATAAAGCCAATATGTTTGGCTTTAATGTGGTAATGCACTGAAACAGAGTCATGTACAATTTCAGTTTGCAAGCAGTAGCACTTTGCCAATGCAAGTTCTGTGCTGTTCTGAATCTCACAGTAAAACATAGAAACTTTTAGGGTGAGACCCAGTCTGGTGGGATGCGTTACTAGCATGAGTTTACTCACTGTTTTTGCAGACCCTTTGAAAAGCTACACCCTCTTTTGTCTCACCATAGCCAATGCTCTAACCTCTCCAAAAACTAGCTACTGTACAAAGCTGTGTTGCTGCATAACTAACAAACGTCCAGAGTCTCTGGAACATTGTGGTTAGAACAGTCCCTCATGGTCGACAATGCGACCATGCAGAGTCCGTAATGGAGTACACGGTGGGAGGCCGGCTATGACGGCGGGAGCTAAACCGCATGCAGTGATGTGCTAGGAGCCGGGGACCAGGAAACGCCACTTGCCGTCTACTCACCAAGAGGCCGACCTTGGCTGCATTTTCTCCAGCATTTTCCTGTTTTTTCTCTCTTTTGGTGCGCAGCGGCTCCTACGATCGGAGCACCTGTCTGACGCCACAGCTGATGCCCGGGGGACAGAGTTTTCCCTCCCCCTGGGCTCGCAGGACGGTGTCATTTCGTGCTGTAGGCAGGCCGTGGGCAGACTGTGCTTCCGTGGCACAAGGGACAGAGACAGCACAACTGGCCCGACTGTGACATCGGCAACGCCGATCCTGACCGAGGATCATCCTTAAACTCTAGTGAGTTTGTTCATTGTTGTATGGCACGGTGTGGGTGCCTCCCGCGCAAACGCGCCCCACAATCAGCCGGGGAGGTCTGGTTCTCTCCCCTTTCCCCACGCAAGGGATAACATCAGGCAATGTGGGGGCAGTAAGTCATTTAAATAGAAAGTTGTCTCACTCCAGCCACTGGCTTCCACTAACGGTCCGCTAGGAGAACGTGTCGGAGAGACATTTGTTCAGTTCTGGGGTGGGATACAGTTTTGTGAGCTTTCCCTCCGAGCAGGTATGCTGTGAGGTCTGCCATCTGGCCCAAACAGCCCTTTGGGGTGGCCGCTGAGCCCCTGGTTGGTGATAATATCCCGAGTGCTTCCTGTAGATCTCTGCACTATCTGAACTCAGCAAAGAGAAACATGGGGTCCACGGCAGTAGCAAGGGAGGACATGCTCCCCTGTCATTACAAATTGGACCTTACAGGAGGATTACCCTTTCATATTTCAAGCTAAAGGAGGACAAAAACAAACCAGGTCTGCCTTACTAGTGATCCCCTACTACAACCCTAAGTTGTCTCTAGGCCAACTTCACCTTCTAATTCAGCAGTCTCTCACCCCCCAATGCTGAGAGATTTCCTTAATGCAGTGGTCTCCAAACTTTTAAATGCACCCCCCCTGCCCCAGTTGAAAAATAAAAATCATTGGCCCCCCTTCAGAATTTTTCACAATTATTTTATAAAGATGGCAATGTTTAAATATGTCTAGACCTATTTAAACATTGCATTTAAGTACGATTACCTTTTTAAAAATGCAATAACATGCTTCTGCTTAAAACAAAGGCCTGTTATCTGTATAATGCTTCTTTTAGCCAGAGTCTGGTGCCCCCCCCCCCTGGAATCACTTGAGCCCCCCCTAGAGGGGCCCACCCCCCATTTTGAAGACTTCTGCCTTAATGGTACCATAAGCCTCACTGTGCCCCTATGGCAAACAACTTCTCCACTCTCAAGGTCACAAATAGATTTGCCACTCTGACAACTCTAGGGCACTGAGAGATTGGCAATGGGGAGGGGGCAGAATATCGTCCTCCCCTGGTGGTAGAGGAGTCTACCCCATTGAGCTGAACATCAATAACTCCTCCATCCAAGAAATACTGTTGCAACTAAAATCTCAGATGCTGGAGAAAGTCAGAACACCGGATTATTACCAGAGGGAGATACATCAGGCCTGTGAGATGCTCAAGTGCAAATTAGATGCCCTAGCAGAGCGTACCGGGGTACTAGAGGGTGAGATTGAAGCTTCAAAAGCAACTCTTAAGGAGAAAGTGCAGGGCATTAAAGCTCTGAAAGAAGTTCATTGCCTGCTGCTGCAAGACTTGAAAAGGCTCGAGATTCAATCAAGAAGAAATAACCTTACGTTGTTGAATGTGCATGAGGACTTGGAAGTCACCCAGTTAAAGGGGTTCATCATCCAAATCCTAATGGAAGACTTCAGTGAGAAGATCAGTGAATACATACTGGAAGACGACGTCCAAAGAAACCATAGGGACCCATTTAGACTAAACCCTTCCAGTAAAGCCCCTAAGAAAATACTGGTCAATTTTCTTATACCTTGAAGGAAGAAAATACTAAGTGCAGCTTTGAAGAAAAAAGGTAATACAACATTACGCTTTTACCTCTCAGATCAGGTCGGACGTGGGGCGGGCTACCACTCAGCGACGGAGGGAGCTGGCCAGTAAAATGGCGGAATGAAAAGCTTCAGGTGTTCAAGTCCAATTTAAGTTTCTGGCCACAATGAAGGCAATGTGGCAGACCGAGATGCATATTATAGGATGGGTAGAGGAGGCCGATGATTTAATAAGCATGATTACGCTGAATTTGTAAATATATTTAGGGGCATATTTATACTCTGTTTGCGCCGGAATTGCGTCATTTTTTTTGACGCAATTCTGGTGCAAAACTAACTCCATATTTATACTTTGGCGTTAGACGCGTCTAGCGCCAAAGTCCATGGAGTTTGCGTCATTTTTTAGCGTGGACACCTACTTTGCGTTAATGACATGCAAGGTAGGCGTTCCCGTCTAAAAAATTGACTCCGAGGCATGTGTGCCGTATTTACACTCCCGGGCAAAATTCACGCCCAAGAGTAGGCGGGTCAAAAAAAATGACATACGGCCGCTTTTGCGCCGTTTTTTAGGGCCTGGAAAAGGCAGGCGTTAAGGGACCTGTGGGCTCGGAAGGAGCCCAGAGGTGCCCCCCCATGCCCCCAGGGACACCCCCTGTCACCCTTGCCCACCCCAGGAGGACACCCAAGGCTGGAGGGACCCATCCCAGGGACATTAAGGTAAGTTCTGGTAAGTAATTTTTTTTTTTTTTGTGGCATAGGGGGGCCTGATTTGTGCCCCCCTACATGCCACTATGCCCAATGACCATGTCCAGGGGACATAAGTCCCCTGGGCATGGCCATTGGGCAAGGGGGCATGACTTCTGTCTTTGCTAAGACAGGGGTCATTTCTATGGGGGTTGGGAGTCGGAAAAAATGGGGCAAATCGGGTTGAGGCGAAAAATTTGCCTCAGCCTGACTTGCCCCATTTTTTGACGCCCAAGCTCCATATCCCCCTACGCCGGCGCTGCCTGGTGTACGTCGTTTTTTTTTACGCACACCAGGCAGCGCCGGCGGCTAACGCCGGCTAACATCATTGATTAAATACGGCACCCGCATGGCGCTTCAGAATGGCGTTAGCCGGCGCTAATTTTTTTGACGCAAAACTGCGTTAGCGCAGTTTTGCGTCAAAAAGTATAAATATGGCCCTTAGTCCCTCTTTGGCGCGTACTATATAGGGGCCAGTGTTCTTCTATCCCTGTTGTGCTTAAATTAGTCTTTGAGCATCAGGTTCTTCCTTTTGCCTAGTCCTGCACAGTCATGGGTCAACTTCTGTCTCTTTTGCTCCATTTGCTTCTTCTCTTTCTTTTCGTTATTGTTTTCCCCTTTCTTTTTTCTTTCATTACGACTTGACTGCACTTTTTATTTTTCTCCTTCTGTCTCTAACGACCCAACAGTGAGAAGACATCACCAAAGGTAAAGGGGTGGGTTCGTCAGAGAGGGAGCAACTGGGTGGAGACCAATCGGGGTAAAAAAAAAGAAAAAATGATCCTTAAATCACTGAACGACACCAAAAGTTCTTGAAGTCATTGACGACATGCCCCGCCTGTGGTGGACTCGAAAATCATCGATAAGACAATAAAAATGTTAACATGGAACATTAATGGAATGCAAGAAAAGAGGAAAAACATCATTTTCATTCAATACATTAAGGATAGGAATCCTCAGATAATCATTTTACAAGGGACAGAGGGAGTAGAGTGCCAAGCTTGCTTCTCCAAACTCCTTTGGGTGTTGCTGCATAACTAACAGACTTTAAGATTCTCTGGAATTTTGCAGTCAGAACAGTCACTAATGTTTGACATTTGACTATGCAAAGTCCATAAGAAAGTATCTCCACTTGTTCCTTTTGAAAGTGAGATGCAAATTTTGAATTCCGACTCACAAGGGCATGCATAAAACTTCTAACTAATTGGCATATTCTACTTTGCCTCACATACGCTTATCACGGTTCCAGTACCTGTTAGGGGAGAAGCTTCTCTCGCTTTAACACAAGGACCAACTTTAAGAATCCTAGAATATTCTTAGGTGAACCTCTTGAATTCAGGGCAAATTTTTGCAGGTGAGGTCTGGCCTGTGAGCATTAGGCATGATAGAAATATTATAATTGCATTATACTTTTTGTATCACGTCTATCCCACAACAGATATAACAGAAGGGCTACTCTCTGCAGCACTACAGAGAGCAACACAATACAATGCAAACAATAGTTCTTCTAATAGGTCCATAGCAGTATAGAAATAGTGGATGGACTATCTTCTGCCATGCAGTAGTATAGCATATGCTGACCTAAGAGGTGGTGAGGTCCACCAATGCCCCCAGACCTCCCATAGAAGTTCAAAGTATGGTGGGCAGACCTGGAGTGTACATAAGAACACCATAAATGAGGTGCGTTATGGTGCGACCCCGCACAACAAAGCACAGTGGTCCACCAGCCTGTTTCTCATGTATCAATAAGCCAAGTTAGCCTGCTGTGCATATGCTTTTCATCTCCTGTCTTCCTACTCATGACTGTCATGGTATAATTGCAGCAGCAATATTAGTAAGCTAGCAAATGAAGTGCTACACCTCAAACCAGCCCAGGTAGCCCCAAAAGCTGCCCATATTTCTCAACAAACTTTGAACACTTTGATTTGTTGGACTGGCCACTTATGTGACAGATCAATTGAATATTGCCTGTTATACCTCAGATGCGCTCCAGCCATGCATTATATGTCTATACTGTCCTCTTTTTAAATAAAAGAAGCACGCCCTTAAATTCCTCAGAGTAGAGCTTTAGAGTTTGTTTTGGTTTCTAGTAACTGTTGGATTACTTGCACTAGTAACTAACATTTGATACTTGTTTCCCCTTCCCTGTGTTGAGTTCTTAACAGCCTAAACCAAGCTCCTGGATGTCAAAGGCACTATCTTAAGCACATATACGAATGCGCTCTGCTGTAATGTAATACCACTTCCTGTGATGCTTGCACACACAGATCGAGGCGCCCCATTATTGTGCTCTAATACCGAGTATCCTGTTCACAGGGGCCAAAGAGCGCAATACCGAGCTATACTAGTCCCTTCTGACCATTAAAACAATTATTAGGAAAGCTAATTGGATGGGCCTTGGACTATTTTTTTGTAGAAACTTAAGCAATATGCAAAAAATGGCAAACATATTAAAACAAATAAAAATAAATGAGCAACCCAGTAGACTAGGAACATCAGCCAATGCCCCTAAGTGCACTCTTTTGCAGGCAGCTGTACAAACGTGATGAGGAAAAATAGCATCACCCACAGCCAAGACAGCACGTGGATGAAATGGGCTCATCAACTGCACCACACTCTATGCTGCGGTGGGCGGAAGCAAACTGAATGAAACTGGACTGGACCAATGAATGAAGAGGGTTGACCAAAAGCCTCTTAGTGTACCCTTAGTTGCTTGTTTATTTATTGTGATTTTTTTTGGAAGACACGACGCTTGTGAGGTCTCAAGGTCAGACCTTAAAAAGCAATAAAGGACATTCCCACCACACACGACGACTGGCTTGGTAACCGTTTTGTCCCTTTCTAATGGCTGAATTACGACCTTTTCATTATAATCGCTCCATTCACAGCGAAAAATCAATACATTCTTTCGGACGAAGAGGCATTTTTGTGTTGTTTTAGGCTGCAATGGTTGAGGTGACTCGGTCATGACAAGAAATTCGCTGGTGCCTTTCACAGGTCAGTGCTTCCGTGGCGCACGAGACACAGTACGTAGCAGGGAGGGCCTTTGTACTGCCTGCCCGGGCCTGTGAGGCTGCTACCAAGCAGTGCCCCTCAGCTCTGAATTAGGGACAACAAAAAGCAGTGACCCGGAAAGGCCACAGTTTAGTGGGGTATGGAATGTTATAGAGGCCTCGGGAGAGGCACGCCAAATTAAGCGAATACCGTATTCGCATTAAATGTCAAAAGGGCTCAGCGTTGACTGCGTATGTGATAAGAAATCATGTACAAGGTAAACCTGTCATCCTAAATCGGCAGACCGATGTTCTATGGTGGTTGTCCCTGTGCATACAACCATGTCGTTCCCATATAGCGGCCCCCTACTCTTTCGATTTGATAATTTAGGTATGCCCTTAGTCTCACGGATTAACGAATTTCGTTAGATATAACGAGTTAGTGGTCACCTGTGCATACTGCTTAGTAATACGAAGAGAGAGAGAAAGGCAAATGTGTTATTAATTTTTTGTCCTTCGCTTCGTAACTCGTTAGCAACCATTGAGAATGAATGAAAACATAGTTTTTAAAACCACTGCCTACTCTTAAAACATGAAACGAAAACTTTTTGTTTTTGTTTTAAATGCATCCCGTTTTCCTTTACCGAAAACGACCTGCATTTAAAAAAACTATGGGCCAGATGTATCAAAGGGTTTTACCCATTTTGTGCCTATGGGAAAATGTGTTCATACATATGGCCCTATATTGCTTTATTTAAAAGCAATCACAGACATGGTGGTTTGTTGATGTCAGCAGGCCACCATCCCTGTGATTTTTGCGATTCCCAATGGGTCACAAACCTAGAACCAACTCATTAATATTAATGAGGTAGGTACATTTGTAACCCACTGGGAATCACAGAAAGCGAAAAACACACTTCTGTACATCTGTGTTTGCGATGACTAAATTTGAATCACAAAAATTAGCAGTTTGGTAATCACAAACACTAATCTTCATACATCTGGCCCTAAACCCCTTTCCAGGATGATAATAGGAATGGGACACCACAAATATTGTTGGTGACCTGGGGAAAGGGTTTTTTCACAAGAAAATATTTTCTTGTGCCTGTAAAGAATAATACATCCTTTACATGTGATGTCTCAAATAAAAAAAAAAAAACATCCACACAGTGCAACATATATTCAGGGCCGCTGGAATGATGCAGGAGATGAGGGCCAAATTATATAGCAGGATTGAGTAAATTATGCGGCAAGAAAAGGCAAATTATGTGGCATAATGGGACACATATTGTAATAATAGTATTACTTCATTATTTTGTCATTTTTACCCTTGTTAGCACTATCTGGATATTGGTTGCACATCAATACGACCAATTTAACTCCCAAATATAGCACTAAGCAAAAGAAAGTTGACTACTCAGCCTTTGCAAAGTGCTGTCTGCTGCGCCATTAAAATATTTTGCAGCATTTTTCGTAATTTGAGTTAGAAACTATTTTTTGTTAAAACCTGCAGATTATGAATCAGATAATGGATTATGTGGGAAATGTGGCAAATCTATAACTAGACCGCACAATTGCATAACTCCAGTGGCCTTGCATATATTATGGCGTGGTACTGCACCTAATGTAAAACTATGGCTTCCCTTCATGTCTACACTCATAACATGTGCTTCATATCAAAATGTCAGTATGCGAGGGAAAATACAAACACTAAACTCTTTACTATTTGTGAGGAAGACTCTTTAAAAAAAGTCTTCATACATTAAAGCCCGGATAAAACACTGCAAAATATCAAATACATCCGCTGAACTATAGTTGCCATCATATGTCTTTAGCTGGGGACCAGAGATGCTTAATTCAAATCTCTTTTGTGATCTGAAGCAACTTTCTCTTTAGCAGCTGATGAAAGTCAATACTTTGCAATGTCACTCTTGCCTAATACTAGCCCCAATCATACAAGGCTTGTGTCACATTATGGACCACCCCATCAGCCCAGATCCGCAATGTCACCAACTTTGGATCCATCGGAATCTCTCTTCCCACCCGTTACCCAGAAATGTTGTGGTCCCTTTTCATTAGGAGGTAACATTTAGGTAATCCCATGACATGAAAGTAGGTGGCATGGGGATCATTACATCAGGTGCACGGAGACTTTGGAAGTTTTCCCATCTTCCGTAAGTGTTCTGGATTATTATAACATCTATGGAAGTATTTGAACAGTGCCAATTGAAGACAAGAAGCCCCAGCAGCCAGTTTTGCTTTAACCCATTCATTGTCTTCTATCAGGCCAACATCTTCCCACATCCGTTTTAAAGTTAATGGTGGGTCAGGTGGAATTAGCTAACAAAGAGCGGTATGCTAACTCTTCCACTGCAGTCTTAGCTTTTAACCAGTTATATTTTGGAATGTCATTCAATTTAGTACAATAGCGCTTTAGAGCACTGCAAATATTGAAAAAAACTGTGATTTATATAGCTGGAATATATCTGCCAATTTACCATAAGATTGTATATGGCTATGGGGCTAGACATCCCCCAAGTGAGATATGCCAATTGTCCCACATATGGAACCTGGGTAGTCAGACAGTATGCACTAGCTATGTACCATTCCAATATGGTTTGATTTCTATTAATCCCCTATACCGCTTAATATGTTTAATTGCTTCACACAAGAGATAAACGGTAGCCTGGTGACAGAGGGCAATGCAAGCGGTATTGAATTACTTTATAATAGGGTAAATGGATCATATTTCCTTAGGATTTCTAGTTCTAATCTCTGCATTGAGTAATGTTTATCCCAATGTAACCACTCTTTAATCGGTATAAGGTGTGTAGTTTAATAATATAATTTTATGTCTGCCCAACCCAGATTGGTGTCATACATACACTGTCTACATTTGGCAAATGATACATGCAGGGTTTTATTATCCCACAAAAAAGTTGGTATTGGGGACCGGGATTCCCAAAGCAACAGGGTGGCAATATCAATGAATAATTTACAGGAAGCGGGGTAGATAAATCATCTTAAGCAGTGCACCCCTTATCTTTACATCTCCAACCTTAAACTGTGAATTGGTGGGGCAATGTTCATCTACCAACTCCTATGATGGGTTGCAAAATTGGCATCCAAAGTATTGGGAATGAGCCCCCCACATCTCTTATACCAGCTAGCTATAGACACCTGGGATGGGCCCCCGTAAGTTGCACATAAGTAGTCTTTTCCCAATTAACCTTCATGTCAGTTGCGTCAACATGTATTTTTAGGATCTTCGTAATTTACAGGATTGAACTTCCTAATCATGCAAAAAAGGGCATGCCATTCATGTATAGGGATACCATGTCCTCATATCCATTGGGACCCCTGGTTCCAAGCGTCTGCTAGTAACCACTTGACCAAGGGCTCAATCACAAAGGTGAACAACGGGGGTGACAGTGAACACCCCTGCTTTGTACCTCTATTAATGGAAATGGGGCCGGACATAAGCCATTTACCTTGACCCGGGCCCATGGAACCATATGCAAGGTTTGCATGTAAAGCAAGATTATGTATGGCAGCGAAATTCATGTGATTTAGGATATGGAACATGACGGACCAGATCTAGGGCAACCATTTTGTGTGGGTGCTTATTCATGCATCAATCCTTATTAGCCAGAAACGACTTTGTCTCACGACCTGACCCAACGAAGATCACATCACCTATGTGAGTTTGAGAAATAAGATAAGCCTAGTGTTTCACCTAAGAATTAACAAAGGCAGACTCAGTTAATTACCACACAGAACGAAATATGTTTACTATTTGAAGGTTTCTGAGGAGAAAATTTAACAGATGCATAATCCTTGCTAACTCCTAAAGCGGTAAAAGCTGATTCAGTAGGAATTCCTGAATTCTGCAGTTCTCAGCAGCTGACTACGGATGTGCTGTTTGTAGTACATTCTCAGCAAGGCCATTTGAGTGAAAGTACGAAATAGACATTTCCTTCATTTTCTGTCTTTCTAGTGCAGTTCTTCCAGGTTGAGGAGGGTCTTGTTCCCAAGACAGGCATATCCTTTAAAATATTGTTTTTAAAGGTTGGATGCACGTACCAAGCAAAGCTAGACAACACTTGTCTTAGGCTGATCTTGTAAGTATTACAACACAACAGAAGCAATTTCAAACAATTTATTGAGGTGATAATCCAATATGTAATAAAGAGAACTCAATAGTGAGCTGTATAATTTATTGAATCTTCAGCCAAAACATGTTTCGCCTTGTCATGACTTACAGACCTAGGGCTTTCTCAAGTCTGTGAGTATGCCTAGCTTTGGCTTACCAAGTGTAATCCCCCTTTAAAAATACTGTACAGAAATAGGTTAAAGTGCTTTACCAAAATTAGATGCACATTCCGTACTCTGATTAAGATTTCAGTTAGCTACAGACTGGGTATTAAAGGGCGAGTAAGATATTTCAATCCCTGGGAAAGTTCATGTTTTATGATGGAATCCTGCATCTACCAATGTGCACTTAAAGCTTGTTTTATCTGCCATCCCAATTATTCTCTTGAATTTTTGGGGTGTGGGGTAGGCTGTATAGAGGGAATTAAACTGAGTGTACCTAAACATTGTATTCCCGGATATTCTATTATGGGTATGTTCTACGACATAAAACACAATCCCATCACTTCTCATGGAAGTCTCAGCCAATGCTAGGATTCTTTGTTCCTTATTGTTACTTGAGTATGATGTGTGGAAAGTTCGCAGCTAGAGAGCGCATAGGAACCTTTTCCGCCTCCTGAGCATCATTCAGATAATATATCAGTTTCACCTGAAGGACTACAGGAGATCTTTGACAAAGCTGTTGCTACAGCTTACAGAGCCAGTATTAAATAGCCAGGCTCAAAATGAGAACTTGAATTCTGAACCTCATAGAGGAAAGCTGGTATTAGGTTCTCAGTGAGTGGATGTGATTCAGCATACCAGGGATACACTGAACCTTCCCTCTAATTACCCCAATATCATAAATAGCGATTATTTGTTTGGGACATATGCAGGACTGGACTGGGAACCCAAAGCACCCTTGGCAAATTTTGCCAGCCCAGCCCCATAGGGTGCATAGCAAATGAACCCGAACACTACAATGGGGCTTAAAGAGAACACTTTACTTCTACCCAAACAAACCCTTGTTAGCAAAATCAGGATAATCAAAGACTGAAAAACACAATTCTAACCTGTACCATGCAGTTTGCATGCAGCTCTTTGATGGCAGTTCAGACCTCACTGTGCTAGATTATGATTGCAACCTATGAACTGCACAGTAACAAAAGGAGCTCTGGGATAAAAGTAGTGTCCCACTGACGTATGCACATAAAATACTGTTAGGTGATCTGCATGGTACACATTCTATGCAGTAGGCATATTAACCTTCTGGGCTACCCTAGATGAGTTAAATGTGGCACAAGACATAAACCCTTCAGAGCATCCTGGTATGGCAGGCAGGGACAAGGCTTAGATAATTCCTGCTGTCCGTGTGGCACAGAGTCAAAGTCTTTAACCCATGCCATCTGTATTTGCCCCAGCATTGTCACAGTTTGGAAATACTGTCTTAAATCAATGTTTAGGTGCCTGAATAATCACAAGCAGCTGCCATCATGATCTTGAATAAGAATCCATGTGTTGACTTTTTAATTCCCATCAGGGATTGCGCCCTAAGGTAACTATAACTCACGCCCCCGCCATACACATTTTTCTCATCAATAATGTTATTGCAAATGTTGCAATGATAATATCAAGATGCCAGAGAAGGTGTCATCAATGATGTAAAATGTGGTGTAATTAGATGTGCATGGCGAAGACGCCAGTTATAGGTACCTTAGGGCACGAGTTATAGTTACTTGAGTTAACCATAACTATAACTCCGGAATTTCAATGGTTTTGTGTGAGTAAATTCCGTACCTAACTATAACTTCCCTGTAACCTTTGTTTTTTTTCAGTGAATTTCTTTTTTTTTTAGCACGCACATAGGTAAATATAATCTGCGCCTGGCACAGCCTTTGGCCATGCATGGAGGGGGTTGGCTACAGTGCCTAGCCAATGACCAGGCCCAGCGGCCAACCCTCTTGCAGGCACCCAAACCCAGCATGAGGTTGGATGCAGTGGGTGTTTTCTTTGGTCAATTTTTCTCTGGATCTACAGATCAGAAGAAAAAAAATGGGCATTTTTTTGCCCACGAGGACCCCTCTATGTGTCCTGTGGGGATAGGATACCTGTATCCTGACCCTTTATGTGTTTTTTCAATCTTACTTACCAACCCCACCCCCAGCCGATGGGGCACTTAAAATGGTGGCCACAACTTTTCTGTCAGATTGTGGCCAGCCAATCAGGGCTTTGCTTTTCCCCAGATCCGTGAATCTGGACCCACAGAGGATCTGCGTCCCTATATATCTATATTTTTTAAACTTTAATATCTCAGAAACTACTGAATGGATTTACACCAAATAAACCAAATAACAAAAAGCACAATCTGCGTACCAAAATCTAGGTTTATGCCACATTTGGTGTAATTTTGTTCAGCAGTTTGGGCTGTAGGTGTGACTAAAGACAAAATGAATGGAGAAAGCGTGTTTTGGGATCCCCCTTTTTTTCAACCCCTTGACAAATCACCCCAAAACTTGCAAGATAGCAGCTGAACTGAGCAAAGTATAGGTTTTGAAAAGTTCGTGAACATTCACCAAGTGACACCAAAGTGATTGGAAAAACAACAAAAAAACACTCTTCCTTTGGAAACCAGGTCCTAAGTATAACCACCCACTGGCGGTCGCCAGTAGGTAATATGTATTCACCCAAAAAAACAAAGGTTACAGGAACATTATAGTTAGGTTGACATTTTACCAATACAAAACCATAGAAAATCAGCAGTTATAGGCCCTCATTACGACCCTGGTGGTCCGAAGAGAGTCAGGGAGGCTGTGCTGACGTTATCGTCAACAGGCTGGCAGTGAATAGTGGCAAATTAGGAGTCTGGCGGTTTGGACGAAGCCAAACTGCAGAACATCCACCCATCCCCCCATCCCCCCACATTACCGCGTTCCGCCGGACTGGAGGTGAGCACCTCCAGCACAGCGGAAGGTGAGATACCGCTAGTGGTATCACGATGCAGGAAACAGCCAGCATTTTTCTGCCAGTCATACTGCCAGAAAAAGCTGGCGGTCTTGCAACCTGGTGACAGGAAAAAGCATTCCTGTCACCAGGATTCACTCGCACACACGTCCACATACCCGCACACATGCACTCACATACTCCCACACACAAACATACCCCCACTCACCCACACACTTGCGTCATAGACCCTCATTTACACTAACATACATACACAAACATTGGACTCATGCATGCATTCACTCCCCCCTTCACGCTTCTCCCAGCGCATACAGACATTCACACACCCCTCCCCTTGCACCGCATACATACATTCACTCACCTCTCCGAACTGCACCGCATACACACACTTACCCGCTATCCCCAAACACGCACCCCCTCTCCCCATCCACTGACAGAAACACTCAGCCCCTCCCCGTCCACTTACACAAACACTCACCCTCCTCCCCATCCATTTACACAAACACTCACCCCCCTCCTCATCCACTTACATACACATGCACATGCTTACACGCACTCACCCCTTCCATCGGCTCAATCGCACTCACGCACTCAATCGCTCACACCTGCACACGCACTCACGCACTCAATTGCTCACATCCGCAAATTTACACTCATGCACTCACCCCTCTCCCCAAACACTCACTCACCCCCTAACCATCCACAAACACTCCCTCACCCTCACCCCATCCACAAACACTAACTCACCCCCACCCCATCCACACTCACTCACCCCCCACTCCATCCACAAACACTCACTCACTCCCACCCTCCATCCACAATCACTCACACCTGCAGACACGCACCCACAAACACCCCCCACCCTCTGCATTCGCAACATTCAACCACGCAGACACGCACACACACACCCTCCCCTGTCGCACGATCCACTTACCTCGTCTGTCGAGGAGGTCGTCCGGGAGTGGACGGGCCCTGGCGCTTTCACCACCAGCAGCTCCTCACCATCTGGATGCCGCCACACCATATTACGGGTTGTAATACGGTGTGTGGTCTCTTTTTGGTGTGGCGGTACCGGTGGCGGTACCGCCTCTGCACCCCAACCACCAGCACGGCTGGTCTCGGAATTCCAACCGATTTCGGGCGGAATTCAGAGATCAGTCGTATTAGGGCGGTCTTTTAAAAAAAAAAAAAAAAAATTAAATTAGTTTTCAGTTTCAACTATTCCAGCATAAAGTGTAGTAATCAAGTAGCATCGCATACAGAACATAATTGAACATGCAATAGGCATACTAGATCTACAGGTGTTTTCCAGTGACTCTATGTTATGTAACATTGATATTAAACAACAATCACCCTATCCCACCCACCCCCACCCTATCCAACTTCCGTCTATTAATTATCAGGGTTAAGACATAAGCCTCACAATTAATATTGAGCTTCTCAGGGGTACCTCTCCTTGCATGGGAGGGCGACACATATAATCGCTTTCAGAACCATCTGATTCCCAGCCAGTCACATATGAAGAAGGGGCGTATATGAACCCTTTAGTTCAAAGTATGTGGAAGCTAGAGGTGCTCTACTCAGGCTCACTTCCAGCATCGTACAAGCGATGCTATTTGCCCACTCACAGTCAGCCCTACGACTCAATCTGTGCCCTAAACGTTTCTACTAGTGCGTCCCACTCTAGAGATATTGTTTTTTTCCTCAGTCCTATATATTCTTCTCTTCTGAGGGCTGCACTTTCCGCCTAGCTCCAGCGTACTATCTCCTCCATCCACAAGAGGAGAGAAGAGGCATGGGGGAACTTCCAGCGTCTCGTCAGTTTACATTTTGCCAAAAGCATAGCCAACTCTGTGAAGTGCGTAAGTACCTAAGAGGTACGTTTTTTAGTGTGTAGTCCCAGGAGGAAGTAAGTGGTTGATAGTTCCACGGGTTCCTCCACCACCTCTGTCAGCGTGGTACTTATTGCAGTCCAGTATTGTGCGAGGGATGGACATGCCCACATCATATGGAGGAGATCGGCATCAGTGGTGCAACACCAAGGACAGTGTGTCATTGTAGTGTGATAGATCCTATTGAGCCTATGCAGAGTGAGCTACACCCGGTGAAAAAGGTAAAACTGAATCATCTTAAACCAAGTGTTACGAGACACTTTTTTAAGCATATTGTAATGTGAAAGTCCATTCTTTGACAGTAATGTCTCTGCCTATATCAGTTGCCCAAGTGGCCTTCAATGTGTCCTGGGTTGTGTGGAGCTGTGCCCGGATCCCGGGATGTATCCATCTAACAAGATGCCTACTGTGTCCCATTTTATGAAGAGCCTGAAGGTTTTCACGCTTTACTGGTTCAGTACTCTGTGGTGAAGAGTAAGTGCGTACATATGAAAGTATTTTAGCATGAGTTAAAAAGAGAGTCTCTGATAACCCATGGCTTTGCACAAGGTCTGAATGCGAGACTATCATTCCATCTTCAAACAAGTCCCCTAAGGTGAGTGGACCCCGCTGTTCCCATACCCTGAGCATCGCCGGCGTGATAGTTCCTGAGAGGGTAGGAAGCCCGCATAGTGGTATGTTAGGCGCACAGGGGGTTGCTGAAGCTGTGTAATGTGTAGTCAGTTTCCAATTAGCCAATACAATACGTAATTGCAAAGTAGCACCCAAGGGTAGTCTAGGAGACCCAGGACATAGCAATCAGTGAATAAAGCCCTTCTTCCACATCGCATCTGTACAATTTATCTCTTCCAGATTATGGCCGGCTAGCAAGTAGGACAGCTATTGCAATTGGCCCACAATACAGTAGGCCTTGAAATCTGGAGCACTCAATCCACCCGTGTCTGGGGGTAACTGTAGCTTCGTCAGGCTGACTCGGCAGTGACCTTTCCCCCTATTAACCCTATCAATAAGGAATTCAATGTCCGGAATACACAGGGTGGTACTATATGCAACAGGTTCACAAAATGTAAAGACCCATGGTAACATTACCATCTTCGCCAGGGCCACCCTCCCTGCCACTGAAAGAGGTAGTGTGGTCCAAAAGTCGATTTGGGGTTGGAATGTAATCGCCCGGTTTAGGTTACCGTCTAGCAAGTCTGTTTGGTCCCAGTAGATGCGAATACCAAGATACCAGAAGGAGACAGGTGCCATTGCAATGGTCATGGTCCCAAATTGGATCGCAGGCTCTGAACAAGAGCCCCGAAAGGAATATGACTTATCGGGATTAATTTGGAGCCCTGAAAGGAGTGCAAATCGGGAAAAGATCTGCACCGTCCTCTCCGTGCCCTGCCACAAATCTCTGAGGTAAAGTATCATGTCATCCGCATACAAGGAGCAAGCATGAGTAGTGGGGTTGAGAACAATTCCCCAATCTTTCGTGCTGCGGCGAAGTTGTTGTGCCAAGAGGGGGGACAGAGGACAACCCTGTCTAGTTCCCCGGTATATGGGTTAAGAGGTCTCCTGTCTTGGCCCTGGCTATCAGGGCTGTGTACAGGAGCTTCACCCACCGTATAAATTCAGGAGGTATGCCATTAGGCTTCCAGAGATGCCAACAGATATTGCCAGCTGAGAGTATCAAATGCTTGCGGCATATCTAAGGAGATACAGCTGGCGTACAGATATTGTTTTTTCGAATATTCATCGATGTACCACAGCGTGGAACAAATCCACATTGGCCCATATGTAGCAGGCACGGGAGTAGTGGGAGTAGTCTGCGTGCCAATACTTTACTGAGGAGTTTATATTCCATATTTAGAATAGACAGGGGTATACAGGATGACATCTGTGTGGGAGGGTCTATCCAGTTTAAGAAGCGAGGTCACTACCACTTCTCGAGTAGTAGCTGGAAGCATTCCTTCTTCGAGTGACCTCTTATACAACTTCCCTGGGTGGGGAAGCAAGCAATTAGAGATTGTGGCATAAAATTACACCGGCAATCCGTCAGAGCCAGAGGTTTTATTATGAGCCATCTCTTTTAATGCCTTGCTAATCTCGGTAGTCGTGATTGAAGCTCGCAACATCTCTCTTTCTAAAGCTGTCACTTGTGGGAGCGGATGGCAGTGCAAAAACGCATGTATGGAGTATTGGTCTACTTGTGGTGCTGCTACATACAAATCTGCATAGTATAGACGAAAGGCGTCGTTAATGCTAGTTTGGCTAGTTACTAAATCCAGATGTGGGGATTGTATCATTGATATAGGTGTGGGAGACTGCTGTGGCCTGATTATTTTAGCAAGCAGGGCACCAGGTTTGTCCGCCTCCACATGTGCCTTTTGGGTATAAGATCTGTAATCTACCACACGCAAGCGCTCTAGGAGTTCCACATGCCAGATCCGTGCCGCTTGTAATTGCTCTGTTTTGGTGTCGTCTACTATCGCCTTTCACTCTAAAGCTCCCAACTCATCTTTTAGTTGTGTGAGGTCAATATTCATGTTTTATGGAGTTTTTTAAATCTTAAAATATGTTGACTGCATTTAGTGAGATTTCATTCTAGGAATTAAATAATTGAATATTATATAAGAACATACCAATATATATTATCAATCATTTGGTATTCCAAGCATAATTGGCATAGAGGATGGCAGATGGTGAATCTGAAGTTTTGATTATGGGGTTTCAATCAAGTGCAGTTGGCCTTTTCATTGCTGTTTTCCTTTTTTACAGTTCATCTTTTAGGTTTTCATGGATTTTTAACTTTGGGCTTTGGCAATTTCTATGTCATGCCAAGGAATAACTTATTCAAAGTATCACCTGTAGTGATGAGCATTTTCTAATATTTATTTAGGATTAACTTTTTAAACTTCAGGAGCTAATCATTAGTGCCAGATGTAAGATCATATCTTCAGTAATAAGCAAGCAATTGGTATCCAATGTAGGTTTGGCATTTAGGGTTAAGGATAGCGAATACAAAGATGACAGCATGCGGTTTGACTTGAGTCCCCCTGGTTTTTGATTTGTATCTTCTTTTTTCACAGTTTATCCTTTTTATGTTTGTTAAGCTGTTATTTTGGTATTGCATAATTTTTGTGTCAGGTTTAGGGCTATTTTCCTTGAACCGTTACTTACTAAGATTGATGTTCCAGAAATTGAAAATGAAATGTGGCACACTTCACCCGGACATCGTATGTTCTACTTCCGGGGTCTAAGCAAATGTTTTTAATTTGGCGGGTAATTTGAATATGGTATATATGGACGGTTCTGACTAGTGCTGTGTTTAATACTATGGTGGTCATTACAACATTGGCGGTAAAAGCCGCTTACCGCCGTGCAGAAGACCGCCAACACACCGCCGCGGCAGCGGAATTCCGCCACAGCTATTATGACCCACATCTCGAAATCCGACAAAATTCAGACACCCACACAAGTCCGCCACACCAAAGGTCAGTGATAAACTGGCGAAAACAAAACCTCCACCGCCACGCCAACAGAAATACGCCCACGCTATCACGACCCACGGATCCACACGGCGGTCTTTCAACCACGGTATTCCATTGGCGGTACACACCGCCACGCTCAAAATACACACACTCTTACAAAACACAGCCACATTGGACAATTCGAAATACACACACCTGATACACATACACACACCAGACCCACACACCCAATACAATATAAAACACATCACCCACAAACCCCTACTACCAAAAATTCAGAAAGAAGGCCAGAGAGAGACACCACCATCCACAAACTAGCAGCCAAAGGCACCCAACACCATCACCCACACAACGTACACGCACAAAACACCACACACCACTACATATCACCACACTTATCACCACACACACCACCCCACACATCACCCACACCGCCCCATGGCACGGCAAAGACACCCCAGGTTCTCGAAGGAGGAGCTCAGGGTCATGGTGGAGGAAATCGTCCGGGTAGAGCCACAGCTATTTGGATCGCAGGTGCAGCACACCTCCATAGCTAGGAAGATGGAGCTATGGCGAAGAATAGTCAACAGGGTCAACGCAGTGGGACAGCACCCAAGAAATCGGGACAACATCAGGAAGAGGTGGAACGACCTACGGGGGAAGGTGCGTTCCGTGGTCTCAAGACACCACATCACGGTACAACGGACTGGCGGCGGACCACCACCTCCTCACCCACAACTAACAACAAGGGAGGAGCAGGTCTTTGCGATTCTGCATCCTGAGGGCCTCGCAGGAGTCGGCGGAGGAATGGACTCTGGTAAGTCAAACCTTTAACTATCATATCCCCCACCCTACCTGCATGCTATCACAGACCCCCACCATCGCCCCCTCCCCTATCACTCCAACTCCTCACAAATGTACTAATAACACAAACCACACATCCCAACACCAAGCCCTGCATGACACAACAAAGCATGGACACCCATCACTAAAGCATGCCCACTGCACATACCCATAACACCCCCCTCAACCATCATCACACAAGCCCCCACAGAGGAATGCTTGCACTGGGGTACACGGTCACTCACCCATTGCACACCATGACACACACAGATGCAATAATCATGCTTTTACACCCCTGCAGGACCATTACCCAACGTCACCAGACAGGAGGGTCCAGACATCTCCACCCCACCCACAGAAGAGGCTCACAGTGATGACAGCAGCTCTGTCCAACTGGATCTAGATGACCAGCCCGGACCATCGTGGGCCTCGGGACAGTCAATTCCCCTCACACAGGCACAGCCCACCACAGACCTTCCACCCTCTGGTAACACCAGCACAGCACCCACCCAGCGTGCCCATACCTCCGTCCCCAGAACACGTCAATCAGCTGTGTGTCCACCACTACAGGGAACCCAGGATAACCCACCACCCCAACAACAACAGGGACCTGGGGGCAGTGACAGTGGGCACACGGTCCAGGGGACGGAGGCACAGGAACACAGGGGAACTGGGAGTGCTGCCGTGCGACAGGGGGCGGACAGGCCAAGGGAACCCACTCTCCACGAGGCCCTCTCTTCCATCATGGGAGCATACCACCACTCCCAGGAGACGATGGCAACGGTCCTGGCCAAGTTTCAGGAGACCCAGTGCATGCAGGAGGAACAGTATTTGGGCTTCAGGGAGGAACTCAGAACCATCAGCTCTGCCCTGGGCACCATCGTAGGGGTGCTGAAGGAAATACTTAACACCAGGAGGGACACTGTGGCACTACAAGGGGCCCCTGACACTAGCATGGACGATGAACTGCCCACCACCTCCGCCGGCGCTAGTGGACAGGAGGCACCGCCACAGGACCACCACACCAGCACCCCCCCGCAGACGGACAACCACCCAGCAAGCGGTCCCTGAGATCCAGGAACAAGACAGAGCACGATGCCAAGACCCCCGCCAAGAAATGAGACCACCCTGATTGTCAAACCACTGTCCCACTTTGTAACTTTGTCTATATTGGAACTGCCCCAGCTCCACTTCCTATGCCCATATGGGCAATGCACCTGTGAGACTAATAGACTGGACTCTGCCATGGACATTCCTCCACCATCACCCCTCACCATTTTACTACCCCTTCCAATATTGAGCACTTCAATAAACACCCTTGAAGCACAAAACAATCTGGAGTCAGTCTGTGATTTTGAAATTGTGTATTCGCAATGACAGTGACAAAATGCTTTTTCAAATGTAATGTCAACATACCTAAGTCACACATCTCAAGTCCATGAGGAATCTAAGCAGATGACACATTTTGGAAACCACACCTGTGAAAACGTAAGGGAAAATGACAACTCAGTGACCATACACTGGTTGAAATCGACAGACAGGAAAGAGGTCGAAGTGTTAAAGTACTTGTAGTAGGCTGGAATGTTTTCTCACCTGTGTGTCACTGGAAATATTGCTGGATCACTGAGTCCCTGTTGTCAAGGTCTTCTTCCTCTGCTTCCTCCTCATCACTGTCCACAGGCTCCACAGCTGCCACAACGATGATCTGGCACACCTTCTTTGGTGAGTAGAATAGGGAACCACCTGTCATATGGAGGCACCGGAACCTGGCATTCAGGAGGCCGAAGGTCCTCTCTATAATCCTCCCAGTTCACCCATGGGCCTCATTGTAGCGTTCCTCTGCCCTGGTCCTGGGATTCCTCACTGTGGTCAGTAGCCATGACAGGTTGGGGTAACCAGAGTCCCCTAATAGCCACACCCGGTAGCTCTGGAGTTGACCCATCACATAAGGGATGCTGCTATTCCACAGGATGTAGGCATCATGCACAGAGCCAGGGAACATAGCATTTACCTGGGAGATGTACTGGTCTGCCAAACATACCATCTGTACATTCATGGAATGATAACTCTTCCGGTTCCTGTACACCTGTTCACTCCTGTGGGGGGGGACCAAAGCTACATGGGTCCCATCAATGGCACCTATGATGTTGGGGATATGTCCAAGGGCATAGAAGTCACCTTTCACTGTAGGCAAGTCCTCCACCTGAGGGAAAACGATATAGCTCCGCATGTGTTTCAGAAGGGCAGACAACACTCTGGACATCACGTTGGAAAACATAGGCTGGGACATCCCTGATACCATGGCCACTGTTGTTTGAAATGACCCACTTGCAAGGAAATGGAGCACTGATAGCACCTGCACTTGAGGGGGATTCCTGTGGTATGGCGGATTGATGACATCAGGTCAGGCTACAACTGGGTACACAGTTCCTGGATTGTGGCACGGTCAAAACTGTAGGTGATGATCAAACTTCTTTCCTCCATTGTCGACAGGTCCACCAGCCGTCGGTACACCGGAGGATGCCGCCATCTCCTCACATGTCCCAGCGGACGGTGCCTATGAAGGACAACAGCGACCACAGAGTCAAACAACTCAGAGGTATGTACCCACAGTCTACGCAGAACACCATTCATACACAAAATGTGGCCTGTATTTGTGTTGTGAGACAAGGCCTAGGTATGTGTGACGCAGTTGGTAATTAGGCCATGTGGGCCCCTGAAATGGCGGCTGCCTGACCTCTAAACTGGGACAATGGGATGTGAGGTAACTGCGCTGGCGTTGTACACTGTCGCGGTAGGCGGTCGAAGACCGCAGCACAATGCTGCATTGGTTAACATTGGACCCTATGGGTCCCAGGAGCCAATGACGATGGACGCCGGCGGTGATGGTACGCACCGCCGCAGACGTGACCGCCGCGGACGTGACTGCCATTTTCTAGCTGTTGAATCACTCGATACCTGATCTTCGACAGGAGAGGACCTACACTGCAAGTGCTGCTGTGACCTCGGTCTGGAAGAGACAATGGCTCGTGCGTCTGGGGAAAGGGCCCCTGCCTTCACTGCAGAGGAGTTGGAGAAGCTCGTCGACGGGGTCCTCCCCCAGTACACGCTACTCTACGGTCGTCCAGACCAACAGGTAAGTACACAGGGAGCATGTTATATGGGCTATGCCTGTGTGGAGAGGGCTGGTTGTAAGAAGGAAGGGGGCAGAGTTCTGCGTGCATGAAGGACTGTGAATGCATGTGCCACATGGCAAGGGTAGGGATGTAGGCCATTCACTTTGACGGTGCAGTTGGTAATGACTTCTCTTCTTCCCCTGTACATGTCATGTAGGTCAGCGCCCACCAGAAGAAGGATATTTGGCGTGCCATCGCCAAGGACGTCCGGATCCTGGGGGTCCACCACAGACCCACTGCCGTAAAAGATGGGAGGACATACGCCGCTGGAGCAAGAAGACGGCGGAGGCTCAGCTGGGGATGGCCTCCCAACGTGGGAGGGGTGCCCGTCGAACCATGACCCCCAGATGTTCCGGATCCTGGCGGTGGCCTACCCTGAGTTGGATGGGCGCTTGAGGGCATCACAGCAGACACAAGGGGGTGAGTACACTCTCATTCAGCGGACTTTGCGCGCAGTGAAGGTGTCTGGGTGGGGGAGGAGGGCTGTGGTTTTCCCTAGGCCAGGGCGAGTTCAGTAGGCTAGGCCCCTCCGTAAGGCAGGCCATATGGCACCCCACCCCACCTCTGTAGAGTGCCAAGTACAGGTATACATGCCCCTGTGTCATCTATGTGTGCAGATGTCGTCCATAGCCTTGTAGGCCATTTCCCAGGAATTTCATCTGTAGAGCCCAACAGCGCGATGTAGTGCAGGGGGCTGCTGTGTCTGTATTGTCCGCCAATGGTAGCGGTAAGCCATGCACTCAACCTGTCTTTCTTTTGTCGTCCCCCCCCCCTTTTTGTGGTCTCCCTGTTCTTGTGTACATTAGCATCATCAGGTGGAGGTACAGTGGCACCCGAGCACGAGGGAGCTGCAACCCACATGGCCATGGAGGGCCACACTACGGACTCAGAATACACCAGTGGGACGGAGGGCGAGGGGAGCACCACGCGGGCACAGGATCTGCAACCAGCGACACAGACTCATCCTCCGATGGGACCTCCCTTGTGGTGGCGGCAACATCTGTGCCCCCCACTTCTACAGGTACAGCCGCCACCCCCCCTACCAGCACCGCCCTCCCAGCAGCCCCTCAGCCTTCGCCCCGTGCCCACTCACCCAGGAGGGTGGGCATCACCTTCGCCCCAGGCACCTCAGCCCCTGCCCCTGTCACCTCTGCTGCCCTCAGTGAGGAGGCCATTGACCTCCTCAGGTCCCTCACTGTTGGGCAGCCTACCATTTTGAATGCCATCCAGGGTGTAGAAAGGTAGTTGCAACACACAAATGCATTCCTGGAGGGCATTCATTCTGGTCAGGCTGCCCTTCATCGAACCCTTCAAACTCTGGCCTCAGCACTGATGGCAGCCATTGTCCCTGTGTCTAGCCTCCCCCCTCCAACTTCCTCCACCCAGACCCAATCCCAATCCCCTGTACCTCTGCCTATCCCAAGCACACCATCAGACCAGCCTGCACACACCTCACCACACAAGGGAAGCTCAGGCAAA
This sequence comes from Pleurodeles waltl, assembly GCF_031143425.1. Lineage (NCBI taxonomy): Eukaryota > Metazoa > Chordata > Amphibia > Caudata > Salamandridae > Pleurodeles > Pleurodeles waltl. Next base: position 388,970,814 of record NC_090436.1, on the reverse strand, counting down.
CATAAGCACCACACATCCCACAGGCACTCACGCAAGCATCACACACATACAGACACACCAACATCCACTGCCTCCACTGTGTCCCCCTCCTCCTCGTCTCCCTCCTCCCTCCCAGTCTCGTCTACACTCACACCTGCATGCACTACCACTACAGCCACTACGTCCCACACCAGCACACCCACCACCACAACCCGCTCACGTGCACTCACCACCCCCACTACCATTTCCACGTCCCCGTGTCCTCTCCCAGTGTGTCTGTGACACCCCCTCCGAAGATACACAAAAGCAGGCACACACCCACCCAACAGCCATCCACCTCACGACAGCCTCCAGCCCATGCACCTGCACCCAAATCCACAAAAGTTACACCTCCTACAACCGCCACCTCTTCCTCCACTCCCAAACCCCCTCCAGCTACCCGTCCCAGTGTGTCCCAAAATGTTTTCCTGTCCACCCTTAACCTATTTCCCACCACCCCCCGTCCAACTCATAGGTTCCGTACTAGCACCTCAGCCAAAAAATCTCTGGGACCAGTGGTGCCTGTTGTTACAGGTATGTGGAGTGCACCGGCCACCAGGCCAGCCAGTGTATCACGGAGCCACAGCACAGCCAGTCCCCCCCCTGTGAAGCACCAGAAGTTGGACAGTGCCCGGCGGGAGAGGGGGAAGACTCCAGCCAGCAAAGCCACTCACAGGGGTCCCGGGGGGAGTGTCGACTCAACTGCAACTCCTCCCAAGGTGGGGAAGGGGCAGAAGAAATCTCCAAAGTCTGGGAGGAGCAGCACGGCGGAGAAGACCGCCATCATCCCCGCTGGCCAGGAGGCCACCGCCAGCCCCATCGTCACTGCCCAGGAGGCCACCGCCAGCCCATCGTCACTGCCCAGGAGGCCACTGCCAGAGACACTGCCCAGGAGGCCACCGCCAGCCCCATCGTCACTGCCCAGGAGGCCACCGCCAGCCTCATAGTCACTGCCCAGGTGGCCACCGCTAGCCCCATCGTCACTGCCGAGGTGGCCACTGCCAGCCTCATTGTCACTGCCCAGGAGGCCACCGCCAGCCCCATCGTCACTGCCCAGGAGGCCACCGCCAGCCTCATCGTCACTGCCCAGGAGGCCACCGCCAGCCCCACCGTCACTGCCCAGGAGGCCACTGCCAGCCCCATCGTCACTGCCCAGGAGGCCACCGCCAGCCTCATCGTCACTGCCCAGGAGGCCACCGCCAGAGTCACTGCCCAGGAGGCCACCGCCAGAGTCACTGCCCAGGATGCCACCGCCAGCCACAGCCCAGCTGGCCAGGAGGGCCCCGCAAGCCACAGCCCAGCTGACCCATGAAGGACCGCCAGCCACAGCCCTGCTAGGCAATGAAGGACCGCCTTGGCAAGGACCGCTGAACAGGGCAAAGACTGCCATGGAAAGCACTGCTGAACAGGTCTGACACTGGCAACTCAAGCACCGCTGAACAGGCCAAGGACCGCTGAACAGGGCAAAGACCGCCATGGAAAGCACTGCTGAACAGGTCTGACACTGGCAACTCAAGCACCGCTGAACAGGCCAAGGACCGCTGAACAGGACAAAGACCGCCATGGAAAGCACCGCTGAACAGGTCTGACACTGGCAACTCAAGCACCGCTGAACAGGCCAAGGACCGCTGAACAGGGCAAAGACCGCCATGGAAAGCACCGCTAGCCCGTTTGCGGCAGGGCCAGTGACGCAACTGGGACTGTCACGGGGTGTGTGCTGCACTCTGGGCACCAGTCCCCCTCCAGAACCAGTGGAGAACAGCATCTACTCCGTCTGTCCTGCACAGGATGAAGCACTCTGGGCACCAGTCCCCCACCAGAACCAGTGGAGAACAGCATCCACTCCGTCTGTCCTTGGCAGGATGAAGCACTCTGGGCACCAGTCCCCCTCCAGAACCAGTGGAGAACAGCATCCACTCCGTCTGTCCTGCACAGGATGAAGCACTCTGGGCACCAGTCCCCCTCCAGAACCAGTGGAGAACAGCATCCACTCCGTCTGTCCTTGGCAGGATGAAGCACTCTGGGCACCAGTCCCCCTCCAGAACCAGTGGAGAACAGCATCCACTCCGTCTGTCCTGCACAGGATGAAGCACTCTGGGCACCAGTCCCCCCCAGAACCAGTGGAGAACAGCATCCACTTGAGAGACTGTGGCTTTGCACTCCCCAGGATGGTACAGTGGGCAACCCACCCACTGTAGAGACTTGAGAGACTGTGGCTTTGCACTCTCCAGGATGGTACAGTGGGCAACCCACCCACTGTAGAGAGTTGAGAGACTGTGGCTTTGCACTCCCAAGGATACATCAATGGGCATGGAGCCCCCTCGTGGATCTGGCGTGGTGCACTCATCCGGCTGAGGTGCCCCCCTTTCCTTCCCCCTGAGGTGCCTGTTGTATTTCGATCTGATGCCCCTGCAGTGTTCTCTCCGATTGGATCGGGTTCTTGTGTGGGCCTCGTCCATGCATTTTGGGCCCAGTGGTCCACGGACTATGAATGGTGCAATACCTGCACTACTAATCGTGGTGTATATTTTGTTTATTGTGTATATATATATATGTATATATTTGCTTACTGTATTTTGATATATTACAATGGTTCCACTCATTTCCTTTTGTCTTTGCATTCTTCTGGGGGGTTTGGGGGGTGTTACTGTAATGTATAGATATGCATTGGTGAGTGTGTTGTAGTGGGTGAGGGTCGGGGTGGGGGTTGGGGTGTTGAGTGTGTGTGTCCCTGTGTTTTTGCCTCCCCCCTCCTCTATGTCGTAGGTGCAGTACTCACCGTGGTCTTTGCCGCCGGCGTTGATGATTCTCGTAGAGGAGCAGGAAGACTAGTGCTGGCAGAATATGGAGTTCCGGCTCCATGGTGCCCTCCTTCCTCGTGGAGTGTGTAGAGGTGAGCGTTTTCCCATTGAAATGGCTGTTTCCGCCGTGTTTTTATCCGCGGTGAATCCGCCCCGGAAAAGGTGGCGGATTGGTAGGTTGTGATACTGTGGGCGGTACATTGTCCTCCGCCTGTCTGTTGGCGGTGACCGCTGCACTGTTTGTTTATACCGCCGTGGCGGTCGGAGTGTTAAAGTGGCTGTCTTTGTTGGCGGTTTCCGCCACGTTCATAATTGCAATTTTTTTACCGCCGGCCTGTTGGCGGTCTTACCGCCGCTTTAACACCGTCCGCCAGTGTTGTAATGACCACCTATATGCCTTAATCAGAACCTTTTCTATTGAGGCATGGATATCAGGTGTGTGCTAGCATCTGAATAATTGTCTCTGTAATATTTTGTATCATAATCCAGAGTTCAGGTCTTAGAGAACTTTCTAGGATTTTTTTCTTTTGCTGCATTGTATTTAGAAACCCTTATCATGGGATTATTGGACAGATCATGTGTATGAGAAGCGCATTCTTTGCCAAAATTATATGTTGTTTTGGCTTCCAATGCATACACGGTGAGTCAAAGAATGGTTATTGTTTCAGGATAATTTGGTGGTTAAGCGTAGGTCTGATACTGATCAGGATTTATTATTATTTCAGCAGAAACCTGAAATTTATTATTAGGAGGACTTTAGTGGCTCAATCCAAACTCTTTGGTCTAATTGTAATATTTTCTGGTGATTATGGATGTGTTTTTACTTCGAAGATATAGAAGAAGTTGTAGGTTGTTTTACGTATATGACCAGTGTTTTTATAATGTGGGATTATTGAAATAGATCTTGATTTTTTATTTTATTTCATCATAGTCAGGATAGGAAGCTTTCCTAGATTTAGGTTTACAGACATTTGGATATAAGAGAACATACCGCATATCTATTCTCTTAATTTTCAAGTAATCATTTAACTATGACTCATATGTAACTAAGGACAACACAGCAGAGTTTCATTATCGTCTTTAAGTGTACTAGCTTCTAATAACCTTTATTTTTTGGGGCTGGGTCAGATGAGGAAGGAGTGTCAATTATTTGTTTTCCCATAAGAATGTTGAATATGGAAATCTTTCAAGATAAATGTATGTGCCGCCTATTCAAAATAGATACAATACCATATCAAGTTTGTTTGGAGCATAATACTTTATGTAAAAAGAATATTAAGGCATTAAATTAAGTGGTTTTATGCATTATCATGACTAATAATGTAACTATCCGATCTTGTTTCTTATGTTTATTTTGGCTAAAGTAGTTGTTTTGTTTTCTGACAGCCCTGAAGAAGTGACTGTCGCAAAAGACGTGCTGGCTGTGTCGACTGTTTACTCATTTGCTTTTATTATTCTGATGATGAATTTGACTATGTTTGACCTTTTTGATGCTGATATTGAAATAAATTCTACATATTGATGATCAATGGATCATTGATCACTGTATGTTTTGAGCACTGACTTGTCCTCCACATATATTATAAATATTTTCCTTACTTTTTTTAATATTTGCTCTTGAACTTATCCATGTTTTAATTTAATATTGTGTGCATTTGGTGTGTGAGTTATGGAATGTGGAGCTAACCATAACTGGTGAATTTCTATGATGCTCTGGTTTTAATTCATAACCATAACTGTACTTTCACTGTCTGTGTTTCTGAGTGAATATATACTCTAATGGCTTCCAGGCAAATATATCATAAGTATTCCCTCCAATACAGAGAAAATAATGATGTGCACACTAGGAAAGATGAACGCAGACAGCAGCAGGTTGACAATGGTGACAAAATATAAAGCAATCCATCCAGAAAGATAGTGCAGTGCAAAGGAATTTCCACAAGTAGGTGTGGCTTCTCCATTAGTGGATACTCATTATACGATCATTTGCTCCACTGCTATCAATACTGGGTGCCAAAGACTGTAAAAGAACATGCAAGGTGACATGTACTCTTACCAATATGTGACACCCTTAGGTCAACCAACCAGAGAAGGGAGCCTGGGTCTCCGATGGAGTTAGTGACTGAAATTGCAAACAGCAGGGTAATCGCACAACAAACACAAATTAATGCTTCGGACTCAGTTGTTTGGGTAGGATGGTTGTATCTAATTAGAAAACATTCTCAATGATAAAGACAAAAACAAATGAAAAACCCAGACATGCTATGTGCATGCTAAAATCTCAAGAGAACCATGGATGGCATACTATGGAAATCAAAAATTTCAGCTCAGCATATCTAGAACAAGGCAAATGAATGGGAGTATTTTCAGCTTCGCTGGTGACATTGGTATGACACAGTGCATCCAACACAACTGTTGTACTATTGTAAGAACGACAAGTCCAATGTGTCACCCACCAGGAGAGATCAGTGTGACTCAGACTATCCCCTAAAAATCCAATACACTGAAAGAGCATCGCACCACATTCTGTCAGGGTAATGGCACCGCCACAGTACCACTTGTACCAACCTTATGTGGCACCTCAGCTGGAGACACTCAATAACCAAAACACAGCGCCATTATGAAGTAAAAGTAATGGAGTAGCCCAACTCAATTGATGAGCCAACTGAATCCAGGCCTACACACAACGAAAGGCAAAGAAGTATTTCCTCTTCCAGGGGAGTATACCATACTCTAACTCTTTAAGTGAGGAGAGGTGTTATTTTGTGAGAAGAACTCTGCAGCATTAAATCCGCCTAGGTCAACACCTGGCACATTGAACAACACTTCCTGTCCCAGGACTTTGATAGGAAGTAAAGGGAGGAAAATGACACTTTAATGTAGAACATTGCAAAGAGGCCACTGGAGGGGAGACAATCTCTCCAAGAAGCAAAGGAACACATGTTTCAGAACTCTCACTCATAACAACACAGGGCTGAATGTGACAGTGCATGTCTCAGTGCTATCTGTTTTAAAACTAGTTTTATGAAGACTATGACAGCAAGCAAGATAAACAGAGGCAGACGGGCACGTTTTCAGGTAGGGATACTTAAAGTTAATTATAAATCCAAGATACAAGAGGAACAAAACTGGTTAAAACAAATGAGATTTTCAAACGCCATATTATTTAAGACCTGTATTTATATTACTTCTTCTAATATAGACAATCATTGGCAAATTCAATAGGTCTCACCTATGCAAGAGCGATTGTCTTTTCCAATATGTTTTAGCCACGTTGTACAACAGTGTGGCTGCTGTTCAGCATGGCTAAAATGTTGTGGGGATAAAGGAGAATGGTGTGGAGTGTCATAAAGTGGAGTGTTGTGGAGTACATGGACTGTTTGGAGTGGTGTAAAAAAGTTGTGGAGTGGCGTAGAGTGGTGAAGAGTTGAGTGGCATTGATTGGAGTGAAGTGGAGTGTCATAGAGTGGCATAGAGTGTAGTGGTGGGGGTGGTTTGGAGTGCTGTGGAGGGAGAAGAGTATCTTAGAGTGGCAGGGGGAAGAGAGGAGTAGAGTGTCAGAGTGAAGTAGAGTGTCAGACTGCAGTGGCATACAGTTTTGTTGAGTGGCATAGAGCAGCATAGAGGGTGTTGCGTAGAATGGAGTACAGTGTTGTAGAGTAGAGTGGCATAGATCCAAGTAGATTGTTGTAGATTTGAGTGGCATAGAGTGGAGTAGTGTAGTTGAGTGGAATTACATACTGTGGAGTAGAGTGTTGTAAAGAGCAGTTCCACTGAGTGTAGAGTGCAGTGGGGTAGAGTGCCGTGGTGTCGAGTGGAGTGATGCAGCGTGGATGGCGTAGAGTGCAGTGGCATACAGTGCAATGTTGCAAAGTAGAGTGGCCTAGAGTGAAGTGGCGCACAGTGGAGTTGCGCAGGGTGGACTGGTGCAGGGTAGAGAGCAATGGCATAGACTGGCATAGAGTGTAGTGACATAGAGTAGAGTGGAGCAGGGTTCAGTGAGAGAGAGCGCAGTGTTGCAGAGTAGACCATTGTAGAGTGCAGTGGTGTATCGTAGAGTGGCGTAGAGTGCATTGGTATAGAGTGCAGTAGCATACAGTACAGTGGTAGGGAGCAGTGGCATAGAGTGCAGTGGTGCAGCGTAGACTGGCATAGAGTGCAGTGTTCTAGAGTGCAGTGGTCAGAGTATAGTACAGTGATGTAGAGTAGAGTAGGCATAGAGTGGCGTAGAGTACAGTGGTGCAGTGTAGATTGCAGTGGCATAGGGTGAAGTGGCACAGAGTAGAGTGGAGCGGCACAGAGTGCAGTGATGATGAGTGCAGTGATTTAGAATAGATTGTTTCATAGTAGGATGAAGTGGAGTGGGGGTACAGTGCAGTAATGCAGAGTAGATTAGAGTGGTGTAGAGTTAATTGGCATAGAGTGCACTGGCACAGAGTGAATTGGTACAGAGTAGAGTGCAGTGGCATGGAGTGCAGTGTTGCAGAGTAGAGTGGCGTAAAGTGCAGTGGTATAGAGGAGAGTGGTGCAGAGTAGAGCAGGGTAGAGTGCATTCGCAGAGTAGAGATACAGAGTGAAGTTGCATAGAGTAAAGTAGTGCAGAGTAGAGTGCAGTGACACACTGTGGAGTGGCATAGAGTGAAGTGGCATAGTGTGGAGTGGTGCAGAGTAGACTGCAGTGGCATGGTGTGGTGCAATGTAGAGTGGAGTGAGGAAGTGGAGTATGCATGGTGTGTTAGCGTGCTGACATTACTGACAACACATCTTGAATCTAAATAACCTTTACAGTTTTACTGGTAAAACTGAACAGCACACTTTAGAATTACAAAAAACGTGCTTCGTTTGTGCTCTCCTAAATGTGATATATTCTGAAATGTCTGCACAGTTCACTTATAGACATTTATCTTTTGTTGTGTGTTAGGAGAAACATAACATTGTACAGCCTTCCTCCAGGACAGCCTCAGTCCTTTGAAGTGAGAGAACGAAAAGTAAGAATAGCTCCCTAAGAAGACAGAGCCTGACATTTGACGTCTATCTTTGAATGCACTTCACATGTAACAAGATAAGAACACGATTTAAAGGCCAGTTTACAGAAAACCTGCGTGTAGAGGGCTACAGTAAATAAGGCCTGGCTACGGAAGGGAGGAACTCAAGCTGGACAGCCTAAAACAAATAAAGCCAGCAAACAGAAAACAGGAAAATGTGAGCTGCAGACCACAACATCATTGATCATCAATGAGCGGAATGCAATCCCAGGGAAGCTTTCTGAATGCCCTCATGATGTACTTATCAAACCCAAATAGCTGCGCTGTTTGGTAGGCTTCGACACACAATAAAGTATGCCCTTCACCTTTGAAGGTGCTGCCAAATCAAACAGCAAACATGCTGTCAAAGCAAACAGCACAGTAGGATAAGTCGTGGTGGGAGAAAGGAACACGTTACATGCAGAGACGCTGTGAACCCCCTGCTTTAGCAGCTACAGCGAGGGTGGAGTTCGTGCCGGGCTTCTTCTGTCTGCAACTCAGCTGACAAAGGCTCATAAATAATATGAAAGGGTGGGTGCGTGAGTGAAAGTATGAATGCGTGTGTGAATAAAAGAATAGGTGGGTTCAGGAGTGAAAGTATGGATGGATTTGTGAGTCAAAGGCTGGATGGTTGAGTGAGTGAAAGGGTGGATGGGTAGATGGATGGATGAATGTGGGAAAGGTTGGATGCAAGGAAGGATGAGTGAGAGAATGGATGGATTAGTGAAAGAGGATAGGTGGATAAAAGGTTGGATGGATGGACTGATAATTGAAAGAATGAATGGATGAATGAATGGATGAAAGGGTGAATGGATGATGAGAGAAAGTATGGATGCATGAGTGGGTGAAAGTATGGATGGCTTAGTGAAAGGCTGGATGATAGATGGATGGACTAACAGGGTCCTTGGATGGAAGAAGTGAAAGGGTGAGTAAATGTTTGAGTGAAATTATGGATGGATGCTGGGGCATCAGGAACCCCACTAGAGCGGTGGCAAAGTTATAGATGGGCCTCTTCTGTCTGCAGCTTGGCAGACAAAGGTAAGTGTGTGATATAATGGATGGATGTGAGTGAAAAGCTGAGTGAATGGATGTGAGTGAAAGGATGGACGGATGGATGATTGAACGGGAGGCTGGATGAAAGGGTGGATGAAAGGATGGATGAGTGGGATGAGTGGGATGAGTAAAAAGGACCAATTCTTGCAGTGAAAGGTGTGAAAGATGGATGGATGAGAGAAAGGAAGGATGTATGAGAGGATGGATGGATGGGTGAAAGGATGAATGGATGAGAGAAAGGATGGATGAGTGAAAGAAAGGGTAGATGAATGGACATGGATGAATGAATGAAGGGGTGGAAAGAAGGATGGATAAAAGGGTGGATGGATGAGTGTAAGGGAGGGTGAGTGGATGGCTAGATGAGTGAAAGTGTGTATTGATGAGTGTTTGAAAGGATGGATGGATGAGTGAAAAGGTAAACAGATGGATGGATAAGTGGCTGGCTAAGTGAACATATGGATGGATAGGTCAGTGAAAAGGACAATGGATGGATAGATGGAGTGAAAGGCTGGATGGATGGAGCAAAAGGATGGATGACTGAAAAGATAGATGGGTGAGTGATAGGATACATGGAGAGATGGATAGTTGAAAGCATGGATGGATAGATTAATGGATAGGTTTAATGGATAGGTGTGGAGATGGATAGAGTGGTGAAAGACTGAATAAAGGATGAAAGATGAATAGATTGATGACAGAATCGAAAGGTGAATTGGTAGATATCAGCAGGTGGATGGAAGGATATGTGTTTAGATTCTTGGATGAAAGCGACAAGAGATCTCTTCTGGAGAGGGTTGATGATTTGCTTCGTTAGCTTGGTGTCAAAAGAGCTGAGGTTCGAAGGAGGGGGCATTTTAATTTTCTGGCTAGTCCCCTGGTTACATGTATAAACTGAAGAATAACAAATGAGTCTAACACATTTATTTGACTTGAGTACACAGGTTCTTAGTTAGATCTGTCTGCTGCTGTGTGAAAGTCGTGATGGGTTGGACTGTGCAGAACGGCACACAATTCTTTTTAAAAGGAGAACAACATTAGCAGATGCATTATTATGGAAGTCGAAAACAATAAAAAATGTTTCGAAAAAGTGCAAAGAATAATTGTATTGAGTATAATTCCGTTTTTTTCTAAATGAGCGAGGCGGCGGTTTTCGAAAGCACAAGTCAGGCAGACTGTTTAGTTAAATATAGCTGCAAAGCACAATTTTTACTGATGTAATTTCTGAAATGTTAAATGCTGTACTCTGTTTGAATTGAGACTAAGCCCTTCAAGTTACTTGAGTGGAACATAAATACATAGGCGCAGAGGAAAGGAGAGTAACTCACAAAGGGCCAGGCTGCACCCTGTGATTAACCCAAAAGAACAAACCACAATGGTGGCGTATCCTTGTTTATGCACGGCTGGAGATCAAAGAACAATCTATTTATTCTCAAAATGGCATTTAGTGGATTCAAAACCATACAAATTAGATGATGCAAAACGCAGCGCTTCAAAGGAGCACGGTGCAGCTTGTCTGAGGTTCCAGTGCTCCTGGAGGAGAGTAGATGTCTGGGGTCAGAAAGCAATTATGTATGAGGAAAGAAAGTCATATATAATGCTTCACTTCAGAAATCAGCTGAGCCCGCGCTTGCAAGGCAGGGCTCTTCCTCTGGTTTCTAAAGCGGACTGCATAACTGAGCAACAGTGGAAAGTAGTTTTTATTATTCAGAGAATCAAATTCAGCAACAATACAAGGATGCGGAGTAACCTGAAAACACCCTGTTAAGCATTGATTATCGTAATCCAAACAAATGGCGGAGGAAGAGGTAAGGGGCCTAGTTTTCAGTGCCAACCACTTCATTTTACTGGTTGAGCCCTCTCCAGAGACTTGTGCCATGACATTCTTCTGCTGCAGAGAGCAGGCGTCTTTAATGATTTTCTCCTAAATAAGAACATCACAGGACTCAGAGCATGCAACCATCTCCTCCACCCAAAAAACCTACTGCACATCCAAAGGGGCTTGCAAGTTACTGGCCAATCTCAAAAGTCACACTTTCTTGTAAAATCCTAGCAATGTACGTAGTCGAATAAATTCAGAAATGTGCTGAAAGGAAGGGCGGTGCCTGTGGTAGACATCTAGGAGGGCCTTCTCCTTACACTGGATGACGATAACCACCCAGCACTGATAATCATCGACCTCTCAGGAGCCTATAACTGTGCACCATGAACCTTGATGGAAAGAGAGGACAGAGATCTTGGGAAATGCTAAATGATGGACACAATTATTTCTCCCGATCTACTGTCAACATGCAACATTTAGGACAGGGTAAATCCCATGACAGAGTCTCATGTTGTGAATCGCATTGATCCTTCTTACGTTCAATACTGTTCTCGCTGACGTGATAGACCTGCATCTCATTCCGCTGTAGATACATGCTGATGATACCAGGTCCATTTGGGTAATAACTCAAGAGTTGAGAGAAGTTCAAGAAATGTCAAAACAATGCATATTTTATGTATATTTTGGTATGAAGGAGGGCTTCCTCTGTTTTAATTGTGGCAAAACAAAGGTCTTGGTTCCAGACAACTCCAAGGAGAGTTTATTCTAATTCGAGTCACCCTCAAAGCTAAGGACCACCCCAACATAAACGTTATGATCCTAGGCCCATATTTAAGAAAACGTGGCGCATCAGCTACAATGCACCACTTTTCTTGGGCCTCCTAAAGACACCATGGTTGCACTGTATTTATAATACGTCACACCATGGCGGTCATTAGCACAATAGCGTCAAAATGTTTGATGCTATTGTGGTGCTTTGCTACATTAGCATCAAAAATGTTGACGCTAATGCAGCAAAGTGCAGGGAAGCCCATAGGTTACTATGGGAGCGTCATTTTAATGCCTGCTCTCAACAGGCATTAAAAATGATGCAAAAAATGGTGCAGGGAAATCTTTTAAATCTCACTGTGCCATTTTTTGGGCCTTTTAGCACCGGAACGCCCCCCTTGCATACATTGTGCTTGGCACAGGCATAATGTGGTGTAAGGGGGTACAAAGTGGTACACTGCAAGCATTGCACCACTTTGTAAATATGCTGCGGCAGAAAAGCCACATTAGCACCAAAAAATGATGCTATGGCGGTGCTAAGGTGGCGCTAGGGGCTCTTAAATATGGCCCCTAATCCCAGACCTTACCTTCTCACAGCACGTGAACAATTTGGTCCTAATTGTCCTTGCTCAGAGAAAGCTGTTGTAAGCTCTTGTGATGGCACACTTAGGGCCATATTTATACTTTTTTAGCGCCGCATTTGCATCATTTTTTGACGCAAAAACAGCGCAAACTTACAAAATGCAATTGTATTTTGTAAGTTTGTGCCGATTTTGCATCAAAAAACAACGCAAATGCGGCACGAAAAAAGTATCAATATGGGTCTTAGACTTTTGCAACATGGCCTACAGCAGCCTCACCAAAACAGTGAAAATCCTGAGATGGAGCCTTAAACTGAAAAAGTATCCTCACACAAAAGCCATCCATTGTTTTGCCAAGGGCCCTAAAATTAAAAATCAAACCTTTGCAGATTGCACAAGACGTACTGGAGCAAAGATCTGAGAGTCCTTACAGAAGCTGCCTTTCCTTCCTCCAGCATTCATGCACCACTCAAGAGTCTGAGAACAGCCAACTCTTGCATGATTCTTAAGTAAACAGCATACACTAAAATACTCTGCACAGGAATCATAACGTATTGCTTCTTTCATCTGATTAGGCAGACCACACCAACATCTACAGGCACCTTCGGACCTGAACTCCCAACATTTACATAATTGAATTACGTTATAGAAAGTTTTCCATTTATAAAACATAGCCACATGTACTCATGAAATAACATCAAAAACAGGGTGAACATATGTAATAAAAAATCAGACATCAGCATGAACATACGTGTCATAAAGTCATTTACCAGCACAGTGCATAATTAAGTGACATTATAATTTATATTATTAGGGATCTATCTCGCATATACTATGAAACTGCTAATAGTAACTCCATAATGTATTGCCAACAGTCATAAATATTTCAGTCTAAAATAGTTTTGACCGCTGATTAATTAAGAGGCCTTCCTTTGGATCACAATTTAGACAAAGTGACATGTATTGGTCAGTCACTTCCATCATATTCGTGAATGCACATATTTGTGTCATCTGAAGCAAGGGCTTTATAGCTTAATATCGGTACCCAATTGTAGCTAAAGGAATCCCACATTTTTAAAAGGCTTACTGGATGGCCCAAAAATATATTCGATCTTGTCTCACATATTTGATCAGTGTACTGTCACAAGTCCAAGAACAACCTAGTTAGAATTACCAATATCCATTCTGACAGAAAAGCTAAAATACTTCACAGGAGTGTTTAAATAATCATGTATTCTCACCCAGTGATACAATAATAAAATTTTCCAATGATGGAATCACTTCAAATGCACAAATCAATACTGCATCTGGAGAGTTTCAACTCTATATGGCCCTGTTTTACACTCCCTTTTCCATCTCAGTGAATTCATCATGGAAAGGAAAGTGGTTTGCTAGTTTGTCTATGTTGTAATTTTAAACCCAACAACCTCACTTCACTAGGTTATCAATGACTGGTTCAATCTTCCAAGCATTACAGGTTTCTTTAGGGCACATGGTATATCTCCTTGTTTTTCCAGCCTATTTAACAAATGACTGCAGTGTTTTCACAAATAATTGTAGTGATTTCCTCTTTCAGATTTTTTGAGTTAGCTTGGAGAGTACACTTTTAAATATCCATCATCTTGATGACTTGACTGCTTTTCAGCAGAGGGTGTAGTATAGTTATTTATTCATCGATTTCCAGTACCTGCCACTGATGTATCAGTAGTATACGGGGATACCTTTCCTCATCATTCAAAAAGTGACAGTTGTCCCGCCCCAGAAATGACGTCACATCTGTTACAGGGACTTCTGGTGACCCCTGGGAGCCCACCCCGGAGCTGACGTAGGTGTAGGTGAGTCATGTGTGTTGTGACATGGTATGATGATGTGCTAGTCACGTGTCCCATGGCTGTCCCTAGTGTCTAGGTGTATGTGTTGTGTAAAATGGCAGCCATGCAGGTGTGCGCCTTGTTTCTGCGCCTAAGAGGACAAGTCTAGGCATGTTCATGCCGCCAGGCTAGTTGGGCTGCAGTGTGGCTCCTCAGAGGGAGGTGCTATGGAACTACAGAGCCCCACCCACTCTCCCCGAGCCTTGCATAACCTAGAGGGAATGTACAATGGTGACCTTTTAAAAAAATTAATCTTGAAGCCCACAGGCCCAGAAAGAGCCAAGCAAGGTGTATATGTACATAGAGCATGACCTTTAAAAACACAATTCATAGTTACCTAAGGAGGGTAGCTGTGTGTAAGGGGAAGATAAGTGAGGCCTAACAGGCCACGTGGGGGTCTTCAGGTCGATACGTAGTTTCTAGAGGAGCTGCTGCCCACCACCCCTATTATCTTATCAGGCCATCTTGTTACTGCTTACGTAAAGTAATGAACTTTCAACCTCTGTTTTTGCAAGTCAGAGTGACCCATACATGCTTAGCAGATGTCCACGTAGAAAGTGGTAGCCCCCAGGTGACATGTTATTAAATTGTAACCATAAAACATAATATGTTTCTGAGCCCACCCCTTCACAATGCCGATGCATAATTAGCCTGGCATAACCCCTCAAAGTATCATACACACAAGCATCTCAGAAGACTCTTTTTGTGAGCGACGAACTGAAGCTTGCGGAGAGCAGGGCTGCCCCAGGCCATTAAGGAGAAAAATATGAAAGGCAGAGCGCAAACTGGTAATGCAAACCAACTTCTACTGAAGGTAAATAACTATGGTCTGTTTGTATATTTTTGTAATATAATTCCAACTTGCTGTTGTCTCTAGCCCCTTTCCCTAGGACACACACAGCATATGTGCCATGTACTTTAAATACTATTATATAAGGCCTTGTTTTCTTTTTTAACTTATTTATTATTATTATTATATTCTATTTTTATGGTGTACATAATATGTTTTAATTATGATACAAATGGCAGGGGGGGTGCCTATAGCGCTCATCGCGAACCCCTTCCCCAGCACCCCACAGGCCTATGATCATGGAGGGTGGGAGCACAGAACCAGGAGTTCCCACCACAGCTGTCCACTACCTTACATTTGGGGGAGAGGGGCGTCCAGTGCTCTGAAAGCCCCAACAAACCTCACAGCACCTTTGGGCGGGGGCCGTGAGCATTGTGCTCGGTGACCCCAGCCGAGCGCCATGCTCACGACCCCCGCCATCAGCCAGCAAGGCAGGCACTCAGGGGCTGCAGGGCATGAGCCTCGAGCCCTGCAACCCCTGACCTTGCAGCTCTTAGGGGCTGGGGGGGTCGTGGGCCTTACGCTCGGCCACCTTCCAGCCTGAGGGTCTCTGCCTTCAGGGCGGGGACTATGAGCCATGTGCTAGGTGGTCCCCGCCATGAAGGCAGATCTCCTCGGGGCTGGAGCGTCGCCGAGCATGAGGTCCTCGACCCCAACCCAAACCTTACCACAACCATGAGTCACTGGAGCTCCAGGGGGGGAGCTGAAGGATTCGAGTGTGTGGCTCACATCCTTCAGCACTCCCCTGGGTCTCACAGGACCTCAAGCCCTGCACTCGCCAATCCTGACAGTGAAGGGCTAACCCTTCACTGTCGGGGCCGACGAGCACGTTGTTCGAGGTCCCATTGCCTCGAAGCACCTCATGGCTGGGGTCATGAGCCTTGCGCTCGGCGACCCCCGGCCACAAGGTTGTAGCCCTTTACTATGGGGCTGACAGGGCAAGGCACGCATTCCCCGGTTCCCCAAAGCCCAGGACAGCATGAACGGCTGGGCCCTGGGGCCGGAGCATGAGGCTCGGGTCCCCAGGGGCCCACCCAGGAGCATTTGAAAGAAAGAAAGAATAAAAAAATAAGTAAACATAAATAAAAAAAATAATGTTAAAAAAGCACTTAATTAGTGGAGACAGAGGACACAGAGTGTGATGCTTGTGTCCTCTGTCTTGTAGTCCCCCTAGCCTAGCCAACCACCTTTTTAATGGTGGGGGCATTGAGCAACAGGCTCGAGCCCCACAAACCCCTATCCACTCACCACAGGTTAGGGTCCTGCTGTCCTGGGAAGGTGGTGAACACAATGCTTGGGACCCCCATGCTCCCTCCGCAGCCTGCAATTATCCAAAGACTGTGTCTGTGGTGGTGGAGCTGGCTCTGCCGTCTGCTCCACCCTCTAGGCTGGGGCTTAGAGTGAGCTCCGCCCCCACACATGGTTCAGAGCCTGGGGAGTCAGGGTAAAACCTGGAATGGATCCTAGGATCCGTCTCCCATTCTATTGTACATGTATATATACTGTAATGTTTCAAATTGTTTTGTGTTTCATATTCTTAATAATTACTGTAATTGTCTGACATTATAAGGACTAGAGGCGGCATTGTAATATAGCGCTGTGGAGGCCCTGGAACCATATAAATAATGCCGTATTGAGAGATTCCTAGACCTTATGTTGTGCAGCACTACCACCCTGTGGACTTTTAAATAAGCTGTGTATGGTTTTTGAGAACTGTGAACAAGAGGTTTTGTGTATTGTACCTTCAGAACAATGTAGGGGCTGATAGTGTACTTAGTAGCTAACATCATGAGTGACATTGTTTAACTGTGTATGTAAAAATAAATGTTGAAATTTGACAGTTGTCTTAGCATATACCTCTTAAAGTACGTGTACCCTGCTAGTTAATAAAAATGACAGTTGTTAGGCTGGGTAACGTTTCAAAGCTTAATTATTTGAGTAAACGCTTTTACAGTCTTATGGTATATTTATGAATGTGTTATGACGGTACCATAAAAACGAATGGTGGTGTAAAATCAAGTATGTCTCTTTTTGTACGTAGGATCCCCAAGAGCAAACGCCGACCCGTGAGGAAAAGGATGCCTTTCAGCAAGATATAGCTATCTATACTTTTATAGTTAGAGAACCATGTCAACGACCTAGTCTTATTTTTTTATTTATTTTGCTTTATTTCTAATAATGTTTTCTGATACTTGTCTTTCTTTATACAGGATATGACACTGAAGTACAGACGGCTGTCAAAGCGCTGCAGCGTATCCTAGAGGCTAAAGACGCAAAGTCTTCAGCGCAACAAGATACAGCTCTTACAGGTAAATATAATTATTTGATGCTTCAGAGAACACTAATTGTCACTGTGTTGTATTGTAAGTGTGACTTTTTTTTAATCCACCTTCTGTACAGAGCCCCTGGGGGCGCATACAAGCAGAGTGTCATAGGCGCAAAATGTAGAAGGCAGCGTTAAAAAGGCAGGCTAGAAAAGAAAGTCTACAGCGCCTAAACATGGACCACCTAGAAAGAAAGGCCCCAACCGTGGGAACATATTAGGTGTGTTTTAAAAATGTAGAGCCAAAAGAATCCTAACCTGGCTCTCTCTCTACCTACTTTTTTTTCTCCCTCTAGGATATAGCGTTTCTAGCAATACCTACATTTTTAAAATAATCTTTCACATTGTAGAACCGTCACAAAAGATCTCAGAAGGTGTCCGCCGTAAGATCAAGCAGTCCGCGTCACCTTTAAAGGATGTCACAAGAGTCTTACAAAATACAATGTCTTCAACAGCCGTGGAGATCGGCGCAGGGTGTCAGGACAAACAACGACCCGGGTCTACAGATAATCGTCATAGACCAGATACACCCCTTAACCTCTGCACTACTTTACAAATAAGCACAGCAACCAGTACATCGACCTCTTCTGCAGAAAGTAAATTTCTGCAAGGGTTGGGACACGCAGGCGATGGAGCTGTTACACCCGCAGACACACAACATCAAGTACTCTTTAAAACTGCTCGGGGGGATCCCAAACAGTGCAACAAGCCTAAAATAAACCGTCTTTCCTCAAAGAATCGTAAGAAGAAGCAACTGGTCCCTGAGCTACAAATGGTTCCTCTAGATCTTAAAAACACAGTTACGCCTCTGACAGTGTTTTATGGCTGAAACAGGTAATGTAGAGGCTGTTTCCAACGGATCGGTCCCAAACACTCCTATAACTATTTTGGACTCTAGGTTTGAAAATGATCACCCCGTAGAGGACTCTTAAGCCGCCTGTATTGGGCTTCTCAGGGCACTGGCAGGTGGGGTTGAAGGTTCTGAAACAACAGCAGCCACTGAGTGCAACGGGCCTTCTACCATAGACCCAGAGGTGCAGCAATCTTCAGGTCAACAGTCACCCGATCTTAGCCCCTGCGCGTCCCACGCAGATGGGGCCCTAAGCTATTACGATCATCATTTAAGTTCCCCATATCTAATGTCACCAAGCATACCTCCAGGAGTGTACGATCCCACAAGTCCCCCATCAAGTGTATACGTTTCTCAGTCTTCTCCCTCTTCAACATACCCTGATAGTAGTGCGGGTGGTAGCGGGTCACAAAATCTAAGTTTTGGAACCCCGTCTAGCAAGGACCAGTCCTCCAAAACTTCCGGGTTTCCGCATTGGGGCCCTGTTTTTTTGACCCGTCCTGGTCCATCAACAACAATCTGTTAGAAAGCTAAAATTCAGACTGAGCCCCAAGACTTTAAAACATGGGAAGGAGGGTCGCGATTCCACATCCTCCAGAGCCGGCCTGAGGGCTTTAACCCAGAGGTTGGCGTTATGTAGGAGTGAGGTGGTCAAAGCATGTGAATCAGCAGCTGCAGACATAATTAATATTCAGGAGTGACTGGACGTGCAGAGTCGCCTAAGGAGTGTAAGAACAGCATTTATTAATACTAGTGTACATAGGTCTAAATATAAAAAGAGGAACCTGGATATACTCACTAAACCTCTACGGTTCTTACGAGCGCTCAAAATCAAAAAACCGCAAGAGCCATCCAACAACTACATAAAACCCCAAAAATCAGCACCCGTTACATATAAAACGACCCCCACTAGGCCTCAAAACATAAAGTTAGGAGAAAACATCACAAACATAGGGGTTTTTAAGACCTCAAGGGGTAGAGTCCAGAGCAAGGTTACCCCTGAACAACCTGCAAGAACCCATCCCGTAGTAGGTGAAGTGGCAAGGACACAGCTCGTAAATACATTGACTATTGTTCAGATAGGCTGCGGGCAGTTACCTAACAACAGCTGAGCTTGTAAGAAACAGACGTGGGCTAGCAGCGCTAGAAACTGTAAGCTTTTAATAAGGAAATTAAAGAAAGCCAGACTAAGGCCCCCATTATGACTTCGGCGGTCTATAACATAGACTGCCGAAGTCCCACCAGCCACAAGATCGCCAGGGATGGCGGCATCTGACCGCCATATTATGACTGCTGGCGGCTCTCCGCCTGAATATGGGCAGAGAGCCGCCAGCAGCGATACCGACGGTCGACGGTGCAATGGAGGCTGCTCCGCTTGCACCGCCACGTCATCACAACACCGCCACGCCTATTACAAGTTGGTAATAGGTGTGGCGGTGTTGTGGTGATGGGGCGCTGGCGACGGAGCAGGCCCCAAGGAGCCCATCCCCTCCCGGACAACCACTGTGAAAAGGAAAGTGCCCGTCCGATAGGGGAAGGGAATGATGAGTGGTGTGTGCATGCATGGGGGTGTGCGTTTGTGTGATTGAAGGGGGTGGTGTTTGTGTGCGTGTATGTGTGTGACTGTGAGTGTCTGTGTGAGTGCGTGAATGCATGATTGCATGTGTGTGTGTGTGTATGGTGCGTGCATGCTTGGATGGGGTGGGGGGGTCTCTAGGGGTTTAGGGGGGACCGTGGCTGTGTGGGGGGGTTGCGGGCATCACATACTGGCAACAGGAATGTAAATTCCTGTTGCCAGTATCCTTTCCGCCAGGGATTTCCTGGCGGTGTTGCCGCCAGGGTATCCATGGCAGAAAGGAGGCTCCATATACTGTTGGCGGTCTATGGTGGACCGCCGGGGCGAAGGTGGTCCACGGTCGTCCCAGTGGTCGGACCGTCCTGGCAGTACAGGCGGTGAACTGGCTGCTTTGCACCCTATTCACCGCCATGGTCATAATCTGGCAGTCCAGCACCGCAACGCTGTCGGCAGTGTTACAGCCACCGCCAGCGTGGTGGAGCTGGTCCGCCAATGTAATAAAGAGGGTCTAAGTGTTTCAAGGAGGTATAAAAATACGCCAACACCGAGCCATAGTCAGCTACCAGTGAATGACACACCAGTGAGCCCCCCATCCTGCGACGATCCTGAACCAGCGGATTTAGAACAGGTGTTTTCAGAAAGTGTTAGAAGGTACAGTCGTACTGTAGAGAGGTTTACCACAACAGAGCATTATGAGGAATTCTGTTTTGTTAACCTGGATCGTATAAATTCCTCTGATCACAGCATTATAGCTATCCATCAAGCCGTACAAACGCTCATAGAAAGGCTGTTACATGATGTGGGTCTAATGATTTCTTCCAACTACGCTTCTAGGGACAGGGCATTGATAGTCCCTTGTTCACTCGTCGAACACCCCGCAATGTGTTTGACGCTACGGAATTTCTAGAAAACCTCTATAGCCTGCTACAGAGTAAGGCTGAAATAGTTGCATATGACACCTTCAGAGTCATCGCCCTCATTGTCAGGGGTCGCAAAGGTGGTGTTTCCAGACCGTTAAAGAGCATCTTGTATAGTAAGATCATTGGTATGAAACATAGATGGTTGCTCAACTTTAACACAGGGGCATCCAACACGTGTCTGGCTGCTACCATAGCGGGGTTACTGATGGATCAAGCTACACCCAATGATCACATTCTGTCTAGAGCTGCTGAAGCCCACAGGGCGCTTGAAATACCGCACAACAGAATGGTCGGTTTTGGGGACATATGGCTTTTTGAGAACTATTTTGCTGTTACGGTAAAAGTTCTTTACCACAACGGCTCCTGGAAGTACTTCACGACCGGGGAGCAGTCGTAAAACAAGACCGTGCATGTTCTCCATCATGAAAATCACTTTTACGGTATTTTGAACCTGAAGGATTTTCTAGGAGCCAAGTACGTGTGCACCCATTGCAACCATATCTATAACACACAGACAGCTCACCAATGTGAAATGCACTGTAAAATGTGCCAGAGACAGGTGAATTGAGATCGCGGGGCAGAAGGTATGGTGCCGAACGTGTAATATGTTTTGTCGCGCGCAAAACTGTTTGAGCATACATAGCAGACTTGTTCGCTGTGTCTCTAAAGCAGACTGCAGGAGATGCGGGAGCTACGTCGCCTATGAGCATAAATGCAAAGGTATGAAATGCCCCAGTTGTAAGGTATATTATCACACGGGCACAGAACACAAAGTGTTACATGGTTAAAGGGTTCCCTCAGACCAAAACCGAAGACTACATAGTGTTTGATATAGAGTGTACACAGGAGACGGGTGTACATCAACCTAACTATATTTATGCTCATCATCTAACTTCAGATGACAGCTGGGAGTTTGAAAGGTGTACGTGTGTGAACAATTTCCTCACCACTTTCATGCATCCGAAATTCTACGGGTACTATGCTGGCACATAACTCGAAAGCATACGACTCCTTCTTAATGTTGCAGACCATGATTGGTGAAAATATGGCTGTAGAACTCATTACCCAGGGTTCAAAACTGATGTTGTTAAAGGTGACGCCTTTTAAAAAAAGGTTCATTGATACCCAAAATTTTCTACCCATGAAATTGAGTAAATTACTGAAAGCCTTTGGTTTCTCAGGGTGCAAGGGTTATTTCCCCCACTTTTTCAACACCAGGGCCAATCAGAATTATGAAGGTCCCATGACACCAGCCAACAGCTACGGTGTTGATTATATGATGCTGGCTGAGAAACAGAGCTTTCCACAGTGGTACGATGAAAACCGTACGGTCAGGCGGATGTTATGATATTACGAAAAGCCTGCAACTTTTTTAGAGACATGGTGGTGGAAATGACCAAAAGGGTTAAGGTTTTGAAGCGCAATACCCGAATGGTGAAAAAGACTGTACACTACAGAGCCCCTTTCCAAAATATCACGCTGGCTTCCATGTGTATGTCTATCTACAAATACATGTTTTTGAAGCCCTGCACCATAGCTCTAGTACCGCCCGACCTCTATAACTGCTCATGGTTCATGTACGTCTCTGACAAGAAAAACATCTTAATTCAACACACCTTACAGGGCGGTGAATACCGAGTGGGGCCTTATTATCTCGATGGTTGTGCTATAATTAATGGTGTGCCTATGGCTTTCGAGTACAATGGTTGTTTTTACCACGATTGTCCCTGCCGTTACAAGGCCCACAAGTATAACAGACTGTTGAGCCCCAAGTTTGAACACTTACACTGCCGAACTCTGATGAAGACTGAATATCTTGAAAGCCGAGGCTTTGTAATGAGAACCCTATGGGAACATGAGTGGCTAGACATGCTAGCTTCGGATGGGGAACTTACGTTTTTTATTAAGAGGCAACAGTTACCCAAGCCTTTGGAACTCTGCGACGCCTTATTTGGCGGCTGTACAAACGCTATACAGTTGTACAGGGCTGCGGGCAAAGGCGAAAAAATACACTATTATGACGTCACGAGCTTGTACCCGTTTGTGAACAAACAGAATTTATACCCTATAGGCAGCCTCACCATCATCTATAGGAACTTTAAGCCTGTAGTTGAATATTGTGGGCTCATTAAATGCCATATCTACCCGCCACGGTGGCTTTAATTTACGGTTATACCATACATAGTCGGCGGTAAGCTCATAATCCTGTTGTGTCGAACTTGCACCAAAAGTAAAGAGACTAATGAGGGTAGACACAATGACGAGCAGAGGATGCTCATTGGTCCCTGGTGTAGCATTGAGGTACAAACGCCCCTTGAGAAAGGCTAGAGACTGTATAAAATAGTGGAAGTATGGCACTTTGAAAGAATATCAACACGTCTTTTTTCTAAGTATATCAACTTGTTTCTGAGAGACAAATAGAAGGCTTTGGGCTTTCCTGACTGGTGTGTCGATCAGGCCACTAAGCAAAAGTACATCGACGATCACCATGCTCATGAAGGCATAAGATTGAGACCCAAGTTCATCAAAGTCAACCCAGCCAGGCGCCAGTTAGCCAAGCTTTGCCTAAGCTCCTTACTGGGAAACTTTGCCCAACGTACAAACCTACCAAACACTACCATAATAACAGATCCTGATGAGATGTTTAAGTACCTTTTTTCACCTAGTTATGGCGTGTACAGTTGTGAGTTTATCGATGATGAGACCGCCGCTATCTGCTGGAAATACGCTAAAGAGTACCCCACAACATGTAACAATATAAATATTTTCCTAGCCTATTTCACAATGGCTTACGCTCGTTTAGAGCTTTACAGGGTGCTGGATAAACTTCAGGAGTGCTGTCTGTATAACAATACCAACTCTATTATTTTTGTGAGTAAGGATGGTGATAAAGACAAACCCCTAGGTGATTATCTAGGAGATTTGACCAGCGAATTAGATATGGACAACTACATAGTAGAATTCACTCCATCAGTACCCAAGACCTATTCCAACAAAACGGCATACAACGCCGTGTGTATGAAAGTGAAAGGTATCACCTTAAATGTTAATGACACAGTTAAAATCAATTTTGACAGTTTAAAGGATTTGGTGAACGAATATGCTATATCGAAAGATGGCGATAATAAAAAAAACATTGTTGTACAACAGCCTGGCATAGTGTGGTCAAAAAAGTGTTGGGAAATTACAACCCAGCCTTTCCATAAAAACTTACGGGTAGTGTTTGATAAAAGGGTCCTAACTGAAGACTACAAAACCCTGCCGTACGGTTATTAAAGCCACATTAGAATACCGAATCCCCGCGGCTATTGACACAAGATTGCAACACCCGTCTGCGTTTTAGCAGGCCGTTCAAATTGCGGTAAAAGTTATTTTATAAAGAAGTTGTTAGAAAAAGCTCTGGAGGTTTTATCCCAGACCCCGAACAATATCGTACGGCTTTATTCATGCTGGCAAGATCTTTACACAGAACTATACCTAAGGTTCCCCCACATTAAATTTATAGAAGGCATAACCGACACTCTCAACGACGATGCCTTGTAACCTAATCACCTTATAAATATGGTGATTGTAGATGATCTTATATGCAAGGGCGGGGACCATCCCGAAATAGAGAAGGTTTTTACCCAATATTCACACCATCATAATCTAAGCATATGCTACATTGTTCAGAACTTGTTTTTTCAAGGGTAAGAGCAGTCGTTCTATAGCTCTAAATGCCTCAACGCTCCTCCTATTTAAAAAACCTTGTGACAAACAGCAGATATCTATCATCACTAAACAGATGTACCCCGGAAACACCCAGTTTTTCTTGGAACCCTTTAACGATGCTACCACTAAATCTCACTGCTACCTGCTGGTAGACTTGAAACCCAACACTCTAGAAGACTATAAACTACGTGCTGATATTTTCCCACCTGACCTCCCCGTTGCTTACATACCTAAAACCAAACCTAAATCGTATAAAAAGAATCATTAAAAAGACTTTTGTAACATTTACACTCTAAGCCTTATAATATAAGGTGCTGACCATGTCTGTGCGTCTACACCATAATTTAGCCCTCCTAAAAATGCTGGTCACAGCTAGCCCCCAACAAAGAAATGCCATCCTTTACTCGGCTTCGGATGACTTAAAGGTTGCTATTTCACAAATCGCCCTAAACACCCTAAAAGGCAATGTCCCTGTATCAGAGAGACAGTTCAGTGTGCTGAAGAAGTGTAACCTTATCAAAAAGCTTAGTAATAAAAGGGCTTCCCTCGTTTCTAAGAAAAAACTTGTAAAACATTCGGGCGGCTTTATAGGAGCGCTCCTGGGCATAGCGATTCCTTTAATCACAAACCTCCTATCCAGGAACTAATGGATTAAGCCCAAAAGATGTACTTGGTACCGTGCCAACAGCTGAAACAGTTGGGCCCTTCTACGAGCGACTCTTGGGATATACGAAAAAATGAAACACTACCTCTAGATGCTGAAATTAAAAACATTTTAAACTGGACTGATTTAAAACCTTAGGACAAAGCCGATCTTTACTCCAGAGTTCTTCTAAACTTTCTACATTATTACATGCAATGGCAGTCAGAAAAAAACACGCTGACTCTATATACCCACGACTGCGATCTGACACCACCAGCCCTCGCTGCGCCTCAGGCTCAACAGCCCCCACCTCCGCTGGTCCCATTACCACCGCCCACAGACGTCTTTGTTGAAAAACTTAAAAAAAATATAAGTCAGAGGTACAGAGGTGCGGTGCAAATGTTACTAAGTAAAAAGGCTGCTTCTAAAGATCTAACCTCGTGGAACGATCAGGGTGAATTCCTCTACAAAGGACAGCCGATTGTTGGATCTCATATGTATGACCTCGTCAAAGGTTTCACACACCCCAAAACCCTATCACTCCAGAAAGTGCCTAGAGGCTGGGACCAGTTTCTACAGGCCGCTGCAGAACTCAATGTTCCTTCTGCAATCTTTGGTAATGCTGAACACAGAGGGCTGTTTGAAAGTTTGAAAGATTCTACTTACAGCCCTCCAAGTACTCCAAAGCATGCTGTTTTTAAATCCAGCCCTACAGTGCCCACCCGGCTATCTCCCTCATGGAACACATCGCCTCGGCCTTTGGAGCCTAAAAAGACATTGTCCAAAAGGAACTCTAGGTTAAATGTTTGATACTTCTACTTTTTGAACCTCTGTATATGTTTTACACTGTCTATGTGTATAGTTTTACACCGATACATGTATTTATTGATTTCTTTCATCATTTATTTTCTTTAGTATATTTGGTTGCATAATGCTTGTACTAAAATTATATGTAATAAACACTTTGAACTGTTTCACCACTCTTTTAAACACCTTCTGTCATTTAACAGTTTTTAACGTGTGGTCCCGACCGGAACAATAAAAATGTATAGTCTGATTTCGAGTTTAAATTTGTTTGTTGTAGACAATTGTAGAAGCATTACACAGCCTTACACTTTTGACAAACATCGTATTCTGTTTTAACAACGGTCGCCATAGACCCCGGATTTTCTTTTACATACTTCACAACCATATGGTCGTTATTTACAACATTGCACGAACATAGATTTACAAAATTTCTAAACATCATACCCTCAGACATTTTACTAATAAAATATATACAGTGTTCCCCACATGTGATTGATAAAGAACCCTGCACCCGTATCTTGTTATACTCGAACCTACCAGCAGCTTTTTTTATATACTTGAAAATTGGTTTTGTATAGATGGTATGCTTGGGGAACGCCGCCGAACTGTCAAACACTAACCTTGTCAATATCCAAAAACATTCCCACCCAGTGTGTTCCACCCTTGTAATGCAGATCTGTGTTAAAGACTAGAGAGCGTGGTCTTTCTGCAACAGCTTCCTCGGGTAGCCAGTCGCTTGGAAAAACATCTAAAAAGTATTTCCTTGTGTATTTATGCCTCCTTAAGAACTTACATATCTACACAGTGCCCATTGTACAGTATTTTAAAGATAGTCAAACATGATTTGGCTGGCGTGGTTGACCTGGATGATGCTGTTGAACACCGCAAATACAATCATGTTCACATTGGTAGCCAACTGCACTTTGAAGAACTGCGCTTCCTTTCTGCAGGTGTGTGAGACTTGTACACTAGCCCCACTCCTTCTTGAGGTTGCTTATTCATACGTTCAACAACCGCAGACGTCACGGAACCCACCATGTCCTGCGCAATGTTCAAGAACGGCAAAGCTCTTCTAAACAAACTACGGTAGAAACCCCCCAACGTGACCCATACATAACAGGGGCCCCTTGAATGTACGGCGGCGGGCCCAATATCCAGCCTGGTTTCCGTAATAATCCCTATACATAGAGGGGTCGCCATATGTTTTCATAATCACCATGATGACTCGTTCATAGTCGCTCTTGTGTCGCGGTCTTAAATGAAGCTTGACAATAACTTTGCTGTATTTAAAGGACATCGAATCACCCTGATCATCGTAGATCATGATCGTAATGGCGCCAAAATGGTTTTTAGAAACTGATACGCAGTCTGGTTTGTTGTATTGTATATTAACCATTGTGTCCTTTTCACCCTTTAACTGGACCAGTTTCAGCAACGGTGAACAACTATCCCCTATCCTCTGCGACTCTACGATATCACTATACACGTAGAGTGTATAGAAACAGCTGTTAATATCGGGGTACAACTGGTCCAGTTCTACATGACTTCTGATATGCTGCACTGTTCTTAAAACCCTTTTTAATTTACCTGAACAGTTAAACACCACATCTCGATTTGGAGCTTCAAGAAACGCCTTCCGTCTAACATTATTTAACACTAACTGAATATTCGCACACAACTCAATGTTTGTTATAGTTTTGTTGATGTCTCTGACCCCTGAGGCCACAGATGGGTAATATCTGTGCAGAAACCCGGCATGGGTGGTCAAAGCATCCTGAGCACGCTTTATATTAAATACGGCATTGTACATTGAAAACGTATTCCATGTTCTGGGGTATTGGATTTCTGTAAGTCCTACCTCCCAATCATTTCAAGTCTACGGGTTTAGCCAATTTCACCATATAATTAGGAATTCTGTTGTCAGAGAACATGTCCTTTGAGGCGTTAAACGGCAGAGAGATATGAAATGGCGCTGTATCCATCTTCGCGTCTACAACAATCCCCGTCGTACTCACACAACCTGCGCAGAACTGGCCAGTAATCAACTGTTAAATTTCTCAGACCACCCCGCCATTTGACAAAAACCTGGCGGTTAGCTCCGCTACCTTTCCTTTTCAGAATCTTTTCAACCCTGTACAACCTGTGCGGATCATTAGGTACCTTCTGTAGCTCCTCCTTGTAAAAGACACCCAACATCTTTTACCCGTGATAGTCCTTTAGCCTGCAAATATATACATCCTCTTTAAGTTCTTCACTTTCCACTATGAATACCTCGTCACTAAAAGTCTGTTGGTAGCCCTTCGTAAAGACCCCTTTCAGTTTTGAAACCCTAACATGGTCACCTTGTCTTAAAAGTGGCTTCTTTACATCTGCAGCAATCGGACTCCCATACACAGTTTGCCAAACCTTTAAAGAATTATCTGCTGTTACGTCTACGGGGGCCATTTTGATGGTTCTGTGGTAAGTGGCGTTATAAACATCTATAAAAGCCTGTAGAACATCCACGTACCGGTAGGTGTTATAAGCTGTGAAATATCTCTACTTCTTAGACTTTAGGATTCTGTTAAAACGCTATTGTGACGGGCCGGCTGGAATCGACCCGCACACAAAGTCGGCTTGTGCTGACGCTGCCTGTGGTGTGTAGGAACACCACGGGGCGGGCACCAATGAGGGACGAGCTCCGGGCATGACGCGGAGGGGAGGAGTAACAAAGAGGTCGGCGTCGGCAGAGAGAAGAAGAGAGGAGAGCGACGAGGAGGGAGACAGAGACGAGGAACGAGAGAAAGGCGACAAGGAGGAACGAGAGAGAGACGAGGAGGAACGAGGCCAGAGCAACGCGGAGCCTGGAGAGTGGCTGGAGAAGAGGACGAAGAAGCGGCAGACAGAGGTCTGAAAACCGCGGTGGCCCTGGGAGGCGAAATCCTGACTCCCACCATGCTTCTGGAGAAGCGTTGCATATCCAGGTGTGTGACCACACCGTATTGAGAGGAGGGAGGACGGGAGGAGCGGATACAGGGAAATGAGGGGTTGTGGGCGGTGGGAGGTAAATTAACGGGAAATAGAAGGCGGGCACTGTGTTTTGTTTTGGTTTGATTTGTCACTGGAGGGAAAAGGGGCATTGGAGAAACACGCGCATAGGAGAAGGCACCCATATTTATAGACCTACAGCCAATAAGAAGAAAAGCAGACATAACAACAGTCTAAAGAGCCACAGAAGCACTGTAGATGAAGCAAGAAGAAAGAGGAAGACAGGAGGAAACTAAGGAAAGCTATGGGCAGGAAGGGAAAGGGGAGAGGAGACCAACAGACCAGGAAAGAGCAGAGTATAATAAAGGACAGAGACCAAGAAAGACAGAAAGGCAGTAAGAAGAGTGAAACCTAGAGACAGATAGATAAGGAGAAAAACCCAGCTAGTGAAACCAACCACTTACCAATATTTTTCTTCTTATATCTGCAGGTGCTTCCAGGGAGCCCTAAGAGAAGAAAAGAACCAAGAAGAAGTATAAGATCCAGGGAACTGAGTACCAATCCATCGGAGAACGGCAAGAAGCACAGAGAGAAAACCAAATTCACAATTCAAAATATTTCTCAATAAAATCACCTACTTACTTGACGTCAGAACTACGTGTTATTCTTTCACTCGGCCTACCACAAGTGGTGTCAGAAGTGGGATCCGGAGAAACTACGCCAATATGGAAGAGAAACCAACAATGGCAGACATGATCACCCAGTTGGACGAGGGGCAACAACACTTAAAAATTGTGTGGGAACAACAGGTGAAAGAGGCCAAGGAAGAACGCGAGGCCTTGCAAACGGCTCTCAAAAGTCAGGCGACAATAATAGCAAACAACCAGCTGGGTCACGAAACAGCCCTGGGTAAACTTACGGACACTATTGCCCATACAAAGGTCCATCCAAATGTGCAGAGTAGTGTGCTGCAACGGTATCAAGAACAGGAAGATCCGGACTCATTCTTTTCGAATTTTGAAAGAGTAGCCAGCACGGCAAATTGGCCTGAGGAAAAGTGGGGCCAGTATATAGCGCTATTACTCACAGGACACTTGCAAGCCACCTACCAAGCTATTAACCCCTGTGGCACTCTTCCGTACAAAGAAATAAAGAAAACTATCGTAGAACGCGTCGGGCTGGATATCGAAAGCTATCGCACCAGGTTCCGCCAGATAAAATGGCAGCATCAAGAGAACCCTCGCACCTTATATTATAGAGTTCGTCATGCCGCAGGAAGATGGTTAAATCCGACAGAGAAGGCCAGGGAAGAGATGTTTGACGCTATAGTTCTTGAACAGTATCTGGATGCCTTACCCTCTAACACACGAAACTGGGTCAGACAACATCCGGGACTGACGAATCAGACCGCAGTAGACCTAGCGTGTGCGTACCACCGGGCCCCAGACTTCCGTGCTACATCCGGCAGACATCCTCTTCCTTCCCCTGTCCGCCCAACCATAGCAAAAAAGTACCACCCAACGGCCCATGGTCACACATGGTCCTGAGCGTTCCCTGCCTGCAGCAATGGCGTCTCTGAGTTATCCGGCCACAGGACCCCAATGCTACCACTGCTCCGAATGGGGCCATATCGCTAGACATTGCCCATTAAAAAAAGATCCTGAAGAACCCATGGAGATCGGGTTAACGAGAGGGCGGGTATTATGGTCCAGAGGGAAAAAGCCAACATATACCCTAAACGTCCTCCTGAACGACATCGAAAGAACAGTTTTAGTAGACTTGGGGTGTAGTCAAAGCGTGATCAGACAGAAGTTAGTATTGCCAGGTCAAGGGGATCCACAGGCTCAGGTATTAATCGCATGAGTGCATGGGGATCAATGATATTAACCAGTGGCGACAGTATGCCTGAATTGGAGAGGAAAAGATGAGGCAATAAGGGTGGGAGTGCTCCCTCATTTGGGAGAGGATATCATCCTCAGGACTGACTATGTGGATTTCCCCTCCCTCCTAACCAAAGAAGGACAGGAACACATCCTTAGGACATGGTGGGAAGAGGTACCTATTGCAGTAGGTGAGGATGAGAGCTGAAGACCCCGAATTATCCTAAGTAGGAAGCAAAAAAGGGAACAGCGGCAAAAATATACACAGCCTCGAAAGTCCCCGAAAACAGACATCCAAGAAGCCGCCAGCAACGTTTGTACCATTACGGGGGATTTCCGTCAGAGTCAACATGATGACCCCACCCTGAAACATGCATGGCATCAAGCCTTGAATCCGGAGGATCATGTGGTAGGTCCCAAGTTCATAATACAAAACAACCTACGGCATGACGCGGAAGGGAGGAGTAACAAAGAGGTCGGCGTCGGCAGAGAGAAGAAGAGAGGAGAGCGACGAGGAGGGAGACGGAGACGAGGAATGAGAGAAAAGCGACAAAGAGGAATGAGAGAGAGAGACGAGGAGGAACGAGCCCAGAGCAACGCGGAGCCTGGAGAGTGGCTTCTCCCCAGCCGGGGAGAAGAGGACGAAGAAGCGGCAGACGGAGGTCTGAAAACCGCGGTGGCCCTGGGAGGTGGAATCCTGAGACCCGCCATGCTTCTGGAGAAGCGTGGCATATCCAGGTGCGTGACCACACCGTATTGAGAGGAGGGAGGACGGGAGGAGCGGATACAGGGAAACGAGGGGTTGTGGGCGGTGGGAGGTAAATTAACGGGAAATAGAAGGCGGGCACTGTGTTTTGTTTTGTTTTGATTTGTCACTGGTGGGGAAAAAGGGCATTGGAGAAACACGCGCATAGGAGAAGGCACCCATATTTATAGACCTACAGCCAATAAGAAGAAAAGCAGACATAACAACAGTCTAAAGGGCCACAGAAGCACTGTAACATCATTAACGTTGATATATTATAAAAGCCACAATTTTAAAATAAAAGTAAAATAGAAATAAAATGGTAAAATACAATACATTATCATGTGCTGCGCATGTCCCCCACCCCAGATTGACTCCCTCATACTAGACACAACACAAATTATATAAAAGTGCAAAAAGTGTTCTTACGTTGTCTCTGTCAGACTATATAGCACGGGTGTAAGTATTAATGTCATAAGCAGTCATGAATTCATAGCCCACACGCTGCCAACAGATGCAATTAATGTGCTGTAGATCTCTCTGCCACCTTTTTTTTTGGTCCAGCTCGCAATATATAACACCATTTAATAGATAAACTGAGCTGTTAAACCATCAGGTCAAACTAAAAGAGCTGGGCCAGGGCGGGCTCTTACAAGCTGGCTACCATTTGGTGAAATATGATGGATGGATGGGGTACTTGTAACATGTACCCACACATACTATTACGTGGCCAGTTAGGTCAGACTCAAGGGTTTTTCATGAATAGGCTTGGGTGGTACATCTAGACGGCAATACAAAAGTATCCGTGATAAAGCTTCAATATAAAGCAATATTAAGTTGCAATTTGCTGCATCATTTTTCACCTGCCAACCTTAAAACTTCCCATTGTGTGAGGAAGAAGGTGGGCTATGGATAAGGGGGGGACTGGGTAGAGTTTGAGCTGCACCCTTCTCCTTGGCTGCTCTGGGGGTGACAAAGTCCATCATGGCCTCGCTGAACCTCACCAAATAAACAAGTACAGATTTCCGAAGCCACCTCTCATGTCCTGAGAAGTTGGAGAGAAGGGAGGAGCTGCAATAAAATAATGCAGCAGCTCCCAGCCTGATGTTCAAGTCACCTACTCAGAGGATCTGCAACTGACAAAATGACATGTTAGTGGCAGGTTAATACAGTACATATACATAAAAAAGCAAAATGTAAAACTTCAAATTTCAAAATGCTCTAAAAATGTGAAGGAATTTGTAATTGGAGGCTAAAAACTAGATTGGTATCCTTAGCTTGATTCCGGGGAGCAGAATGAGTACAGCAGTCAGAAACTAGTATGGGCAACTGGTGGCTTTCTTTGAAGCACCAGTGTGTACCAATAAAAAAGGAGCATGTATTTGGAAAGAAAAAAGAGAGTGATATGCCAGACCTTAGTATATCACTCTGTTTGTTAGATATAACACCACATTTTGAAAAGATCTACACTTGTACTTAAAATGTCGATATTTTTATATATTTTTTATTTGTGCATTAGATATAAAACTGCATAATATGTGTATTTGTTTGCTATATGCTTGTTTCTGTACATTTGTGTATTCTTTTGAGGTTCAAATCATATAAGTGTCTTAGGCTAGGGTCCTTCCTTCCAGTAGCAATTCACTGGAGGTTCACAGAAGTTAAAAGGTTAAGAACTAACAATAGTGAGTAGCGGACACGAAGCGGAAATATACTCTGCGTTCATGGGCATCAATTCACCAAAATGCCAAGGCTAGCGGAAGTGACATCACGCGCCCTTTGACCTCCACTTTCACACACACACACATACTTCCATGTACACAAAATTCACACTTACAGACACACACTCTCACATAAACACATCTCACCCGCAACACGCACAGAGAATACATTTAAAAGCATTTTTACTTACCTCAGCTGCCATGGAAGGGCATATTCACACTTTTATTGCACTAATAGTGGATAATATGTTATTATTCACTATTAGTGTAATAAAAAATTAACAACTCACCTTCATAAGGAGGAGCTGCCTCTGTGTTCTTGGCACTGAATTTGCCACCTCTGAAACCAGGGGTGCTAAAGGCAGTGCCAGGGGTCGCAAAGGGCAAGCCAGGGGTCGCAAGTGCCCCTAAATGATGTCCATTGGTGCGTTGGGATTTCTAGCTCACATTTCAGTTCACCTTTTTATATGGGAACTTGACTGGGTAATATCGCGAGACCCACCATGGCACTGCATGTGTATTTTACTTCTGGAAATCATCTGACTTCCCGTGCCTCTTAGCTATCCCGTGTGCACTCCCTCACCGGATTGAGCTCTTCCTCCATCCGCCTTTTGCTTTTGTATTTTTGTTTGTTTCAAGAGTGCGTAGTTTTTTTTGGGTTTAATTTAGTTTGTGAAAAATACTTTCACCAGCTCCAGTTTAAAAAATGCAGAGCACATTTGTATAGTCCCGGATTTTCCTCTCTTCCTCATGTGCACCAGCATGCCCCCTTCAAACACGGTGTCTATCTACAGCCCTTGTAATCAGCGCTGAATTCTTAAAACAATAAATGCCCATTGCGGGCACTATGAATATAAGGGGTTTGAATACCAAAGCTGCATAGTCTTGATTCCACCACATGCCTCTTTCATCCACTCCCATGCTCTCACGTTTGCAGGTTGCTTTCATCTCTGCTTTCCCTCTTTCTCACTGTTTTTCTGTCCTTCTATTCCCTTTTATTGCCACAATGTTGTGGTTTACCATCTCTTGCTCATGGTGAAAGTCTGTAGAAGAAAAACAAGTCTATGTCACCAAAAATGAGTGCGGTGGCCCCACCTGCAACCACCGCCTCAAATTAAGCACTGCATGCGGAATGAGTTTAAGAATTAATTCTCATTCAGTCTGAGCCATTTGATTCCCCTCAGGCAGCTCACCATGAAATGTCAAGACTTCTACTCTGCACTGCCTCGGTATTGAATTGAGAAACCAGACATTCCATGCGACTTGGCTCAGGAGAGAGACATTTTGTGACCTTTTCCCTCCTTTGTGCCAATAATGATTATTTGTAGAACGCGCTTTCCTTCTTGTCACCTATTGACATGAACACATTTGAGGTTCAGGCACGTCTTTGTCGAATTAATTGAATTCTGGGGAACTGATGTGGATGTGATGTCTTTAATGACATTAAGTACATTTGCACACAAAAAAACAGTGCACATATCTTTGCGACTCAAACTACAAACTTCGAACGTTGTCTGTTTCAACTTATTTTGAAGTATGCTTTCACGTCATAAATCAGAGCACAGCATTACATACTTTCGTGCATACTGGTGATTGTTTCTGGTTTTAACTTAATAGATTTTTAGTGCTGACTCTCCAGTCTCCACCACAAAGCACGAGCATGCAGGAATGTTGCAAGGATGTTATTGCGCCAAGAACACAATACGTCGACCACTAAGGCAGCTTTTTTCAGGCCTTTTCTTTTCTTATAATTTTGGGCCATTTTCTAGTGGCACCCTAAGGATGCTGCTGTACATCGCCTTCCTGATATGGGCTTTCAATTCCGCCAAGAGCCAGCAATGCATCATTGGCATGTAAACATTGTTTTTTTTATCAGATTTAGGCCCATATTTATACTTTTTCTGCGCCGCATTTGTGTCATTTTTTTCCACGATAGCAGCACAAACTTACAAAATATAATGGTATTTTGTAAGTTTGTGCCGCCTTTGCGTCAACAAATGATGCAAATGCGGCACAAAAATAGTATAAATATGGGCCTTAGAGTATTAGCTGGAGTATCTTCACCAGGAACATAGGGGTCTCCTTCATAAAAAAGAGGCTTATAGCGGCGCAGTTTTTGCGATGCGCTCTGACAAGCTTCTCCCTTTGCAAAGCATCTTTGCTGAAGAAGCTATAAATCGCTCCTTGATGATTTCCAGCAGGGCTTCCCACATTTTTATAGAACCACAGCTCACTTTTTAGTACATCAAACGTTCGCAACCCACCTAGCTTCAATGGGCTTGCCTTCAGTGATTTTTAAATGTAATAAAGCATCATAGTAGGGTGTTGTTATTTACAGACAGCACATTTTCCATTGAAATTGTCACAAAATTTGCACAGACAGACATTTTCATAGATAAAGCTACAATGCAGGGGTGGCTCCCCCACAGTGGCGGAGGGGCGTCGTCCCCCTGGCTGAGCCAGCAGATGAAAAATAAAACAATAGCTTAAGTCCCCTGTGCATGGTCATTGGGCACAGTGCCATGTAGGGGGGCCCAAGTTAGGACCCCCATGGCACTTTGCAAAAAAAATAAAAACACTTACCTGGACTTACCTGGGATGGGTCCCCCCATCCTTAGGTGTCCTCCAGGTGTGGGTGGGTGGGGGTGTCCCTGGGGGCAGGGAATGGCACCTGTGGGCTGGGTCCCCTAATGCCTGCCCATATTCAGGGTTTAAATAATGGCACTATGCAGGCTTAGTGCCATTATTTAAGGCCCTCCTCCTCCCATGCGTGATTTTTGCACAGGAAGCTATATAAGGCGCTAGGGCCATAGAATCATTTTTTGCCCAGGAACGCCTACCTTGCATCTTATTGGCGCAAGGTAGTTTTCCGCAGGCAGAAAATGACTTTAACTCCAATATTTTGGCACTAGACGTGTCTAGCACTAAAATATAAATATGGAGTTAAGTTTGTGCCGGATTTGCATAAAAAAAATGATACAATTCCGGCGCAAACAGAGTATAAATAGGGGCCTAAATGCTCATGTGTGTTTGGCCGGCCATCTCAGGCCAGCCAAACACACATGCACACTTAGGTTTCTCCAACCCGGCTGTATACACAACCGGGCTGGAGAAACAACACAGACCCCAGGCTTGTGTCTGAGCAGCAGTGACTGCCGCTGACTGCTGCTCAGACCAATCCTGACGCTTCTTACATGCTATGTTTAGCATGCAAGCAGCACCAGGATTGCTGGGGAGCCTGTGCTGGTGTCTCACACAAGAGCAGTGAGGCGGCAGGAGGCGGCGGGAGACGGGCGGCGGAGGTAAGTGTTTTCTTCTTTTTTTAAATGTTTCCCGTCCTCCCCCTTGACATATGCGGCGGCCCCCACTGCTACAATGCACACAAATGATAATGTGTGGAGATCGGGTTTCAATAAATATTTATTATTTGTGTATCATGAAGTAAAGTGTCTTGATTTGTTGTGATCCTACTAAAATCTTTGTTTCCATCACTCTTTGGAATTACAAAAAATGTGCTTCATTTTGCTTTCCCATCTGCTGAATGGGTGCTGTTAATTTACAGGTATTTCAAATTTCTGCGTGCTATGAACAAATGACATCTTCCAGCTTTCCTTTCACACTTCATGTACCCAAGTAGAACTGTCACATAATTCACTTTATTTCTCTTTCTTTGACTGCAAAGTGAGAGGAGTTTGTAAACACATGTCTCTGTGTTACAAAATAAGCAGAAGAAGACAGAGCCTGGCATTTGACATCAGACTTTAAAGCACAGTGAATGTGACACAATAAATACAGAATTTAAAGGCATTTTTACCTTTTGCCTGCAGTTTGGTGGTGACCAACCAAAAATTTACTAACATCCCAAAGTCTGGGAAATGTTGGTTTAGAAGAGTACCTTAAGCCTGAGCATATGCTCCCTGGAACCAAGATACAGGTTCGGTAGCCAGGGGAGAGGGCATGGAGCATCCGCTTTGAAGGGTCAAGATTGAGCTCTATGGCAAGACGGCCATGGTTTATTTCAGGGTAAGGGAAAAGAAAGGTGCTAGATGTTTCTTGGGAAATGATTTGATTGCCCCAGGATTTGCGCCAGGACCAGAAGCTTTTATGGATTGGACAATCAACTGTGTTGACCAGATCCAAGGTTGCACATCACCTTCAGAGTAAGACTGGGATCATTCCTGATTTGCATGTGGGAGGCATGGACCTCTCCAGAAAACTCTGTAGTCCAACAGTGGTATCACATTACAACACCCGTGCCTATGGCCCAGGGAATGCAATCAGTAGCATTCAAGGCCAGAAACTGCCATGTGTCAGAACCCTGTTCAGAGGACTGCAGGGCAAGTAGGGGTTACAGGCCCAACCATAGGGGTTAAGGTCTTTGACTCCTGATGTCCTGGGGCCGACCTATTATGGGTCCTGAGCAACTGGACCAAGTAACTCTTCTGCACTTGACTCTCAGTGGTAGCGTGCAGAGCAAGGCTTCTCAAGGGGGTGGGATGGTAGGCATAGGCCGTAGCTGGCATTGGGTGTTTCCCCAGGAGGCTGGAACGGTGGGGGCTGGTTTACAATGGTGAGGGCCTGTTTTGTTACTGGGGAAGGGGCAGTTTTGCAACTGTGCTGCAATATCGGCCCCCAGTAACAAAAGCAGCAGTGCTTCACACTTAAACCCACCCCCGACCCAGGGGCTAGTCCGACAAAAGTGTCAGGGCTGCTTTGGGTTCCCATTCTAGCCCTGCACAAGTTCCCCAGGGCCATCTGGCCTGAAATCAGTCTTACCTGCACCAGCAGTATCCAAGCTACTGGAGTCTTTCCAGCCCTTTCTGTTGGCACTTGAGCTGTAGCAGCTGTCTCCAGTAAGTCATTCTCAGGTGGCCCAGGTGGGCTGAGCTCGGCTGTCCTAGAGATCCTCCCATGAGGTCCTGCAGTGGCCAAGCAGTTCTCGCTGTTCCTCCAAGCTGGGTAAGTTCTTTACTTCTTCCCACCAGTAGTGGAGGGGGGTATGAAGATCCTCCTGCTGGTCCTCAGTCATGGCTCAGACATGCTATGGTCACCACGGAGGCCTCTTTCCTTTGATGATGATCCTGACCAGCCCACACTTCTTGCTTGGACCCGGTGGCACCCTCTGGCAAATGGGATCCCTGTCCATTCTCTACAAAGAGCTTTGGCCAGATCGGCACAGCAGCAGTCTTCATGGTGCCCACCTCCCACCACAAACGGGGTTGCCAACTGTAATTTTAGGGGGTGCCATCATATGCAATGGCACAAAGTTTTGATGGCAAAACTTTGAAAGAGAAGAAAAAAGAACTGAAGTAGCAGAGGGCCAGATCTGAGTCAAAGGGTACAGAAAATGCTGAAGTGACATCAGAGTGCAGGGATGACATATATATGGGCTCCATGTCGTCATGTCAGAGGCAGAAGTCCCCACCTGCCAGAACCCAGGAGCAGGTGCTAGCGTTTCTCTATCCAGCCTGGCATATGGGGAGATTTGCAAAGTGAGAAATCTACAGTTGGAAGTGTGCATCAGAATATTAGGTATGACCACTGATCATTCTTTTGTTTGTTTAAAACCTGTCACAAATAACGTTTTTAAAAACATTATGTATTGCTGTAGGACTAATTATATACACGCCATCATTGACAGCATTACACTATCCCATATCTGACGTTGATGAGAATGATCTATTTTCCAATCAATGACAAGTTTAATATTTTGTGTTTTTAACAAGGAAACATATAGCTACTCAGATAGGAATATATCTACATCTCATCGATTGATTTGCCTCAAGTCATTTGGGGCCAGATGTAGGAAAGCTTTAGCGACTCGCAAACGGCGAAAAACGCCGTTTGCGAGTCGCTAAAGCCCATCTGGCATGTAGAAATGCATTTTGCAAGTCGGAACCGACTCGCAAAATGCATTTCCGAGTCGCAAATAGGAAGGGGTGTTCCCTTCCTATTTGCGAGTCGCACTGGTATGCAATTCCATTTGCGACTGCGAAAGCGGTCACAAATGGACTCGCAGTTACCATCCACTTGAAGTGGATGGTAACCCAGTCGCAAACGGGAAGGGGTCCCCATGGGACCCCTTCCCCTTTGTGTCTGGCCTAAAAAAAAAAATTTCAGAGCAGGCAGTGGTCCAGTGGACCACTACCTGCCCTGAAAAATACCGAAACTAAAGGTTTCGTTTTTTTTTTCAAAGTGCAGCTCGTTTTCCTTTAAGGAAAACGGGCTACACTTTGAAAAAAAAAGACTGCTTTATTTAAAAGAAGTCACGGACATGGTGGTCTGCTGTCTCCAGCAGGCCACCATCCCCGTGAGTGCCCTGAATTGCTATGGGGTCACAAATTGCGACCCACCTCATTAATATTAATGAGGTGGGTCTTTGCGACCCCATACCGACTCGCAGAAGGTGTCTGAGACACCTTTCTGCATTCCAAATTGCGAGTTGCAATTTGCGAGTCGCTGGGACTCCAAATTGCAACTCGCAATTTGGAATCTTCCTACATCTGGCCCTTAGTTACTCCACACCAGCACTCAGATGCGTTTCCAAGGACTGGCCTGACTGCAGAGGAGTAACGGGGAAGATGAATGGACTTCTGCAACTCCTCAACAATTGTTAGCCCCAGAATTCGAGAAGCGGATTCTCATAGAAATAGCACCCCTCCAAAAATGATGCAGCGTTTTCACTTTCACTTTAAAGGCTCATCATGTGGACATGAAAAGGCTTTAAATGGCATAGAAGGTCCGAATAATAATTACGAATAGCCCAACTGAGTGGGAGGGCTTACAAACTTACATTACAAATGCGTTTCTAGGGCCCCTTAAGAAAAACAAAAAGAGAAAGCAACGGCAATAACAAGACAAGGCACTACTAAATGCAAGTGAATACTACTTGACTGCGCTCTCCATGGCCTGGGAAAAAACACACAATCGGAGGCCCCGATATTGCGAAACTAAGGAAGTCAGTCTCCTAGTCATTGTTTAATTTAGTGGGTGAAGTGTTAAGCCCCTGCTGGAATGTCATTACACAAGCCAGTGCAAACAAACACAAATGATGGACGGAAAGCGGAACTAATCAAACATCCACCCCCCAGTCATAGATCTGGGTTTAATCCATCGTTCTTTTGCTCACCATGCCACCCCAGTTTGGACCCAGCCATAAGCAAATCAGCCTTGACCCTGTTCCCATGGCCATCCCGAACTGCCAAGCCAGGTCCTCCCTGGACCGGAAACAAGCATCCTGGGACAAGCCAGAATCACCAAAACCCGATGAAATACCACGAGAGAACCAAAAAGAAACCATGGCAAATGAGTGGGTGAGCTGACGTCAGGGGCAATGGCTGCCAAGCCAAGTCCAACAGAACGGATTAAAGAGGAAGCCT
This sequence comes from Pleurodeles waltl, assembly GCF_031143425.1. Lineage (NCBI taxonomy): Eukaryota > Metazoa > Chordata > Amphibia > Caudata > Salamandridae > Pleurodeles > Pleurodeles waltl. Next base: position 388,930,510 of record NC_090436.1, on the reverse strand, counting down.
TCTATGCTTATTACCATCAGTACTAGGAAGGAAGGTACTGTAATTTGAGATTGATGTAATCATATAGAAAACAGTTCTGTTTAGCTTGTTATCAAACTATTTAGCTGATGCATCTGCAGATATTTTAATTGACAAGAGAATGAGTAAATTGGTCTAGACTACTTTTCTCTTACTTTTCAGCCAGCATGCAATCACTGTTTCCATTTCTTGGAAATTGCTAAGTTTTCTTTGGCTATTTTAGCATTTCATTGTAACATAGCAGGTAATCATCATCATGGATTTGCAATCAGGATTCTGATTCAAATCAGAAAAATTTATCATGAAAGAAAATGCAAGAGGGGGCGTGGCCAGGTGCAGATGGAGTAGGGTGCAGTAGACGGAGCACCCGACGGGTGGGCCCCATCCAGTACATCCTGACCCCCATCGCAGCCGCAGGGAGGCCCCCTTGCTAAGGGTGTCCCCCCTCTTTACCCTGAAACAAGAACAGGCACTGTGAACATGGCCAAGGTTGGCTCAGTGCGAGGATCGGGAGCTGGGCCTGGCTGTGTTTTCAAGATGGTGACCGGGGCTCGTGGCGGCAAAGTGGGCAGATGTATGTGAGTTAATGGAAAACCAAATACTGCAAAACCATATTGGAAGAAACCAATCCATGGAAAACCAATTTTAAGGAAAGGCAATTTTAAGGAAATACAAATTATTCGAAAAAAGGAAACATTTTAGAGGAAAGATAATCCAAAATTACATTACACTTGGGTGGAGTTTAGGACTAGTGAGGGTGTTTTAGGTTCAGGGATGGCTAATGTTTAGGGGTGGTCAGGGTTTTTTAGGTGTTAAGAATAGGTGGAGTTCAGGCACAGAAAGGGGTATTTAGGGTGCAGCGATGGTTGGAATTTAGAGGTAGTGAGGTATTTTTTAAGGTAGAAGTAATGGGTGGAGTTTATGTGTGGTGAGGGGTTTCTAGGGTTCACAGATTAGTGTAGTTTACGGGTGTGAGATATCTTTAGGACCCAGTGATAGGTGAAGTGTAGGGGTGTTGAGAGGTTTTAGGGTTCTTGGATGTGTGGAGTTTAAAGCTGGTGAGAGTTTTTAAGGTTCAATAATGGGTAGAGGTTAGGAGTAGTGAAGAGTTTTAAGGATGGAGTTAAGGGTAGCGATGGGTGTTAAGAATTCAGGGATGGGTGCAGGTTAGATGTACAAAGGGGTTTTTAGGGTTCAGGGATAGGTAGAGTTTGAAGGCGTGAGGGGTTTTAATAGTCATGGATGGGTGGTGTGTAAGGGCGGTGAGGGCTTTTTAGGTTTCAGGGATATGTGGAGCTTGGGTGCGGTAAGGGTTTTTAAGTGGTCAGAGATGGTTGGGGATTATTCATAAAAAGGGTGATTTAGGGTTCAGGAATGGGTGGAGTTTAGAGGTAGTGAGGGGTTTTAGGGTTCAGGGATGGGTGAAGTGTAGGGGTAGAAAGGGCTTTTAGGGTTCAGCGATTGGTGCAACCATTGTACTTCCAACTTATAAAATAAGCATGTAAGAGCCAATTTCAAACAAAAAGACATTCCATCAATTGGTTTCTATGAAATGTGAAAGCCATTAATTCAGAAAATGTTAGTTTAGGTGAAATGGTTTCTCTGCAAATGGTATTCCATGAAATTCTTTTTCTATGTAATCACATACAACCAGGAGCGTGGCCCCAGAATGAGAGCAGTTGTGGCGCCCTGGATGGAGGGCTGCTGAACACCATAATAAAACCCTGATGTAGCGAGGACACTCGGCACGGGGCCAAGTAACTCTCGAAATAAAGAGGAGGTCGTGGGCCCAAGGTGGGGCCTCACTGTGCATGCTGTGCCCAGTCCACGAGAGCCGCAATAGAGATGGAGAAGCCAGCGATGGATGATATCATAGTGGGTCTGAGAGGCGTGGTGTCCCCACCCGGCTCGAAGCATGGAACAAGCTGGCAGGGGCACCGGAATCACTTTTTTCATGTAAATGAGGCAGCAGCCCCCACTGAACTTGAGGTGAAAACACGCAAGCACTCACAGCTTCTTCCTTCTTTGGCCCTTGTGGCCCCTGACTGCAGCAGAGGGGGAGGCATGGCTTGGCACCATGAGGAAGAATGGCCCTTGGGGTTGGCAGCTCTGCCTGTGAGGAGAAGTGATGAACATTTGACCAGAGGTGAGTGGTGGGATAGTTGGAGGCACATAGACAGAGCGGGGCCCAAGTGAAGCTTCCAGAACGTTGACGACTACCCTCCCCCTCCGCATGGAACATTTGTATTGTATGCCCAGTGCTTTTAGAACGTCTTAAGTGCTGCTACACACCTGATTGAACTGTGTAACCAGTTACGTACCAGATAGAGACAACAGTAGGGATGCCTATCTGGGACTGAGAGTGTCTTGGCCTTGTCCTACACAGAGATAGTTGGCTGATTCAAAGGAGGATACAAGGATAATTGCAAGGGTGTAGCTTGGTCAGTAAGATTGGGAGGTGTGAGATTCAGATTTTCTGACAATCAAACAGGCATGTAGGCCCTCATTACAACTTTGGCGGGCGACAACCGCCGCTCGCCAAGTTGTAACTGACGCGCGGCCGCCAATGCAGCCGCACTCCCGCGGTGGCTGGGCCGGCGGGGATGACGGCCGCAACATTTTATGCAGACAGTGAAAAGCTTAATGGGGCTGTGCCAGGGGGCCCCACAACTGCACATGCATTGGCATGGGCAGTGCAGGGGCCCCCAGGGGCCCAGCAACTCCCCTTTCTGCCAGCCTTTTCATGGCGGTTCCTACCGCCATGAAAAGGCTGGCGGGAGGGGGACTCGTAATCCCCTCGGCAGCGCTGCAAGCAGCGCTGCCCTGGAGGATTGAATCCGCCGGTCCCGGCGGTGCGACCGCGGTATTGTGCGAGTTTGCACCGCCAGCCTGTTGGTGGTGCAACCTCCAGAACAGCCCGTTGTAATGAGGCCCATAATGTTTAAATACATTATACAACAAGCGCATGGGAGGGGCCTAGGACGTAGTGGAAAGGGGGAGGAGTGTGGGTTTGTATGAGTATGAAGAGAAAAAACACAATATTTTGTAAAATCACTAATATTTCTGAGGACTTTCAAAGAAAAGAGTGAGAGAGTGTGTGAATATTTGTCTGTCTGTGTATAAAAAAATCCCACTGAAATCCGGTGGACAACTCATAATACCAAACTGAAAGAATTTGTAACCAATTATTTATCAGAAAATAAAGTAATTAGGGGGTGCATCACGCCAGCAGCCTTCCCCCACAAGCTACATCCCTGGATAATGGGCCAGAGGCACGCACTTCCAGTGGTGAGCAGTAGAGGGGCCAAGCTGCACTGGTGCACTGCTGAGAGACTCATTGCCAGAGAGTAAGAGCTTGCATGGGGGGCACGGACCTCGGCAACTCAGTTGAATGACAGTAATCATGGCCAAGGCCAACAAACTGGGCAGCCACCCTACACATTAGTGACACTTCGAGTGGTGAGGGGCTTCCTGCTCTGCTGCCAGGGGCCGCCACAGGGGCCATCCTGGACAATATTCTGCAGGCAATAGAGGCCTCTAGAGAGGCGCCAAAATCTAAAATTGACATGCTTGTGGCAGATAGGGGTATCCTCAAAGATGACCATAGGAGCCTGGCAAAAAGAGTTATGACAGCCGTAAAGAACACTGGTGAAGGTTCTGCCTGAGGTGGCGATGCTCAAGGGGGACTGTGCTGCTATGGAAAATAGGGTCACAATGCTGTAATTTAGGGCAGAAGATGCAGAGAATCAGTCCTGTAGGAATAACACTAGAGTGGTTGGCATGCCTGAATACACGAAGGGAGATAACACGCTGGTCATCCTTGAACGGTGATTGAAAAATGAGGTCACAATGGAGATGCGCTCCCCCTTATTCATGCTGGAGAGAGCACACAGGGTCCCGGCATGGCCTCCACCTCCGGGGGAGCCCCCTCGGCCCGTGGTGGCCAGAATATTACATTTTAAAGACCAGGACCATATTCTGCAGCAAGCTAGATCCCAGGACGATCTGAGGGTGGGGAACAGCAAGATCATGCATTTTCCAGACATTATCAGGGAGGTCCAAAAGCAGAGGTCTACCTTCTTGGAAGCCAAGAACCGCCTCCAGCAATTGGGAATCCAATATGCTATGATGTTTCCCACCAGGCTGCGAGTGATGATGATGACTGGGGTGCAGTTCTTCTAGACACCACAAGAGACATAAGGAGGTAATCAACAAGAATTAAGCCATGGTGTAGAACAAGGAGCTACAGTAAAGCAACCGCCTCAAAGGCAGAGGGGCAGAGGTTCAACAAGAACAGCTACGTGCGGTGGAGGTGGTATCCACAATGAGTGGGGGTGGGGCGAGCCTCCATCAAAGCTGGGGGAGGAAGAGACTAGAGACTCAGACTCTGATCGAGGATCGATCTCATTGACGGTCTCTGATGCTTGGCTGCCAATGGTGCCAATGGTGACGCCCAGAATGGCTGATGAGCTGCTGTGGCCTGGATAGTCTTTGCACATGCAACACCAGGCACTACAGGGGTGCCACTGTCCACATGCACCCGGCTTCTTTAGAGAGTGGCAGACTCCCCTTGGAAAACTGATGCCAAAGCGGCTGATGTGAGCTACCTGGCTTGGGAAGTTCGGACTATCATACCCCTTTCTAAATCAGTTGACTGTGGGTACACCCGCAAAAGATTGAAGTTGGAAAGCGAGTTTGGATGGGAGGGTGTTGCCTACTTGTCCTAGGAATGTGGAGTTGGGGAGATTGTTATTTGATTGAGTGGTATGGTTATGGAAATCGAGCCCTAGTGGAGCTCCTGCAACAGTTACAACCTAAGCAGTGGGGTCTCTACAGCATAACCAGGGCTAGAAAGGAGATGAGAAAAGTGGTCCAAGAGTACTGTCAATGGAGACCTCCATAAAGTATAAGTTTCTGTCCTTGAATATACAGGTATGAATAGCATGGCCAGGAGGTATAAAGTGTTTTCCTACCTGAAGAGGAGGGAAGTGCATTTGGACCTTTTGGAAGAATCACACTTTATGGCTTAGGAGGGATTGGCACTACAGAGAAGATGGTGGCGCCAGGAACTTTACCCAACACACTTATCATTCACAAGAGGGGCTCTTATATGGGTGAGTCCCACAGTACCCTTCCAGAAAAACGGGGTGCTAGTGGACCTGGCAGGCTGCCATATTGGGGTAATGGGGCAGTTGGCTGGACGAGACCTAGTGGTGATCAATGTTTATACACAAATTGTAAATCAAGGGGCGTTTCTAGATGAGTTGTCCCAGATACTGGTGCCCTACCTGGTGCAGTTGGTTATCGTGGGAGGGGACTACAATTGTGTGGCAGACCATGCACTTGATAGTTCTCATCCTCCTCTGAGAGACTCCTCATTCAGCAGGACAGCCCATTTGTTTGCTAGGTTGCAGTTCCATTGGAGGATGCTAGACTCCTGGCACTGCACACATCTGGTGTCCAGGAATTACTCTCTTTTCCAGTCTCCATGAGCTCCATGTGAGGCTAGATACCTTCCTCTGTTCCCCGGGTGTGCATGGTTCGATCTACACAACCGTATACTCAGCACGGACCATATCAGATCATAATCTTGTGCTATTTTCTTGAATTGGGAACAGACTAGACCCTGTATCCCTATGTGGAAATTGAAGCCAGAATCCTTGGTGGACCCCGTCTTCCAGTCCACGACTGGACATAGAATCAGGCAATATTTTGAGGATAATGCTGGTATGGCATCCACCGTTCAGTTGGAATGGGAAGCCTTTAAGATGGTGATTAGGAGATGGTGCATTGCAGAATTGGTGGTGTCAGACACACTTTACCAAATGAGGAGATCACCCTCAAAACAACATTGAGGGAAATAGAAAGATGAAGGCCGAACCACCCAGAACTGCAACAGAAACTGTTGAATGCCAGGGAGCTACTAGTGGGTCAGGTAGAGAAGCCTCAATGCTTCGACTACAGGGAGTACCTGCTCTGGGCACACATGGAGCGCGATAATACTGGCTCACTCCTTGCTTGGCTTGCTAACCCGACTAAGTGGGGATCTGTGATAGTTGGTGTGGAAGCAGACCTCGGAGAACGACTGTACATATGGACTGTTATTACCAAACCCTTCATGGAGTATTACTCCTACTTATTTGCGAGCGCCACCAACCAACAGACAAGCACCACAGACAATTTCCTGGGTCATTTGGACATGCCGGGCACTCACACTAGAGAAGGCTGAAGACTTCGGAGGGGACATCATGCTACAAGAGATGGGGCAGCTCTTAAGGGTATAGTATGAGGGAAAATGCCTGGAAAGAAGGGCTCCCTGTTGAATTTTACATCACAGATCCAGAGCTATCGCCCCCCCCAGGTTGGTAGAACTGTACAGGGCAGCAAGAGACAGAGGGGCATCTATCGGCATCCACCTATGAGGCATTGGTGGTGCCATTATTCAAACCCAGCAGACCACTGCAGGATTATAAAGCGTACAGACCACTGTCAATGCGTCATATGGATTATAAGATCCTCAGGTGGATCTTAGCATGTGAGCTACTCTCCTGTATGTCTAAACTGTCCACTGGACCAAGCGGGGTGCATTCCAGGCCTCAACAGGGCACTTAACATACGGTGGCTGTTGACACTGATGTCGGCCAACTCCTTTGCCTGTGTAATAGTGGTGATATTTGGGGTAGGCATAGAGAAAGTATTCAATAGCCTGGAATGGGCCTTTCTCTATAAAGTGATGGAGAAAATGGGGTTAGGGAGGGGCTTCATAGGCTGGACCAGATTATTATATTCTCCTTGTTAGAAATGGTGTCTCTCGTTGGCAGAGGAATACACCCTTGTCCAAATAGGGACCACAGCCCCAGTCAGGGTAAGTCACACACAATCCAAATTATCCTGTGCCCATCCTCTCGTAGCTTAGCACTGAGCAGTCAGAATTAACTTAGAAGGCAATGTGTAAAGTTTTTGTGCAATAAATCATACAGTAGCACAGTGAAAACACCACAAAAATCCCCCACACATGTTTAAAAACATATAAGATATTTATCTGATTAAATTAAGGTCAAAACAATAAAGATTCAATAATCACAAGTTGAGATATCACTTTTGCAAGTTTAAAAAGAGTCTTTCATCTCAGAAATCAACATTTGTCTCTCGGTTTCACAAAGTACCTGGTTTGCATCAAACATTACACGCACGGAGACCACAGAGGAGGAGATGCGTGGAAAAATAGGGTGTGCATCTGAATTTCCGGCGTGGCGCCGACGATGTGCTGTTTCTTTTCACGCTGCATGGGACTTTGCATCGATTTCCGGCACGCAGTCTTGGTTCCTCACTGCCATGTGGGTTTCTCTTTGATGCCCAGGGATGATGTGTGGAAATCCTGGGTGTGCGGGAAGAAGTCCTAGGCGTTGCATCGATCCGGTATGGTGATGCACTGAATTTTCTGTCACACGGCAGGCGTTGCGTAGATTCTTCTCTCAGGAAGTCAGGCTGTATCGTTCCGGCCCTGCTGTGCTGCGATTCAGTAGGGCTGTGCATCGAATTTCCAGTCCCAACGCAGATGCTGCGTCGATCTTTCCTCGGGAAGTCGGGCTGCATCATTCTGGTTTGGCTGTGGGGTGATTTTCTCATCGCAGGGCAGGCTGTGTGTTGTTTCTGGCAGGCTGTGCATCGATTTTTGGAGCACAAGGAGTTTCCTCAAGAGATGAAGTATGTTTGGCCCTGAGACTTCAGAAAACAGGAGGCAAGCTCAATCCAAGCCCTTGGAGAGCACTTCTTAGCAAAGTCAGAGGGCAGCAGGGCAACAGAAGGGCAGTAACCCTTCACAGCAAAGCAGTCCAGATGAGTCCTTTGGGCAGCCAGGCAATTCCTCTTGACAGGTTGCAGGTTCAGGTCCAGAAGTGTCTGATTTGGTGGGGTCAGCGACCCAGTTTATATACCCAAAATGTCTTTGAAGTGGGGGAGACTTCAAAGAGTGATTTTGAAGTGCACAAGGCCCCCTTTCAGTACAGATCTGTCTGCCAGGGTCGCAGGAGGGGGTTTGGCAGTCCATTGTGTGAGGGCAGGACACTAGCCTTTGATATGTAAGTGTCAGGCGCTCCTCCCTTCCAGCCTAGGAAGACCCATTCAGTATGAAGAGGAGTGCAGGTGTAACTTAGTGTTTGTGGTTGTCTGAGTAAAATGCACAAGGAAGCTGTCAACCAGCCCAGATGTGGATTGGATACAGGCTGTAAGGCACAGATGGATTTTAAGTGCAGAGAAATGCTCACTTTGTAAAAGTGGCATTTCTAAAATAGTAATATAAATCCAACCTGACCAATCAGCAGGATTTTGTATTACCATTCTGGCCATACTAAATATGACCTGTTCACCCCTTTCTGATCAGAATCTACCACTCAAACAGTATATTAGGGTAGCCCTAATGTTATCATATGAAAGGAGCAGGCCTCGCAGTGGTGGAGAACCAATTTAGGAGTTTTCCACTACCAGGACATATAACCCACACATGTACATGTCCTGCCCTTTGACTACATAGCACCCTGCCCTATGGGTTACATAGGGCCTACCTTGGGGGTGACTTTTATGTAGAAAAAGGGGAGTTTAGGGCTTAAAGGTACTTTTTAATGCCAAGTCAAAGTGGCAGTGAAACTGCACACATAGGCCTTGCAATGGCAGGCATGAGACATGGTTAAGGGGCTACTTATGTGAGTGACACAACCAGTGCTGCAGGCCCACTAGCAGCATTCAATATACTTGCCCTGGGCACATGTAGTGCACTTTACTGGTGACTTACAAGTAGACCAAATATGCCAATTGGGTATGAACCAATGTTACCATGTTTAAGGGAGAGAGCATATGCACTTTAGCACTGGTTAGTAGTGGTAAAGTGTGCAGAGTCCTAAAACCAGCAAAAACAGTGTCAAAAAAGTGGAGGGAGGTAGGCAAATAGTTGGGGGATGACCACCCTAAGGCTATCAGGTCTAACACTCATTAAAGCCACTCTTTCCCCAGTTTTCATGTCAGAAATTGACTATTTACAGTGGCTGTGGAAAGGCCCAGGTCTTCAGTCTGCTGTGTCGAGGAATTGGGGCAAAGTGGGGGACCCTAGAATCTCTGACTAAGGAGGACAATCTAGAAAAAAGAGCCAAGGGGAGGAGTAGGGCCTAAGCTAGGAGCTTTTCCTTGTACGACTGCAGATCTTGCATAAACATCTCCCAACCAGCAGCGACAGGGACTCAATGCAGCCCTCGCGCCTCCTCCTGCTTAAGTGCCACAGTTGTGGTCTTTCTCCATTTCAACAACACAGCACACCAGTAGTGTAGACCCTGGAGGGTGTGGGCTTTCCAATGCATGGCAATGGCTCTACATCCTATCAGCAAGGCAAGATCTATAAAATGATTGGATCATTTTTCCCTTTTTGGATGTTGAAAGTGGCTGAGCAAAGCACCCTCTGTGGTGCATATGTCAGTCCATTCAGTTACCTCTGTGATGGCTCTAGCAAGGGCATTCCAGAAATGCTCCACAACCAGGCAGGACCAAAACATGTGGGCCAGATCAGCGGCGAAGCCCTGGCATCGGGGACATTCCTGAGATAACCCAAACATTCTGTGCTGAGATGCTGGCTGTGAAATATGTTGGCTGTGTGTTCTAAGATTTTGCATTTCATGATACTTTCCTGGGATATAGTAGCCTTCTGTCCCACCCCTTATTTGTAAATTCCCTGCCAATATCCCACTCCCAGCTCCTGCGAGTCTATAGTAAGGGGGAGTGTGTGTCAGTGCTTGGGTGAATCAAGTGATCAGGCAATGGCCACCACCTAAAGTGTGGAGTTTATGTACTAAAGGGTAATGCTCAGGTTCTGTGTCCATGATGTGCCATAATTTGGTTAAAACTGCTAAAAGCCTACCATGCACTTTTATGCCCCAGTCTGTTTGCAGTTGATTGAAGGGTATAAGCACTCCATCATGAAACAAAGGGGCATATTTATACCCCATTTGTGCCGAATTTGCGTCATTTTTTAAAATGCGAATTCGGCTGAAACCTAACTCCAAATTTATACTTTGGTGCTAGATCCATCTAATGCCAAAGTTTTAGAGTTAAAGGCATTTTTTGCTAGCGGGAAACTACCTTGTGTCAATGAGATACAAGGTAGGTGTTCCCGGTCAAAAAATGACGATATGGCCTTAGCGCCATATCTATCCCCCCTGTGCTAAAATCAAGCACGGGGGAAGAGGGCCTTAAATAGTGGTGCTAAGCTTGCTTAGCCCCATTATTTAACACTTGGATCAGGGCAGACGTTAGGGGACCTGTGGGCCTATTTCCATGGTCAGAGACCATGGAATGGGCCCACATGTGCCCTTCCCTAGCCCCAGGACAGCCCCACCCACACCAGAGGGACACCAGAGGATGGGGGCACCCTATCCTCTGGCGATTAGGGTAAGTACAGGTAAGTATTTACATTTTTATTATAAAGTGCCATGGGGGGGCTAACTTGGGCCCCACTTGGGCCCCCCTACATGGCACTGGGCCCAATGGCAATGCCCAGGGGAGTCATGTCCATGGGGGTTGTGCGTTAAAGGATGACGCTACTCTGGTTAGAGGCATTATTTATGCCTCTGCCCATACTAGTGTGATCCTTTGATGCACAACCTCCTGTTCCCCCTACACCTCCCTCACCCGGCTAGCATCCTTTTTTGTGACGCTAGCTGGGCCTTATCGCCATCTACCATCATACCATAAATATGACACCCTGACGAAGTCTGACTCCGTGCCTATACCTATCATATGGAACCGTCAATAAAGTACTGGAATGGCGGCGTGGTGCAGCTTGGGATAGAAAGGTTTCTTATACCACTCGTTGCACGCAGCTAAGTGAGGGTTGTCTTAATTCTTCCAATAAGCGACCCAGCAGCCAGAGGACAGGCCACTGAAGCTGGGTAGCCAAGTAGTAGTGTTCAAAATTGGGGGCCCCAAGACCCCCATTTTCAACCGGCAGTTGCAGTTTGCGCAGTGCTACGCAGCCTCTGCCCTTATTCCAGATAAAGCTCCCCAGTGCAGTATGACACTTATAGAGGACAGCCCTAGGGATGTGCACAGGAAGTTTAAACGAGAAGTATAATCAGCAAGGGAGCATAACCATTTTGAACAATGAAATCCTGCCCTGAGCTGTGAGCGGGAGTGTGCCCCAAAAGGCTATCTCGGGGTGGATGACTCTGGTAAGGTTACCATCTATAAGGTCCTGAGTGTCATGGTAGATGTGTATTCCTAAGTATCGAAAGGTGTAAGGTTCACAACGCAGCATGTGAGTGTCTACTAGGAAGTGCTGTGGCAGACAATCAGGATGGAGTGGGAACAGCCACTATTTGGTCCAGTTGACTCCAAGGCTGAAGCTGCTCAGAATTCCAAAAGGATAGTTGTTATACCATCGATACCCTGTCTAATATCATGGATATAGATTAAAACATCGCCTGCACACAGTGAGGCCATATGCATCCTCTCGTCTAATGATATGCCCCATTCCCCAGCTTGCTGATGAAGCCTTTGGGTTAGAGGCTCCGTAGCTAAGGCAAAGAGGAGGGTGGATAATGGACAACCCTGGCGGGTCCCGCTACTCACCAAAAATGGAGGAGAAATGCATTGTCCAATAATTTCCCAAGCCTCACCCTGGCCGTGTGGTCCACATATAAAAGAAGTATGAGGCTTTGTAGACGGCCTGTGACTCCCAGTGTGGTACGGGTGGAAAACCTGTATTTCAAGTCCAATGTTTTTAATGCTTTTTTCTAAATCTAACACCATACAAGCATCATATGGCTACTATGTGGGGGAGTGTTCCATGACCCTGTGCAATCACCGGATGTTGAGCGTGGTGGACGTGCCTGCGATAAAGCCGCTCTGGTCTGAGTAAACCGGTGTGGGTATATGCTTTAGTAACTGACATGCAATAATTTTGCTCAGTATTTTGTAATCAGACCCAAGCATGGAAAGTGGGTTATATGAGTTAGCTCCAGAGGGTCTTTCCCAGGTTTGGGGAGGGAGATCAGCAGCAACTCTCGGAGTGAAGGAGGAAGCCATCCTTCCTCTAGGGCAGCTTGAAAGAGCTCAAGGAGCTCAGTGGGCGTATAGACTTTATTACATTTTATGGCAAATCAAGGTTCAGGGGTTTTGCAAGTGGCTGCATCTCTGATTGCACCCTGTACTTCTTGTATTGTAATGGGCTCGTTGAGTTCTTCCCTGATTAGGGGTCTGAGAAGAGGCAGCGTGGCCGCACAGAGAAAGGCATGTATTCTCTGCATCGTATATTCAGGATGGGAGTAAAACAAGGTTGGATAGTGTGTGGTGAATGCATGATGTATGCCCTTTACGTTTTTAAGCAGACACGTGGGAGTATGTCTAATCACTGTGATAGGGTATGTGGGAATTGCACTGCACAGGAGCCATGCCAGAAGTTGACCTGATTTGTTCCCCTATGCTGTAAAATCAAGGCACTTTAGTTGCTCTACTAAGCGGGTGTGTAACTCTTTGGCTGTAGTTAATTGACACACCTCTCAGAGTCGGTTGGGAATCATCTTCCAATTGTCTGAGCTTATTTTCAATCTGAAGTAAATCCCTATGTAGGCCTGCTCTAACCCCTATTGTCATGCAGATAGAGTTACCCTGCAACACCACCTTTAGTGCCTCCCAGACCATGGTGTGAGAACATGCAGTGTCCCAATTTTCAGCTAAATAGTGTGTTAAAGCATCCTGCGTGGTCTCCTTGACCTCTAGCATTACAGCCTGCAGTCACCAAGTGGTGACCGGTGCCTGCACTACCCCATAGTCAAAGTGTTTTAAGAGCGGGTTGGGAACAGAGACATTTTCCCTAAATACTCAGCTGGGGTGATCTGTAGTTGGAGGGAAGAATGGTAAAGTATGTGGTCCAGTCTAACATGCAAGTCATCACGGGGCAAGTAGAGGGAGTATTCCCTAGTGTCTGGATGAAGTGTATGCCAACTGTCAAGTAGGGAGTAGTGTAGCCGCCATTGAGCACAACGAGCAGCTGTCATCAAAATGGGAGAGGTCGGTGGAGGAGGTGAGAGCGATCTAAATGCAATTCAAGCACACCTTTAGAGTCCCCAAATAAGATCCAAGGAATATGTGCCTATTTGGTCAGGACAGTTGATAGGTGTGCAAAGAAGGCTAATTGGGAAACATTGGGAGCATAAATACTGCCTAGGTGCATCGGCTCACCATCAAGGGACCCTTCCATGAAAACATATCACCCCTCTAGGTCGATTTCTACAGTGGAGTGTCGGATGGAACACCTGGACGGATCCAGATGAGGGCCCCCGCGAAGCCAGAGTTTGTAGTGGAATAACATTGATCCCAACAGCATTGCTGTAATTTTGTGTCCTCACCTCCTGCTATATGAGTTTCCTGCAGAAATGCTACTTGTCCACCCCTGTGCCTAATGCATTGTTGTATTGCATGTCTCTTACGGGTAGTTCCTAGGTTGTGCACATTCCATATCAAAACTCTAATCCCTGTCATGTGTGTCTATTTTGTGCTCTGAGATCTGTTTGTCTATGGGCAGAGTGTGCAGGGAGCATCTGCCCATCCACAATGAGGTTGCATCTGCTTCTTCCTCACCTGCGCCACGGTGGGAGCTCCCACCAGCCATTCAGAAATAACATCTTGGTTATTGCTTCTCCTGGTTGTTTCTTCTTGACTGTAGGGGCAGGGGGACAGCGATGACAAAGTCAAGACCTCATACTGGCGCTGCTCCACCCAATCCCAGGCATCTGCAGGCTCAGTGAAGAAGTAGCTAGTTTTGTTGACCATGACCTTAATTTTGGCCTGGAAGAGTAGCAAATATTTTAAGCCAGCCTGTCGCAGGCACTTTTTAACCACCAGGAAGGATGCTCTGTGCTGCTGCACTGCAATGGTGTAGTCAGGGAATAAAAAAGTATGAGCATTTTCATACATGAGTGGTTCAGCCATGCGTTTTGCGCACAGGATAGTTTACCTAGCCCTGTAATTTAGGAGCCGGACTACCACCGGTGCTTCTGTAGGGTACTCAGTGCACCCTTTCCACCATCTAATGGGACGATAAGTTACCTGGGCCCGCTACCTGTGCCAACCATGTTTCAAAAAAGTGAACTGGGACTGTTCCTTCCATCCCTTCTGGAAATCCTACAATGCGGAGATTATTGCAGCGGAAGCGACCTTCCGAATCCCACGCTCTGTTCTCCAGTTCTCTTATCTTCGCATTGAGTGACCTAATGTGCCCCTTCAGATCAGTTAGGACCAAGCGGATGTCTTTGAGTTTGCACCCAGCTACAGCATCAAAGTCCTGCCTGGTATCGACAATGGCATCTATGATTCTGTCCAGCTTTGCAGGTGGAGGGTGGATGGCAGGCCAACTCTGAGCAGGTGCATAGCCCAGTGGTCTGTATTGTCAGTGGTGAGGCACTCCAGTGGTGGAGAGCCAGCATCCCCCTTCCTTCCCATGTTGGAGTACCTGTAGGCAGAAGGTTGTTGGATAGCAGCGTTGTGACTTGTGTCAGATGGTGTGCTCGCTCCTGGTTCTCACTGCTGACCTGACAGACCCCATTGTCTTACTTAGGAGGTAGGTAATGGGGGAGCATGAACAGTCGCCAACGGAGAAGGGCCTCAGATGGGCGAGCAGCCTCTGGTGAGTGCAGTTAACTCTGCTGTCCAATGCCCAGATGGCGATATATCTGGTCCCGCCTCTCCCCTCAGGTAATGAAGGCTGAGAAACAAGGGGGAACAAGCAGCCCAGATTCTTCCTTGAAGAGCAAATGTCACTAGTGGGCAGGGCAGTACTACAGCACAAGAGTTTCCAATCCAGATAAGAGCAGTTGGTCACCCTGGGGACATACCCCCCATTTGCCTAGGTCTGTCTGGGCCCCATATTAATAGAATGCAAGGGAGTGAGCTTATTTGTGTAAGGGTGGTAAGCAGGCAGTCTCCTAGGCCTAGCAAACTCCCCCTCCAGGTGCGCAGGCAACATGAGGTGACAGTGACTATGGGGAGGGTGAGGGAGGAACTTTACCGATATCCTCACTCAGGCACAAGCTGGGCACTCACTACTGTGGGCTCTGTATCTAGACCAGGGGTCTCCAACCTTTTCTGTAGTGAGAACTACTTCTGATAAGTAAAAATCATTATGAGCTACTAAAGACCAAGCAACTTGTGCATTGTTCCCAGAGTCCCCCCATACCAAGTTTCATTAATGAAAGGGCCACTACGGAGAAAGAGCTACTCATTTAGTGTATGCAATGCACAACATAAAATGAGAAAACCTGAAATTAGTCCCAGCTTTCCTTTTCAACGAACTGTGAGATCCTGACCTCTTCAGTCACCAGCTAAGTAGACTACAATCATAAGGAATTATAGGGACCTGCATAGTTGTTACTAGCATACTGAAAACCATAAACTGCACAGCTGTCTCTCATACCTTGTCACCTACCACACTGCTATGTCCCATAACTCGGTAAATGCACCTCGGCTGTCGTCACGCAGGAAATGGAAATACTTTCCACATAGGATGACAAAACAGGGGCAACACCATTCCAGCCATTTCACCCTCCATGGCGTAGCTTGCTAACCATGTAGACAGGTGCTTCAGTGCCCCACAAAAGAGTAATAAGTACCATATAAATGTTGCAATGCAATTATTTTATTATTACACCATGCCTTTTTTTCTTTATTATCACACATGTCGGCCCCTTGAAGAACTTGAGTTCAGGGTGTGCACTTTGCATTGTAAAAAAATCTCCCTTGACAGAATATGAAGTTGCTCCATGTAGTAATAAGCTTTGTCACATTCATGGTACACATGAAGTGCCTCTTAATTCATTAATATAGCATTCTCATCAGGGATGGTGGGAGTACATGACTGTTTCATGTTAAAAAACTATTACTTCTAAAAATGCCTCTCTGTGCAGTGTCATAATTTGATGGCCTGATGAAATGCTTCTGCATGTTTGAGAAATAAAAGTTGTGATTCTTTAAAAGATATTATTTTTGAATGACTTTTGTGAAACTATTTGCATTATTATGAAATCAGTGCTCTTGGAAGCAAAGAGTCATACACCTAAGCTTGGTTCATGTCACAGCTTCCTCTCTTAAATGGCCACATTGAAAAGATCAAAATATAGCAATTTCAGGGGTGAGGTACGTTTTTTAAATGGGGTACATTTAAGCCTTATGTTCATTGAGCCATAACATTAACACTTACATGGTATTTTTTAAACAAATAATAAAGTACCTCTTGCAAATTGTCCCTAGGCACCAACCGGAGCCACATTTCTCTCATTATTTCACTAAAATTTAATGGAAATAAATGTAAAATTATGTTCTAAGCTCCAGTTTGTGGACAGGAATGACTTACAATTTACTTTATGTATTTAAAAATAAAACATCCTGGTGAAACGCTGCTTTAATTTATGCGATTAACTTAAAACAGCATTTCAAATGGAAATTCAAAAGTATCTCTTGCATTCTAATGCCTCGAATATAGCATTTCACAGGCATCTCTTATCAAATAAAAGTATCTCTCTGCCACAAACCTTGTCGGCAGTCTGGTTGTGCCTAAGGTGCCGAGCTTTTCATCTCCTTGGGTGCAGTTCATAGAAACAACAGGACTCCATGGGTGCTGCTCCGGCCACTGAAGTCGCACAGTATCAAAGTGCGGTGCCAGGCAGCAGAAGGTAGGTGTTGTGGTTCCCCATGTGCAGTCTAGCATTGCTCATAACAGGCTGACATCCCCCACTTCGCCTCACCCCTCCACAGGAAAGCTTAAAAGCCAATGGAAGCAGTTGGTGTGTGCGACAGTGGGAAAGAACAGATAAGAGGCCAAAACAGCCTAAAAATAAACAATGACAGGAAACACAATTGGGCATCAGACTGCGAGCTACTGACAAGTTGTCGGTGAGCTACCGGTAGCTCACGAGTGACCGGTTGGAGACCCCTGATCTAGACAGTCCACAGGCCTCGAGATAGGCTGGATGAGTCCCAGCTGGGTGCCCAATAGTATGTCGGGCACAGTGCGATCTGCAGGGCCAACAGATGGTTCCTTGGGCACAGCTCAGCTCCCGCACCACTGGCCCGTCGATTCCGACGTCCACTTTTGCCGGGATGACAGTGGTAAATAATGGATAGTGGGCAAGGCAGTGGGACGCTTCTTAGAGCGGAACGCCACTTTGTGGCTCCAGGCCACGCCCCTTCTACATTTCTACTTATAAGTGCACCTTGTGTAATATGATTTTCTGCACCACATTAACATGAATAAAATTGAAAATATGAACACACTTTATGGCCCTCATTACAACCCTGGCGGTCGGTGTTAAAGCGGCAGTAATACCACCAACAGGCTGGCGGTAACAAAAATGGGATCACGACCACAGCGAAAACCGCCAACACATACAGCCACTTTAACACACCGACCGCGACGGAGGTAGCAACAAACACTGCAGCGGGAACCGCCAACAGCCCGGCGGAAGACAATGTACCGCCCACACTATCACAACCCGCCAATCCACCAGGGGTGGTACCAACGCCATCAAAAGCATGGCGGAAACAGGACTTGGAAGGGAAACCACTCACCTCTTGACAATCCACAAAGAACCAGGACGCCATGGAACCCGAGCTACAGGTCCTGCCGATGCTGGTCTACCGCCTCATACACAACGGATATCAAAGACGGTGGCGACGACCACACTGAGTACTGCACCTAGCACACAGGGGACGGGGGGAGGAAAAAGAAAGTGACACACACATGCAACACCCCCACCCTCACCCACAACACCATACACACAAAAACATGCATCAACAGTACATTTACACCCTGCTACCCCCGGGAAGAATGCAAGGACAAAAGCAATTGAGTTCAAAAAGTGATAATTTGAAGTATACAGATATAGTTAACGATTAGAAAAACAGTATATACAAATATATACAATATGTACAGAAGGCCGTACACTGTCCTTTGCAAATGTCCGTGGCCCCCTGGGCCAAATACCATGGGCGAAGCCCACACTTGACTCCTGCCTCAAAATGGAGAGAACACTGCAGGAGCATCAGGTTGTAAACACACAGGCACCTCAGGGGGAAGGGTGGGGGCACCTCAGCCGGAAGATGGTACTACGCCACTGGTCCTGGAGGGGGCTACATGCCCAGAGCGATGTCCTGGGGAGTGCAAAGCCACAGTCTCACAAGTCTCTCAAGTGGGTGGTTTGACCACTGCTTGGTCCTGGGGAGTGCAAAGCCACAGTCTCTCTAGTGGGTGGTTTGCCCACTGCTTGGTCCTGGGGAGTGCAACGCCACAGTCTCTCAAGTGGGTGGTTTGCCCACTGCCTGGTCCTCAGGAGTGCAAGTCCATAGTCTCACAAGTCTCTGAAGTGGGTGGTTTGCCCACTGCTTGGTCCTGGGGAGTGCAACGCCACAGCCTCTCAAGTGGGTGGTTTGCCCACTGCTTGGTCCTGGGGAGTGCTAAGCCACAGTCTCACAAGTCTCTCAAGTGGGTGGTGTGCCCACTGCTTTGTCCTGGGGAGTGCAAGGCCACAGTCTCTCAAGTGGGTGGGTTGCTCACTGCCTGGTCCTGGGGAGTGCAAGGCCACAGTCTCTGAAGTGGATGGCTGCTACACTGGTTCTGGAGGGGGCCTTGAGCCCAGTCTGCTTCATCCTGCCAAGGATAGGATGAGTGGATGCATATCTCCACTGGTTCTGGAGGGGGCATTGTGCCCAGTGATGCTGCACTTGGAGTGTGGCAGTTCACATTCCCTCACCTGGGTGTCTGAGGCACAGGATTTGCAGGGAACAGGTAGCATGATACTCCATGGAGGCAGGGCCAGACTCCATCCTTCGGCAACTAAGGCTACAAACTGGTGGTAGTGCTGGTGCTGGTGGGGGTGCTTCAAGTGGTGGTGGGAGGCTCCAGGCCGTCTCCTGCAGCCTCAGACGGCTGCCCACTGGGGATGCTGCTGCTGACAGTAGTTGTGGCACCGGCTGGGCAGGTGGCGGTGCAGGTGGCGGTGCTTGCGGCGGTGCCTGCAGCGGGGATACTGACAGTGCTGGCCATGGTGCAGGTGCTGTTAGTGGTGGAGGGAGACACCAGGCCGTCTCCTGCAGCCTTGGACGGCTGCCCACTGGGGATGCTGCTGCTAATAGTTGTTGTGGCAGTGGCGGTCCAGGTGGAGGTGCCTGCGTCGGTGCTTGCCTCGGTACAGGTTGCGGGGCTATAGGTACTGATGGTGGGCCCCAGTCCCTCACCTGGAGCCTCCGAGGCCTGAAATGCCTTGCCTTGGGTTTTCTTCCCCTTCCCCACCTTGGCAGATGCTGCTGGGACCTTGGCACTGGCAGCTTGAGTTTTGGAGGAGGCCTTGCTGGATGGGTCGTGCACCTTGGACGTGCTGCATGCTGACCCCTTTATCTCCTTTGCAGGTGGCGGAATGGGTTGGACCTTTGCAGGTGTCGGTGGCACACTGGCTGCCCTGACGGGTGCCCCCTTTGATCCTCTGGGACTTGCAGGTACCACAGCGTCCGCCGACTTGGTGGCTGAGGTGCTGGCCTGGGGTCTGGACACCCTGGCCCGAGGAGAAGGACGGGGGGAGGCATAGGGAAGAGGTCAATGTTTGCCAGGAAAGGTTTTTAGATACACTGGGACGGGAAGATGAAGAGGGTTTTTAGGGACATTGGGGCGGGAAGAGGGTGAAGATTTGGGAGTGGAGGAAGAGGGAGTGGTTGTAGGAGGTGTACGTCTGCTGAGTTTGGGTGAAGGTGCATGGGCTGGATGCTGTTGTGAGGTGGAGGGCTGTTGGGTGGGTGTGTGCTTGCATTTTTGTACTTTGGGAGGGGTCACAGACACAGTGGGAGAGGACACAGGGGATGTGTGCATGGTTGTGGGGGTGGTGACTCCTCGTAGGGCTGTGTTGTGATGGGGTGCTGGTGATGGAGGTAGTGGATGAAGATGTAGTGCATGCAGGTGTGAGTGTAGACACTACTGGGAGGGAGGTGGACGAGGAGGAGGAGGAGGGGGACACAGTGGAGGCAGTGGATGTTGGTGTGTTGGCATGAGCATGGTGCTTGTGTGAGTGCCTGTGAGATGAAGTGTGGTGCTTATGTTTGCCTGAGAGACTTTTGTGTGGTGATTTGGGTGCATGCTGGTCTGAAGGTGTGCTTGGGATAGACTGAGGTAGAGGGGATTGGGTCTGGGTAGTGGAAGTTGGAGGGGGGAGGTTGGACACAGGGACAATGGCTGCCATCAGTGCTGAGGCCAGAGCCTGAAATGCTCTCTGTTGGGCCACCACACCAGAGTGAATGCCCTCCAGGTATGCATTTGTTTGCTGCAAATGCATCTCGACACCCTGGATGGCATTCAGAATGGCTGACTGCCCAACAGTGAGGGATCTCAGGAGGTCAATAGCCTCCTCACTGAGGGCAGCAGGGCTGACTGAGGCAGGGCCTGAGGTGCCTGGGGCGAAGGAGATGCCCACCCTCCTGGGTGAGCGGGCACGGGAAACACGCTGAGGGGCTGCTGGGAGGGCGGTGCTGGTGGGGGGTTGGCGGTTGTACCTGTTGTTGGGGTGGCCACAGAGGTGTCCGCCACCGCCAGGGAGCTTCCATTGGAGGAGAACTCGCTGTCAGTGGTGTCCCCTCCTGTCCCGGTCGTGGAGCTCCCCTCGCCCTCCGTCCCACTGGTGCCTTCAACCTCAGTGGATTCGACCTCCAGGCCCATGTGGGATGCAGCTCTCTCCATCGCCGGTGCCTCTGCTCCTTCGACAGATGATGCTAATGCACACAAGGACAGGGCGACAAAACAAAAAAGGTGGGGGAAGAGACAGAGGATACACTTGGTCAATGCTAGCAACACCACTACCGTTGGCGTACACAACACACAGGGAGCGCCCTATGCACTAGGCCATGCCAAACCAGTTACTAGATAGTCACCAGCCCATGGGGTACAATGCCTAACGCCAGCATCTGCACACCTGAAACCCACAGGACCCTGCCCAGTAGTAGATGCCCACTTACACCATTGGGGTAGGAGTGCGCCAGAGCCTGCACAACAAGGGACCTACCCTGCCATGATTGCCCTGGGCTAGGGGCACCCACAGCCCACATCCCCCACCCAACTACCTCCTAAAACGCGCAAAGTCAGCTTTCAGATTCTGTACACACCCCCTTGTGTCTGCTCTGATGCCCTTTAGCGCCCATCCAACTCCGGATAGGCCACCGCCAGTATGCAGGACATCAGGGGGTTCATGGTGTGACGAGCATCCCTTCCACGTTGGGAAGCCAGCCCCAGCTGGCTCTCTGCCGTTTTCTTGGTCCAGCGGCGCAGGTCCTCCCATTTCTTGCGGCAGTGGGTGCTCCGCCTGTGATAGACCCCCAGGGTCCGCACCTCCTTGGCGATGGCACGCCAAATACCCTTTTTCTGGAGGGCGCTGATCTGGAGGGAAAAGACAGCAGAAAAGGATATTACTCTCCCGTCTGGACCGTCATACTCATTGCCCACCAGTTCACAACCATGCCCAGATGCACATACACTGATCACCTCTCATGCAGCACTCATGGCAGGACGCCTCACAACCCCCCAACATGTGTCTTTCATCCACACCACTCCAAACATGCATTGCCCACACATCAGGCTCACAGTGTTCTCACCTGTTTGTCTTGAGGACCGTAGAGTAATGGGTACTGGGGTAGGAACCCATTCACCTGTTTCTCCAACTCCTCCACAGTAAAGGCAGGGGCCCTTTCCCCAGACACATGAGCCATTGTCGCTTCCAGACACAGGTCACAGCAGCACTTGCAGTGTAGGTCCTCTCCTGTTGACGGTAAGGTAGCAAGTGAGTGAATAGTTAGAAAATGGCAGTGACGTCCGCGGCGGTGCATATCGTCACCGCCAGCCGACATCGCCATTGGCTTCTGGAACCCATAGGGCCCAATAATAACCAATTCAAATCTGCGCGGCGGTCATTGACCGCCTACCGCGACGGCGCACAATGCCAGCGCACTTACCTCATTTCCACTTGTCCCTCCTCACAGGTCAGGCAGCCGCCATTTCAGGGGGGCACAGGGCATGGCACCTAACTGCATCACAGCAGACATTGGCACAGCAACTGACTCTCGACTTCACATACTGCTTCTGTAAAGTAAATTCAGCAACATTAGTGCAATATATGTGGAAATATGACTCTCTGCTCACCGTTCTCTTCCATAGGCTATAACCGCTGAGGCAGATCATAAGATAGCGGCATCCTCTGGTGTACAGACCCCTGGTGGACCTGTCGACAATGGAGAACAGACACATTATCATTACATACAGACTTGATCGTGCCACAATCCAAGAACTGTATGCCCAATTGGAGCCATACCTGATGTCAGCTATCCGCTAGCCCACAAGTATCCCCCCTCTAGTGCAGGTCCTGTCAGGGCTCCATTTCCTGGCAAGTGGTTCCTTTCAAACCACAGTGGCCATGGCATCAGGGATGTCTCAGCCCATGTCCTCCAACGTGTTGACCAGAGTGTTGTCAGCCCTGCAGAAACACGGGCGCAGCTACATCATGTTCCCCCAGGTGGATGATTTGGCCACAGTGAAGGCTTACTTTTATGCCCTGAGACATATCCCCAACATCATTGGTGCCATTGATGGTACACATGTAGCATTTTTCGCACCCCGGAGAACTGAACAGGTTTACAGGAATAGAAAAAACTATCACTCTCTGAATGTGCAGATGGTGTGTTTGGCGGACCAGTACATCTCCCATATGAATGCCAAATATCATGGCTCTGTGCATGACACATTTATATTGAGGAATAGCAGCGTCCCATATGTGATGGGCCAATTCTAGAGGCACCGGGTGTGGCTAATA
Source organism: Pleurodeles waltl (assembly GCF_031143425.1). NCBI lineage: Eukaryota > Metazoa > Chordata > Amphibia > Caudata > Salamandridae > Pleurodeles > Pleurodeles waltl. The sequence goes on along the minus strand of NC_090436.1, from coordinate 388,907,618 downwards.
GGTGAGCCCAAGGTCCCCACCCAGTATAAGTTGGTGTCTGTGTGTGGGGTTGTCCCTAAGAGTTAGTGTGTGTCTAACAGGTATCCCTCGATATTTGCAGGTGACTCTGGTTACCCCAACCTCTCATGGCTACTGACCCCAGTGAGGAATGCCAGGACAAGGGCAGAGGAACGTTACAATGAGGCACATGGGCGTACAAGGAGGGTAATTGAGAGAACCTTTGGCCTCCTAAAGGCCAGGTTCCAGTGTCTCCATCTGACAGGTGGCTCCCTGTACTACTCACCCAAGGTGTGCCAGATCCATGTTGCATGTTGCACAACCTGGCCTTGAGACGCATGTGCCTTTTCTGCAGGAGGATGTGCCTGAAGATGGTCTTGTGGTAGTGGTGGAGCCTGTGGACAGTGATGAAGAGGAGGCAGAGGAAGAAGATGTTGACAACAGAACAAATATAATACAGCAGTACTTCCAGTGACACACAGGTAAGACACTGTTACTTCACCTAACATTTCAGTAATCTGTTGGACATTGTACATGGCAGCCTCTTACCCTGTGTCTATGGCCACTGACTGTTCCCTTTGGATTCCCTATTTTCAGATCTGTGTGCCCCAATCTGTCTCCTGCTATATGTACTGCTGCCCACCAAAGGTCATCCTGTAGTATATTTCATTACACATATACGTTGCAATGCTTTGAGAATGTTGTATTAATACATTTGAGATTTATTACACTGACTCTAAAACCAGATCTACTTAGGGTGAAATGTAGCAGCAACCAAGTTTTTCTCCATCTATTCCACCTGTGCATAACGGCAATACAAAGTTAAAACAATGAATAAAAGATAGATTTACAAAGTCTTTGTGAGACCTCCTTAGCCCTACTCTGTGTTCAGCTAAAGGACAACCCTCTTTTCTTCTTCTACACAGGCCTAAGTATTGTTCTTAATTCCTTATCAAAGTCAAAGTGCATGTCTTTAATAAGTGCACAGTTTTAGCACATTGAAGGCAACGAGAATTCAAGATAAAGTTCAAGCAAAATGCTTAGTTCATGGAGGTTGGGTCGTACTTGTATCGTGACCACAATATTCCCAAAACTCTGTGTCTGTCATTTTTAACAAGGTATGTCCATTCAAGTGAGTAGTCCCTTCGACAGGGCACTCTTGTTCTTTTTGACCTCCTTCGTGTCACCCCTCATCCTCACTTTTGCTTACGTCAGAGTTCTCAGTATCCTCTGTAATTGTTTCTGGCACACATTATTTAGGCAAACTCATTTAATTCTTTCTTGTCTTCTGGGCAATCAGTCTCCAGCTTCCAACAGCTTTCTTCCAGCACTAGGTTCTTTGTCAGGGGTTGATTCTGAGGTTGACTCATTCACCACCACAGGACAAGATTCAGCTGCTTCATTTTCAGTGGCTTGCTCAAGACCCCTCTCTGACCGATTGTGTGCTGATTCTGACACTGCTTGACCCCGACAGCTTGACTAACCTGCTCCTGTCATCTCTCTATCACCTCTGGCACTTTCAGAACAAGGGGGCATTCAACTCTGTGAGTATGGGAAGCATGACTCCAGTTAGGGAGACCTCCACACTTCATGGCAGTTTTTGTGACCAGGATGACTTGATATGGCCCACGCTAATGAGGTTCCAAACACGTCATTCTTACCTGCTTCTTCACCAGGACCCAGTCGCCGAAACTGAGGTCATGGCACTGCTCCTGATGTGGAGGGGCTGTAGCTGCTCCAACTTGATGAGACACAGAACGCACACATGAGCTAGCCCTTTGCAGTAATCAAGGACCATATCATCTGTAATGTTCACAAGAGCATTCGCAGGAATTGCTGGCAATCTCATCGCCTTCCCTAGAGTGATCATGTGGGGGGGGGGGCGTCCAGTCTTCTGCCACACTGCAAAGTCACATCAACACAAGAGGCAAAGCATCAGGCGATTTCAAAGATGTTGAAACACACAATTTTGCCATTCTTGATTTCAGTGTTCTATTCACTTGCTCAACAAGACCTGAAGCCTCAGGTCTATAGCTGCAGTGCAATCCGTGCTCCACTTGTCTCAGGACCTCATTATTAAAATGAGGTCCACGATCTGATTCAAGGGAAGTCATGAAGATGAACTTAGGTATAAGCTCTCTCAACAACAGTTCTGCTACAATGAGACTGTCATTTCTTCTGGTTGGGTATGCTTTGGCCCAATGCAAGAAGATGCACATAATCACCAAGACATATCTCAGCCCGTCACACATAGGCATCTCAGTGAAGTCCAACTGCATCCTGTTGAAGGGTCCCTCTGACTTTCCAATGTGACTAAGGCCCTCTTTACAACCCTGGCGGTAAATGCCACCTCCCTCCGTGCTGACGGCTGCCAACATACCGTGACAGCGGAAGTATACCGCAACCGGTATTATGACCCACACAGAGAAATCCGCCACTATACAGACACCCACACAAGTCAGACGAAAGGTCAGTGATAAACTGGCGGTACCAAAACCCACACCGTTACGCCTACAGAAATACACCCACTGTATCAGGCCCCAAGAATCACCGCCACAGTCTTTCAACTGCAGTAAACCATTGGCGGTACACACCGCCGCGCTCAAAATACACACACACTAACAAAACTACCCCACATTGGACAATTCAAACTACACACACCTGACACACATACACACACCACACCCACACACCCAATCCAATATAAAACACACACCCACATTACCCACAACCCTTTCAACAAAAAAAGATTGCGAAGAGGGAGAGAGACAAGCCAGGAGCACCCACTCAATCTGAGCCACAGAACACCATCACCCATACACCATCCACGCACCTCACAGCACACACCACAACACATCACCCCACACATCACCCCACACATCCTCACACATACCACTCACACCACATCCATGGCACCCCAAAGACACCCCAGGATTTCAGAGGAGGAGCTCAGGGTCATGGTGGAGGAAATCATCCGGGTAGAGCCCCAGCTATTCAGATCACAGGTGCAGCAGACATCCATTGCTAGGAAGATGAAGCTATGGCGGAGAGTCGTGGACGTGGTCAACGCTGTGGGACAACACCCAAGAACAAGGGATGACATCAGGAAGAGGTGGAACGACCCAAGGGGGAAGGTGTGTTTCGTGGTATCCAGACACCAGATAGCTGTACAGAGGACTGGTGGTGTACCCCACCTCCTCCCCCACAACTAACAACATGGGAGGAGCAAGTCTTGGCGATCATGCCTCCTGAGGGCCTCGCAGGAGTAGCAGGAGGACTGGACTCTGGTAAGTCAAATCTTTACTACTTTCACCACCCCTACATGCATGCCATCACAAACTCCAACCCCTACCCTCACCCCAATCACTCCACCACCTCACATATACCCCACAATCACAACCCACCCATCCCAATACCAAGCCCTGCATGCCACACCAATGCATGGACCCCCATCACAGACCTGCATGGACACCCATCACCACATCATGCCCATTAGAGATAATCACCTAGCCCACAAAAACACCACGCACACAAGGCAAAGCTGAAAGGGCAATCACAACCATCCAGGGAAACACACCCATGCACACGCAGATACAATAACACTGCATTTTTCATCCCCACAGGACCCCCACTCAACGTCACCAGAGAGGAGGTGCCAGCCACATCCAGTCCCCCCACAGAAGAGACCCACAGTGATGACAGAAGCTCTGCACGCCTGGATCACGATGACCAACCTGGCCCATCAGGGACCTCTGGACAGTCAGTTACCCTGCCACAGTCCCATACCACCACAGAGCCTCCCCCTTCAGGAAACACCACCATAGCACCCACCCAGCTGGCCCATACCACTGTCCCCAGGACATGTCAATCAGCAGTGTGTCAGCCACTACAGGGACCCCAGGCGAACCCCACAAACACAGGATGATCAGGGACCTGGGGTCAGTGGCAGTGGGCACACAGTTCAGGGGACAGAGGCACAGGACAACAGGGAAACTGGGAGGACTGCTGTGTGACAGGGGGAGGACAGGCCCAGGGACCCCACTCTCCACAAGGCATTCACCAACATCCTGGGAGCATACCACCATTCCCAGGAGACAATGGGCCAGATACTGGTCAAGCTGCAGGAGACCCAGCGGCTGCAGGAGAGACAGTACCTGGGGATCAGGGAGGACCTCAAACACATCCACACCATCCTGGTCACATTGAAGGGGTGCTGGCTGACATGGCCAACACAATGAGGGAGGCAGTGGCACACCAACGGGCCCCTCACACTAGCCACACCGAAGAACAGCCCTCCACCGGCGCTAGTTGACAGGAGGCCCCGCCACTGGACCAACAGGCCACCAGCACCTCACCCCCTGCAGAAGGAGAACCACCACACAAATGGTCCCTGCGATCCAGGCAGAAGCCATAGAAAATTGCCAAGACCCCTGCCAGGAAATAAGACTCTCCTCCCCTTGTGTCCCACTCTGTCACCCTGTCCACCTTCAACTGACATTGCTCCCCTTCCTATGCCCCATTGGACAATGCACCTGTGATACCAAGAGACTGGACCCTCTACCATCACCCCAGCCCATTGCACAGGCCCCTCTACTTAGTAGCACTTAAATAAACACCCTTGGAACAAATACAATTGTGGAGTCTGTCAATTGATAGAATTATGTATTAGTACAACATTCTGAAAACATTGCAATTCATATGTACAGCAATTTATACATTGGTATGACCTGTAGTGGGCAGCAGTAAACACACCAGGAGCCAGTGTGGGGCACAGAGATCTGAAAATAGAGATGCCAAAGGGTACAGTAGGTGGCCATAGACATAGGGAAATCATGCTGCCATGTACAACGTCCAACGTCCAACAGAAAACTGAAAAGTAAAGTGAAGTTATAGTGTCTTACCTGTGTGTCACTGGAAGTACTGCTGGATGATATTCCTTCTGTTGTCCACATCTTCTTCCTCTGCCTCCTCTTCCTCACTGTCCATAAGCCACAAGACCATCTCCAGGCTCATCCTCCTGCAACATGCAACGATGATCTGGCACACCTTCGTGGGTGAGTAGTACAGGGAGCCACCTGTCAGATAGAGGCACCAGAACCTGGCCCTCAGGAGGCCAAAGGTTCTCTCAATAATCCTCCTTGTTCACCCATGTGCCTCATTGTAACGTTCCTCTCCCCTTGTCCTGGCATTCCACACTGGGGTCAGTAGCCCTGAGAGGTTGGGGTAACCAGAGTCACCTGCAAATATCAAGGGACAACTGTTAGACACACACTAACCCTTAGGGACAATCCCATACCCAGACACCAACATATACTGGGTGGAGACCTTGGGCTCACCTATTAGCCACACTTGGTGCCTCTGGAGTTGAGCCATCACATATGGGATGCTGCTATTCCTCAAGATAAAGGGGTCATGAACAGAGCCAGGATACTTGGCATTCACATGGGAGATGTACTGGTCAGCCAAACACACCATCTGCACATTCATAGAGTGATAGCTTTTCCTATTGCTGAACACCTGTTCATTTCTCCGGGGGGGGGGGCGACAAATGCTACATGTGTACCATTAATGGCACCAATGATGTTGGGGATATGTCCCAGGGCATAAAAGTCAGCTTTCACTGTGGCCAAATCCTCCACCTGGGGGAATACAATGTAGCTGCGCATGTGTTTCAGCAGGGCAGACAACACTCTGGTCAGCACGTTGGAGAACATTGGCTGAGACATCCATGATGCCATGGCCACTGTTGTTTGAAAGGAACCACTTGCCAGGAAATGGAGCACTGACAGGACCTGCACTAGAGGGGAGATACCTGTGGGCTGGCGGATAGCTGACATCAGGTCTGGCTCCAATTGGGCACACAGTTCTTCGATTGTGGCCCGATCAAGTCTGTATGTTATGATAATGTGTCTGTCCTCCATTGTCGCAACGTCCACCAGGGCTCTGTACACTGGAAGATGTCTCCATCTCATAATCATCCTCAGCGGTTGAAGCCTAGGGAGGAAAACGGTGAGCAGAGGGTCATATTCACACATCAAAAGCAATAATGATGCATCTCTTCATTTACAGAACCAGTATGTGAATCCGAGAGTCAGTTGATGTGCCAATGTATGCTGTGACGCAGTTAGGTGCCATGGCCTGTGCCCCCCTGAAATGGCGACTGCTGACCTGTGAGGAGAGACAAGTGGAAATGAGGTAATTACGCTGGCGTAGTGAGCCGTTGCGGTAGGCGGTCGATGACCACAGTGCAACTTTGCATTGGTTATCATTGGACCCTATGGGTTCCAGGAGTCAATGGCGATGTACCCTGGTTGTGGCGGTATGCACCGCCGCGGATGTGACCGCCATTTTCTATCTCATCACTCACTTGCTACCTGACCTTCAACAGGAGAGGACCTACACTGCAAGTGCTGCTGTGACCTATGTCTGGAAGCGACAATGGCTCATGTGTCTGGGGAAAGGGCCCCTGCCTTCACTGCGGAGGAGTTGGAGAGACTTGTGGATGGGGTCCTACCACACCACACTTTACTCTATGGTCCTCCAGACAAACAGGTGAGTACACTGTGAGCATGATGCGTGGGCCATGAATGTATGGAGTGCTGTGTGTGTAAGCCACATGTAGGGGGGTGCTGAGGTGTCCTGGGGAGAGTGCTGCATGTATGGTGGTCAATGTATGTGCGTTAGAGGATGGGAGGAATATGGTGGGCCATGAGTGTGACGGTCTGGACGGTATTACTAATCCCTTTTCTGCTGTTATTTTTCCTGCAGGTCAGCGTCCATCAGAAAAAGGGTATTTAGCGTGCCATCGCCAAGGAGGTGTGGACCCTGGGGGTCTTTGACAGGCAGAGCACCCACTGCCACAAACGGTGAGAGGACCTGCGCCGCTGGGCAAGGAAGATGGCGGAGGCCCTGCTGTGGCTGGCCTCCCAACGTGGAAGGGGTGCCCATCGTACCCCTAATGTTCTGCATCCTGGCGGTGGCCTATCCGGAGTTGGATGGGCGCTTGAGGGCATCACAGCAGCCACAAGGGGGTGAGTACAAATTCAGATTGAAAAGTTGGCGCGCGTTAAGGTTTTACCTGGGTGGGGGATGTGGGCTGTGGACGCCCCTAGGCCAGGGCGAATATAGCAGGGCAGGTCCCTTGTTGGGCAGGCTCTGACGCACTCCAAACCCAATGGTATTAGTGGGCATCTACTACTGGGCAGGGTCCTGTGGGTTTCAGGTGTGCAGCTGATGGCGTTATGCCATGTCCCCATTGGGCTGGTGACTAGCATTGTAACTGGTAGTGCATGGCCTAGTGCATAGGGCAGCTCCCTGTGTGTTGTGTACGCCAACAGTAGTGTTGTTGCTGGCATTGACTAAGTGTATCCTCAGTCTCCCCCCCCTTTTTATTTTGTCACCCTGTCCTTGTGTACATTAGCATCATCTGGCGGAGGAGTAGAGGCACCGGCGACAGAGGGAGCTGCATCCCACATGTGCTGGGAGGCAGAATCCACCAAGGGTGAGGGCACCAGTGGGACGGAGGGAGAGGGGAGCACCACGACGGAGACAGGAGGGGAAACTACAGACAGCGACTCCTACTCCGATGGAAACTCCCTGGTGGTGGCCGACACCTCTGTGCCCACCCCAACAACTGGTAGAGCTGCCACCACCCCTACCAGCAGCACCCTCCCAGCAGCTCCTCAGCGCGTTTCCCGTGCCCGCTCACCCAGGAGGGTGGGCATCTCCTTTGCCCCAGGCACCTCAGGCCCTGTCCCAGTCAGCCCTGCTGCCCTCAGTGAGGAGGCTATTGACCTCCTGAGATCCCTCACTGTTGGGCAGTCCACCATTCTGACTGCCATCCAGGGTGTCGAGAGGCATTTGCAACAAACAAATGCATACCTGGAGGGCATTCACTCTGGCGTGGCGGCCCAACAGAGAGCATTTCAGGCTCTGGTCTCCGCACTGATGGCAGCCATTGTCCCTGTCTCTAGCTTACCCCTCCAACTTCCTCTACCCAGTCCCAATCCCCTCAACCTCAGCCTATCCCAAGCACACCTTCAGACCAGCTTTCACCCAAATCAACACACAGAAGTGGCTCAGGCAAACACAAGCACCACACTTCATCTCACAGGCACTCACACAAGCACCTACCCCATGCAGACACACCAACATCCACTGCCTTCACTGTGTCCCCCTCCTCCTCATCATCCACCTCCCTCCCAGTTGCGTCTCCACTCACACCTGCATGCACTACATGCTCATCCACTACCTCCATCACCAGCATGCCCATCACTACACACCCCTCAGTGGCAGTCACCACCCCCACATCCATGCACATGTCCCCTGTGTCCTCTCCCACTGTGTCTGTGACCCCTCCTCCCAAAGTACACAAACGCAAGCACACACCCACCCAACAGCTATCCACCTCACAACAGCATCCAGCTCATGCACCTGCACCCAAACACAGCAGACTGACACCTCCTACAAGCACTCCCTCTTCCTCCACTCCCAAACCTTCACCCTCTTCCCGCCCCAATGTCCCTAAAAAGCTTTTCCTAGCCAACATTGACCTGTTCCTTACCCTCCCCCCCGTCCTTCCCCCTCGGGCCAAGGTGGCCAAACCCAGGCCAGCACCTCAGCCACCAAGTCCACGTCCGCTGTGGTTCCTGCAGCTGTCAGAGGCTCAAAGGGGGAACTTGTCAGCCCTGCCAGTGTGCCACCAACCCCTGCCAAGGCAAAGAACATTCCGCCACCTGCCAAGGTGAAGAGGGGGCCAGCATCCAGCAAGGGGAAGGAGCCACAACCACCCAGCAAGGCCACCTCAAAGACTCCAGCTGCTAGACCCAAGGTGACACCACCAGCTGCCAAGAGCAGGAAGGGGCACAAAACATCAGCCAAGGCACTTCAGCCATCCGAACCTGCAGGTGAAGGCCTGGTGGCTACCAGCACAACCGCCAGCACAGCCACCTGCACCGCGTCCAGCACCGCCACCTGCACCACTGCAAGCACCGCCGCAAGCACTGCCACCTGCACCGCCACCTGCACCGCTGACAGTAGCACCACTGCCAGCAGCAGCAGCCCCAGTGGGCAGCCGTCCGAGGCTGCAGGAGAAGGGCTGGAACCTCCCAGCACCACTGGCAGCACCGGCATCTGCACCGCGGCCAGCACCGCCACCTGCACAGCCACAAGCACTGCCGCAAGCACTGCCACCTGCACCGCTGACAGTAGCACCACTGCCAGCAGCAGCAGCCCCAGTGGGCAGCCGCCCGAGGCTGCAGGAGAAGGGCTAGAGCCTCCCCCCACCACTGACAGCACCCCCACCACCACCAGCACTACCACCACTGTGCAGCCATAGCCGCCGACGATTGGACTGTAGCCCTGCCCCCATGGACTATCATGCATCCTGACCACTGCAAATCTTGTGGTTCTGACACCCAGGTGAGGGACTGTGACCTGGCACACCCCAAGTGCTTCATCACTGGGCACAAAGCCCCCTCCAGAACTAGTGGAGAAAGGCATCCACTCACCCTATCCTTGGCAGGATGAAGCAGACTGGGCACAAAGGCCCATCCAGAACCAGTGGAGAAAGGCATCCACTCACCCTATCCTTGGCAGGATGCAGCAGACTGGGCACAAATCCCCCTCCAGAACCAGTGGAAAAAGGCATCCACTCACCCTATCTTTGCAGCAGGATGAAGCAGACTGGGCACAAAGGCCCCTCCAGAACCAGTGGAGAAAGGCATCCACTCCCCCTATCCTTGGCAGGATGAAGCAGACTGGGCACAAAGGCCCCTACAGAACCAGTGGAGAAAGGCATCCACTCACCCTATCCTTGGTAGGATGAAGCAGACTGAAGCACCCTCCAGAGCCAGTGGAGAAGCCACCCACTTGAGAGACTGTGGCTTTGCACTCCCCAGGACCAAGCAGTGGGCAGACCACCCACTTGAGAGACTGTGGCATTGCACTCCCCAGGACAAAGCAGTGGGCAAACCACCCACCTGAGAGACTGTGGCCTTGCACTCCCCAGGACCAAGCAGTGGGTAAACCACCCACTTGAGAGACTGTGGCTTTGCACTCCCCAGGACATCGCTGTGGGCATGGAGCCCCCTCCAGGAGCAGTGGCGTTGTCCCATCTTCCGGCTGAGGGTGCCCTCCTCCTCGTCCCCCTGAGGTGCCTGTGTGCTTTCAACCTGATGCCCCTGAAGTGTTCTCTCCGTATTGAGGCAGGAGTCAAGTGTGGGCTTGGCCTATGTGTTTTGGCCCAGTGGGCCACGGACATTTTGGGTGGACATTGTCCCACCTTTTGTACATATTTTATACTTTGCAAATTCAGTTTTTGAGATATTAACCTATTTCGGAGTATTTCTAATATAACACTAATTTGACTCCATTGCTTTTGTCCTTGCGTTATTCCAGAGGGTTACGGGGTGTATATGTAATGTTGTTGCATGTGTTTGTGTGTATGGTGTTGGGGGTGAGGGTGGAGGTGGGGATGTTGCATGTTGTGTGTGTGTGTCACTCTCTTTTTCCTCCCCCCCTGTCTAGTAGGTGCTGTACTTACCGTGGTGGTCGTCGCCGCCGTTGGTACTCCTGATATATGAGAAGATACACCAGCATGGGCAGGACATGCAGCTCGGGCTCCATGGCGTCCTGGTTCTTCCTTCAGTGTCGAGAGGTGAGTGGTTTCCCTTCAAAGTACTGTTTCCGCCGTGCTTTTGATGGCGCCCCAAAAAATCTGGCAGATGTGCGTGTTGTAATGGGGTGGGCGGTACATTGTCTTCCGCTTGGCTGTTGGCGGTTACCGCCACAGTGTTTGTTGCTACCGCCGTGGCGGTTGGAGTGTTAAAGTGGCTGTATGTGTTGGCGGTTTCCGCCGTGGTCGTGATTCCATTTCTTTTTACCGCTGGCCTGTTGGCGGTATTACCGCCGCTTTAACACTGACCGCCAGGGTTGTAATGAGGGCCTAAGTGTTACTGCAGTTCTCTTTCCCATATTGTTCTGTTGACACACAACACATCTGTGCCACAGCGCTTCAGCCATCAGCCTGAACTTGGGGTTAAACCATGTTTGCCTCACTGTGGTGTCCCCACCAACATGAGCTGGACCATAAAAATGCTTGAAACTGTTCAACAATACTGGTATTCCATCCATTGAAACCCAGATGTCATTATTTTGTTTGACACAACCTCTGCTCTGCTGTTCCTTGTCCGACACTTGTTCCTGAGGACTCTTTACCTCTTCCCAAGTATCTGCTGTGGCCAACAAAAGGTTGTAATTGGTCTCATCCGTTGCCTCATTACTGTTCTCCCCATTTAAGGTACAAACGTTGTGAGCACAGTCGTTTGCAACCTTATCAGCATAGTTATTGCGTAACGTCATATGATCAAACCCAGTACGATGTGCAGGGCACTTGACCACTGCAACTTGTTCAGGCAACTGTAATGCATCAAGAAGGTTTCTCACTTGTTTGCCATTCTGCATTGGGTATCCAGATGACATCATAAAATCCCTTCTGGGACCATAGTTGTCTGAAGTCATGAACGGCACCAAAGCCATAGTGACTCTCAGTAAAAATGTACACTTTTAATTGATTAGAGACATAGCATGCCCTAGTAAGAGCAGTCCGCTCGTCCACTTATGCAGAAAATACTGCTTGAAGCCAGGAAGCAACCACAACTCCTGAAAAAGTGCAGACAGCATAAGCAGCTCTCAGGCTTCCCCCACTGTCTCGTAAACATAAACCATCAACATAGAACTCAAAATCAGATTCAGGTTCATCTCGTATGTCTACTCTTGGTTTGGTACATAGTTCAGTGATGTAGACACAATCATGGTCCACTTCACATACATCACCATTTTCAGGATCAGTAACAAGTAACACTGTCGAAGGCCTTAGAACAGCACTTCGCTTGACAGTCACAATTTCCTCCACAAAGATGACCTGTTCATATTTGATAAGGCAGCTACTCGTCAAATGCTGGGTTCTAGTCCTTGTCAACAATAATTCCACTGAATGGTTTACATATACAGTTAATGGGTGACCCATAACTATGTTCTCACACCTTTTCATGCTGACACTGATCGTTGCTACTGCTTTAAGGCAGCCAGGCAGCACAGAAGCTACAGAATCTAATGTAGCATAGAAGTAGGCCACATGCCTTTTAGCATTTCCATGGGTTTGTGTAAGCATTGAGAGAGCGCAGCCCTCCCTCTCACTGCAGAAGCGTTCAAATTACTTATTGTAATTGGCATTCCCAGTGCTGGGGCATGACAAAGACTTTCTCCCAGCTCTAGGAAAGCAATTTAGCAGTTGTTGCCCCAAGGTACTGGATCAGACACATCCTTGTGTGTCAACCTCTTTAGAGGATTGGCCACTAGAGAAAAGTTGGTTATCGACTGGAGACAGTAGTCCACCATTCCAAAAAGCATCCTGTCTTCCTTCTGAGTTGTATATGAACTCATTTTCAAAATTGCTAAAATCCTCTCTGGCACCTTTCTTACACCTTTTTCAATGTGATGACCGAGGTATTGAACCTCTTTTTCACAGTACTGCAATTTGTTCAGGGACACGCTCAGCCAGGTGGTTCATCGAAGCAATAGCATCTTGTTTACATGCTTTGTTTATAGGTTTCCTGGGTATTCAATGCCACCAGTAGGTCATTGATGTATTGAAGTAGGACTGAGTTGCAAGGCATGACCAGAGACTCCAGATTATTTTTAAGAATCTGGTAGAAAACAGAAGGGCTCTCCGTAAACCCATGTGGGACTCGGCACCATGCCAAAACAAGATTGCCAAGCTGGAATGCAAAGAGCAAGTGACTGTCCTCATGCAGGGTATGGAGAAGTTGGGAAATTAATCCCAGCCTCACATGGGATCTGAAACAGAATCACAGCTGGATTCAGTACCATGGGACAACAAGAAACAATGATGTTGTTCACCCTTCGCAAGTCCTGTACAACCCTGTACTTCCCACTCGGCTTCTGTAAGCCCATAATGGGAGGATTGCGAGGACTGTCCATTATTTCCCTCAAGATCTCTTGGTGGATCATAGACTCAATCATTGGGGTTATCCCAGCGATCGTCTCAGGTGTCAAACTGTATTGAGGCGTTCTTGCAAATTCAGCATTTGGTTTGACCGTAATTCGGACAGGCTCAACACCTTCAATCAGTCCGATATCTTGTCAAGAAAAATCTCACACTTCATATTTAACTGTGTCTTTCAGATCTGGGGGTAGATCATCAACCATCAACAGAGTGAACAATGGATAGTAAGACACATCATTTGCCAATTTGAAGGCAACATCCTCATCATGTGTTTACATTGCTTTGCCCATAGGTGTACAATAGATGAGGCAATTCAGTTTACAAAGTAAATCCCTTCTCAAAGATTCACTGGGCTAGAATCACACACCCCAAATATGTGATTGTCTTTAAAAGAGCCTATTTTTACAGGTATTTCTGCAGTCTCTTTGGTTGTCATCAGTTTATTTGCCACTCCAACAACTAGGACCATTTTTCCAGAGAGGGGTAGGTTTGGATCTTCTATTGTTCTCAAAGTAAAATGGGTAGCACCAGTATCAACCAATAATGACACAGGGTGGACACCCATGTCATTATTTCTGAATGGACTGCGCTAGTCTACCTCCAAGGCTGCGCCAAGCATGCAATCTTCCTCCTCTCTCAGGCACCATCAGGCTGACTGATCAGAGCCATAGCTCTCAAAGGTTTCAAACATGAAAAACAGTTGGAAAGTATTACCACCTTGAATTACATTTGCATTCATGTTCATATCTAGAACTTGATAAGTATTGGACCTGGGACCAATAGCATTCAGCTGTGATATTGGAGGTTGGGGAACCTGAATTTCTGGAGCTTGGGGTATACTGTAATTCTGTTCTCTCGGCCTCTGTACATTTAGCATCTGTGTAGTGTTATCATACTGACGTGGCACAAACCCTGTATTTTGAAGCTGAAAAGAGAGGACATTCCCTCTTTCAATGTCCTAACTTGTTACAGATGTGACAAGGGGTTGTCCTTTTCAAGCTACTAACATCTATTCCAGTACCAGGATCAATAGGGACTACTCGACCTCTGCCCTGCTTCTGATTTAGTCCCTACTGAGGTACACCCTGCATAGCACTGACCTTCTCTACAAACAGCACAGACTGGCTACTTCTCTGAGCTGCTTTTATTTGGGCAGCCATCAACTTCTTCTTTAACTTCTTCTGTTCCATCTCAAGCTCGTCGCTGCAATACTTAGCGTATTGCAGAATCTCAACTGATTTTTTTCTACCAACAGATCAAATGCTGCTGAATCATCATGCTATTTTCAGGTCTCAATCCGGTCACACACCTTAACACAAAATGTCCCATATCCTTAGTCTGAAGTGTCACCATTCCACTATACTGCTTGAATGCCTGCAGCAATTTCTCACAATAAACATGAATTGAGTCCTTGGGCTCCTGTGTCGTTCTAACAGTCTAACCCAATCTATGTTTTGGAGTGGTACTTTAGACTTCAAAAACATCATGACCTGCTGATACATCTTAATCTCCAATGGCAAAGGACCCTTTGTCACCATGCTTCTCGGCGGTTCTGATTCAGCCACTGAACAGACACTATACATTCCGCCCCCAAATCACTTGGCACTATAATATCAAACAGTGTGTTCAAGCCAACCCATAACACCTGTGATATTTTCACAAACCTCTCAACTTGCTTATATCACTCCACTGGCTTTTCCTTCAACTTTGGGAATTCATTAGTGAATGATGCAAGATTACTTGTGCTCTAAGGCACATGCACATAAAATCCACCAGGCACTTCTCTCAACTGAACATTTTGTTTCACCCCCCGTCTCCTACTAAAGGAGGTGGTTCCTCTGTTAGTTTCTTTAAATCTTTCTTCTTTGCTCATCAAGCTTCCCACTTGTCTAATTCATTCCATTTTTGAAAGTTTTGAATCAATTCTTCAATTTGAGTTTTCATCCCTGGAGCTCTCATATCAGTTATATCCTGTTCTTTAAAACACACCTGATAACTTTAGTCTTGTGCAAATCGACTCCAAACCTTTGGGCTAATTCAGATAGTTTATCATGGACCTGCCCTGCACGTTTAGCAATGTGATTACACATGAACATGAGTTAATTCTCATGATACATGTCTTAGCAATCCAATTTAAGACTTCCATTAATCATCTCGTCGATTTCTAATTTCAGTTTCATCACATCCACCAAATGCTCTCTTGGGGATGACTGAATTGTTCCCTGTCTGAACTCTATACTCACAATTTCCCTTAAAGGGGTACCATGATTGATATTCTTCTCCCACTCATTTAATTCCCTTACACCAAATAGTTTGTGTCACCACAAGAACATTAGACACATTCCCATTTCCTTGTACACCGCTACTAAGATTTAAAGGTGGTTCCCATGTGGGTGTTCCAGTAGTTGGCATTTTTTAGTAAGTACGCCCTGAAATATTCATGGTCGAACCCATGGAGTACTTAAATGCATGGGGACAAAGAGAACAAATTCTCTAGTAGTAGGACTTATTGTTACTCTGTTGGAAACACTAACTGCATTTGGGACAGCTAAATTATAAATCATTTTTCCTGGGCCTAAGGGTTTGTATAGGGGGACCACATGATTAATAGTAACTGGAGCCATAAGAGCATCAACAGTATGCTGGGTAGGATCAATTAGAGCACAAATTCCTGATCTCTAATTTCTTGGCTCATAGTGTATGTTAGTTGGAGTAATCCCACATGACTTGGAGTCACATTTGTTGGAGCAGTAGCAAACACAATCTTTCAGTTACCACCAGTACTATCACCACCCTCTTTTCAAACCTTGTTATATGGGGGTGAATCTTGAGACAGTAGCACATCCAAAATACTTTCTCCAGAATCACTGTCAGTTACCTCACTCATTTCTTCTGGTTCCTTTTGCTTTTTGTCACTTTTGAATGAATTATCTTAATTTGATTATTAATATAATCATGAAAGCATACCCACATAAAAAGAAAACACTCATAGTACAGTTAAAACCACTTCATAAAATCTATATACATCATTAAAAAACTGCTAATTAAATAGCTAAAACAAATACGTAATCTTTCATGTCTAAACACATAAAATGGGACAGCAAATCAGTGTATTAAAAAACATAATTTATCACTGTGTTCCAAAACAGGGCGCTTTTCGGAAAAGAACAAACCACCCAAGCCACAGTATGGTCATTTAGCAGCTGAAGATAAAGAAAAGCGGGTCGGAACTATATAAAGCCCTTTGTTTTAAGGATTGGCATTAAACACCTCCTCCTTGGGGGTTCATAATGTCTGTAGAACAGAACAAAATGCTTAAGAGACTGGAGCAAGCAACCATCACAGGGGCAAGAATTAATGGAGGGCAAGTCATATTGCTCTGGGGGAAGCAAAGATTGACCCTAATAATACCCAACCTGAATCTGGTGAGAAGCAATCTCCTTTTTCCTTTCTTTGTCTCCCTCGATTACTTCAGTCGTTAAGGTGGTATACAATCTAACTCCCTCTATCATATAAGTTTTCCACCTCTTCTGTTCAGCATCGCACTTAGCACCCGCATAAATGTGCACTACTGTTTGGACTCTACCCTGATATCTCTCTTTCTCTCTAGGGTGAGTGGCACATTCCCAAGCATTAATTGCCTCATACTGTGCGGGTCTACGAAGTACTTTCATCTTATGCAACACACTCCTTAGATTTTCAATAATTCTCAAATTAAATGTGCCATATCGTGGGAACCTCAATGCACCCTCCTTTTCTGTGATCTTGTGCCATTGTCCAAGCCAAACACACATGTGAAGCCCTACATTTATCACCAAATATGACCTGGGATATCTTCAGGAGGTGCCTCTTCTCCCTCTCTGCTAGGTATATGCAGCTCTCCTCTAATGAAATCTGGCATAACTTCAAAACATTTCATTTTCACAATCAAATATCAATAATCACAGTAAAATGTTGTTTTGAGTCAGGAAATAATGCCATCTACAATCCCTTGTTCAGCAGTAACAACAAGCACATTGTGGCCCCTTGTGATATTTTCAGCCGATAATAACTCAGCAATCTCGCTCATTGCAGCAGTCCACCCTCCTTTACAATCTGCACGCATGCACTCTTTAGAACATCACACACATATAACAAAATTAAATACAACAATCTTTGCCTGCTCCACTAAAGAATCAACAGTTTCCAATCACACAAAAGTTTCAAACACTTTGAATAAAACCTCGACCAATGAAGGTTCACTTCTGCACATTTAGATCCACCTTACCAATCATCTCACATTCACACAAAGATAAATCTATATCTAATTTGTGCTGCACAACATTTCACGACGAACACCACCACTTAGCAGACAATGTCAATATGGTGTCTTCTACACCTCTTAATATTATCCCAGGCTCTTAGGCCACGTTGGACCGAATAACCTCTTTAACTTGTTCACTAATCACCACACTCAGACAACATTCAAACCATCTCCGCCAAACATCATACAAATCAAATCAAATCAAATCAAATCAAATCATTAACATTTATAAAGCGCGCTACTCACCCGTGCGGGTCTCAAGGCGCTAGGGGGGAAAGGGGGGGTTATCGCTGCTCGAACAGCCAAGTCTTTAGGAGTCTCCGGAAAGCGGAGTGGTCCTGGGTGGTCCTGAGGCTGGTGGGGAGGGAGTTCCAGGTCTTGGCCGCCAGGAAGGAGAAAGATCTCCCACCCGCCGTGGAGCGGCGGGTGCGAGGGACGGCAGCAAGTGCGAGGCCAGCGGAGCGGAGGGGGCGGGTGGGGACGTAGAAGCTGAGGCGTCTGTTGAGGTATTCCGGTCCCTTGTTGTGGAGGGCTTTGTGTGCGTGGGTGAGAAGACGGAAGGTGATCCTTTTGCTGACTGGGAGCCAATGCAGGTGTCTCAGGTGTGCGGAGATGTGGCTGTTGCGGGGTACGTCGAGGATGAGGCGGGCCGAGGCGTTTTGGATGCGTTGCAGGCGGTTTTGGAGTTTGGCGGTGGTCCCGGCGTAGAGGGTGTTGCCGTAGTCCAGGCGACTCGTGACAAGGGCGTGGGACACGGTTTTTCTGGTGTCGGCGGGGATCCAGCGGAAGATCTTGCGGAGCATGCGGAGAGTGACAAATCTCCAAATGATGCAAACCTGACTATTAACCACTGCTATTTGCGACCCTATTGATACTCACTACTCCATTGCAGATATGACGCTTTTCCGAATTTCCAAAATTCCGCCGATCCTCTGAAGTCTGACTATGGGCACTACATACACGTGCTCTAGGGTCTATCTAATCTAGAAAACAGGGTTCTAACTCTCCTTACTTCTGGGCCCTAACCATCCTCCACTGCTACCATCTGGAAACACAACTTTACCATTTTCTAGTTTTTCTGGATCTGATGAATCTTTTAAGGAGTTCCAAGGGGTAAGGAGAGACCTCAATATTTCAATCAATTTACATTTGATCACACATTGAATCTCGGAGAAGGAAATGAGAGTTCAAAGGTTTTATTGCAAATTCAAATCCAGAATTATGTAAATGAGTCTCCAAAACATACTTTATAAGTACAGAATCACCAAAGGCGAATGAAAAAATCTAATTAGGTTAAATCATACAAGCATAAGGCATACCAATATTTAAGAAGCAACAATAAAAGGGTGAGAAAAAGCACTTGATGATCAGAATCCAAATTTCAATTCTTCTGACTAATCATCGAAAATAATTAAGTCTAAATAAGCTAACTGACTAAAAGGGAAACCTAAAGACTTCTCTAAAGTTGAGAATAGGGTTATAATAGAAAAAGTGTCACCATAACAGCAACCTCAGTAGAAGCTCTGCAAGAAAGATGTGCGTAGCATGAAGCCACTTTAGCCAACGTAATGCAGAGAGGTCTGTGCTTCTCTAATGGTCCACTCTAGTCAAAGGGAATCTGAATCCCCTCAATAACTAAACACCACTTTAAACCTTGAAGAACATACAAGAGATGATGTAATTATCAAAAGTAAGTTTCCACCTTACACATACAAATTGGAATCTGCAACGCCCATCTTTGATCTAACAAACCGAACATCAGGAGGACCTTGGATGCCTCCAGTGTCCACTACTTCGAAAGTGAGGTCATCTTCACATTCTCCAAGTTAGTGCTTCCCGTCCTTGGCAACACATTCAAATACATTGCTATATGTGTATATATTTTCCTATAAATACAATGAGTGATGAATAAATGCAAAGATATAACAATTTACTACGATACCATAATCCAAATACATTTGAATATAAATGCGTACATGCATTCATTTTCTAGTTGATAAGTGGCATTACAAAACACACATAACTTTTCAACTTATAAGTGCACCTTATGTTATGTGATTTTCAATGCACCACATTAATATGAATATAGTTGAACACACTGAACACACATTATTTTATATATATTTTTGATTATATTCCCCTGATTATATTCCAGGATACTTTTAGAAAGCATAATGGCACAGCTAAGTTATACTCTCTCGCCTTCTTGCTTAGTCACTTCTCAAATAACCAAAACATATCCAGCAAAATTGGTTGAAGGACTGCATCTGACATGGTCTGATGAGGGCTACACAAGGTCATACACACTGATAAAGTCATCATCATGTAACACATGTAAGTCAATATTTCCAATGGAAACAAATGTGTTGATTACAGTAAATAATTATGGTGGATTGTTTGACCATTTAAAAATAAGATTTTTATTGGAATCACTTGAAAGATGAAGTGGGACTTATTTTGAATCATTTGTAATTTCTCAATGTGCTTCTGAACTATTCATATTTGCACAACTCTTCAAGAGGGTCCTAGATTGAAGAAAAAAATCATTAATGTAAAAACGTTCTTGATAATCTGATAATTTGTACTCAAAGATGGAGAATTATGTTGCAATAAATAAGTCAGGCCCTTAACTCTACACCAAACAATCCAGAAGAAAAATCTAGGTTTAATTCAACAGTAAAAGGAAATGAATCGGGAACACAAAAATGATACAAATGGGCAATGCATGCAATGTAATGTATATATATATATATATTTTTTTTTATTTTTTTTTATTTATTTATTTTAAACAAGAACTGAAATCACAGGAAAGACCCATACTTTATCCTTGATTGGGATCTTCCAATAATGTACTCTGGCCAATCTACCATCTTGGGAATGGTAGTTCATATGCCCAACCATGCCATTTCCTTTAGAAATCATGGGATAGCCAAACACAGAAAGAAGGAAAACAAGTTTGACATCCTTTATCCGCTGCTGCATTCTGCAGCTCTACCACTGCCTGCTCAGGCCAATGCTTTCCACTAATTGTGGAACACCCTTCCGGGTGGCTGTGTTCACAGAATCATTAGTGTGGCCCAGACTGCAAGGATGCTCAATTACGCCCTAGGGCCAATCAGAACACCTTCTGGCTACTTAGTATGCACACAGTCTCCCTATAACGGTAGACAGCTTTGTGTGAATCCTGGGCACAATTGTCATAGTTGTACAAGGGCAGAGGCCACCATCAGTGACCTTGGTCTTAGTGGCTGCTGCACATGGTCAAGAGCCATTGTCAATGTCAGTAAGGTAAGGGGTGGCAACATGACTAAGGGTGGGGCTTGGCAGATAGCTGTGTCCTGTTTTCCTTATCAGCTTGCAAGGCTAAAATGGTATGCATAGTGGGTCACAAGGTCAAGGCACATACTACACCATGTGCTCAGTGTCCAATGCACACAGCCAAAGGCCACACAAAGGTGGATCAGTAGAAGGACGGGCTCAGGGTCTGGCTGAAGGCAACTTGCCGAACTTCATATACAGTTAATCCAGGGTACAAGCACTGTCCTCAGGGTATGACACGTCCTGTACACCAGGACTACTGTACATCGCTGAAGGCTATGCACAATGAGCTTAGGTTGCGAGGGATAGGTAGAAATAATGGCAAAAGAACAGTGGCACCTGCACAGAGCAGAAGGCCATGCACAGAATTGCTGGAGGCATGAGTAAAGGGTAGAGGGCATAGGCAAAGGTTATGTACAGTAGGTTCATTAACGTAACAGCCTTTCACCATTCCCAGCCAAATGACCATTCCGTACAGCTGAAGAGTGCTTTACCCATGACAAGGGTTGCATGAAAGGTGTGGATTTCAGCCATCCTCTGTGCCCAATGATCACTGCTCACAACTGAAAGCCTTATGTAGCAGGTCTATGGCAATGAGGACTGGATTCAGGATGTAGCCAATTGTAACACCTTGTCTCCTACGCTTACTTAACATGCCTGAAGCCAGTAGTTATGTCTTGCTTCAAACGTACATTGGTTTCCCTAATGAATTTTAAGGCATAAGACAGAATTTACTCATGGAAAAGCTTTGTCATTCAGGCCTCTGATAATAAATCAGTAAGGAACATCTAAATTGTCTAAATCTGAATTACGACTACTCAAAGAAGATGTGTGTCTCATGCCTCAAAATTCAAGAGTAATTTAAACCTCTGACAAGAGTAAGACAAGTATTCACAGAAAAAGCTGTCACTTGAGGCCCTTGATAAACAATGTATGTAGGGGGAAAAGCGACAACAGCGGTGCTCAATGTCACAAAGACTTTTCATACTATGTCTGGAATCCTTGCCACAGGAACCAAAGCAATTGGCACACTTTAGTGGTGAGGAAAGATCCTTCTCCATATAGAAATACGTTTGAAATGATCATGACCTACCAATACTGTTTAGAAGCTACTTAGAGAATGGCCTACCAATAAAATAATTATAGAAGGATTTTCACCAGAATTAGAGCATCAGTTAAACATTTTAAAATTCCAATAACTACCAAAGCAATTTTAAATGCTAAATGCTGGAAAACTTAGCATGATCCAGAGTTATATTTAAAGTCCACTTAGAGATGTTTGTTAATCAGATTGTAGCAGATTCTAAGTATTGTATCTATTCTACACTGATTGTGAGGTTAAACCTGAGTAAGTCACTGTCCGTCCATGAGTTATTTTCTTATTTTGGTAGAAATTTCAAAGTGTTTTTTACTCAGCCACAATAGATTATTTATAACTTTATTTTAGTTAGTAAGTTTCAGGGGACACATTGACACAAAAAGACTCAGTCACAACTTTGAAAGAGTTATCTGTCTAATTTTCTATTGTACTGTTGAACATAGATTCCCCTCAGACTATGAAACCTCATTGTCTGAACCTTTTCTCTGGCACCATTATATCAAGACATGACAGGAGATCAATGTCTGAGCTCACTACTTTACTTTTTTTAAAAAAGGTTAGATGTGAAACTTGGAGTCGTTTTGCTAGGTTATGCCTTGCACCGTCCAGTATTTGACTACTGAGAAATGTTGTGTGTTGACTCCAAGATGGGATAATAAATGTTATGTGTGTTAAGTAGAATAAACTTTTTAGATTAGAAGCTCAGAGATTAGAAACTTTGAGAAATCTGATGTTAGAGGGACAGAGCTATATCTCTCATTAATCATTTTTCTGCAATGTGCTATATTTCAGAGCGTCTAAAAACCACAAACTGAAAGAAGGAACTAGATTCACCACTGTACAAAATCTTCAAGAAAGTTTGGCCTGTAAGCATGAAATTTACTTTTATGAGATCATGAAACTGGTGAAAGTCAGTAAGAATTACATTTTTTATGGGAAAATGTAATAATGTTGAAGAGATAATTATCAAAGAGAAATTGGAATACATTCATCTTTAAAAGGAGTGAGATAATTCACCAGCAAATTTAATGGAAATGTTGTCCTTTAAAGAAAACCCATTAGAACAATAATTCAGCAATATGAAGGGCTTTATTTAGTGAATGGCAGATGTGCACTATAAGTAGAGTGGGCAGCGCATCTACTGTGTTTTGGCTTTTGTTTCGCTCACTCTGTTTAGAGTGCAGAGAGGCTGTATGCACTCTAAGAACAGTGCACAACACATCTTCCACTTTTTGGCAGATGTCCTGCATCCGCCAACCTCTAAATAAAGCCGTTAGTGGAAAGAATAACCGTAATACCTTTTTAGGTACAGAAGCAATACTCCCTAGACCATATTATTGCAGTTGCCCAAAGGCAGAGGGGTATCCATGCAATGTAAGTAGCCAGATTTTGGCAATTGTCTCCTAACCATTTTATCCAACCAAGGGAATTAAGATTTTGGAGCAGATATTTCAATATCTTTGCCAATGCCAAAGGTAAGAGGCTTTTAAAAAATATTACTTATGTAATGAACCTTAAATAAACTTTTAAAACCCAGAGAGTAACAGGCAATAGCAAAACCAATAGATCTGTCTTTGGCAAGCCTGCAATTTGTTTTGCATACATATGAAATAGGTATTAAAGTACAAATGCGACCATCTGAAAGTGACAGAAATATTTGCCAAAAAGAGTAGAAAATTACTCATCTGAAAAATAAAATAAAACAAATTAAAAAATGACTGAAAGCAGAGATTGCCGACCAGCCGTGGCACTGAACTGCGCTACTTTGTGTGCTGATGAGCAAAAGTGCACAAGAAAAATTTTGTTACTCAATATTAAGAGAGCCAATAACAGAAATGGGCTGCCACATGCTGTATGCTGTAGTGGATGGAAATGAAATGTGAATGACTCTTGGTCAGACCAATGGATGAAGAGGCTGTCTGAAAGCGTTACAGACATCATTTGTGACCCGCTACCTGGGTTCACCAAGAGAATGCAGAAACCTGAATCTGTTGCAAGACCCGTCCTTTCCCTACCCGCATGTTGGTTAGCAGCAGTAAATCAGGACCGACAAACAAGGCAATCATGGACACAGGGGGGCAAATCTTGAGTCGAGGGAGGGTGGATGACTGGATCTTTAAATCTGGAAGCGGAATTGGAGACTCAGTGGTACCAAAGGACATAAAAGGATAATAATTAAGATTTGAACTGGAATGAACAAGTCATTATAAATAACTTACCCTATGACCCAGGACAAATTTAACCTAAGCTTCTCGGTTCATTAGGAAAGCCCAAGCTGGAGTAACCTCCAGTGAAATTATTCAAGAGGTCCAGACACAAATAAAAACACATGGGCAAGGTAGGACAGAAGAACAGCTCAATGAGGAATAAACTAATGAGGGAGGAGAGAGAAAGGCAAAAACAACAAAAATGTGCAGCTCAGCAAGGCAGGCTGTGAACTTGAGCCAGCAAGGGTACCCACCAACTTGCAATGTTGACAGACAAGAAATGATCGCTCCCGCAGCACTAAATGTTATGATGCCATGAATATCATAGCAGCACAAAAAAGAAAACAGGAAGAACACCCTGAGGCCCAGATTTAAGAAAGGGAACCCTCACATCATGAAGCGCTACTTTTCTTGCGCCCCTGACCCCTCTAACGCCACCATGTGTGTGCCATATTGAAGATATGGCGCACCATGGCAGTATTAGGAACAATCTCGTCAACATTTTTGATGCTATTGTGGCGCTTTGCGCCCCTAGCATAAAAAATTCTGACAATAGTGGAGCAAAGTGCAAGGAGGCCATTGATTCCAACTGGTGCATCCTTGTAATGCCCGCTTTCAGCAGGCATTAAAAATGGCGCCAAAAATGGTGTAAGGAAATCTTGTAGGTTTCATTGCGCCATTTTTACGGGCCTCCTTGCGCCGGACCACCCCCTTTGCATACATTATGCATGGAGCATGCATAATGCGGCGCAAGGGGTCACAAAGTGGCGCAATGCGCGCATTGCTCCACTTTGTCAATATGGGGCAGCGATTTTGCAAGCCAAACGCCACATTACCATATAAAAAAAGATGCTAATGTGGCGCTAAGCCTTCTTAAATTTGGGCCTAAGTATCATGCAATCAAATGCAACATTTCTCAATGTAATGTAATGTGCCGCTACCAGGAGGAAGAGAAAGACTCCTGAAAGGAGGAGAAAAGTCCTCTTTCTATTTTTACACAACTGCCCCAAGTGTGCGATGTCAGGCCAGTCTGTCAGATGCAAAACACATCTTCTTACAGACCCAGGACGCAACAGGTGTTAACCTTTCAAGCATCTATCCACCTGGAGCTATGATGCTGCCCACAGACGCCAAGAAAGCAAATGCCAGGAACTGCTTATTTATTTGAATAGGGTGAGTTGAGTAGATAGGTTAGAGAGGTTTTGTGTTGCAGGAACGGTTACTCCGAAGGGACATTTATGCTTAGGGAGGAGGGATATGATTATTTTACCAAGAGTTAGTGGAAAGTAAGGTGGCATGTTTGAGCAAGGGTAGGGTAAACGTAGAGGCACTAAGGCATGCAGAGGATGGTGTGCAAGGAGCGAGGGTGTAGGGTTTTTGGAATGCTGAGGTGGGATGCAATCTGAGGAAACTGAAAGGCTGGAAGTCGATTACCTGAGGGCAGGTTATATAAGCTGTTCTGTCTTTGGTTGCTCCATTTGTTCACCAATGGTGCCAATATTTTGTTCTCTTCCACAAATATATAAACATAACCGAATCTGTCAAATTTTGTACTTGTTTTGGGGTATGTCTAGATAGTAGGTTGTTAGATATGTCTGTTGAGAGTTTGAAGAGCGGACAATCAACGGGGTTTGCATTGATCATACTGTTATGTTTGTTTGAAAATGATGCATTGGTTTAGCACTTGCTTGACCTTGGAGGGTTTCTAGCTGCGGTCAGGATGTGAGAATGTGTGAATTATTTTGGATCACATTTGGAATAACTAGGTCTTAAGCTTCCTTATGAACGCTAAGTGATTTTTAGTGGCTCTGATTTTGTGTTGGTTGCAAATTACGATGTTTGGTGCTGGCATGGAGAAAGTACTGCCACCAATCATTTTTCTTCCTATAGGCATAAGTTATTAAGCATGATGCCAGTCTGGAATGTAAGTTTCCGGGTTGGGAATATTTGGGATTTGTGGTTGATTGAATTTTGGTCCTTTGCCATTAATAGCTCTGTGAATGATGCACATTATTCTGAAAGATGATCTTCTTGCTATTGGGAGTCAGTTGGGAGCCAGTGTAGAGCTTCTGAATAGGAGAAATATGGGTTTCTATGTTTACATTTAGAAGTAGTCTTGCAGTTGACTTTTTAATTCTTTGTAGCCTTCTTATAGTTGTGAATAAATTGCTATTTTAAAGACCATTTTGAAATGATGAGCTATGTTGTTGCATGTACCTTTTGACGAAATACAAGATGTGTAAAGATCCTTCAAAGTGTTTTCATGGATTATGACAGTCTGTCCACTTAATTATTCATGGGAAGTGTAAAGTCAAAAAAAGTCTGAGATTTTTTACACTTGTGGCAATTCATGGTGGAGGTTCCAATACATCTGGCCAGAAAGATATAGGCCATAGTTATTTCAACCATCGCAGGTCAGTATTTGAGTTTTTGAAGCATTCACCCTGAGGTGATTCCACGTCATCCATTGTCCTATGGCTGGTGTTACGTTTTGATTTTCCAAGGTCCATAGGGATTTCCAGTTTGAAAGTTATCTGTGTGTCATCTGCATAGTTGTAGCAGGTGAGTTTCAAACTGTTGATAAGATTTAGTAGTGGTTTCAGGTAAGTTGTGAAAGAGTAGAGGTTAGACTATACAAAATCAAGTTGAGGGTGATGCTTTCATACCAACTTCTTTCAGTCGAAGAAATAATTTGTCATGGTGTATTGTGTCAGAAGCTGCTGATAGGTTCAGAAGCAGTAATGCAGTAACACCATTTTTTTCGACTATGTTTTTGAGGTTGTTCCAAACTGTGATTAGGGCAAGTTTGGTGCCTCTCCCGGGGCAGAAACCTGTTTGCCAGTCTGAGAAGAGTTTGCTTCCTTCTATGAATTCTGAGATTTGCCTAAAGGCTGCTCTTCCATGTGTCTGCTAAGGGAAAGCACATTGGAGATTGGTATGTAGCTGATGGGGTCTTAACGGTTCAAGTTGTTCTTTTTAAGTAGTGGGGATATGTATGCGTTCTTTAATTACCCTAGGAAAGTTCCTGTTTTAAGACGTTGTTGTTAGATGCCACTGTTGATTGAATGATCTTTTTGAAAATGTTTGGAGGCCAGGGGTACAAAGAACAGCTAGCTGGGCTGCTAGGTTTAGTAGATCTTCAAAGTCTGAAGTTGTAATCTCTTGGAATGCTGATACAGCTGAGTGTCTGATGTGATTGTTGTTGGCGGTATAGAATGGGAGGAGTTATTTTGCTTGGTTGTTAGTTAGGAATTCAGTGCCTGGTCTGTTTAGATAATGTGTTGCTAATTATTGCATGAATCTTGTGAAAGTGTGGTGAAGGTTTGACAGCTCCCAGGATTGTAAATGTTATTGAGTTTTATGGAGTGTCTTGGCTAGGCAGTTTGCACTGTGCATCCTGCTTGACCCTTCGTTATGTGCAAATATCTTGCTGCTATGATTGACCCAATTACATCTAATACATTTTACATGTTCATCAGGTTTCAATTTCAATTTACTAAAAGGACATATAGGCCCTCATTCCAACCCTGGCGGTCTATGACCACCAGGGTGGAGGTCGCCGGAAGCACCGCCAACAGGCTGGCGGTGCTTCATATGGCATTCCGACCGCGGCTGTAAAGCCGCAGTCGCTCAGCCGGGTCCGGCGGTTTCCCGCCGGATTACCCCCAGCTGGGAGAATCCTCCATGGCGGCGCCCCTTCCCGCCAGCCTGTTTCTGGCGGTTTTCACCACCTGAAACAGGATGGCGGGAACGGGTGTCGTGGGGCCCCTGGGGGCCCCTGCACTGCCCATGCCGCTGGCATGGGCAGTGCAGGGGCCCACTAACAGGGCCCCAGCATGATTTTCACTGTCTGCATAGCAGACTGTGAAAATCGCGACGGGTGCAACTGCACCCGTCGCACCCCTGCAACACCGCCGGCTCCATTCGGAGCCGGCTTCAATGTTGTAGGGCCTTTCCCGCTGGGCCGGCAGGTGCTCCCTTGGCGGGTGCCCGCCGGCCCAGCGGGAAAGTCTGAATGGCCTCCGCGGTCTTTTGACCGCGGAGCGGCCAAGTGGGGGTTCCCGCTTGGTGGGCGGAGCCCGCCCCCGCCAATGTAGGAATGAACCCCATAATTTGGTTCCTTGCCAACTCATTTTTTTACATAGCCTCAGCGTAATGTACTGCGTAATGTACTGCTTTTTGTGTTCTTTTAGTACTTATATCATTTTTCTTTTAAAATTGACTGTGAATCTAAAATGGATTGATTGTATATCTGTCTGCACTACTGTTCTCATACAAATATGCTTCTGGTGACGGCATTGAGCCATGATCCAGAGGCCCACAGGAGACACTGTTAGACGTGTCACGTTCCTATACATGGGTGGGCTTATCGACCATCATTTAGGTTGAATAATGTCTAACTGCACAAATCATAGACCAAATGATTCCTGCTAAATCATCATGAAACCTTCCTGAAAAGTTTATTAATACGAATATTATCCTCATCCTTGGCAGATGTAAAGCAAACTCTTTGTCACTGGTCAAAGGCACTACAAGTGTGGTCACTGAATTTAGCTGTGAACGCTATGTAGCTTTCTTTGCAGTCCTGTCAACACATGATGTAGTTACTAGCTTCACAAAACCACCAATCTCCAGCCTTGGCAATGCAACAGTTGGTGGGATCAAAAATGAGACATTTAAAGACCTTGTGGTAGACACTGCCATTACTTTATTGGGGTAAGTAGGGGCTGCGTTATGGATGCGGCTCACTTTTCTTACTCACAGGGCCAAGGTGCTGTAACAGATACTAGTCTCTGCAAGAGCAGCACAGTGGGTAGAGGACCATTCCACAGCAAATGTGCTGTTTCGACTATCGATGCAAACCCATTCCTGCACTGTGAACAGTTTATTAGTGAAAGATGGACTAGCTTCAATAGAACAGAAGAGATCCCTTTATTTTCATGGGCCCGAGACCCCATGGACATTTAGGAATGGCCTCTTTAGATCATGCTCACGCGCATCTAGCACCATTTCAATCTTTATTGCAGATGGGCCCTAAGTGCCTTCTGTAATACTAAGGTGCTAAAGGGTGCAAAACGCAGGAGCAGGTCGCTGTTGCACACTGTGTCACTTTATGTGATACAGCTCCATGTGTTCGCTCAGACAACAGGTATGGCAGAGAACAGGGAATGGAATCAGTGAAGTGCTGAGATCCTGTCAGCGTGCCCTTAAAACACAATATTTTGGCATTGTGATGAGTTGTCTTTATTTGCAAAGAGCTGGATTGCCCCAAGAGGTGTCCTGTCACTGGCTCTAACTTAGGAACTTGATGCTGGCTTTAAAAAGTGAGGTTTTCAATAGTTTGTGAAAGGTCAAGTGATTATGTTAGGAACAGATGAGGGTGAGAGTTCCAGTGTTTACTAGTGATGTAAGATGTTTACTCTTCTGCAAAAGGGTAATTATACATGTGCAGCTTTGAGTAATAAGTACCTGAAGATTGTCTTAATCTCTGTATGGAAGGTATGTACTAGGAGATGCAAGTGGGCTTTCACTCACTCATCTGAAAGCAGGGCACAAGTCAAGGGTACACGTGGGTGGACGGTGTTCACCCACTATTTTCACATAAACCACAAAAGATTCTCCGAGCACTCTCAATAAGTCTACATTCAGTTTGTAGTATCAGTAGGTCTTAATTCTTATAATAATGCTGAATCTTAAACACCCATGCCAACACTTGTTTCAGCATATGCTGCAGGTGTCATAGAAGACTTCCTCAGGGCTATCATTAAAATATACAGAGTATTAGGGAGGAGTCTTTATTGTTAGGATGGTAATACCATTGCTCGGGTCTAGTTAACCTGATTCACCCATTGCACAAGAGTTTAGGGTGCTCTGTGTAGGGATGCGGTTACAAACAGATCCCTTATCCATGTAAACGTGTAGTGAGGAAGGGTCACCCAAGATGGATACTAACAATCTAAGTGATCTAATTGTATTAAAATGACACTCAGACTCAATTGTCTGCAAACCAACAGGGCATACCTGGTTTGATGTCCCTTTGTCCTAAATCTCTGGGAATATATATATATATATATATACATATTTTTTAATGGATTTGTATCCTAAAAGTAAGGAGGATCCAGTTATATACTGTCATACACAAATGTCTCATCTTGGGTATCACCACTGGCATTAATCCTTACCTGCATATATCTATATGTAAGTAAACATAGAATCCCTCTTCTGTATTGAGTCTTGTTTACTTTCTAAAATGAAATCTATATCTGTGTAAGGAACCAGAAACAACCACAGCCAAAAGCATCTCACTAGTAATCCCTATGTAATTTAAGTTGTGACTAATTAGTTCTCTATAATGAAGTATAATCAATGTGAAGTATAATAAATCCAGAGCAAAGATCACACCATCATCCAATATTATCTTGAGTGGTTATGTATAAGTCAGAAACGTGTATGAAGCAGTTAAAAACGTGCTCCATATCAATAGCACAAATAAACTGACTGGTCTCTCAGGCTTACAAAAGACTTGAGAGCCTCACACTCTGATGAACTCAGTGCACCTAACCTCAAAATCCACAGCAAATGTAAGTTGAATGGACTCTGCAACTACGACAGACTCAGAAACCTAGCTTGTGCAAAGTAGACATGTGCTTTGCAGGAGGCACATTAACTCTCTATGCTACTTTGAGACAAAATTGTGACCATAATCACTATTCTCTGAGATTTACTGGTCAGAAAAAGGTCCTTGAAGAAGGTGTCTTAACGCTGTAAGGTGTCTCAAAAGGCAGCATTGACAACCAATGAAGCCAGAACAGATTTATTGTCATGACTCTCCTTGGTTTTTCTTTGTGGCAGAGTTTTTTCATTAAAATAAATGTATACGTTGATTGTCAAACTGTTTTCCATGGCTCTGCCCCTTGTGACTTCACCCCATCTCATTGTCACGCCTTGACCTCTAATTCATGGGTTCCTGCAGTAAGGTTTTTCCAATTCCAGCACTGTGGTAAGGATCATGCACAGGACAGTGGCAAGGCTAGAAAACCGTTTCAAGACTGCCTTGCATCCGGCCTGTGATTTTTCCCTGCATGCCCAGCACCAGAAGTCCCGGAAGAAATCAACAGAAAGAACTTAGAAAAATGTCCACCCAACAATTCTCCCAGAATGCAGTACACCAGGAAGCTGGAAGATCAACATTTGTTGCACACCAGGAAAGCCGCTAGAATGTTGGTCTTTTTATTCCTGAGGCCCCTCCCTTAGCAGCCCCTTGGCCTCCATTGAAACTGGACCAAACGTTGCACACAGACAGAAGGTGGAAGAAAGAAGCTGGGTACTGCTGGCAGAGAGGAGTCAGCTGCATCCAGGCCTTTATTTGAGCTTTTGGTAAGTACTACTACCCCCACCCAACTCTGACCCATCACACTACAAAACAAATACTGTGTCTTGCCATTATCTTTCCACAAGACACTGCCCCTGTGATGCAGCATCTGCTTGGCTTGTAGCCCAATTCCAAGGAAATAGTTTCAAGTCCAATGGCTGGACCCAAACATACCATTGCAACCACCCAGGCCCCAGCCTTGCTTTTAAATCCTAGCTTCTTTAGAAGTGGACGAGCTAACAAATTGACAAGGAGAACCTGTGCTCAAGCTGAGCCATAAAACTGAGACGTGAGTCAAGCAACGTTTCGCTATAGTAGTTCACATTATGTCACTGCATTGACAAGCATTTACTGAAAGCAACAGCTTGAATTTAGTGTGAACTTAGAAACATTCATGCCTACCTATGCCCTGACAACAATGCTATTAATGAGCTAAGAGGCAAGTGAATCGTCACGAGCAACCTATATATGGTCTAGATACTTATTGTACAGAGAGAAACATTTTAGTATATTAAAACAAACACAGGAGAAATATTTGCCTAGGATCACACAATTATGTCAACTGGTGAAGCCAGGATTGATCCTAGGTTTTCTGCTTTCATATTGTGTAATTCTGCCACTAGATGGGTGGTGCTCTGTTTCTTCCTCTTTTGCATCAATGGGTAATGCTTTGCATTTAATTCATGGTGTATGAGGTTAGAGCATGGATGGCAGGCAGAAGCCACTTACAAGACATTTGCCATGTGCACCATATATGTGGCCTACATTCTTAGTATACATGGGTCAATGTTGTATGGAATAGTTCTCCTGGTATAGTGCACTGGCAGCACAGTTCGTTTGTTCAATCCTTAAATGATGGAAGCTTTACACTGACAAAAGGCAACGTTGTTTTACATGTAGCTTACAAAAGTGTGGGTCATATTCTGCCTGAATCAGGAGTGTTGGCATGTATACTTCTTGTCCCTTACATTCATAATCCACTTCACAACCTCTGCAAACATGCTGGATGGTTTCCAAATATGGCAGGGATGGCACTCACCTCATGTCCCATGCTTTGGCCACTGAAGTGGCTGGCAAGTTTCAGAGCTGTGTTACTAGGATTCTCACTCCAGTCAATGTATCTACCTCATAAGTTTAGACACTCCCAATCTGAGGTTCTGCTTATATCAGTTATCCACAATGGTGAAAGTTTGAGGGTCGCATTGCTATGATTCAAAATTATCTGCATGCTACACAAAGGTCTATGCAGTAGTAGAATTTTAAAACCAACAGCTTAATGATAATTTCACCACTGTCTAATATTTTACTCTGCAAATTTATGTATTTTTAGGAATTTTAAAATCCCAAGTCGACCACTTAATTCTTGGATGCAGAAATATTCTTCTTGTATTCTTTTGCTACTTTTTCTTGGGATGTTGGGAGGTGTGGAGTTAATGTAGGGGGAGTCGTGCCCAAAGAGCATGCAGAGGCAATTCAAGTATGCTTGGCTAGTGCTGGCAGTCCATGTTCTTTAGGACACTGGATACACTAATGGCTTCAGAGACACCCTCCTAGTAAGCCCATCAAACAAATGTACAAAAGAGTAATTTTGAGTGGGTGTACTTTTTGTTGGTGTATAGTCATGTGCAGGAGATTCTCTCTTAAATATATTCTCATATCAGAAGCTTTCAGGGACTATGGGCCGGATGGACAGAGCATTTTTGCAGTCACAAATGGCCCGATTTGGCTCACTTGCGACCTGAAAAATGCTTTTTTAAATTTACAAAATATAAAATGAGATTCAGTAACTTTTTTTTCCAAGTAAAGATTTTTATTGGCATCTAACATCAGCAAGACAATACATCATAGATCAACATGAAGACAAACTAGAAGCATACCAATGTAAGTTCAAAAACATAAAGGATCCCCACCCACCCAGAGTCCTGCATCCTCGACCCAGTCACAGTACAGCATACTGGGACACTAGACATTTCAGTTTTCCCGAAACCAACCTGTCCTTCTACTCCAACTCCTGGGGACCCCGACCCCCTATTTATTCATATATGGGTTCATCTGCACACCCAGCTCAGCTTACGGAGGACGAGTGTCCGGAGGGTCCAACAGCACAGGGTGCATCGCAATCTGTGCCTGTAAATCATTTGTAAGTTTATCAACCCTGCAGGTTTTCCACAGGCAATACTCTTCTGCATTTGCCATTTCAGCCATGTCTCTTTTCCACTCAACAATCGTTGAGGCCCTCAGGGACAACCATCGCATAACTAACCTTCGCTTACCAATGTGAGTCCCAACACTAAAACTTCCTACTTCATTTCTTTTTCTTTTTAAACGGGGCCCATCCTAAGAGGCATTGCCCTATATCCCTGGGGGTGGCCCACCCAGTGACCCCACCAAGGGAGGTCAAAATCTTCTCCCAATACCCACATATATCTGGGCAGCCCCATATCATAAAATTAAGTCTGCATCCAAATGATTGAACCTGGGACAGAAGGAGGATCGCGTGGGGTATATAGTGTGCAAAGTTATGGAGTATAAATACACCTGGTGTATTACATTAAATTGAGTCAATTTAAAACGGACATTAGACTACACTGTCCTTACTCCCTCATGTATAGCAACCCAGTCTTTTGGCGATAATGGAGTATCCAGTAAGTTGTGCCTTCCGTTTTGCACAGGGAGCTCAGTAGTCGGCAGGTTCTACCTCAGTTCCTGTAAGGGTGGGATATCAGTCTACGCCCACCTCCCAAGTTCAGCAAGGCCCCCAGGATACAGGATTCCGGGGGTGTCTTTGGAAAAGACTGTCAAATCTCATGGGCTGTCATTTAAATTTTGGCATGCTGAAGAAACAGCCTTGTATCCAGGCCAAACGAGGACATAGCATCAGGCAATGTAACAAACCGGTCATCTGGGTATAAGTCCCTTGGGGTCTCGCATCCCCCTCACACCACCACAGACAATCTGGCAATCTGGGAAAATGGTGGTAGTTCCCATATAGGCTTATCAAAAGTGAACGGTGCATGGGCAGTCCCCCTTTAACTGCTCGCTCCCAGGTCACACATACTTGTTTGACTACAACCGGTACTACAGTAGGGACTCCGGTGCCCATCATTAAAAGACATTCAGTAACTTGTTGCCGAATTGCAATTTGCTTTTGCGATTCAGTATATGGAAGCAGCGTATTTTGGGCATCTCTTCCAAATACCGAATCGGTATTGTATATATTTCTGTTTTGCGACCGAATACCTGTCACAAAACAGTAATACTTTACCACCATTTTAAAAGTGATGGTAGCCCATTTGCAAATAGGAAGGGCTTACCTTGGGACATCTTCCCCTTTGAGAATGTTGAACAAATACTTTTTATGACCAGGCAGGGGCCCATCGGACCATTGCTTACTCTTAAAAGTTTCATTTTTTTTTTTTTAATGCATCCTGTTTTGCTTTAAGGAAAGCAGGCTGTATTGAAACAAAAAGATTGCTTTATTGAAAAGCAATCACAGATATGGTGGCCTGCTGACCTGAGCAGGCCACCATCCCTATAATCGCTGCAGTTCCTAATGAGTTGCAAATTGTGACCTACCTAATTAATATTTATGAGGTAGGTTGTATTGCAACCCACTAGAAATCACTAATTAGAAGTTGTACGTTTTCTTACATAAGAGATTGCAATTTCTTAACAGCGATTTGGAAAGATTTGCAATTTGGAAATCAAAATTCCTACTTTATTTTACATCTGGCCCTATATTCAGTTTAGTAGCAATGAGATTACACAACAACTGCAACCTATTTTGTGGGCAATAAACATACTACCAGTGACTTCAAGTGACTGCAATGTGGGTTTCAGCACCATTAACTTGATGATGTCACCCATATGAAAATGTATTGGTATTACTCATCTTTCATCACTAATGTTTATAGATCTTGTGGGCGATCCTCTGCTTCTTTGAAATCCACTGCCATATGGTAACAGATGGCTGATTCCTCATCGCCATGCAGATGATACTCGGTCTAGGAAGTTAGATCCTACGGCCCATTACAACAAAAGACAGCAGATGCATGGGATATTTAAAAGTGATTTGGTTACCCACATGTTCGGGATTCATTGATAGAAAAGGTCTCACTAATTACTCATTTCATATGGGTAAACATCCTATGGTAACATAGCATGGCCTATAATGTCTGAAATAATATATGTGCATACTATTGAGTTATAAATGTGCCTTTCATAGGGAAACTTTTTTTTGCCATGCTCTGAATATCAAATACAGTGTGCAACTTAAAATGTGTTTTTGATATTGTGCCCATTATGCTCAAATTTGTTACTGGATATAATAGTGGCATGTTTGGTAGATCAATGTTGAAGTTTTGATACTCACAATTGTAGTTTCTAGCATTTTTAATGCAATGGATGGACAGTACTGTTCTTTTGGTTTCAAATTTAGTACTTCTAGCTTGCAGAACTTAGTAGTTTGTCTATTGTAGTTAGACACCAAAGTTCATCCACATTTGGGCTGTTGAATCCTTCAGACGGGGAGCTCAAGGCCCAGGCATAAGTACTGACCCGCTTTCATTTGTTAAATCTTGTAATGCTCTCAAATGTACTCATGATATACCTGCTAAGCATGTGAGATATTTTAAGATCTGATGTCACTTCTTGTGATGTCACTTCCAGTGAGGGGATGGGTTTTGTTGCCACTTCCTGTGATGTCACTTCTTGAGAGGTCATGGGTCATGAAGCAACTTCCTGTGATGTCACTTCCTATGATGCTACACACAATGTCATGCTCAGTGATGTCATACACGTTGTCACTCATACTGCTAACTTGGTTAGCCCCCCTACTTCTGTTTTTTAGGACGTGTGCCCTGGCCAAAGCCGTCTCATTAAAGATGTACCTTGAAGCATTAAACACTAGAATGCTTAGTCAGTGGATGGACTTGTACGTCACTTGTGGTGGGACGAGTGCGTCACTCCGACGCAGTTTTCTGGATGGATGCACGCAGGTGTCCATGTAGCCCCTCACATTTGCCTGCGCACATCAATCACACTAAAACTATCGTCATCTGGCAGTCCTGGAAGGACACGCAGTTTCTGCTGAGCCAGAAATGTAATCCGACCGAGTGACTCAGTAAAGAGTAGAGGCTTAGCTCTGTCCATCGACATTACAGCAAGGTATTACACACAGTCCCTGTAATTAAACACTCACTCATCAGACTGGATTTCCTTATTTAGGAACTTGGACAAAGAGCAGTTCTTGAATGCCATGGGATTTCTCTGTCCTGGGTCAGAAAAAGAACACCTGTTGATGGGGAACTGATACCAGCTGTACTTAACTTGCACGCTTAATTGCTCTAAGTTTAATTATAAACTATCCTAAGCCATCTAGTATTAAATAGCCAAACGTCAGTCTGTCCGGCCGTGCTGAAATGAACAGACGTTACTTGTTTGTGCACAACCCGACATCTCATGCAGGCCATTCCACTAGCCAGCAATGTCGAAAAGGAATATTCTTGAAATGCATTTCTAAATTTCTTTTAGACAAGTTAAGAGAGGTCACTGCATTTGTTTCATGTTTTGGCTTGTAGATAGCACTGTGTACGCCCCGTGTGCCGATCACTGCATTTTAATGTGTTGTACACAGTGGCGTAGCGTGGGGGGTGCAGGGGGGGCCGGCCCCACCGGGCGCAACATCTTGGAAGAGACTAAATCCACGGGTTAGGGGGCGCAAATTACTTGCCATTGATGAAGCAGAAAATGAAGGTTTTACATTTATTAACGCGTAAACGTAGTGTGAAATAATCATGTGTGACTTTAACCGAACTAATAAAGATTGTACGGGGACAAAATGTGCCCTCAGAGTAGTTTGCCAACATTTATAAGCGTGCTTTATATAACGTGGTGTATTAGAATTGCACTAATCCGACATAATCGTAAACGTGTGCTATGATTTGCTCGTTTGAAATGTTTTAGCTTAGCATTACTTTAGTGCAGGCTTCGGCCTAGTGGCCTGGTCTCACGGTTTAGATGCTCGTATTTTTCCACTGTGCTAATAAACGTGTATTTTTGCTTGAAGCTGTACTTTTCCACAGAGACCGTTCACATGCTTATCTTAAGGTTTCGTGCCAGCCTGGCATATTTTCTCTTTACTCCAAGGTCGATCTGCAGGTGCGGACAATGGAAGCTCTGAAAGTGAGTTAATTGGCATAAAATGTTGCAACTTGCGTACCCATCTCCAAGGATAATGTATGCTTAAGTAAAAGCTTGAGAACTGTCGTTTTTGATTGGACAATTTGAAGCTAACCTATGAACCCTCCAATGGAGACCCTACTGGATTCGAACTGTTGTTCATAAAACCCAGGTGCACGAGAGGAAAGTATCCTTTACTGGACATCCCGCCATTTTGCAGACTTCGTAGCTATTATGGCCCACTTTGCTGCGACGCCATTTTGAAAGAGACTTTGATGCTTTCTCTAATCGAGAGAAAGAGACTTTAATGATTCTGGCCCTAGAGACTTCAACTTTAACTTTGATCCCTTGCATGAAGTAGTAGTTTTACCTTGCCGCCGTAAGGCAATTACCCCGTCCACCCCTGCCCCTTTGCCCCGTCCTATGCTGATCGAAACGGTACCCATGCTGATCGAGAAACGGTACCTGTGAGACGAAGACTTCCTTGAATGCTGATCGTAATTGGTAAATATGAAAGGAAATTGTAAAATTGCATTGTGTTTCTTTTAGGTAACCAACTGCTGATTTTGATAAGAGCCCTAGTTAGGAGTTTTCTAAATTAATGTTGCTAAATTGTTTTTGCATGAAGTCCCACATGCCGATGCTAATTTGAGGTTAGACGAGGATTCCTTATGTCGCACGATGCAATTTGAGATCTTGTTATGCTGACTAAATGTATGCAATTAGTTAGTTACAGATTATCGTATTAGTGATTTGCATTGCTATTATCGAATGCCTTGTGATTCAAATGCTACATAGATTGCACCTGTTTCGCCGCTATGGACAGCTATTAATGTTCATTTATGTTTATCATTTGGTGTTGAGACACATCTATATTGTGCTAGCTTTGTTAATATAGGGAAATAAAATTCACTAACTTTGCAATAAACTGGTTTGGTTATTCCTGACTGAAGGGTCAGGGTTCGCCGAAATGTATTCTGGATTAATTGTTAAGTGTTATGTTGATCAAGGTATTGCTTATGTTCGTTATTGATTATTGATTTGACGCAATTGATCGATTAGGAGTACAGAGAGTCCCACTTAGTCAAAAGATTCATCGGCCTAAAGAGCGTCCGAACACAGGTAAAATTATTAGTACGGACCGCTCTATCACCTTGCCCGGGTTAGGGGGCGCAAATTACTTGCCTTGCCCCGGGTGCTGACAACCCACGCTACGCCACTGGTTGTACAGTAGAGGAGAGAATATATTGATTTAGTAATGTTCATAGGCCGCATTCGGACAGCGCTGAGCACAAGGGATGCAATAATGTGTGATAAAGTGAGGCCCTAGGTCAGTGCTTAATCTGTGCCGGTGGCTGTGAGTGGTGGGCACCCGAGAACACTACAAGAGAAATAGAGACAAGAAGAAGTGTAGAGTAGTGGAAGACGGGGGCACGAGGTGGAATCAAAACTGGGCAACCTTGGTATTCTGCAATTCCGGCATTCGGCAGCGCCTTCGGTGGCCTCCGAAGTAACAACTTGTGCTCTTGCATTTATTTTTATACAAATTAGCAGAGGCTCAGAGTATAATTATGAGTGTTCTATTGGCTTTGCAATGGACAGAAAATGCAGAAACGAATTTTAGCTGGTTCTTAAATAGTAATAAACTTGTTGTGGATCTGATATCTGGGGAGAGAAAACACCCGAGGTCGGTTCATTGTCGTAGCAAAGGTGCCCTGAGCCCTAATGCAAGCAAGTAAAATGCACCCTGCTACCCCCACTTAAGCAGTACCATAAAGCCATAATCAAGGTGCAGAAGCCCCTTCAGACCTATGGGTGCTGGTGGCACTGAACCTGCTGTGCTATTGATAGCTTGCCCCGGGTCAGTTAAGATGGGGCAGGCATCCCTTCATTTAGGTAGCATACTACAGAGTTACCCTAGTACATTTCAGGTAACTACTAGACACATCTTGCATAACCACCAAAGGCAAACAGAGCCTGGTAGTTTGCTCTGTAGACAGTTTCATATGATTTTCTGCTAACGTATTTAGGTGGAAGAATATATGTACTTATTTCTCTGAGATAAGTGTAGTTAACAGACACGGTCTGGGCTGGCTGATGGAGAGTTCTACATAGGAGTCGAGAATAATGGAATTTAATAGCAGATAAGGATTGCCCATCTATTAAATCTACAAATGTATCACTTGACTCATACCGAGGACGTGGTCTCCAGCAATGGTCTTGCTTACCCCGCCACCCCCTTGCATCATTGGCATGGACATCAATTAGAGATAGTTTGAGTTTGTAGTTGCTACCCCTTTGCTACATACACCCTGGCGTGGCGCCTGCTACCTCTTGTCCCAGGAACCATGGCAACGGCAGGAAGCCAAAAGGACATGACGAGAATTCACCATAAGACAAACTGGGAGGCGCACCTCGACAGAGACAGTGGGCAGAGCAGGAAATGACAAAACATATACTTGACATGAGAATGGAACGCTGACTTTGTCAAAGAGAACCTACTGCCTAAAGTACACAATATTAACAGCAAAACACGCAGCATGTATGTAACCATGGGACAAACAGAATAACATAAGTGATGTTACAGACTGGGGAAGGAAGGGGGAGTTTTGCAAATTCAGGGGATCGAAGTCTGACGTTGGCCGACTCATTATTTGCAGATCTGTAACCCCGAGTTTGGGTGGTACCCTTTTTGGGATTGTAGTCCCCTAGGATAACAGCACTAGCCTTATGGTCGCAGCTCGTGCACACTACCTTTACATATAGAACCCCTTAAAGCAGTTCTGTTAATAGCTTCATTGTTGGATGTGGGATTTTAGGCACGGGCCTGCTATTGTGTCCCTGGCCAGTGTAACTGCGGAAATACGCACAACTTGGTTTAGTCAGTGCTTACCTGGGGGAGGGAGGCGAACGTTGAGGGAAAGTTTAACACACTGTGAACCACTGACTGCAATAATAGAGCACAATAACATGGCAAGCATGTGTTTATGGAAGGGAATATTGTGCCACATTAAATACTGGTTGCTGTCCTGAGATCCAGCATCACTGCGGCTCACACATGGGATCAGCAGATTGACACAAGATGGGAAATGGGTTTAGAGTAGTCACCGGCAACGTTAGTCATGAACAACTATGTGAAACGATACAGAATGCAGATAATCTCAGAGGGAAGGCTGTAAAAATGCAATTTTTACAGGAAAACAATCTGATAGGCCAGGATGAGAAAGGAGTTAGAACAAGCATTGGCAAAGCCAATAGGTCTCACCCATACTAGAGTTGCTGGCTTTAGCAATGTGTTTTTGCCATGTTGCACATCAGTAAGGCTGCTGTTCAGCATGGCTAAAAGTTAGTGGCGTGGAATGTCATAGAGTACAGTGGGGGACTGAAGTGTTGTAGAGTGGAGTAGCGGGGAGTAGAGTGTCGTAGAGTTGAGGGGAGGAGAGTAGAGTTCAATTTTTCAGTGGCAGAGAGTGGCGTAGAGTGGCGTGGAGTGGTGTGGGGTGGAGTGGCTTATAATAGCTTGCGGTAGTAGGGTGGATTCAATTACAGTGGGGTGAATTGTATTGTAATACAGAGGGGTGGATTGGAGTGGGGTGGATTGAAATGGGATGAGGTGGATTGGAGTGGGGTGATTAGACTGGATTGGGGTGGGTTGGACTGATAGGACTAGTGTGGGGTGCATTGGATTGGAGTAGTTTTGAGTGGGGTGAATTGGAGTGGGTGGTTTAGACTGGACTGGATGGGGTGGATTGGAGTGGATGAGATTGGAATGGGGTAGAGTGGTGTGGATTGGAGTAGAATTGAGTGGGTGCATTAGAGTGGGATGGATTGGAGAGGGGATGACTCGATTGAATTGGGGTGGGGTGGGGTGGGTGGATTGTATTGCAGTGGGGTGGATTGTATTAGGGTGGGTTGGATTGGTGTGGGTTGGTGTGGATTAGAGTGGGGTGGATTGCACTGAGATGGGGTGGGTTGGAAAGGGGTGGATTGAACTGGGGTGGGAGGGATTAGATTGGGGTAGAGTGGAGTGGGTGGATTAGAGTGGGGTTGACTGGATTGAATTGGGATGCAGTGGACTGGAGTGAGGTAGATTGGATTGCAGTGAGGTGGATTGGCTCATAGTGGGTTGGGGTGGGGTGGATTAGGGTGGGGTGGATTGCACTGAGATGGGGTGGATTAAACTGTGGTGGACTGCACTAAGGTGGGGTGTATTTGAGTGGAGTGAATTGGTCTGGAGTGGGGTGAATTGGACTGGATTGGGGTGAACTGTACTGGGGTGGATTGGACTGGATTGCAGTGGATCGGACTAGAGTAGACTGGATAAGGACGGAATTGAGTGGGGTGGGATGGAATGGAGTGGGGTGGACTGGATTGGTGTGGATTCGACTGAGGTGTATTGGAGTGGGTTGGGGTGGAATGAAGTGGAGTTGATATTTTGTAATGGAGTAGAGTAGGGTGGATTGGATGGGAGTGAACTGGAAGTGAG
Source organism: Pleurodeles waltl (assembly GCF_031143425.1). NCBI lineage: Eukaryota > Metazoa > Chordata > Amphibia > Caudata > Salamandridae > Pleurodeles > Pleurodeles waltl. The sequence continues at coordinate 388,865,629 of NC_090436.1, read as the reverse complement.
TAGAGTGGATTGGATTATACTGGAGTGGGATGGGGCAGACTAGAATGGGTTGGATTGGAGTGGGGTGGATTGTATTAGGGTGGGTTGGATTGGTATGGATTAGAGTGGGGTGGATTGCACTGAGATGGGGTGGGTTGGAAAGGGGTGGATTGAACTGGGGTGGGATGGATTGGACTGGGGTTTGAGTGGAGTGGGTGGATTAGAGTGGGGTTGACTGGATTGAATTGGGATGCAGTGAACTGGAGTGAGGTAGATTGGATTGCAGTGGGGTGGATTGGCTCATGGTGGGTTGGGGTGGTGTGGATTGGGGTGGGGTGGATTGCACTGAGATGGGATGGATTAAACTGTGGTGGACTGCACTAAGGTGGGGTGTATTTGAGTGGAGTGAATTGGTCTGGAGTGGGATGATTTGGACTGGATTGGGGTGAACTGTACTGAAGTGGATTGGACTGGATTGCGGTGGATCGGACTAGAGTAGACTGGATTGGGATGGAATTGAGTGGGGTGGGATGGAGCGGAGTGGGGTGGACTGGATTGGTGTGAATTCGACTGAGGTGTATTGGAGTGGGTTGGGGTGGAATGAAGTGGAGTTGATATTTTGTAATGGAGTAGAGTGGGGTGGATTGGATGGGAGTGAACTGGAAGTGAGTAGAGTGGATTGGATTATACTGGAGGGGGATGGGGCAGACTAAAATGGGTTGGATTGGAGTGGGGTGGATGGGACTGGATTGAAGTTGGGTTGATTAGATGGAGTGGGTTGATTGGAGTGGGTGGATGTGATTGGTGTGGGTGGATTGGATTAGTGTGTGATGGATTAGATTGGTGTGGGCTAGATTAAGGTGGTTTGGAGTGAAGTGGATTGAACAGGAGTGGGGTGGATTACGGTGTGCTGTATTGGACTGCAGAAGAATGGGTTAAGGTGAATTCAATTGGAGAGGGATGGATTGGAGTGGAATGGATAGGGGTGGGTGGAATGAACTGTGGTGGTGTGGATTGGATTGGGGTAGAGTGAAGTAGGGTGAATTGGAGTAGAGTGGGGTGGATTAGAGTAGAGTGGGTAGGATTGGATTAGAGTGGGGTGAATTGGAGTAGAGTGGGGAGAGCTACATGGAAGAGGGTGGAGTGGAATCGATGGGGTGGATTGAAATGGGGTGGGGTCAACTGGATTGGATTGGGGTGGGGTGGGTGGGTTGGATTGGATTGGGGTGTGGTAAAGTGGATTGGAGTGGAGTGGAATGAATTGAGGTGGGGTGGATTGGATTGGAGTGGGGTGAGCTGACTGCATGAGTTAGGCTGGAATGGGGTGGACAGGAAAGGTGTGAGATTAACTGAATTGAGTGGTGTGGTTTGGATTAGGATGGGGTAGGGTGAATCGGATTGAGATGGGGTGGGGTGGATTGGACTGGAGTGGGATGAATTGGATTGGAGTGGGTAGATTAGATTGGTGTGGAGTGCAGTGTATTCGATTGGTGTGGAATGGGGTGGATTGGTTTAGAGTGGGATGCATTAAGGTGGTGTGGGGTGTACTGGTTTGGAGTGGGGTGGATTAAAGTGAACTAGATTGGACTGGGGAGGATTAAGGTGGATTGGATTGGAGCAGGATTGACTGGAGTGAGGCGGTTGGATTGTAATGGGGTGGTTGGGGTTAGATTGGATTGGGGTGGGTCTGATGGGAGTGGGTGGTTTGGATTGGAATGGATTGGATTGGAGAGGGGTGGGTTATATTGGAATGTGGTGTACTAGAGTGTGGTGGATTGGAGTGGTTTAGATTGGATTGCAGCGGGGTACATTGGATTGGAGTGGATTGGATTGGTCTGGATTGGGGTGGATTGATGTGAATTGGAGAGGGATACATTGGCATGAGTAGGCTGAACTGGGATGGAGTGGGGTGGTTTCGATTGGGGCGAGGTGGGCTGGATTGGAGTGGGGCAGGTTGTTTTGGATTGGAGTGGGGCAGATTGTTTTAAGATTGGAGTTGGGCAAATTGGAGTGGGGCAGATTGTTATTGATTGCAGTGGGACAGATTGTTTTGGATTGGGTGGGGCAGAATGTTTGGAATGAAATGGGGCTAATGGTTTTGGCTTGGAGTGGGATAGATTGTTTTTGATTGGAGTGGGGCAGGTTTGTTTGAGAAAGATTGTTTTGGATTGGAGTGTGGCAGGCTGGAGTGGGGTAGATCAACCTCAAGATTGCAGTACCAGCACCTGTTTTTTAATCCCAGATGCACTGTTTTTGATTGGAGTCGAGCATATTTGTTTGGGGCAGATTGTTTTGGATTGGAGTGGGGTAGATTGTTTTGGAGTGGAGTGGGCAGATGGTTTTGGATAGGAGTGGGGTAGATTGGGATGGGGCAGATTGTTTGGATTGTACTGGGACAGACTGGAGTGGGGCAGACTGTTTTGAATTATAATGGGGAAGATTGTTTTGGACTGTAGTGGGGCAGATTTTTTGGATTGTAGTTGGGTACACTAGAGTAGGACGGATAGTTTTGGACTGGAGTGGAGAAGGTTGTTTTGGACTGAAGTGGGCAGACTATTTTGGATTGGAGTAGGGCAGACTGTTTTGGATTGGAGTGGGACAGTTTGTTCTGGATTTAGTGGATCATATTGCAGTGGGTCAGATTGGAGTGGGGTAGGCTGTGGTGGGACGGAGTGGGATGGAGCGGGGTGAGGTAGACGAGATTGGAGTGGGGCAGACTGGAATGGAGTGGAGCAGATTGTTCTGGGGCGGATTGTTTTGGAGTGGAGTGGAGCAGATTGTTGTGGATTAGGGTAGGGCAGAGTGGAATGGGGCGGATTGTTTTTGATTGAGTGAGGCAGATTGTTTTGGATTGGAGTGTGGCAGATTGTTTTTCACTGGAGTGGGGCAGATTGTTTTGGACTAGAGTGCAGCAGATTGGAGTAGGGTAGATTGTTTTGGATTGGAGATGGACAGATTGTTTTAGATTGGGGTGTGGCAGATTCTTTTAGACTGGTTTGGGGCAGATTGTGTTAGACTGAGTAGGGCAGATTGTTTTGGATTGGAGTGTGGCAGATTGTTTTGGATTGGAGTGTGGCAGATTGTTTTGGATTGGAGTGGGGAAGATTGTTTTGGATTGGCAGATTTGAGCAGGACAGATTGTTTTTGGTTTGCAGTGGGGCAGATTGGAGTGGGGTAGATTGTTTTGGTTTGGAGTGGTGCAGATTGTTTTGGACTGGAGTGGGGCACATTGTTTTGGTTAGCAGTGGGGCAGGTTGTTTTTGATTGGAGTGGGGCAGATTGGTTTGGGCAGATTGTTTTGGATTGGCGCGGGGCAGATTGTTTTGGTTTGGAGTGGGGAAGATTCTTTTGGACTGGAGTGGGGCAGGTATTTTTGGTTAGCAGTGGGGAAGTTTGATTTTGATTGCAGTGTGGCAGATTGGGTTGGGGCACAATGTTTTGGATTGGAGCACAGGCAGACTGGAGTGGGTAGATTATCATGGATTGGAGTGGGCAGATTATTTTGGAGTAGAATGGGGCAGATGGTTGTGGATTGGAGTGGGGCAGACTGGAGTGGGATAGATTGTTTTGTACTGGAGGGGGGCAGATAGTTTCGATTGGAGTGGGACAAATTATTCTGAAATGTACTGGGACAGTCTGGAGTGGGGCAGATTGTTTTGAATTGTAATGGGGCAGATTGTAGTGGGGCAGATTTTTTGGATTCTAGTGGACCACACTGGAGTTGGATGGATTGTTCTGGATAGGAGTGGGGAAGATTGTTTTGGATTAAGTACGACAGACTGTTTTGGATTGGAGTGGGTCAGTTTGGAGTGTGGCAGATTATTCTGGATTGGAGTGGTGCACATTGTTCTGGATTGGGTCATATTGGAGTGGGTCTGATTGGAGTGGGGGAGAATGGAGTGGGCAGATTGGGGTGGATCAGGGTGAGGTGGACTAGATTAGAATGGGCGGATTGGATTGTAGTGGGGTGGGGTTTAGTGGGGCAGATTGTTTTGGATTGGAGTGAGGGCAGTTCTTTTGTACTGAGTGAGGGAGAATGGAGTGGGGAAGATTGTTTTGGATTGGAGTGGGGCACATTGTTTTGGATTGGAGTGGGGCAAATTGTTATGGGTTGGAATAGGGCAGACTATTTAGTGTTGGTGTGGGACAGATTGGACTGGTGCAGATTGCTTTGTATTTGAGTGTGGAAGATTATTTTAGATTGGAGTGGGGCAGATTGTTCTGGATTGGAGTGGGGCAGATCAGAGTGTGGTAGATCCGAGTGGGACAGACTGAAATGGGGAAGATTTGAGAGGGGCAGATTGGAGTGGGGTAGGTTGGGGTGAGGTGGAGTGGGGTGGATCAGTGTGAGGTGGACTGGATTGGAGTTGGGTGGATTGGATTGTAGTGGGGCAGATTGCTTTGGACTGGAGTGGGGTAGATTGTTTTGGATTAGAGTTGGGCTGATTGGAGTGGGGCCGGTTGTTTTGGATTGGAGTGGGGCAAATTGCTTTGGATTGGAGTGGGGCAGATTGTTTTGGATTGGAGTGGGGTAGATTGTTTTGGATTGGAGTGGCGCAAGTTGGACTTGAGCAGTATGCTTTGGATTGGAGTGGGCAGACTGTTTTGGATTGTGTAGGGCAGATTGTTGTGGATTCAAGTGGGGCAGATTGTTTTGGATTGCTGTATTGGAGTGGGGCAGATTGTTTTGGTTTGAAGTGGGGCAGATTGGAGTGGACTTGGTTGGGAGGATTGGAGTGTGGTGGATTGGGATGGACAGAGTGGCCTGGATTGGAGTGTGGTGGATTAGACTGGAGCGGGGCATTGTTTTGGATTGGAGTAGGGCAGATTGTTTTGGATTGGAGTGGGGCAGGTGAAAGTGGGCCAGATTGTTTGGGATTGGAGTGGGGCAGATTATTTTGGAATGGAGTGTGGTAGATTGGAGTGGGGCAAATTGTTTTGGATTGGAGTGGGGCAGATTGCTTTGGATTAAGTGGGGTAGATTGTTGTGGACTGAAGTGGGGCAGATTGTTTTGGATTGCTGTGTTGGAGTGGGGCAGATTGTTTTGGTTTGAAGTGGGACGAATTGGAATGGGGTGGGTTGGGAGGATTGGAGTGTGGTGCATTGGGATCGACAGAGGTGGACTGGATTGGAGTGTGACAGACTAGACTGGAGTGGGGCCGACTGGAGTGGGACAGATTGTTTTGTATTGGAGTGGGGCAAATTGTGGTTGGAATGGGGCTGGTTGGACTGCAGCAGTTTGTTTTGGATGGCTTGCATAGTTATGTGGAGGGATTTGCATCCATTAGACATGGAATGCTCTTGCTATTCAGCCACCTACAACACATGTAGCAGACTCGACTGCGTAACAACTATGGGCTTAGCTGTTAAGATACAGGTTACCCATTATCTAGGTAGATGTTTCTTAGATCACTCCCCCTCGTGAGCAAGTACAATGAAACTAGGACTAGACCACATACACTAATCTGGACATTAAACTGAAAGGCCCTTAGAGATGTAGCTTTCAGGTTGGAGATTTAGGAGGTAACAAAACATTTATAGAAAATAATTGTTACATGACTGGAACTATGGCCACCGAGCGGGAGCCTCTGAAGGTAGTATTGAGAGTGGAAAGTATGGGACAGTTGTATGTTACAGGCTAGTGTCTGCCTCAGAGCCTACTCCAACATGTTCGAGGTTTACCCAATTACAAAGATGGGAGGCGCTGGATCCTGAAGCAAAACTAGAGCTAGTGCAACCTAAACATAAGGTGGCAGCAGGATGGGACACATTAGATAAGTTTACCCTCAAGATGCACAGTCAGGCTGTATATGGGGAAGAGGCAAATCAGGAAGGCTTCTGGTATGGCTTTTGAAAAGGGGAAATACCTTCCCCTTTGATTTTGTCCCTGCGATGTCAAGATGAGAGTTTGCCAGTGACACAGGCTAGCATGAATGTAACCTTGGAACAATACCTAGCAGCCATATACAAGTAGCCACCACAAGTACAGGAGGGGTGGAGATGCTGGATGTAGAGAATATCCCAGTTGACAGATGGTCAAAGGGCAGACCTAGGCCTGGATTTAACAAGAGAAGAACTATGTGAAGTCATAGGAACATACCTAAGAGGAAGATCCTAGGCTCCAGTGGTCTACCTGCAGAGTTTCATAAGTCTAATACTGCATTTTGTGCTGAAAAACTACTTCAAATTTACAATGAATCCAAGTTGGCAGCTTCCAGATCCCATGAGAGAGGCGATCATAGTGATGGCACTCAAGCTTGACAAGGTTCTGACTCAACTAGGATCATACAGACCTCTCACTATTATCAAATATGAGCAAAAGTACTTTCAAACAGAATGACACATGTAGTGGAGTCCCTGGGGTATTAAGACCAGTGTGCTTTCACCCCGGGGCACAGCATGACCCCTAACTGAAAAAAGTAAATCATATATTGTACAGCACAACGGGGTCAGAGACAGACGGACAGCTAAATGCGCTTGACATAGAAAAGTGTTCAATACACAGAACTGGAGGTATATGTTCACAGTCCTCTGAAGCACGGGGTATGTGCAAAATGTTAGGAGCTGGGTCGAGCTGCTGAATACCGACCCTGCAGCCAGGGGGAAATCTGCCAGTATCTTATGGGACCAGCTGCATGAATAGCGGGGCCGGCAGGGGTGCCTTTTGTCATCATTATCGTTTGCCCCTGCAGTCGAACCCTTAGCAATTAGACTGAGGCTTGGCATTGCATAAATGGGGTTTTATAACTGGCGGTGTGACACATGCGGTGTTGCTGTATGTGGATGATGCCTTGCTGTATCTCTGATTACCAGACAGGCCGGTACCTATACCGATGCAGGAGATAGAAACCTTGGGTGAGGACTTGGGACTGCAAGCAAATAAAGATAAACAATGATAATCTCTCTGTGGACTCTGAGGAGAACACTCAGGAGGAATTCCCACAAGTGGGATTACAATGGGAGACTGAACATTTTCGATAGTTGGAAATTCAGATAGCACACATAGCAGAAAAACAATATAGCTACAATATGAAGAAAAGTGCTTCGGCAACTTGGAATCTCAGTGCAGTTCTGGAACACCCCTAACTGTCCACGATAGGCAGAACAGCATTAGTACAGAAGGCAAACCTGCCCCCTGCCTATATACCCTACAGAATATGAAATGTGAAGGACCACAGTCAACATTAAAGGAGTTAGACAGCCTGCTGATCTCACTAACCTGAGTGAGGATGAGAAGCCCAGTGAGACAGGAGGGGCTGAAACTGCAAGTCCTGGAGCTGTATCTTATGGCTGTGCAGCTACAACAAGCAGTGGGATGATGCTAGGAAAAAAGACTGCTTTGAGGGACGCTGGGGGCTCGGGGAGGAACCCTCTTACGAGGAGAGGCGGTGTCTCTGGATGGAGGCCCTTATGTACTGTGCAATTGTATGGGAAAGGGAAACTGCAGTCAAGAGAGTTCTGGGGCACGCCCCCTTTTCTAAATCTTTGGCCATTTCACAACATGAGCAGTAACAAGCTGGAGAGACGAAGGGCGCAATACTCATGGAGTTCTGTAACCAGGCACATAATTCATGGACCCCAAAGAGGTGTTTGGAGTAAGATCTAAACTGTTTCTGCAGTATGCGATGCTGGCCGGAGAGATCTGTCTGGAATTCCCAAAATGGTGCCAGACAATGCACGTTAACACATTTTAATTATGTTCTCCGTACCTACTTAACACTAGTAAAATTGGGTAAGATATACCTGAGTAAGGCCTGTGTGCGTTCAAGGTGAGGAAAGCGAGAAGCCAAACTATGCATATGACCTGGTCATGTGCAAAGATCCATGACTGCTGGGGAAACATAACACATAGGCTGTTATACGCTCAATGAAACTATATATTATAAACCTGCTTATTAGTTATGAATCAGGGACAACAAGTCACTTGAAATGTCTTTTTGCTTTTGGGGGGTAAAAAATCAAAAAGATATATCAGGGCTCACATGGTGTCAGGTGATGTTATTTCACGAGTAGGTAATGAACATCCATGTGGTCGGTGATCAGTGCAGTATATTTGGCATTAGTAGTGTGCTGTAAGTTGCGGGTTCAGAGCGTGTAACTCGCCGCCGTGTGTCTCGTGTGAGTGGCCACTCGACTTACCGCTCTGAACACACACTCTGCAGTGCCTTTTGCAAAAAACACTGCAATGATGACTGACTACACGAATCTACAGTACTTAAGTGATATAACACATTACCAGGGCCACTGGAATTGTGCAGCAAGGAAGGACCAAACTTTGCAGCAGGATTCACTAAATTACGCAACTAGGAAAGGCAAATTATGTGACATATGTGTCACATTTTGTGACATCATTACTTCATTATTTTATGATTTGTATACTTCTTAACACTCTCGGGTCATAGTTTGACCTCATTAGTACCAGCTTAACATCCAAACATAGCAATGAGCAAAAGAGGTGGCCAGTCAACTTCTGCAAAGGACCTTCCACTTGCATGCAACACGCGTGTAGGAGGCTGGCCTGGCTTGTAGGGGGTACCAAGGGGTACTTACACTCTGTACCAGGTCCAGTTATCCCTTATTAGTGTAAAAGAGGTGCTTCTAGCAGCTTAGGCTGATAGAAGGTAGCTATAGCAGAGCAGTTTAGGCTGAACTAGGAGACATGCAAAGCTCCCACTATACCACTGGTGTCATATGCACAATATCATAAGAAAACACAATACACAGATATACTAAAAATAAAGGTACTTTATTTTTATGACAATATGCCAAAAGTATCTCAGTGAGTACCCTCTGTATGAGGATGCCAAATATACACAAGATATATGTACACAATACCAAAAATATGCAGTAATAGCAAAAGGAAGTAATGCAAGCAGTGTAAAGTTACAATAGATTGCAATAGGAGCACATAGGTATAGGGGCAAAACAAACCATATACTCCAAAAGTGGAATGCGAACCACGAATGGACCCCAAACCTATGTGAGCTTGTAGAGGGTCACTGGGACTGTAAGAAAATAGTGATGGTTAGAAAAATAGCCCACCCCAAGATCCTGAAAAGTAGGTGTAAAGTGGACCTATAACCCCCAGAGAGCACAGAAGTCGTGATAGGGGGTTTCTGCAAGGAAGACCAAGACCAGCAAAGCAACAACAGTGGATTTCCGGACCGGAGTACCTGTGGAACAAGGGGACCAAGTCCAAGAGTCGCGACAATGTCGAGGGAGGGCGGATGCCCAGGAAATGCCGGCTGAGGGTGCAAAGAAGCTGCCACCAGATGGTAGAAGCTGTGGATTCTGCAAGAACGAAGAGGGCTAGACACTTCCCCTTTGGAGGATGGATGTCCCACGTCGTGAAGAAGCTTGCAGAGGTGTTCCCACGCAGAAAGACCGCAAACAAGCCTTACTAGCTGCAAGGGTCGCGGTTAGGGTTTTTGGATGCTGCTGTGGCCCAGGAGGGACCAGAATGTCGCCACTTGGATGAGGAGACAGAGGGGGCGCCCAGCAAGTCAGAGAGCCCTCACAGAAGCAGGCAGCACCCGCAGAAGTACCGGAACAGGCACTAAGAAGAGTAGTGAACCAGAGTCCACCCGAAGTCAGAAAAGGGAGTCCCACGACGCCGGAGGACAACTCAGAAGGTTGTGCACTGCAGGTTAGAGTGTTGGGGACCCAGGCTTGGCTGTGCACGAAGGAAATCCTAGAAGAGTGCACAGGAGCCGGAGCAGCTGCAAATCACATGGTACCCAGCAATGCAGTCTAGCGTGGGGAGGCAAGGACTTACCTCCACCAAACTTGGACTGAAGAGTCACTGGACTGTGGGAGTCACTTGGACAGAGTTGCTGAGTTCCAGGGACCACGCTCGTCGTGCTGAGAGGGGACCCAGAGGACCGGTGATGCAGTCTTTTGTTGCCTGCGGTTGCAGGGGGAAGATTCCGTCGACCCACAGGAGATTTCTTCAGAGCTCCTGGTGCAAGAAGGAGGCAGGCTACCCCCAGAGCATGCACCACCAGGAAACAGGCGAGAAAGCCAGCAGGATGAAGCGATACAAGGTTGCAGTAGTCGTCTTTGCTACTTTGTTGCGGTTTTGCAGGCGTCCTGAGCAGTCAGCGGTTGATCCTTTGGCAGAAGGTGAAGAGAGAAGTGCAGAGGAACTCTGGTGAGCTCTTGCATTCGGTATCTGAAGAATTCCCCAAAGCAGAGACCCTAAATAGCCAGAAAAGGAGGTTTGGCTACCTAGAAAGGAGGATAGGCTAGTAACACAGGTAAGAGCCTATCAGAAGGAGTCTCTGACGTCACCTGCTGGCCCTGGCCACTCAGAGCAGTCCAGTGTGCCAGCACACCTCTGAATCCAAGATGGCAGAGGTCTGGGGCACGCTGGAGGAGCTCTGGGCACCTCCCCTGGGAGGTGCAGGTCAGGGGAGTGGTCACTCCCCTTTCCTTTGTCCAGGTTCACGCCAGAGCAGGGTTGGGGGATCCCTGATCTGGTGTAGACTGGCTTATGCAGAGATGGGCACCATATGTGCCCATCAAAGCATTTCCAGAGGCTGGGGGAGGCTACTCCTCCCCAGCCCTGACACCTTTTTCCAAAGGGAGAGGGTGTAACACCCTCTCTCTGAGGAAGTCCTTTGTTCTGCCTTCCTGGGCCAGGCCTGGCTGGACCCCAGGAGGGCAGAAACCTGTCTGAGGGGTTGGCAGCAGCAGCAGTGAAACCCCGGGAAAGGTAGTTTGGCAGTACCCGGGTCTGTGCTAGAGACTCAGGGGATCATGGAATTGTCTCCCCAATGCCAGAATGGCATTGGGGAGACAATTCCATGATCTTAGACATGTTACATGGCCATGTTCGGAGTTACCATTGTGACGCTATACATAGGTAGTGACCTATGTATAGTGCACGCGTGTAATGGTGTCCCCGCGCTCACAAAGTCCGGGAAATTTGCCCTGAACGATGTGGGGGCACCTTGGCTAGTGCCAGGGTGCCCACACACTAAGTAACGTAGCACCCAACCTTCACCAGGTGAAGGTTAGACATATAGGTGACTTATAAGTTACTTAAGTGCAGTGGTAAATGGCTGTGAAATAACGTGGACGTTATTTCACTCAGGCTGCACTGGCAGACCTGTGTAAGAATTGTCAGATCTCCCTATGGGTGGCAAAAGAAATGCTGCAGCCCATAGGGATCTCCTGGAACCCCAATACCCTGGGTACCTCAGTACCATATACTAGGGAATTATAAGGGTGTTCCAGTATGCCAATGTGAATTGGTGAAATTGGTCACTAGCCTGTTAGTGACAATTTGGAAAGCAGAGAGAGCATAACCACTGAGGTTCTGGTTAGCAGAGCCTCAGTGAGACAGTTAGTCATCACACAGGGAACACATACAGGGCACACATATGAGCACTGGGGACTTGGCTGGCAGGGTCCCAGTGACACATACACTAAAACAACATATATACAGTGAAATATGGGGGTAACATGCCAGGCAAGATGGTACTTTCCTACACAACCCACCCCCCCCAAACGAAGGACAATAAGACTAGCCATGACCTGATGAGTCTTCATTGTCTAAGTGGAAATATCTGGAGAGTCCATCTGCATTGGAGTGGGTACTCCCAGGTCTATGTTCCACTGTATAGTCCATTCCCTGTAGAGATATGGACCACCTCAACAATTTAGGGTTTTCACCTTTCATTTGTTTTAGCCAAAGTAGAGGTTTGTGGTCTGTCTGAACAATGAAGTGAGTGCCAAACAGGTATGGCCTCAACTTCTTCAGTGCCCAGACCACTGCAAAGGCCTCCCTCTCTATGGCAGACCAACACTTTTCTCTAGGGGTCAACCTCCTGCTGATAAAAGCAACAGGTTGATCCTGGCCTTCAGAATTGAGTTGTGATAAGACTGCCCCTACCCCTAATTCAGATGCATCAGTTTGAACAATGAATTTCTTGGAGTAACATGGGCTTTTTAGGACAGGTGCAGTGCACATGGCCTGTTTCAGCTCCTCAAAAGCTTTTTTGATAGCTAGCTGTCCACAATACCTTTTTAGGCATTTTCTTGGAAGTGAGATCATTAAGTGGGGCTGCAATGGAGCCATAGTTCTTAATGAACCTCCTGTAATACCCAGTGAGGCCTAGGAAGGCTCTCACCTGGGTCTGTATTTGTAGGGGGAACCCAATCTATGATAGTTTGGATTTTCTCCTGAAGTGGTGCAATCTGTTCTCAACCTACCAGGTGTCCCAGATAAACCACTTTCCCCTGCCCTATCTGGCACTTTGAAGCCTTGATAGTGAGGCCTGCCTTCTGCAGGGCCTCCAAAACTTTCCACAGGTGGACCAGGTGATCATCCCAGGTGGAGCTAAAGACAGCTATATCGTCCAGATATGCTGCACTAAAAGCCTCCAACCCTTGCAGGACTGTATTCACCAACCTCTGAAAAGTGGCAGGTGCATTTTTCAAACCAAAGGGCATTACTGTGAATTGGTAGTGCCCTCCAATAGTCGAAAATGCAGTTTTTGCTTTAGCATCCTCTGATAACTTGATCTGCCAATACCCTGCAGTCAAATCAAAGGTGCTTAGATACTTGGCAAATGCCAGTGTATCTATGAGCTCATCTGCCCTGGGTATAGGGTGAGCATCAGTTTTTGTTACCTGGTTGAGACCTCTGTAATCTACACAAAACCTCATTTCCCTTTTTCCATCTTTGGAGTGAGGCTTTGGTACAAGCACCACAGGAGAGGCCCATGGGCTTTCAGAGTGTTCAACCACTCCCAGTTCAAGCATTTTCTGAACTTCCTGTTTTATGCAGTCCCTGACATGGTCAGGCTGCCTATAGATCTTACTTTTGACAGGCATGCTGTCTCCAGTATCTATAGTGTGCTCACACCAAGAAGTGGTGCCTGGCACAGTAGAAATGAGTTCAGAAAACTGACCTAGGAGATTTATGCAGTTGTCTTTCTGCTCAGCAGTAAGCCAGTCTGCCAAACCTACACCTTCCACTAGAGCATCTTATTCTGTGGAAGAGAAGAGATCAGGGAGAGGGTCACTCTCTTCTTCCTGTCCTTCATCTGTTGCCATGAGCAGGGTGATATCAGCCCTGTCATAGTAGGGTTTCAGGCGATTGACATGGAACACCCTAAGGGGACTCCTGGCAGTGCCCAGGTCAACCAAATAGGTGACCTCTCCCTTCTTTTCAACAATGAGATGGGGTCCACTCCATTTGTCTTGGAGTGCTCTTGGGGCCATAGGCTCCAATACCCACACCTTCTGTCCTGGTTGGTACTGAATCAGAACAGCCTTCTGGTCATGCCATTGCTTTTGGAGCTCTTGGCTGGCCTGAAGGTTTTTACTGGCCTTTTTCATGTACTCAGCCATTCTGGATCTTAGGCTGAGTACATAGTCCACTATGTCTTGCTTGGGAGCTTTTAAAGGTTGTTCCCAACCCTCCTTCACAAGTGTTAGGGGACCTCTTACAGGGTGTCCAAATAGGAGTTCAAAGGGGCTGAAGCCCACTCCTTTCTGGGGTACCTCCCTGTAGGCAAAAAGGAGGCAAGGTAACAGGACATCCCAACTCCTCCTGAGCTTTTCAGGGAGTCCTATTATCATTCCTTTGAGAGTTTTATTAAACCTCTCTACCAGTCCATTTGTTTGTGGATGGTAAGGTGTGGTGAATTTGTATGTTACACCACATTCCTTCCACATGGCCTTCAAGTATGCAGACATAAAGTTGCTACCCCTGTCTGATACAACCTCTTTTGGGAAACCCACCCTGGAAAAGATTCACAGGAGGGCTTTTGCTACTGCAGGTGCTGTAGTGGTCCTTAGAGGAATTGCTTCAGGATATCTTGTGGCATGGTCCACTACCACCAAGATAAACCTATTGCCTGAAGCAGTAGGAGGGTCAAGGGGGCCAACTATGTCAACCCCTACCCTTTCAAAGGGAACCCCAACCACAGGCAGTGGAATAAGGGGAGCCTTTGGGGTGCCACCAGTCTTGCCACTGGCTTGGCAGGTCACGCAAGATTTACAAAAGTCTTTTGTGTCCTCTGACATCCTAGGCCAGTGAAACAGGGGGACAAGCCTTTCCCATGTTTTAATCTGACCCAAATGTCCAGCCAAAGGAATGTCATGTGCCAGAGTTAGGAGGAACTCTCTGTACTGCAGGGGAATGACCAATCTCCTGGCTGCTCCAGGTTTTGGATCCCTTGCCTCTGTGTACAAGAGGTTGTCCTCCCAGTAAACTCTATGTGAGTCACTGACATCCCCATTTTGCTGTTTGACAGCTTGCTGTCTTAGACCCTCTAATGTGGGACAGGTTTGCTGTGCCACACTCAGCTCCTCCCTGGCAGGCCCCCCTCCACCCAAAAGCTCAGCAGTGTCTGCTGCCAGCTCTTCTGGTGAAGGTTCTGCACAGGGGGGGAATTCTTCTTCCTCAGAAGTTGAATCATCTGTAGAGGGAGGGATAGTGGGTAGGGATTTACCCTTACTAACCCTAGCTTTAGGGAGCACTTGGTCCATTGTTCCAGGATCCAAGTCACCCTGTCCTTTTTGCTTTTTGGCCTGAGCCCTTGTCAAAGCAAAAATATGCCCAGGAATGCCCAGCATTGCTGCACGAGCCTCCAACTCCACTTCTGCCCAAGCTGATGTCTCTAAATCATTCCCTAGTAGACAGTCTACAGGTAAATCTGAGGCAACCACAACTTTCTTTGGACCAGTAACACCCCCCCCCCCCCAGGTGAGATTCACAACAGCCATGGGGTGGCTAAGAGTGTTGTTATGGGCGTCTGTCACTTGGTACTGGTGACCAAGTAGGTGTTGTTCAGGGTGTACCAGTTTCTCTATTACCATGGTAACACTGGCACCTGTGTCCCTGTAGGCCTGAACCTCAACACCATTTATTAGGGGAAGTTGCTTGTACTTATCCATATTAAGGGGACAAGCAACCAAGGTGGCCAAATCAATGACACCTTTAGAGACTAGCACAGCCTATGTGGTCTCCCTAACAAGACCAACCCCAACTAAATTACCAAAAGTGAGCCCAGCTACTACCTTGGATTGGCTATTAGTAGGTTTGTTCCCACCACCACTGCTATTACTAGGGGCACTAGAGGTTGCAGTAGGGGTTGTGGTAGTGGGAGGATTGGTGCTTTTCTTTGGACAACTGGCATCAGTTGTCCAATGGCCTTGTACTTTACATAAATAGCACCATGGTTTCTTTACTTGATTAGAAGAGGATTTGGACCCACCCCCCCACCAGAGTGTTTTTGTGGGCCTGATGAAGACTCATTTTTAGATTTGTCTCCACCCTTGTCTGAAGACTTACCATCCTTCTTCTTGCCATCCGAGTCACCCCCTGTATGAACTTTTCTGTTCACTCTTGTTCTGACCCATTTGTCTGCCTTCGTTCCCAATTCTTGGGGAGAGGTCAGATCTGAGTCCACTAGATATTGGTGTAACAAATCAGACACACAGTTATTCAGAATATGCTCTCTCAGGATTAGATTGTACAGGCTTTCATATTCAGAAACTTTACTGCCATGTAACCACCCCTCCAAGGCCTTCACTGAATAGTCAACAAAGTCTACCCAGTCTTGTGAGGACTCTTTTCTGGTTTCTCTGAACTTAATCCTGTATTGTTCAGTGGTTAAGCCAAATCCATCCAAGAGTGCATTCTTCAAAACTGTAAAATTATTGGCATCACTTTCCTTCACAGTAAGGAGCCTATCCCTACTCTTTCCACTGAAAGATAGCCATAGGATAGCAGCCCACTGCCTTTGAGGGACCCCCTGTACCATAGAGGCCCTCTCAAGTGCAGCAAACCACTTGTTAATGTCACCCCCTCCTTGTAAGGGGGAACTATCTTGTGCAGATTCCTGGAATCATGCTCTCTCACAGGATTGCTATCAGGAATACTGCTGCTGCCACCATGGGGTCCTAACCCCAACGTCTGTCTCTCTTTTTCTAAGTCTAGGGATTCCCTGTCTAGAGCCAGCTGTTGCTGTTTAAGCTTCAGCCTGGTCTCTCCCACTCTCAACTTATTGAGTTCCCTTTCTAACATCTTGTCATCAGGGTGGGTGGGTTGGGAATGTTTTGACACAGAAGAAAGATTTGAATGAGCAGAGGGAGAAATGTCCCTAACAGTTGGCACTCTAACAACCTGGCCTCCAGGAACAAAAACATCCCTACTATGATGGGAGCTTCTATTAGTACCAGCATTGCAAGGTGGTCTGCTAAGGGGCATATTAGGAAGGGAACCCTGCAACACTCCCACTGGGGGGTCCCCTGAGTCAGAGTGTGAGCTATCTCCTAAGTTCTCATTTGAACTGCCAGCTAAGGCCTTATCATTCTCAATGAGCATGTTAGACAATAATTCTCTAGAAGGGTTCTTTCCTACCACTAAACCTCTATCAATGCAGAGACTCCTTAGACTCTTAAAGTTAAGGTGGTCATAAGTTGTATTGACCAAATTAAGAGAAGTTCCTACACCAGACATGATAGAAAAAGGTTTAGAGACAGATAAAAGATAGAAAACGTTTCAGGACTTTTTAAAGAACAGGAAAAAATACTTTTTCAACTTTTTGAAACTTTTAGAAAGTTTAGGAGTACTTTTCAGCACTTAGCAGATAGTGTAAGAGGAGAAAAGCAAAACTTTTTGGTTAGGTGTACATACACTGAACTTGTTTTGTATATTATTCTCTTATGAAAGGTACAATATGACAAAGTGGTAAGTAGTTGCAAGTACTTATCCCACCGCTGCACAACCAATGTAGGAGGCTGGCCTGGCTTGTAGTGGGTACCAAGGGGTACTTACACTCTGTACCAGGTCCAGTTATCCCTTATTAGTGTAGAAGAGGTGTTTCTAGCAGCTTAGTCTGATAGAAGGTAGCTATAGCAGAGCAGCTTAGGCTGAACTAGGAGACATGCAAAGCTCCCACTATACCACTGGTGTCATATGCACAATATCATAAGAAAACACAATACACAGATATACTAAAAATAAAGGTACTTTATTTTTATGACAATATGCCAAAAGTATCTCAGTGAGTACCCTCTGTATGAGGATCCCAAATATACACAAGATATATGTACACAATACCAAAATATGCAGTAATAGCAAAAGGAAGTAATGCAAGCAGTGTAAAGTTACAATAGATTGCAATAGGAGCACATAGGTATAGGGGCAACACAAACCATAAAAGTGGAATGCGAACCACGAAAGGACCTCAAACCTATGTGAGCTTGTAGAGGGTCGCTGGGACTGTAAGAAAACAGTGAGGGTTAGAAAAATAGCCCACCCCAAGCCCCTGAAAAGTAGGTGTAAAGTGCACCTATAACCCCCAGAGAGCACAGAAGTCGAGGTAGGGGGTTTCTGCATGGAAGACCAACACCAGCAAAGCAACAACAGTGGATTTCCGGACCTGAGTACCTGTGGAACAAGGGGACCAAGTCCAAGAGTCGCGACAATGTCGAGGGAGGGCGGATGCCCAGGAAATGCCGGCTGAGGGTGCAAAGAAGCTGCCACCAGATGGTAGAAGCTGTGGATTCTGCAAGAACGAAGAGGGCTAGAAACTTCCCCTTTGGAGGATGGATGTCCCACGTCGTGAAGAAGCTTGCAGAGGTGTTCCCACACAGAAAGACCACAAACAAGCCTTGCTAGCTGCAAGGGTCGCGGTTAGGGTTTTTGGATGCTGCTGTGGCCCAGGAGGGACCAGGATGTCGCCACTTGGATGAGGAGACAGAGGGGGCGCCCAGCAAGTCAGGGAGCCCTCACAGAAGCAGGCAGCACCCGCAGAAGTACTGGAACAGGCACTTAGAAGAGGAGTGAACCAGAGTCCACCCGAAGTCAGAAAAGGGAGTCCCACAACGCCGGAGGACAACTCAGAAGGTTGTACACTGCAAGTCAGAGTGTCGGGGACCCAGGCTTGGCTGTGCACGAAGGAAATTCTAGAAGAGTGCACAGGAGCCGGAGCAGCTGCAAATCACACGGTACCCAGCAATGCAGTCTAGCGTGGGGAGGCAAGGACTTACCTCCACCAAACTTGGACTGAAGAGTCACTGGACTGTGGGAGTCACTTGGACAGAGTTGCTGAGTTCCAGGGACCACGCTCGTCGTGCTGAGAGTGGACCCAGAGGACCGGTGATGCAGTCTTTTGTTGCCTGCGGTTGCAGGGGGAAGATTCCGTTGACCCACAGGAGATTTCTTCAGAGCTCCTGGTGCAAGAAGGAGGCAGGCTACCCCCAGAGCATGCACCACCAGGAAACAGGCGAGAAAGCCAGCAGGATGAAGCGATACAAGGTTGCAGTAGTCGTCTTTGCTACTTTGTTGCGGTTTTGCAGGCGTCCTGAGCAGTCAGCGGTTGATCCTTTGGCAGAAGGTGAAGAGAGAAGTGCAGAGAAACTCTGGTGAGCTCTTGCATTCGGTATCTGAAGAATTCCCCAAAGCAGAGACCCTAAATAGCCAGAAAAGGAGGTTTGGCTACCTAGGAAGGAGGATAGGCTATTAACACAGGTAAGAGCCTATCAGAAGGAGTCTCTGACGTCACCTGCTGGCCCTGGCCACTCAGAGCAGTCCAGTGTGCCAGCACACCTCTGAATCCAAGATGGCAGAGGTCTGGGGCACGCTGGAGGAGCTCTGGGCACCTCCCCTGTGAGGTGCAGGTCAGGGGAGTGGTCACTCCCCTTTCCTTTGTCCAGGTTCGCGCCAGAGCAGGGCTGGGGGATCCCTGAACTGGTGTAGACTGGCTTATGCAGAGATGGGCACCATATGTGCCCATCAAAGCATTTCCAGAGGCTGGGGGAGGCTACTCCTCCCCAGCCCTGACACCTTTTTCCAAAGGGAGAGGGTGTAACACCCTCTCTCTGAGGAAGTCCTTTGTTCTGCCTTCCTGGGCCAGGCCTGGCTGGACCCCAGGAGGACAGAAACCTGTCTGAGGGGTTGGCAGCAGCAGCAGTGAAACCCCGGGAAAGGTAGTTTGGCAGTACCCGGGTCTGTGCTAGAGACTCGGGGGATCATGGAATTGTCTCCCCAATGCCAGAATGGCATTGGGGTGACAATTCCATGATCTTAGACATGTTACATGGCCATGTTCGGAGTTACCATTGTGACGCTATACATAGGTAGTGACCTATGTATAGTGCACGCGTGTAATGGTGTCCCCGCGCTCACAAAGTCCGGGGAATTTGCCCTGAACGATGTGGGGGCACCTTGGCTAGTGCCAGGGTGCCCACACACTAAGTAACGTAGCACCCAACCTTCACCAGGTGAAGGTTAGACATATAGGTGACTTATAAGTTACTTAAGTGCAGTGGTAAATGGCTGTGAAATAACGTGGACGTTATTTCACTCAGGCTGCACTGGCAGACCTGTGTAAGAATTGTCAGATCTCCCTATGAGTGGCAAAAGAAATGCTGCAGCCCATAAGGATCTCCTGGAACCCCAAGACCCTGGGTACCTCAGTACCATATACTAGGGAATTATAAGGGTGTTCCAGTATGCCAATGTGAATTGGTGAAATTGGTCACTAGCCTGTTAGTGACAATTTGGAAAGCAGAGAGAGCATAACCACTGAGGTTCTGGTTAGCAGAGCCTCAGTGAGACAGTCATCACACAGGGTATACATACAGGGCACATTTATGAGCACTGGGGCCCTGGCTGGCAGGGTCCCAGTGACACATACACTAAAACAACATATATACAGTGAAATATGGGGGTAACATGCCAGGCAAGATGGTACTTTCCTACAACGCGTATCTGCATTTTTAGTATCGTTTGATCCGTATGAGCTGGAAATAAAATTTTGTTTTGTTCAAATCTGCAGGCGATGCAGTAAATGATCAATAATGTGACAAATGTGGCAAACCTCTGCAAAATCAAATAATTCGGGTGACCCAGCATATCACTCCGCTGACACCACAAGAGCACTTATGAAGTCACTGGTTATGCCCATTTGACGAACCACGTGTTGGCTAGAACAGGTTAACTTTGAGAACATTGGAATAGGGAAGGCCTGATTTAGAAGGTCTGAGAAGAAAAACTGGAGTCTCAATTGCTGTGCTTGCAAAAATAATCCATACACATCTGGAGTTACCACCCAACTTTGGAAGCATGGGTATGGTTTCTCCTCCCCCTTGCTGAGCACCCTGCAATGAACTAACAGAAAGTCATTTTGATGAACAATTACTAAAGTGGGATTTGGTGTTCACCAACATTACTCTGGTCACTCCAACTGTTGTTAAATTAGGACAGCCTGTAGTACAGACGTTGACTAGATGGAATCCAGGCACTAGGCTCAACGTCTAGTTCCTGCCTCCAACACATCCTGACTGGAATAATTTACAATTTAATTTTGTGCAAGTTAAATCTCCAGTTCAATCTCCAGGCTGTAACTGGCCCAACAATAGGCAGCATGGGCAGTCTTTGGAAGCATGTATCCTCGCCAAGAACTGCCTTGAAGTGACTACAGGTCAAAAAACAAATTCTGCTTCACCTGTGCTCTTCTTCTTTCAAATGCCTACATAATGTCTCCTCCTTATCTAAAAGACTTACTCTACCGTCACAGACCCACTGGATCCCTTAAAAGTGCTAGTCAAATTACACCTTTTTTCAAGTGATCTACTGAGGGAGGGAGACTCTTGTGGTTAGAGGACGGGTCTTCACATGAGCCCGGAGCCATGCAGATAGGCGGTACTTTCTTTATTCCATATTAGGCCCTTAGTTTAAAGCCACAACTGATGGGTCTTGTCAGGGCCCCATTCTCCCTCCAGTTTTAACATAATGGCCTCCTCCATGGAGGGAGGATGAAGCTCTAACAGGAGGTACAGGCTGTGTCTGAAACCTAAGAGATTAACTTAAAATAAATAATTTACCTGTCACCTGAGTGGCTTCAGGCTCATGTGCTAGGACCATGTCGTCCAATCACAACACAGGTCAATTTCAGTGACAGCCAAGGCATGGAAAAGCTTCCCAAGTAAACGAATCCTTGAAAATGTGTCACTTACACTAATATTCATTATATTTTTTATCAGTTGATAGATTTATGACCAGCACCAAGAATCAATATGGGTATGAGGTACTATATTCATTTAGCAAGGAGTAGGAGAGATATGGAAGAGTTTCAGGGCGAAAACTTTCACTTTTCTTTAGTCACACCTTTACAGCAGTATTTATCCTATTAAGAACACATTCTACTTTCTGCTGACTTTGATTGCTTCCCAGGGTCAGATTTCTGCTGAATACTTGAATAACAAATGTGAATGGCATATCACCTGACCCATAAGTGGTTGTATTGTTTGCCAGTGTGTTATAAAATTATTACAAAACGATTCCAAAAGATTTACATTGGCCTGGTCTTTTCCCAGAATATGCACTTGAATTTCTACCTTTCTCCACGCACTCTCTATGCTGACCATATCCATATTCAATGTGTCTTCCTCTGGAGATTACATTCCTGAGGTAACCAATATTTTCTTTTAGAATTATACATCAAATGATTTGAAGGGTAATTCTAATTTAATGACCTTAATTTATAAACTCAAAGCTTACCTTTTCTTAAAATACCTTTTTCAACTCTGGCTTTACTGCTTAATAACTCAGGCTGCATTGAAGGAAAAGCAGATACAATATAAAAAGGGAATACAATTAATAGTCAAACCTTGGTTGCTTGGCAAAGCATTTGATTACTTAGAACTTTAAAATACCAGTAAACAAATAGTTAATATGTGACATTAGTAAGAGACTAATATTAAAAGGAAGGAGCAGCTTCTGATGAAAGAAATTACAGGTGGAGTAAATCAAGGATAAATTCTAGGGCTGGTCTTATTTATCACATTTATTTATGACCCAAAAGCAAAAATCCATATCTTTGTTGATACACCACTAATAAAATATTGTTGATCAACTATTGTTGATCTTAAACCGCGGGTCCCTGAAAAATACATTGAGATCACATGCAAATGATCTATGAAGTTGGTTAGTTGGGTTACATAGACAGAGAGGTCGAGCCTGCGAGGGCATGTGCTAGCGCATGCATCTTGCTTGCGAGACTGCTGTGTGCAGTTAAGGGCTTGGAGCCCGCCTGTAGCTTACTATTTGTTGGTTTGCGTGACACTCTGCTTTTTCAGCCTCGTAATTCAGCACTGCAAGTCTGGCATCATTTCCGTTCCTCTGTGTGGAGCAGGCACCAGGCACTGATTGATTCAACTTAATCAGTGCCTGTCCGCTGCTCCTGACATAATTGAAGTACTATTTTGTTCTTTTTAACTCCTAATGCCCCGCAAACAGAAGGCATGTCACCGTCAAAAGCATGCCCATCAGGACAAACAAAATTGCTACGTTTTTTTTGTCTAGTTATCTTTCTTTTACTCCACCAAGTTGTCTTTTCTCACTTTGCACTCATTTTTTATTTAGTTTTTGCTTGTGTGCGCTTTTCTCAAAACATGACGATTATTTTGTTGTAAATACTGCAAAGCAACATTGGGCCAGATGTATCTATAATTTCAGTAGTGATTACAAAATTGCGATTGTTTGTGAATCACAATTAAGTAATCGCTATTGGAATGTATGAAACTCCAGGAGTTCCATATAGCGATTTGCAAGGGCTCGCAAATGGACCTACCTCATGAATATTCATGAGGTATGTCGCAATTACGACCCATTGCGTTTGGCTACAATCACAGGGACGGTGGCCTTCTGGGCTCAGCAGACCACCATGTCTGTGATTGCTTTTAAATAAAGCAATCTTTTTTTTTTTTTTTATGCAGCCCGTTTTCCTTAAAGGAAAACAGGATGCGTTTAAAAAAGAAAAATGAAAAGTTTTGTTTTGTTTTCCTTTTTTAAAAGTAGGCAGTGGTTCGTGGGACCACTGTCTGTTCTTGAAAATTGTTCCGCATGCAGGCCTAGCGTCAAAATATAAATATGGAGTTAAGTTTGACCTAAATCTGGCGCAAACAGAGTATAAATATGCCCCTAAATCTTTAACAAATCATATCTCGACTTCTACTGATTGGATTTTTGTTGTTCTCGTCTTGTTGAGACGTTTTGTGGTGTCTTTCACTGTGTTACTGTGTTTCCATCCAACAGGCCTAATATTGATATGTGTGTGTGTGTGTAGGGTGGAGTGGTAATTGACGAGTAAGGAGATATGATCATCAAGTGTGATACAGAAGCAAAAATACAAGTGTTAAAGCTGGTTGCGGTAAAGTTGGTATTTCGAGTGAAACTAGAGAGGTAATAATTTCCTCTCTTTACAGCACTGGTCAGGCCGCATTGGGAATATCCATGCTCAATGTGATTCGCCACAATACAAAAACGCATTCAAAAACTTGTGAAAGTAAAGGGATTGGCGGCCAAAATAATGAAAACAAAGAAATTCTTAAATTAGTGAATATGCTTAGTCTTCAAAAAGGAAACCGAGCAGGGAAAATATAGCTTTTGTGTAAATATTTGGGGTAAATATCTCCACAAGAGGAACATTACTTATTTTAGGCGTACTTTCTAACACAGAAGGTAATGTTTAAATGTAGAAAAGACTAGTTCATTGTACATTTTAAGGACAAAAGTGCTAATTAGTATAGCGGGGGGTTCCTGGGAGGCCCGGGCCAGCAGGTTTCTGAGATTAAGGAAAGAGCTTACACCTTAAACAAAGCCTTGTAACGAAGTAGGCAACGTACTGCTTTGGTATTTCAAAATGATGAGCAAACAGGTTATTGGCCTTTTCAAGTCGGTGCCTTAACAAGTCTGTTCTTTGGTTATCAGACACGTTTGAGTTATTTTAATGCACAAAAGCCTGGTTCAAAACTCAATTAGTTTCCCCAATTCGGCAACAAGACACAATTCCTGTGAATTTAGACCAGTGAGAGGTGTAATATCAATCGGAGTTCCTTCCCTCCAGATAACTAGTCTCCTAAGCATGACTGACAGTGCTATATATTCACTGGCAGTACCAATATATTGACACTGCTACCCTTCTTAGCCCTTTAACTAGAATCCTCTTCATGACAGGCAGCTATAACCTGAAATTCGAATTTCAATTGAGGCTCATTCTTTGCTAAACCAGGGCTCATTTTTCGCTAAACTTTGCAGGCAGAGGCTTTACAAAAAAATCACTTCTGCACAGCAAAACATTGCTTCACAAAAACCCACTTTCTAACATAACAACATAATTACAAATTGCATTTTCCCTTTGCTGCAATTAATTAATTGTTTTCAAAAAAGTATTTTCAGCTTTAAAAAAATAATCAAAATGAACATGTTATTCAAAAGATACACGATATTGCTACATACTGTAGCCCAATAATGTATCTAGTGGTTCTGGTGACACTTCCAACTCACTCAGCCTTCAGTCCCGTGATTTATGTTATCATCAGGACCCGTCCATGCCACAACTGGACCATTAATCGCATTTACCCACAATGTGTCCCTACAATATTCATTGGATCTCAGCTACTCGCATCACCACTGGCCAGTGCTTAATTTGTGCTTCCTGTATCCAGTGCGGAGCACCGGCACTTATTTTTGATGCCCGCGCTTAATTTTCTGCCCCAAGCATTTATTGCGAGCAAAAGACACATTTGGGAAAGACGGAGGAAGAGAAAAACAAAAAAAGCGTCACAAAGGGAGAGAGCTGAAAGCTGCAAGAGTGAGCTGAAGGGGCAGGGAGGGGCTATAAATGGATTGAAGAGGCCCGAGATGGCTTCAGGGTCACGCTGCCTCGGGATTCCGTATTCGCACATTATATTGCAGCAGCTGAGTATTTAAGAGGAGGGCTTTGGGCACCGGCACATTTTTATTTACAAATTAAGCACTGCCACTGGCTATATGTCAAAAGTAGTTATGATCCAAGTGTTCTTATGCTGCAATACCTGCTGCCAGAGCCTTAAACATTTACTGGTGCAGAGGCACATGCTCCTTCCCAACTCCTTCAGTGTAAACGCCCTCTCACAGTTACTGTGGTACTGCAAGACTAGCACATGCTCCATGCATGTGATGATGAGACTAGGTCTCCCACAACTGCACATCCGTAAAGCATCCACTACATTGTAGGGTGACCACCTGGCAGGGAGGCAAATTCTGGACAGGACTGTAAAAAAATTCACGGCAAAGGGTCAAAATTCAGGACAAAAATGGAAGAACAAACATAATTTTTACAGACACATCGAAGAAGCCATACCCCACTACGTTATCAGTGCATTTATTTACCATTTTCTTCATAGCACTATTTATTCACTATGGTTTTTTGTGATTGCCTCTTGGTATGCTACGTTCAGGTGTCACATTATGTCCTTGTTCAGTAGTAAATTAATGCCCTTCAACACTGTGTCAAGGCCCTCACCCGTACCCAAATGTACTCAATCTTACTTGGAGAGAAAGCAACAGTAAAATTCTGATTATGTTTCTAAACATTTTAAAACCCCTGGCAAACAGCTGTGGAAACATAGTGACCTTCTGCTAGTTCAAACAAGTTTAGAAAAAACATCTGGCTCACCTCAGCCTCCAGTGGACTTTAAATTGAAAAAATAATAATGAGGCAGAGCAGATGGTGTGGGCAACAGTCTTACAACTAATGTCAGGATGTGAGGTACCCACAACTTACCTGTAGTCTCACAGCACTAGAGTGTACATCCAGGACTCTAATTTTATCTCAGAACTGGGAGCATAGACTACCAATCAAGGAGATTAAAAGAGGAGGATGAAATTGAGATCAGATGGGAGATCCAAAGCTAATTTTCAAGGGTTGTTGCTAAGAACTGGATAAATAAGGAAGAAAAGAACAAGGTGGGACAATTCCTAAAATGAGACAAGATGGATCCACCAAGAGTATTGGAAGGTATTACGTACCTGGGGAGTTTTCTTAACAGAGAGGAGAGAAACAGAAGAGGCACCGTCAAGTGGTTGAACAAGCAGCACCCACAAACCTGGCAAACTCTTCTGGTGCAATGGTCCGCTGTTTCTGCTTGTGAAGGGTAAGCAGGGGCCAGGCCCCTTGCAAGGCTGTGCTAGGCAATTGCCCACTCTTCCCATGTCTTAAAATGATTTTGTAATTGAGCAAAAGCCAAACCAGTGATCTGGCACATCCCTAAGTGTCAAAGTACATGGAGAATCTTCAAAGTATTTGAGATGTAAATCGCACAAACAAAATGTAAGAAAATGAGAACGATTTTGAAATGTAATTAGTGTTTTTAAACATATGGTAATGTTTTCCCCTTTATATACAATTAGACCTCAGATTGAACTGGGAACCAGTTACCTTTTAATATCTAGGGATTATTATCTACATTTTCCCCACTGAACAGCACAATGGAAATCTGGGCAGAGAAACATGGTCCTTCTAAGCCCAGTTTGCTTTTTGGTCTTCTGTTCAGCTTTCAGTAATGGACCACATGGCACTAATGAAGATGGTGTGCTACCTGATTATTGTATTACTCTGCAAACCTTCCCCTGCTCATCCCTCATTCCTTCTTCAGACACACCACACATCAGATTTGGTCGCTGTGGTGCCATTGGGTAGCTCTTTCCACTCTAAAGATACCTGTGACTGTGGGAGGGTTAGGCCTTCTGGACTAAGAATGGTATTATTTAATTGCATAGTTCCAATGGGTGGCTCGCTGGCTGTCTTGCCGCCCCCTGCATGAGATGGGGTTTACACCTAAAGACATTAAGGAGAGCTTACTGCAATACTCATGGTTTACTTCTGACCATTCTACAGCACACCATCCAGGGTTATCCTGCCCAGGTTTTCTTGCCTTGCTAGAACCTATAAACTCACTGACACAAAGCAACCCTATGCTCCTGCACTACCTCTGCGAGGCCTTCCCACTCGCACAGGACAGCTGCGCTCAGGGCAACTCCATCAGTGGCATGCTGCAGGTGTCTTGAAAATGGGGAATTTGTTTGTGGATGGCGAGCTACTAGATTTCAAAACTCTTGTGGCAGACTATCATCTTCACCCGGGTCAACTCCTTACTTACAAACACCTTAAACAATCATTAAATGCCCTATTTCATGCCCACCACCTATCACTAACCCCACATGAGGTGTGCCAGAAGCATTACACCATAGAGACTGATGGCAAACAGATACAATGGGTTTACAGACCTTTCCCTCAACATGGAGACCACTGCAGGCCTTCTCGCCACACTACCTAGGAGACTGATGTGGCTAAACCTCTGCAAGATATGGAGTGGGCTAAAATACTGGACTTTCCCCACAAAGTAACCCGTGGCTGACACTTTAAGTACATTCAGAGAGCCTCCCTGGGAATGCATTCCGCCCGTTGTTTGCCATTGGCTTTGTGGTTTGTAACTCACCTTCATTGCTTTCAATTTGCTGGCGTTATATGTTTTAGGCTGTCCAGTTTGAGTCCATCCCTTCCCTTGCCCAAACCCTATTTACAGTGTCCTTCCAAGTGTTCCCTTTCTGTAAAAAAAGCCTGTAAATTTTGTTCTTATCTCGTCACATTTGCTGCACATTCAAAGAACATGGTCAAATGTCTGGCTCTGTCTTCGGTGGGAGCTTGGTGTTTACTTTTCTTTCTCTGACTTCAAAGTGAGAGGATTTATGTGACAATCTTGCTGGATAGTATGGGTGGGAAAGAGTTTTTTCCTATCACATGACACAATTTAAATGTGTCATAAACAACACATAGAATAAATCAGAATTAACAACACATTTTTCTTAATTCTGACCTGTGCTGGAAACAAATACCTTGAATGATTAAAACAAATCATTATACTGGGTGATGCAATTTCCACACATCATTGTCTGTTATCTGTATAGTTTTATCAGTAAAACTGTATGTCTGAGCCAATTAAACTGTAATTTCAATCAAAAACATGTTGTCTGAAATGGCTGTGTGCCATACTCCACTCCACTTTGCACCACTCTACACCACTGCACCATACTCTGCATCTCTCCACTTTACACCACTCCATGGCACTGCACTTTGGGACACTTCACTCTACTCCACTCTAAACCGCTCCACTTAATGCCAATTCACGCTATGCATCTCTACTCCACTCTGTACCACTCTACTCTATGCCAATGCACTCTACACCTCTGTTCTTTGCACCTTTGCATGCTACACCACTCCAGTCTAGGCTACACCAATCTATTCTGCAGAATGCCACTTTATGCCACTCTGCAACACTGTATTGTACGCCCCTGCACTCTATGCCAATGCACTTTACCATGTAACACTCAACTCTATGCCTCTGCACTTTACGCCAATACACTGTACATCACTCTAATCTACTCTGCACCACTGCACTCTATGCCATGGCACTCTATACCATTTTACTCTATGCCATTACACTTGATGCCAACCTACGCAACTGTACTCTACCTTGCACCTCTCCATTCTATGCCACTTCACTCTACTCTGAAACAATCTACTCTATGCCACTGCCCTTTATGCCACAGCACTCTACCCTGCACCTCTCCACTCTACACCACTTCACTCTACTTTGAAACAATCTACTCTACACCACTGCACTCTACACAACTGTACTCTACACCACTGCATTCTATGCCACTCAGCCCCACTGCACTCTATGCCAATGCACTCTAAGCAACTGCAATATCCGCCAAGGCACTTTACTCTATAGTCCACGTCATGTCTGTCTATGACACTCTACTCAGCAACACAGCCCTCTCTGCCACTGTACTCTACATCACTCTACTCTGTACTACTGCATTGTGTACCAATACGCCACTGCACTCTAAGCCACTCTACTCTGCATAACTCCACTCTATGCCACTACACTCTACAGTCTATACTCTACCTTGCATTGCACCACTCTATGCTACTCTACTCTGCACCACTCTATGCCACTGCATTTTATGCCAGTCAAGTCTACTCTGCACTCTATGCCCCTGCACTATACACCACTTTACACTACTGCACACTCTGCCACTCTATTGTACCCCATTATACTCTATGCCACTGCACTCTATACCACTCTACTCTGCACAACTCCACTGCACTCTACTATGCACCACTCTATGCCTCTGCATTCTATGTCACTGCATTGTACGCCACTGAATTCTATGCAGCTGCACTCAATACCTCCACACCCCTGTATTTTGCAACACTCTGCGCCAATGCACTCTACACCAGTCCATTCTACTGTCTGCCACTCCTAAAGACAACACTCTCTCCCACTCCACAACACTCTATTCCACTCTTTGCCATTGCACTCTACAATACAGTGCCCCACTCTCCTCCATGCCACTAACCTCTAGCCATGCTAAACAGAAGCCACCCTTGTGTATAACATGGCTAAAACACATTGGCAAAGCCAATAACTCTTGTATAGACAAGACCTATTGGCTTTGGCAATGTTTGTTAGTACTATGGGGTCCTGAGGTCGCTGAAAGCACTGTGAATGTGCAAGTCATTATTTTAAATATGTATTACATACAGCATAATATAGGCTGCCACAAAATGCACATATGAATTTAGGTTAAACATAAAAAGTGCTTCTAAACTATAGATTTTAATACTTTACAGTTTATACTTAGTGCAAATATTTTTTGTAACTGTCCATTTAAAACACACACTCCACAGCTCAGCTTGGAACACCCTTCCGGTACCTCTCTAAAAGAATATATCTTTGCCCTCAGAAGGCTTCAAGTGACTCCTTCCATTAAAGCCAATACAGGCTTCCAAGCCCCTTTACTTTTGCAAGATTTACCAGTTGCCTACATTAGCATTTCTTTCAGGAAGGAGGCACCCTAGCAAGAAGGCCTGCTTCTTATCTGTCTGCCCCTCCCCTGGGTCAAAGCACAGAGACTCCCTCCCTCACACTCTAGCTGGGGAATCTTAATTGTCAAATTAACTTTGGTGTGTTTGCCCAAAGGCTGAAATCACGGACAAATGCCGTCCGTAAGTAATCCATCATGGACAATGGACGGCAGGGTGAAATTAAGAGCAGTCTGTGAAAACTACAGACGGGTTGTCACCCTACTTCATTGCCTCACTGTCACTCACATGATTTATAAGCTATGTTTTTGTGTATTTGTGCACATTATCACTTTGGGTCTCTCTACTACACACTCCACCAATGGACTACAGGCTGCTCCACACTCTTGTGTGCCTAATCACTGGGCCTAACATTTCCCCCACACTTTCACCAATTGACTCTCCTGCAAAAACATGACTAGGCTCTGTACTGTCTAACACTGTTATTATTGACTGTTGGCTGTTGTTGCACACAGTAGCAGTGTACCCAACAATGTCCCTCATCAACACTGTTGGCCTCACCATCACTGGGACCCATGGTATCTATCAATGCCACTGCTACAGTCATCTCCATAGACCACCACTCATTCCCACAATGCTTCACATTAGTGCTTCTGAACTCTACTTCATTATGCACCAGTAGGTCCTACTGTGGTCAACAATTTAGCTGCTGTACTCTCTGATGCACACACTGGATAACTAAGCCAAACTCTCACTTATGGTCTCTCAGCTGCACATTCCACACACAGTTTTCCACATTACAACCTATTAGTTATGAAGTCTGATTCAAGCACCTCCAATATGTTTCAAACTGTCCTTAATCAAATCACTGTTGAACTGAACTACCTAAAGCACATAATTAATGGGTCCAAGGTTGCCCTACTCCCATCGCTGAACAGTGTCACACAGATCAGCTGTCCTTGCTCAATTGGAGGTCAAGCAGTAGCCATCAAGGGCCAGGCTGTTTGTCTGATTCTTCTGCCTATCAATTCTACCTAATATTGCACTATCTGACATGTACATAATGTTTCTTTCTGAAGTTTTGCAATCTCAGAGTGCACGCTATCCCTGAAAGTCTCCTTAATATTCTTACATACCCTGCAGGAAAAATTGACCTTGTCTTAAAACTTTTAATGGTCTGCTCTGGTGAGTATGGTACCAGAGACCCTGCTCTGGAGGCACATATTGGCATACCATAAGACTTCCTACTCTATAGTCTGCAACTTGCTACAATGTTATCTGCAACATTCAAGTCCAGCTTGGATAATCTTGGATATGGTATCACAAAGTGGTCTAAATTCAACATCCTGCCCCCCCACCGCCTCCTGTCCCAGTAATCCATTCAGAAGTTTTTCTCGTGGGGACCTGTTATAAACTCCCTTTTTAATGAAATATATAACAAGAAATCCCAGATCCAATGCAAGCAAAAGTCTCAAAAGAAGTGTCAAAATAGTGAAGAAAGAACTACATCATGTACGCAACCAGGACTGTTTAAAAAGTAGTTTGCTTTTTTAAAAGAATGGAAGTTCTACTGCTAGTCGAATGGCCGGAGCAAAACCCTGCCTAACCAAAAGTTTGAACCACAATCATGGGTCGCCAATTGGCCAAATAGGACTGAAAATTAAGAAAACAGTATAAAATATACTTATTTACCAACAATGTACTTCTGACTCACACAGAGTCTGAAACATCCCTGGGGGTGGTATTGCAGCATTTAGAGACCTTTGACAGTGTAGCTGGATTTAGGATAAACACAGATAAATCCAGAATATTGATCATTGGCCTAACCCGAGGAAGCTATCCGGTTTCAAGGTGAATTTCCTTTTAGGTAGGCAGAGCATCCTATCTGCTATTTTGGACTAAACATCACTTTAAACTACTGAACTAACGACCCTTACAAATTGAGATTTTGTCTTGAATAAGTGGAGTGCCTGCCCTCTTCCCTGTTTAGGAAAAATAGCCACAGCAAAAAAGAATATCTTGCCACATATCCTGCATGTTTCACAGGCAATGCCGACCACAATCTCAAGGGAGGAAATAATGTCCCTACAGAAAAAATAGCGGTTTTAGTATGGGGACGAAAGACGGCTAGAATTTCCGAAGCACTCACGTCGACACCTCGATCTACAGGGGGAATGGCTACCACAGACATTTAGGGGTATTATCAGGCAGCACTTCTAAGGCTTGTGTAAGATCAGGTCTCCCATGAGATAGACAATAAATGGGTATTTATGGACAGAGCAGTGATGGGAACGTCTTTTTGGGATTATTGTGTCTGCCCAAACCATTCTGCCCAAAAATGCATACCTAACCGACATTGGTGGTACAATAACAAAGACCAGAGACAAAGGAGATCAAAAAATGGGACTGAGTACTTACCCATCACTCTTTACAGCAATCCATCATATTCCCAACTTTAGGCAGGGGTAAGCATTTTGTAGATGGATGTCATACACTAAGTAATGTATCCACCAAAGGAGAGATTAAGGGCCTCATTACGAGTGTGGCGGTCTGGACCACTGCCTTGGCAGGGTCCGACGGCCACATAACAACCCTGGCAGTCGGACCACCAGGGAACAGCAAGCTCCACCAGGATCTTGGATTCCGGTGGCCTGGCGGAGATCCTAATCCGCCAGGGCTGCACTGTACGCAGCGCAGCCCTGGGTATTATGACCTCGTTCTCTGCCAGCCTTTTCATGGTGGTAACACCGCCATGAAAAGGCTGTCCGAAAACAGGTGCAGGGGGCCACAGGGAGACCTCTGCACTGTCCATGCACTAGGCATGGGCAGTGCAGGGACCACCCTCCTCCCCATCACCATTAAAATGTTCACTGTCTTCTTTGCAATGAACATTGCGAGGGTGCTGGTGCACCTTTCTGGTTACAGTATTGCCACCGACTCTATTACGAGCCAGAGACAATGCTACAGCCTGTTTCTTGCTGGGCCAGTGGGCGGAAACTTAGTTTCCGCCTGACGACCTATCAGGAATCCCTTAATAACTACTGCAGGGAGGTCGCCGCGTAGGCAGCGGCCACCCTGTCATGAGTTTGGTGGATGGAGTTTTCCATCTGCCAAACTCAAAATGACTCCCTAAATCTTTCCAGCAATGTAATACAGAGTTTGTGCCCACAGAAAAGGTTAGAATTACATATGCTTAGGTGCATGCATCCCATCATAAAAACCATGGTAAAAAGGGCTCTCATTGATTTGATAACATTTGTAAAACAAATGCTCAGGTTCCAAGGTGATAATATCAAATATGTATAGATTATTGAAAGAGGGGGAGTAGCAATTGGAAGTTCCAGACAATGCGGTACAGAATTTTACAGAGAACCATATATGACAAAGAATGGGACAAAATATGGGATGATCTGGTTACCAGTCACAAAATGTTATACACTGGGAGCAAAACTATCATCTAAAGTATAACTGGTACCTCAAACCACAGCACTTAAATGTATCCCAACTTTAAAAGAAATTGTTAGAAATATGGTGACCCCTATGGTTCAACCTTGCATAACTGGTGGTCACTCACCAAATTAGGGCTCTGATTTAGAGATTGGAGCTGGGGTTACTCCATTGCAAACATGACGGACATCCTGTCCGCGGTATTACAAGCTCCCTAGGCTATGATGGGATTGTAATAGGGTCGGCGGGATAACTGTCACGTTTGTGACGGCGTAACCCCCTCCACCAAACTCTAAATCAGGCCCTAAGACACTTTTGGAAAGAAATGCCAAATAAACAAATAGTAGGCTTCTTCATACAGGATACTCCAGATTTAGGCCCTCTTTACAACTTTGGCGGTTTCCAGGCAAGACTGCCGTGCAGAATACTGCCACCATACCGTCAGTGCACCGCTGCATTACGAGTCACAGAGTGAAAATCGCCCAAATACAGCCACAAATGCAACACCGCCAGGCCAACCAATGGTAAAAGAATGACTGTCTGACCACCAGCCCTGCCACGCCGACACCATTCCATCGTATTACATGCCAGTTTTCTGCCCAGCGGTCCATGCATGGTGGAACAAGATTGGCAGTGCGCACTGCCGTGGTTCAAAATGGTAAAGTCAATAGTAGGCAACACCACATTGGAAAGTTTGAATAACCCACACCTGAGACACATACACAAACCACACACACCTGCTCATGGCACTATAAACACCCCCCAATCCCTTGTGATTCCTACGAACAGCATACTTAGCAATGACCCATTCACACAGATGACATACACCATAGGCACCTTTACACTGCACACTCAGCACACACCACACAGCTGCACATATAGCAATAGGCACACATCACACTCACATACCAACACCACAACCCACCTGCACCCACATCCAAACACCCCCACCAACCGCCCCACACTGAACCATACACGCACTACACCCCACCACACACAACATGGCACGTCAAAAGCACCCATGTTTCACTGACAATGAGTTGAGGGCCATGGCAGATGAATTCATCAGCATGGAGCCACACCTGTTCGGAGCATAGGTCCAACAAACAGCGATGGCAAGGAAAACTGAGTTATGACAGATGATCAGTTGGCACACATCCACGCACAAGGGAGGACATCAGGGAGAGGTGGAATGACCTAAGGGGGAAGGTGTATTCCATGGCGTCCAGGCACCAGATCACCCTGAACAAGACTGGCGGTGGGCCCCCATCTCTACCCCTTGAGTTAACATCCTGGGAGGATAAGGTCTTGGACATCATGCATCCCGAGGGCCTGACTGGGATCATCAGAGGGCTCAACTCTGGTAAGTGAACAACACCCCCAGGCACCAACCACTCCTGCCTAGCATGCATCCCCACCACCCATCAATCCCCAATCCACCCCATCCCACACTTCTGCACCCCTCCAGGCACCTCACACCCCTCCCCTGCATGCCACCCCACTGCCACCATTCCCACATAGTCACTCCCTAATGTATGGTTACCAAGCACAATGCCAAGCACCACAATTCTCACAATGCATCACACCCTACACATCAGAGGATCATAGTCCCACATCACAGTGGAACACCTGCATGGAAAACCATACCACATGCCACACCAACTGGTTGCCTTGACAGCATTCCAACACATGGCAATGACAGCAAAATGCCATCCAACATCCTCAACCCTCAATGGCACATGGAAACAATGGCACATTCGCATCCCCCAAACAATGTCTGCAGTACTGCAGCTGTCATTGCCATCACTGGGAAGCTAGTCAGGCTACACCATGCATCACACGATGTGGCCAACAAGTACATCTCCAAAATGGAACTCTCTCCCTTTCCATGCACAGGCCCGCTGCCACTGCTAACCGGCACTGGATGCCAGGATGAAGGCCGCAATGGATGTCTGGACAGTGACAACTTGCCTGGCCCGTCTGGGACGACTGGTCAGTCCACACCCAGCAGCCCCAGCCTGGACACCCCCGACTTCCCCTCCCATGTGGCAACTGCAATGCAGCCAGCCTTTCATCCCCAAACCAGTGCCCCAGGCATGAGTCAATTAGAAGCGTGCCCCACAGTACACAGGCCAGAGTCAAGGGCACACACCAAAGACAATGAAGGTACTGGTGCTACTGGAAGTGGACACACTGTGCCTGCGGCACAGGCACATAGGGCTATGGGTAGTGGGAGGGGCCCTGTGGTCCAAGAGACGGGGCAGGCACAACAACAGACTGATCAGGCGGCTCTCTCCCCAGCCCTGGGTGCATACCACCAAACTCAGGACACCAAGGGCCACATCCTCGCGACCGTGCAGGAGAAACAAAGGCTGCAGAGGGAACACCATCAAGAGGCCACCTCGGAAATCCTGGTGGTGTGCAGCCTCGTAATAGGGTCGTGGGAAACAGCCTCACCGCCGCCCTGGATATGCCTACCGCTGGCCATCCACAGGGGCGATTTGGGCAGTTGCTTGGCTGTGTTCTGTTGGTTCCATCCCCGTGCTCATAATATGGCGGTCCGCTCCGCCGGGGCTGCAGCAGTGTGACTGCCATCTCCACCATGGCGGTCAATGGACCACCAGACTCGTAATAACCACCCTGGTCTTACTTGGTGTGCTAGACAAAAAAACAACACATATGACTCAGCACAGAGGATACTTATGGCCACCTATTAACAGCAGCGAAACAATTGTTAGCCTCTGATTGGAAAAAGACAGAACACCCCGCAATGCTGAGAAGGTACACTAAACCCTAGATGGTGATTGGTCATCTCACATGTATTGAATATACTGCAACTAGACCACAGAAACTGTCAGCATTGTATCTCAGTAATTAACCAAAATTATGCAATCAGAAAATCTGAAGAAGGGGGAGGGTTTGATTCACATTCAATTGTTGGACTTGCCAGAAAAACATGCAGATGGAATGTTGAGGGTGAGGAAGGGCCAGTGGAATATTAAATCAGTTGATATACAACATACGCCTATGATGAACCATGCAATGTGTTTGCAAACTTTGATATTGACATATCTCAATACAAAATACTTTCAAACCAAAAAATGACAAAACCCAGAGCTGTACGATGGTGAAATGACCTAAGTATGTTGTTGTAGTGCCATCTGTCGAAATAGCCAGTGATCAAGAGGAATGCAATGCTGCTGTGAAGACACATAAATAGTGTAAGATGTTTGACTCCACAGTCTCCGTTTGCTCAATAAATGTAATGATAAAATCTTTACTGTGTTTCTTTTAGACATTATAATGCCTAAAAGGGTTAAAAGGGACCAAAGAAATGTTACAATACATCAGCAACAAGTATCTTCAAAACTCACTATCAATTGAAGTTTACTTTTGAAAGAATGTGGCCTCAGCTGCTGATGAAATGCTGCAGAAAAAATAGAAACCAATAGCTTGAGCCACAATCGTGGAATTCAGGTTGTGCCACAACTGTTAAAGGCTCAGCTGGAGATGCAATCTGTAGAGCCAATGATAGCAGCCCTTACAGCTCCGGTAAAAATGAAGTAGTGTTGGAAGATGTTCAGCATAAAATCTCTAGCTTTGAAGACGTAGATGCCATTGTGCTTTTCTCTG
The DNA here is from genome assembly GCF_031143425.1 of Pleurodeles waltl. Classification (NCBI taxonomy): domain Eukaryota; kingdom Metazoa; phylum Chordata; class Amphibia; order Caudata; family Salamandridae; genus Pleurodeles; species Pleurodeles waltl. The sequence goes on along the minus strand of NC_090436.1, from coordinate 388,828,888 downwards.
TCTTTACAACGTGGAAAGCAACTGGAAAGGCATTTAAAATGGAACCTTAATCACATACTAGCAGAAGCAGCTTTCGTCACCCAAGGGCCCACCAACAGCAACTCCGAAGTAATTGTTGTTCAACCCATGGGTGGCAGATTTAAGGACAGGTGTCACCTCCATGTTATCAACACCCCAATTTTAAGCTTTTCCTTTTATTTCATTGATACTAACCAGGACTCATAGAAAGTCGGCTTCAGCCATTACTGTCTCTCTTTGGTTCTACAAGGGGCTATTTTCACTCCTTTCATCAAAGGTAATGTAAATTGGTGACACATAAGTTATCTTGTGTTCTAATTCATGCATTCTATTGATGTGGTAAGTTGTGCAGTTTAGGCAAAAACAGGAAATTAAAATAACCTAGTTTTGATCTATTCTGGTGTTTAATGGTTAGTGGTATCCTTGCTGCACTGGAAGCAGTAAGCCTGCATTCAATATTTTATAGTGTAGTTGAACTGTATGTGTTTGCATCTATTGAAAGGTTAGGTTGCTGTTCATGGATCACAGTCCTTTTCATTGCACTGTCCTCTTTACTCATATGGATACCATTTTGGAAGTTGAGAGGTAATAGCTTCACTGGTTAGGTATCTGTTTAGGTATCTGGCCTTACTCATTCAGACTTCCTGCTAAGGTTCTATAGGAAAAGTACATGATCATCACTAAGTCAATATACTGCAATAATAACCTGTAAAATAGGGAAGACAGAAAGGTAAATGTTCATGGTGGTTGGAATTATTCAGGTAAAGTACAAACTGTGGATGAAGTATTATTTTCATTGTTTTTAAGAAAAGTCATCAATGGTAACCACAACGTATGCATATTAGGAAATGAAGAACAGAAAGACATATAGGTAATATCCAGTTTATGATGATAACAGACAAAATCCCATCAAGCCTTATATGAAAGTTTGGATGAACATTCACAACTAATAGCAATTTTGTTGAAAGGTTATTGCCAAGAAAATGTCTAGCAATTTTGTCTTAGGAATAGTGAAAGAAAGCCCATTAATTAAAGTTCCTAAAAAGAGATGTAGGATATTAAAAGAATGTTTTATCTTAAATACTTGTTAATTGTAGGCCCAGACTGTGTGTCAGAAAGATAATTTATTATTAGGGCAGCAAAATAACATATGCATGACATCACTTTTGGGAAATACACAAGGTCAGCATTTAGTTGATATATCCATTGAACATTTAGAACAATGGAGGGGAGTTACATAAAATCTATCCTAAATAAAAAATAATGGTTGAGTAATATTAGCAGCTCTAGATGTTTTTTAAATACATAACCATATCTTATTACAACATGTAGAATGCCAGGTAATCCTTAAGTCACTCTACAAGAGGAGTTCTGCTTTGGACTTGGTGTGAAAATCAGACATAAACAAGTTTTGTCTAGTATGAGAGAGGAAAGGTTCAAGTAGAAAAAGAAATACCATTAACCAACATTGATGCTTGCGGGGATTGATATAAGAGTGAAATTAGGGCAATTATTGTAGGGCCAAAACCAGGACAAGGGAAGGATTTCCAAATAAAATCCTAGTTGATCCTATCAAATGTTTTATCTGCATCAATGGTTAAACTGCAAGCAAATCTTTAAGGAGAGGAGTTTTACTCAGAACATTAAAAAATAATCAAGTGTTGTCAAATGCTAACCTCCCTTTTATTAATCTTGATTGTTCCTTTCCAATAAGATGTGGAAGGGAGGATTCGAAGTGGGTAGGTAAAGGTTTTGCAAATAGTTTACAATCTACCTTAACTAAAGATATAGGTCTATCATTTTTACAGAGAGCAGGATCCTTTCAATCTTTATGTATAAGGCAAATTGTAGCTACTTGAAAAGTTCCTGAGGTGGAACCTGATATGGTAAAACATTTAAACAGTTGAAGCAAGAAAGATAAAAGTTTGTTGGAGACATGAAGGACTAGGCATTTTTCTTTTCTTCAGTAAGTTAAGCACTTGTAGAACTTTTATCAAAGGGATAATGTTTCTAAAGATGTGAAATCCAAGTGTGAATTAATAGATTTAGAAGTGTGTTGTAAATAGGAATCAATGTGAGTGGACTGCACTGTAGACTCAGGGTTTATACAGAGATTTATAGAAGTGAAAAAATGCCTCCAAGATATCTTTATTCTTAGTCAGTGAAAATCTCTGCGAAGTGATCAACAAATCTGTCTTGAAACATTGTTTCTTAATTCTAAGATAGTTTGCTAATAACGTACCAATTTTATTTCGGACTTCGTAATAACGAGCACTACTTTTCAGCAAAACTGAAGAAGCCTCATTAGTCTAGAGTTCATTAAACTGTAATTTAGCTTTGAGAAGATTTTGTAGATCACTGTTTGATTTGGAAGTATTAAACGTCTGTTCAGGGTTTTTTATGGAGGATAGTAAATTATTGCGTTCTCTAGCTCCTGCCCTTTTCTTCCTAGACACATAACCAATGATAAAACTGCAAGAAGCTGCTTAAAAGACATCAAATAATAGTCAAGGTGAAGTGTTAGAAGACTCATTAATCAAAAAGAATTTATGGGCAAATGATACAAATGTCAAGGAGAATTGAGTATCGTTTAGTAAGGAATTATTAAATCTCCATGTATGAAGGTTAGGTTGAGGGGGAACAAAGTCCAAATCTGTGACTATCATGGCATGATCTGAAAGTAAGACAGGGCTAAAGTAAGACTGAATTATGTTTTGTGGCAACGGTTTAGGAACAAAAACATGATCCAATCTGGTAAGGGTCTAGTGTGTACAAGAGTAAAAAGTATAGTCTTGTGAAGTGGGATCACAGAGTCTCCTAGAGTCAATTAAAGCACTATGAGAAATTGTGGATTGAAATTATGCATTTTATGAGGTAGTAACCTGTCCAAAGATTGTCTATCTTGAAAAGGGTCAATAGTTTGGTTACAATCACCTCCTAAAATATAATAGGTATCATTTTAGTGCAGGCATTTTTGTGAGATTGCAGAAGAAGTAGTAGGAGATGGTGACCACACAGACAGAGATGGCACATTCAACAAGGGGCAATGCACCAAATTTGCACAAAATAGAAGTAGAAGACATAAAAGATCTGACTAGTCTTGTACATCTGTAAGGGGACAAAGAGACAAATTTACATGTAAAACATCACCAGGTGAAACATCTTATCAAAATTATGAAGACTGAAAGACAATCAAAACAATGCGGAAGACATTAGTGCATGAAGGGACCAGCTGTATTAATTTTATCCGCCGAGTGAGAGTTTATAAATCTTCTGAGTTCAGACACATCCTTGTGAGAGGTAGTATTGTTTTAGTTAGTGGCCTTGAAGATACATGAATGAAACGGGCCATAATGTGCCCCTATATTATGTAGCACAAGGACAAAGCATGAGAAAGCCTTTCCGTCTATTGGCTGTATCATGGGAGATGTCTTGCATAATAAAAATCTTCCTGCCCGACCATCTGACCTATTTCTTGGTTTTAGCCACAGTAAGTACTTTCAAAAGATCTGTAAACTCTAAAGATAACATAATCACTCTTCAGGGTTTAGTAGGTAGAGCAGAAGTAAAGGGACGTTGACCCAGTCTATCTGCTCGTTGTATATTTAAGTTTATGGAGGAAGGTAAATCCACTAATTGTGGTAGAATGGATGCAAAAAAGGAGACCCGACCTTCTACCTCCATACCCTCTGGAAAACCATAAACATGCATATTATTGCACCTATTTCTGTTCTCTAAGTCTTCTGAGTGCTTCTTTAATTGAAGGACCTCCTTTTCCAAAACAGCAATTTTATGTTTTTCATCTTGCAAATCACTGACTCGTTGCTCCACTGAAGAAACTGTTGTCTCTACGAGTGACCATTTATCATCAAGACTTTAGATTCGCTAACTTGTCTCCTCAACAAAAGATCGAAAAGCCCAAATTTCCTCCAGTAGGATTTCTAGTGAAATAGGAGAGGATGTCTTCCCACGATATTGGGGTCCTGTTTAAGTCTCTTATTTGTAGAAGAGGGTGAATGTGTTTTCAGTGAGGTGATAGAGGAAGGTGCAGAGTGAAGAGTAGCAGAATGCGCTATTTCATTGGAAGAAACAGAGTTATCCATTAAAGGTTCCCTAAAAGACAACTTGTGTCCATTACGTTAATAGACTTCACCTTGCCGGAAAGATGAGGTTTCTTTATTGTGCCCATACACCAGCTTTAACTATAATGTCAGTCAGGTTTATGGCCCACAATCAAATCCTGAAACATTAATGATAACAGAGCGCCAAACTTCTAGAAATAAACCAACATAAGCAAAAACAGATGAATAAAAATGCATCAAGGACAGCGCTCGCTCCTGCAGACTCAGAAAATATCTAAAATTGCGGCTGCAATCGGAACAGCAGCACCACCTTTGTTAAATGAAGATTATAGATGCCGCCCAAGCATCTGCTGAGGCATTGCACTCCTCCTGGCTTCTGACACACACGGGGACTAGGTTTCCTATGTCAGGAATGGTGAAACTGCATAATTTATGACAGAGGGTGTAGTGAGGCATGGACCTTCTCACTTAGGTGGCCATCTTAGGTGGAGTCCAAATCTACAGTCCCAGGTGGTTTTGGCAAAGCCAGTAGGTATGTAGTTTGGCTGTATCAGCAAGCTAGATGTATTACAATACTACATTCGGAGTGGACATAGTAGCTTTGCCAATGCTTGTATGGATCTGGAATCAGCTAAAACAACCATTAATTGGAGATTACGACATTAATTTTCTTAGATTGACTAAAGCTATATTTGTGACTCACTACTGCTAAGATGACAATTACAGGGTTTCGTGAGGTCTGGTGCCAGGATTTTGTCTACCGTACTCTAGGAATACAGTATCCTTATTTCTCACCCCTGTCAAGTATCATGCATCAGTGGTTAAACTAATGCATTTTAGTGATGATGTCACTAAATGCATTAGTAACGATTTATTGCACACTGGGGCCAATCAATAGGGGCAGCTTAAGACTCCCTGGCTGCATTTCACAAAGCAGCCACTGAGCTTTGTTTTTTTTAGCTTGCAGTGCTGACCTGATAACGACTGGGCTGTGTGGCTCTCTGATAAATTCAGTGTTACATTGTACCCGGGCCTGCTGGGAGGAGGACGAGCACTGGTGTGATCTGTTTTTTTGCACAGTAAAGCCACTGCCTGACTGTCTCTTTGGGGCAACATGACAATTGATGACAACACTCAGATCCAGATGGGGCTCATTGTCTGCACCGTGAAGCTCTCATGTGAATCTGGCACGGCACCTTTTGCACCTGTAGTAAGTTCCACTCAAAATATACTCACGGACATTGTGAATGCCTGGTGTTCTGTAGAGGAGGGCTGTGGAAAAGGGCAAGAATCCTCAGAAGAGAATCACGGGTTCTGGGGAGCATGTAGAGGGAAAGACTGGAGAGTGCAAGATTACTGGAATACTTTCAGCTCTGCAACACAGCTGGCTGCTTCAACACTGAACCCTCAAGAAGTTTCTAGTCTACCCAGTTGTACAATTTCCCCGGGCATTTGGCAGATAAATGCATTTATTTTTTGGCGATTTTAAGCTACACTGCCCAATAATAAGCACTTGGCATTTTACCTAGAAATGTTTAACGTTTCTTTTTATTGCATTCCCTCCTAATTTTTTATTCACTCCAGTGAATTTCAGTGCAAAACTCATTCGTATTCATCATAGTTGTGCTTTTACTCTCACTTACTGTAGGACAGTGATTTAGTACTGACAACGTTTCACATGCCATTCTGATGAAAATGAAGCAGGGGTCAAAAGTGACTTTCTGGTCAGGGGGTGGAAAATGCATTTGAACTATGTCGGATGAGGTAGAAAGAAAAGTCAACTTGCCAGTGTTCTAATAAAATGTATTAACTATCACACAAAGATCATAAAAAGGCAGCCACAGTGCATCAAGCAGTCAGACAGTCCTGACCAGCAGTCAGGGCCTCATTTATAAGAAACTGACGCATCTTCATTGATGCGTCAGATTTCTTGCGCCTGACGCACATCACCTAACGATGCCATGGATGCGCTGTATTTACAGTACAGACCTCCATGCCTCACGTTTTCACAGATGTGTCAGAAATTCTAATGCATTTGTTGCCGCTAAAGTGACACATTGCTGGAGTTGCATCATTAAACTGATGCAACTCCAGCAATGCAAGGCGAGTCCCATTGGAAAAACCCTCCGTCAATTTTATGTCTGGCCTGAGATGGCTGTAAAATTTTGACGTAGTGAAGTCATAGAATGACACAGGGCAAATTTGTACATTTCACTGCATCAGTTCTACGTTACCTTTTCTGTGGGAACATCTTCCTTGCATACATTATACCAGCGCAGGTATAACGTGATGCAGGTCTTTAAAAACGAACACATTGGGCCCAATGCATCAGTTAGTAATCATTGATCAGTGTAGTGCACTGTCAGCTTGTGAATGAGGCCCTCAGTTTGCTGTTTTGTGAGGCCCCAAGCAGTCAGCAATGGTATACTACAGCAGCATTTACACTAGGAACAGAAAGGTGACCACCAAGTAAATGAAGAAAAAGAATAAATGCGGCCTTATTTGCAGAACCACTCCTTTGCAGGTCCCATTCTAGATTTCAGTATATTATTTTTATGGATATATTTGCATGTGAAAATTTCTAGGCGAGCACGCTGTCAAGGAGTTTTCAATTATCGACTTTTTATCGACAGCATATGTGGCTTTCAAAAGTTTTAAAACTATGGGGGTCATTCTGACCCTGGCGGCCGGTGGCCGCCAGGGCCACCGACCACGGGAGCACCGCCAACAGGCTGGCGGTGCTCCCACGAGCATTCTGACCGCGGCGGTTCAGCCGCGGTCAGAAGCGGAAAGTCGGCGGTCTCCCGCCGACTTTCCGCTGCTCGGGGGAATCCTCCATGCCGCCGCCATGGGGATTCTGACACCCCCTACCGCCATCCTGTTCAAGGCGGGAAACCCGCCATGAACAGGATGGCGGTAGGGGGTGCCGCGGGGCCCCTGGGGGCCCCTGCAGTGCCCATGCCAATGGCATGGGCACTGCAGGGCCCCCCGTAAGAGGGCCCCGCAAAGTATTTCAGTGTCTGCTTTGCAGACACTGAAATACGCGACGGGTGCAACTGCACCCGTCGCACCCCTGCAACTACGCCGGCTCAATTCTGAGCCGGCGTCCTCGTTGCAGGGGCATTTCCTCTGGGCCGGCGGGCGCTCTTTTGGAGAGCGCCCGCCGGCCCAGAGGAAATGTCTGAATGGCCGCCGCGGTCTTCTGACCGCGGTGCGGTCATTTGGCGGCGGTACCTTGGCGGACGGCCTCCGCCGTCCGCCAAGGTCATAATCAGGGCCTATATCTACACCTTTACATTGTACAGAATATGTTTATTTCTCTTTTGCATCAAATTACATGGTTCCAACTGCTTTGTGCTCCTCTTGACAAAGTATCACTGGAAGTGCCACGCATGAGGCTTTGCAATGGCACATCTAAGGCCCTACTTGGCAGCTATGAATTCTCTATTCCGTTACTACATGCATGGGCATGCATGTTTAGTGTGCTGGTCCTGGGCTCATGACAAAGGCATGCCACTTTGGTAGTAAGAAGTGGAATAAGGAAAGGCTATACAACCCCCATCTTACGGGTGAGAGTACAACAAAAAAGCATTAGAGGAGTATTAAAAAGAAATTATTTATGCAAGGGTCTACTAATTGGCAACAGTATCTACATTTGACAGTGACATCTGTTGATCATATTGTAATTTTAGGCAAGCACTGGAGTAGAATAGCCGGGTACAGAAGATATAGATCCATAATTAGAAGATATTGTGAAGAACCAAGGATTCCATTCTTTGCAAACGTACTGTATCGTACTTTGAATTATTTCTGATAAAGTCTGTATTAACAAGCATGAAGTGTTTTCTTGTTCTAAGCCACGCTGCATATTTTCATTAGGAAATGTTTCAAGATAAAATACAGGAAATTGCAATCTGTACCGTGACAAGAAAAATAAAAAATAACGCACACGCAATACATCTCTGAAGACACTGGGTCATTATCACAAGCAAGACAAACAAATGTACAGCGAGAAGCCTTGGCTATCTGCCCAAGGGCAGCCTTTGAAAACAGACCATCTTTGATATCTGCTCATCTTAGCTCTGGTGGGTTTATTTTTCACTTGTAATATAAATGTTGATTCTCTTGCAGCAAGGCATATCTAGTGGTTGGTTGTTTTTCTTAGTCATGAACTGGGAATCCTGTCCACTGTAGAAGAGAAACATCTACTTGTATTTCACTGGAAACTCATTTTAAGTTTAATATGTTGAAGAGCAGGGCAAAGTTGCAAAGGTTTTTGCTCTGCAATTTTATGAATTGTTTCAAACTTCACACTCTTTCTGACCTTCACAAAAGCAGCACAGTTTAAAAAATAGTGGGACAAACACTTGCGAAGTGGAGAAGGTAGCCAGATCAAGTTTTCTTACAACAGAAATGCTGCAACGCATCTTCTCACACCTAGAATTCGCCCACAAGGTCCAAGCTACAATATCTGTTGTCAAAACTGAATTGTGCTAATGATCTACACACGGTTCGCCTTTATCAACTATTAGAAGGTTAAAAGAACTTAGAAAAAAATCAGCAAAACAAACTGTCAGCTGAAACATTTCTCCCAAACAGGTTCTGGAAATAAAATTATCTCTGCAATTTTTTTAAATGAAAAAAGCTTCTCCCACAAGCTGGGCAAAGATGGTAATCATGGCAAACTGAGTGAACTTCCAAGATAGCCACTGAGGGGTGAGCTTTGAAATCTCTACAACCTGTAGCTGTGTTGACATAAATCTGCTAGATTAGATTAATTATTATATTTCTTGAAGGATAATGCGTGCCAGGATTCAAGTCCATGACCTGGTGATCACTATATGCTTCAGCAATGAGCCTTCAACTCATAAAGCCATTCTTAAGGCTTGTTATGCTACATACACTTACTGCACCAACAAAAAGTTTGCAATGAGCTCCACTGTTACTGCATCATTGAGACTATTAGCAGTGATGACGCTTTATTGGAAAGATCTTCTTCTGTAACTATGGAACTAGGGTAAGTTTTGTACCCCAACATTCCTTGCTTGCTTGCTATCGTCATTGCCTGTCATAAACAACAATTAAAATGCCCAAGGGCACAGCAATGCCACTATATTTGTAAAGGGCTACAGGGAAATCTATGTTACCTTAAAGAGACTGGAATGGTAGGGAGAGGAGACAGAACCATCTGATGGTCAGAGATAAGCAAATTCAGGGGGTCATTCTGACCCTGGCGGTAAAATCCGCCAGGGCCAACGACCGTGGGAGCACCGCCAACAGGCTGGCGGTGCTCCCATGGGCATTCTGACCGCGGCGGTACAGCCGCGGTCAGAAATGGAAAACCGGCGGTGTACCGCCAGTTTCCCGCTGCCCTGGGGAATCCTCCATGGCGGCGCAGCTTGCTGCGCCGCCATGGGGATTCATACCCCCATTACCGGAACAGGATGGCGGTAAGGGGTGTCGTGGGGCCCCTGGGGGCCCCTGCAGTGCCCATGCCAATGGCATGGGCACTGCAGGGGCCCCCGTAACAGGGCCCCACCAAGATTTTCAGTGTCTGCCATGCAGACACTGAAAATCGCGACGGGTGCAACTGCACCCGTCGCACCCCTTCCACTCCGCCGGCTCCATTCGGAGCCGGCATCCTCATGGAAGGGTGTTTCCCGCTGGGCGGGCGGGCGACCTTCTGGTGGTCGCCCGACCGCCCAGCGGGAAACCCAGAATACCCGCGGCGGTCTTTTGACCGCGCAGCGGTATTCTGGGGGTTCCAGCCAGGCCGGCGGCTTCCGCCGCCGGCCGGGGTCAGAATGACCCCCTCAGTCTCATGTGTCAGTGCAGTAGCCTACCATGGTGGCATTATGTGAGAACTTTTGTTGATGTAGGCAAAGTGATTTCTTTCCAGACTCCACTCATGGTAATTTGACTGTATCAGATAGTAATGTCAGTGTGGCAACCCTGATGATAGCACCATGGGCAGTTGCATACACTTTTCTTGTCTTTGAACCTGTCAGAAGAACGTGTAGCAGTGAAGCTGAGCATGCAGAATTAGCTGCTATGAGCAACTGTAAATTCTTAGTCATTGTGTGCCATCACGGACATGAGACGGGTGGGTGCAAACCTACAGATCAAAACTGGCTTCTTCCTGCCAAGCAGTAGCATCTAAAATCTTTATCTTTAATACAAATGAATATGCTCTACTCCTGGTAACCTAGTATGCCACACCCCAGAACATATGGCTTGGCAAACCTAACATGCCACACCCCAGAACCATCCTCATTGGTCTACAAACACACAACCTACAAGTCCCAAAAGTCCCAAAAACATCGCAGGACACACCTTAGATGTCATTTTCGTTAAACCTGACCTAGTCTCATTTCAAAGGTTTACTAAGGTCACATGGTGAAACTACTATCTGGTTACCTTCCTACACAAGACACCACAAACTACCCTTGCTAAATACACCTTACCCGCAAGTGCCTATAGAAAAATTACTGGCTAGAGCCATCATCAGAGTGAGGGGAACACCACGAAAGTGTGGTTCCCTTGGGTATTAAATTTGGTCCTTTGCTGAGAAAACTACAAAAGACTGTCTTAAAACAAACACTGTGGGAAGTATGAATGCAGTGTTATTTGTTCCTTCTGTACTTCACAAAGGCTGTAATTATTGTACTTGATTATTGACTGAGGGTCAGCCTGTAGCTCTCTAAAATGAATTAATTAAGCGTAAATAAATAACATGCAGAACACAGAGGCTATTTAAGCAGTTTCATGTGACCGAACCACAATCCATAGGTGTAACATTAACTAACCCACTATCTTCTACTTCCACAAGGTTGATGATGGATATTCACCTAGTCGCAATGGAAAAAGCCAATATCAACCAATTAGGGTCTAGGAATATTCTCCATTAACAATATATCTATAAGTGATGATTTATTTTGATTTGACTGCAATTTAAAGCAAACCAATTATGTATATTAGGACATCAACATTAACTTTCATTAATTGTCAGTCGTTAATGGCAGAATTAAAAGTACAATAAAAACATCCAAAACTAACATTGACGCATGATGTAGTGGAGTATTGATAAATTTCAAATACACAGTATGTTGTATCTGCTCTGAAAATTGTGTGGTATGAGGATTGTGGTATGCCTTTCAGTTCTGGCTGTCTCCTTGGAATGTCAGAAATGGTGGTTGCTTTCTGTAGGCCGTTGCAGCTGGACCTATTCTGTTTATTTGTTACTCAATAAACATGTTACCTGCTTGCGGAGCATCTTTGTAATTGGCAATGATCTCCTCGAGCTTCTTAGGTCCTTGGCATAGGCCTTACCTTATTACCACACTCCAACTGGCTCACTGAACCTGCGTCTGTGCTCATCAACTCTGCTGCGCCTTACTTTGACCATGTACTGGGAACGTTACCATTGTGAGTCTAATGTCCTGCCATTTGCTGCAGTCACTGCTTCACTGATGTCAGGCCCTGACAGGATAGAATCCCCTTACCAGGCTTTATCTTGCCAGGTGTTCAACCTGCATCCGTCCATTTGCTGCCATCTCTGAGTGGTCTACATGACTTTTCAGAGCATTCTTGATCACACTGGTCATTCTTTAACTGCTTGACTGTAAGACCTAAAGCAAGCAAATCTATCAACTCTGCAAGAGTGTGCGTAATCAAGGCAGACAATTTTCATGAGCTCGCATTTCTATTCTTTACCCCATGGAGATAGGGACCTGTTAATCTGTTTTATCTTCTTATGCTGACAGTTTAGGTGCTGCATTACTATGCTGTGACTGGATGTCTGCTTTGGAACTGCACATATTTTAGTAGTGTAACACTTTAGTACATTTTTGAATTTCTGTTTCCAATATTGATTAATGAATTGACAGGCAGGACTTATTGAATCCTATATGTTCTCACTGTGGAAGGTGTCAATCCACCTGCTCAATTTCTCTCGGTCTCCGGTCATCCTCTGCTCAAAATATTTCAGTGGACAGAGGGACTTGAAGCATATCTTGATGCTACATGGAGATGTTTATACTTCCAGGAGGAAGTTTGTCTTCTTTAAGCATAGTTTTGTCCAGAGCAGGTCTCCGTGTTGAAGCTTTAAGGACCTTCTTAGAGTGTAGATATGATCTATCATCCCCAGCAGCAGTACCAGACTCCAGGATTACACAGGTGCTCTAGGAGTACTCCTGAAAATAATCCACAGCAGGAAGGGAAAAAAAAATGAAACTAGAAAAACCTTCCAACTGTCCAGGCCAAGTAACTAAGCGAGAAGCAAGAATGAGTAACAGGACTTCAAGGAACAAATAAATTCTATATGAGTTCAGAGAGTGATCTAGCAGACAAAGCTCAATTGCAACACATGTAGGCCAAATGGATTCCCTGATCTAGTGCAGGGACAGGACATGACCTGGAAAAGAAATGAGGAAGTAAATGCCAGCTGGATTGGGAAGGCTTCCATTGTTAAAAGAGAATGTTCAGTCAAAAAAGTCTATGGGCCAAAAAAACAACTAGACCTCTTTAAAAACAGAAACATTTATTAATAGCCTCCTCACCTAAAGCATTACAGAGGTGTCGTAGGTCTTGCTGTGGGTTCCCTTTTGCATAAAATGTTACAAAGACGCCACATGCACGGAAGCAAACTTGCCTTATAATGTTCAGCATGAGCTTTGGCCGAGAGGCCGAGCTGCACTAAACTGGAGGAGCGAGGTAATGAGGACCAAGACCCACTGATGAAGCCACCGCCACGCTGCATGCTCTTCTGAGTTAAAGAGGAACTCCTGACAAGTTTGGGACCAGAAAGTCCTAATGTACTAAAACACTTACAAAGAGAAGATGGTGATGCACTCTAGAAGATATTGCATAAAAGATTTCATCCCAAGAAGAGAAAGCCATACATTTTTCCAAGTGACACAGTTGTCTGGTGAACCCACGAATGATTATCTTGAATTTTTTTGAATTCTGGCTGATATGTATTGCAATGGGATGTTTACTGAAGAAATCATAAGAAAGTACTTGGTCGAAAGGTCAGATAGTAAGAAGGTGAAGAATATTTATGGTCCACTAAATGTCCTACTTCAGAGCAAGGAGTAGTTATTAAAAGAGAGAATGACAATTCTGCCAATCATCTGGGCAAATTGTCTTTGACCTATGAATAGCATATGCATATGGAAATGGTCAATTTGAATGTAAGTAAACCGGAATGGATTATGTTAGCAAAAGTCAGTTTGAGAAAGCGGGAATATGTATTGGATATTTCTACTGTGGGAGTGAAGTACACACAGTGAACTCTAAGACATGTTCAGTGTGGGCCATTACATATTTGAAATGTAACTAGAAGAGACATTTCGCTTGTGCGTGAAAATCAAATCAAAGAGTAGCAACAAGCAATCAGTTAACATGATGGTTACCAAGAGTGATGAGCTGAAGGGTGATGGCAGACTCTGGTTCACCTTACACTTTGACATGTGAAGTTAAGTTTGAAAATCCAGGGGTCACTAGTAGGAATTCTAAAGGCAAGCTGCTCACTTATGAGAAAAAGTCAGTGGAGGTTGTTGGAGAGTTTGATAAGAGCTTGTTTCTTAAAGGGAATATTGCTGAGAATGCCACTATTTATGTAGTTAAAGATGGTTCATGTCTTTCTGAGTGGGAGAAATTGAATATATTCTTGATTCTAAACCAAATCCTGATTGATTGTATGATGCAATATCGCCCACAAAAATGCTGTGATAGAAAAATAATGTTGATTACATATTGACTACAAAATATCCATCTTATACACAACCCATGTAAAAACAAAATATAGCCAATAAAGATATTGATTAAAAAATTGTGAATACAAAAATATAAATCACAAAAATATAGAAAACAAAAATATACCTAGTAAAAAAACAATGAAAGCATTAATCTGAACAGTCGAAAGTCACCCCCGCCTTCTGGGAAATTGTCCTTGGCTCTAGACAGAGAAGATCTTGAGCACTCTATTAATGTGAAACAGACTGAGAACGCCATTAGTAATCTGCAATCAAGCAAAACTGCAGGTCCGGATGGGTTATCAATCGAATACTGAAAGAAATTCAAATCACTCCTCTTGCCTCACCACCTGAGGCTATACCAAGATGCCACTGATAGGGGTCACTTCCTACTGGAACTTGACCTAGCAACAGTAGTAATCATCCATAAGCTGGGCCATCCATCGGACTGATGCCTTCCCATCTTTCTAATTAATGTAGAGATGAAGATCAATGCCAAAGTCCTTGCTAAATGAGCACAGCAAGTGACCACCTTTCGGATTCATCCAGAACAATGCTGTTTCATACCTCACCGTAATACCCACCATTGCAACAGCAGAGTACATGTCACACTGGCCCAGGCTCAGGAGAATGGCGTTTTATGCTTTTAGACTTTGAAAAAGTGTTTGACTCCCTTGATTGGTCCTTCCTATTTAGGGTGGTGACAAAGATGGGATTTAGGCACTACTTCTTGTCCCTAGTAAGATGCCTCCACACCAATCTCTGAACTCAAGTTAAGATAAATGGATCCCTCTCACCCTCCTTTCCTATTGGCCATGACACTAGACACAGTTACCATTTGTCCACACTCCTGCTTGCACTGGAGCCCCCTGAAACATGGGTTGAAGGAGATGCACAAGTGTGGGGTTTTCAGTAGGGAGATGATCACGAAAACTACATAGCTCCCTAAACTGACTATGTACTTCTTTTTGTAGCCCCCTGACCTACAGCATTGCAGAGAAGCTGTAGGTCTTGACATAGTATGGAGCCCCTGGTGTTTTAAATGCTGGAGTTGTACAGCAAAGTCTTAGCATTACAAGTTAAATTGGAAAAATGGCTACTTGTCCTCATCAGATTAAATACGGTGGCATTTGCATGGTAGTCTCGACTTTGTATCTGTACTCCGTTTTAAATATCTTGCCATAAAAGTGGCATTGGAATGGGGCAAATGTAGGCTACTACTGTACATGTGCTGATTTGTGCAAATGGGTGAAGTTTCCACTCAACACTTTAGAGAGAAAAGCTCCATTTAAAATGCTGATCCTGCCATGGTTTTTGTGTGTAATACAGAACTTTTCCCTGATAGAGCTGATTTGGGAGTCTGCGAGCCAAACGTTTGTGGCACAATGTCGCATAGGTTCTCATTATGGTAATGAGGCTACTGGATTTGGGAGCCAGGATCACATGGATTGTGGCTATTAAGTAGAATTCCACACTATATGACGGCTGTCGGCCTAATCTGGGTTCTCCGGCAAACTAACAGCACCTCACCTCTGCCCGAGATGATTGTGGCAACCGGGCGCATGACAAGAAGAGTCCTCAGGGAATTCGTGGTCGATCAGATCCCATCCCTTTCTTTCAGTTCCCAAAAAGTCTTATACAGGCAAAGACAACTAAGGCAGAATATAGTTCAATAAAGATTTATTGAAGTAACTGCATCTTAGATAAAAAGGCATGGATTGCAATAACTAGGATGATAAAACACAATAAAAGCAAACAGGTGACTAACAGAGTAAAACACAAAAATAGTTCTACCATACTGTCACTAGGAGTGATGCGTATATTTCTCCTACCTAAACTTTGTCTGACCACTGCGTGATAAGCCTAATCTACCCTTCGGGTTTCCCCCCTGGGGGTACACCATCCCTCTTACCTGGAGTGAAAAGCCTGTGGTCTAGAGAGACACCATCCCCATGTGGATTAGGGGTCTGGTCGTCTAGGCAGGTAGCTGCAGCAAAGCAGACAGCAATCAGCACGCAGTCGTGGTCATCTGGCTGGAATCTCCCTCTAACATGTCTGGGACAAAGGGGTATTTTTATAATAAGACAGCTGACATTCTAAGAAATAGTCCCCACGCATGAATGTGTGTTTTCTGTGAATGTTGGAGACTCAGCATCCCACGTTTGTCGGCAACCCTATCTGAATGTTGCCTTGGAGAAAGCACAAAGTGAAATAAATGTCCTACTAAGAACGTAATGCTTTCCTAGGTGAAAGTACAATGAGATAAAACAAATAAAACAGCATCGCAAATGTTGCTATTGGCAGAAAAATAAAGCAATGCCAAATAAAATGGAACAGGGTTAAAGTGCACAGCGGCAGGTCTAGTTAGCTTAAAACAGCGTATCTAAAACATGGCTAAAATAGCTATATGACACTGCTTTATAAGGGTAAAAATCAGCCCCCACATATCACATTCAACAAAGGCATCCAGTCTATGTATGTTGGAGTGGTGGAACCCAACTGTATTAAAGGGCCTCCAAAATTCTGGTATTGAATGACTGGCTACTTGATGGCCATGCTGACTTAGCATTTTGCTCAGAAATCTACTTAATTGGGATTGAGAAGATCCTATGGTTGATGTATGGCGACCCTTTTCCTGGACTCACTCCTCAAAGTTACTAAAGCAGTTATCCTGAGTTGCAGATCTGCCCTCTGCTGGATACAATTTAAAAGGAAACCCACTCTGGAAACTCCTCTCTGGCAGAGTCAGTGGCTCCTGCCTGGAAGGCTTTGCTAGATGGGACGTGATTGGAATCTCCAGACTAGGGGATGTATGGCAGGGAACACATGTAAAAGAGTTTTTGGACCTCCACATTCAATCGGATCTCCACAAAACATAATTCTATAACTGCATATAGCTTCATCGTGCACTATCATACCAATGCAAGTCTTTGTTTAACCCCCTTGAATATAGTCCATTAGAAGCCCAAATCACCCAAGATCCATTAGGGTCTGGCAGAATCTCACACTTATCCAAATCCCTAACTATATATGCCCCTGATTTGTTCCAAGTCTTTAGTTAACCCTCTTGAATATAGTCCATTAGAAGCCAAAATCACCCAAGATCCATTAGGATCTGGCAGAATCTCACACTTACACAAATCCTTAACTATAAATGTCCCTGATTTGTTCCAGGTGCTGAAAATCTCGGGGAAGCATGAGTAGGCCATCTAGATGAAAGAGAATAGAGAAATGTAACAACTGTCCCTTGTGAGCTGGTCATTCCCTCAAGATTTCACCTTATAAACTTAATCTATTTACGCTCTACCTACTTTACGTCCAGAACCTGCGGAGAGCTGGTAAGGTTTTCTTGCCCAGGTGCTTTTGTTGTGATGACACATATAGTGACTGCTTCCATATGGTCTGGAAATACCCAGTCATGATGCAATGCTGGTCGGAGATACTTACCAGCCAAGCTAACATTATTGGAAGGCCTGTCGACTCTCTCCCTCCTGTATTGCTATGCTAGGAGTCTTAGAAGATCCAGAAGGTAGCAAAGGAGATCACAGGTTAGTAGGCATGGGATGTCTGATTGTCTGGAAATTGCCTGAACCCTCTCCTTTTGCTCCTTGGTGCTGAAAAATATCAGGAAAATGCTGCGAATACTACAGATTACTGGACAGTCGATGTACTTCACTGATTTCTACATAGATTTACAAGATTAACTTTAACTATTGTGATGGCACTGTGTATGTGTTCTATGTTTATTGTCATGTTTTACTACACAATAAAAATTGGTTCACAAAAAATAATTACAGAATTAGAAATTAACAAAATATAAACATAATCAATAAGAATATTGAAAAAAATAAAATAGTTTTTAGAAAAACATGAATAATCAATATCCCAAAAATATAAACATTTCTATATCAGCATTCAAAAATCCAACTTTAAAGTATGTTAATTTAAAAACAAATGTCCTTACAATGCATGTTGAACTCAATACATGGGAATTAAGAAAACACATATCTATTACAATTAATGAAACATAACATTTTATGAAGTTATCTAAAACGTGCACCACAATTCCTATAAAGTAAATAAACTATTACACAAAACATTTACTATTCAGATAAAAACATAGCGCCCTTAAACATACAAAGTTAGAACTTTACCTTTTACCATTACCAACATTATATAAAGATTACTATAAAATATATGAAATAAATGAAAGTGCTCACATTTGAGACACTGTAGAAAATCTAAACAGGTTATTTCTCCATAGCATATACTCGAAAAAGGTATTTCCCAAAAATGCGAAACATTTATATAAAAAGGTCGGGAAATCCAAAAATAGAAGAAAAATTATGAAGTAGTTGGAAACAAAAAATTCCTTCAAAAAAACTATAAAATATATTGACAAAAACAACTTCAAAAGGGAAGATCTTCATTTCTGTAACAAAAACAATACACATTTCCAACTCCACCCAACAAAAACAATAAATAACTAAGACCTGAATAAATATAGTATCAATACAATGTGCAACCTCATTACAAAGCCCAAAATGCACATTAATAAACAAGCACTCACATCTATGTCCTACACTAATAAACCAGACATGCACTAAACTAATGCTTTTAAAAGCTAACTGATTCACCTACAAACAAAAAAGTACACTTATAAAGTTTAAAACTAAAAATTAAACCTACCTTACCTATTCATTTCACATATGTATAACATTTAGGCTTCCTTTCCTGATCTGACTAAATGGAAAACTGTTGCCACATCCCTCGATATCCATGCAATGATGTAAGAAGACTTTAAAAAAAGAGAGATTTGGGACTCTGCAAAAGAGATATTTGGAAAGAATAAATGAAAATGAGACTACAGATACTCTTCAGTCAATGTTAAAATACTATTATAACGATTAAACATTTATAAACAAAACCTTAGGAAATACTAACATTTCTGTAAAATGTATACTTTTTTTGAAGTACAAAAATATTTACTGAAAAGTATCCTTAAAATATACATGCAATAAACTGTAAACATTTTTAAAACATGTTATTTATACAATCATTTACTTTACATATTTTCAGTTTCTGGACATATCTAAATACATTGTGTAGGAAAGTGCCACTGTTGGCATGGTTACCCCCCCACACTCTCTGCCCAGTCTTAATGCCAACTTTGATTGAAAGTGTGCTGGGACCCTGCTAACCAGTCCCCAGCACCAGTGTTCTTTCCCTAAAACTATACCTTTGTTTCCACAAGTGGCACAGCCCTGGCACACAGTTAAGTCCCTTGTAAAAGGTACCCCTGGTACCAAGGATCCTGTGGCCAGAGAAGGTCTCTAAGGGCGGCAGCATGTATTATGCCACCCTAGGGGACCCCTCACTAAGCACCTACACATTGCCTTGCAGCTTGTGTGTGCTGGTGAGGAGAAAAAGTCAAAGTTGACATGGCACCCCTCTCAGGGTGCCATGCCCACAAACCACTGCCTGTGGCATTGGTAAATCACCCCTCTAGCAGGCCTTACAGCCCTAAGGCATGGTGCACTATACCACAGATGAGGGCGTAGTTGCATGAGAAATGTGCCCCTACAGTGTCTAAGTCTATTCTTAGACATTATAAGTGCAGTGACCCATTTTGAGTATATGTCTGGGAGTTTGTCATTACGAACTCTACAGCATCATAATGACTTCACTGAATACTGGGAAGTTTGGCATCAACCGTCTCAGCACAATAAACTCACACTGATGCCAGTATGGGATTTATTGAAAAATGCACACAGAGGGCATCTTTGAGATGCACCTTGTATGTTAACCAAACTGCTGGTGTAAGACTGACCGGTCTGTGCCAGCCTGCCACTTTCAGACAAGTTTCTGACCACATGGGGTGAGTGCCTTTGTGCACTTTGTGAACTGTAACACCTGGCGGTGAGCCTCAAACACTCAAGCCTCACCTTACAGTGCCCCAGGGCACTCAAGCTAGTGGAGATGCCTGCCCCCCTGGACAAACCCTACTTCTGGCGGCAAGTCAGGTGGAAAAATTAGGGAAGACAGGGAGGAGTGACCACTCCAACCAGGACCACCCCTAAGGTGTCCAGAGCTGAGGTGACCCCCTCCATGCAGAATCCTCGACCTTGGTTTGGAGGGCAGGGACCAATAGGGATAGGTATGTGCCCCCCCCCAAGGGGGTTGGGCACAAGGAGGGTATAGCCAACCTCAGGGACAGTGGCCACTGGCTACTGCCCTCTGACCCCTAAAAAAACCCTAAATCTAGGATTTAAGGGCCTCCCTGAACCCAGCTCACCAGATTCCTGGTGACCTACAAGAAGAAGAAGGACTGCCAGCGGAGAAGAAGGAAGACGACAACTGCTTTGGCCCCAACCATTCCGACCCAGCCTGTCTCCTACTTCAAAGAACCTACAAAAAGACCAGTGACGCTTCCAGCGGGCCCAGTGACCTCTGCCAACGTCAGAGGACTGCCCTGCACCCACAAGTACCAAGAACTCCTGAGGACAGCGGCTCTGTCTGAAGAACTCTACAACCAAGGACTCCCTCCTCACTCTGGATGCATGAGTCTTGACCCCTGTGCACCCGACGGCCATGGCCCGTGTCCATGTGGTCTACCTAGCAAGAGAGGGTCCCCAGGTGATTGCAAGCAAGTGCCCACCACGAAGCCTGCAGAGGGAATCCCGAGGGCCCCCCTGACCGTGAAGCTCAGGACGAAGATATACAACACCTAAGAACACACTGCACCCACAGCCCCCAGGCCTTGGAGAAACCAACTCCCGGTGTCTCAGCCTTTAGCTGGCGGCCCTCCTCCCTGTCCGACCGGTGGTGTGCCCGAGACACCCCCCTGGACCTCGCCTGCAGCCTCTGAGAGACCCCCGGGGTATCCTCATAGACTAGCATTGGAAACCCAACGTCCTGTTTGCACCCTGCACCGGGCTGCCCTTGTGCCGCTGAGGGTGTGTGTTTGGTGCCTACTTGTGGCCCCTCCAGTGCTCTTCTAATCCCCCCGGTCTGCCCTCCAAGCCGCAGGTACTTACCTGCAAGCAGGCCTGATTCCAAGTACCCCCTGTTTCCATAGGAGCCCACATTAAATTTGCTCAAATTTGACCTCTGCACCCGGCCGGCCCTGTGTTGCTGGTGGTGGGTGTTTGGGGTTAACTTGAATCCCAACTGGTGGACTTCCTAAAACCCGGAGACTGAAACTGTAAGTGTTGTACTTACCTGTAAACTGACCAAACATTTCCCCCTCCCCCAGGAACTGTTCTGAAAATTGTAGTGTCCACTTTTTAAACAGATTATTGCCAATAATTCAAAAATTGTATTGATTACCTATTTCAAACAAAGTACTGTTGATACCTGTGTGAAATACAAAACCTTTAAGGTACTTACCTGCAACTTGAATCTTGTGGTTCTAAAAATAAATTAAGAATATATGTTTTTACAATATAAAAACCGTTGGTCTGGAGTTAAGTCATTGAGTGTGTGCTTCTTCTATTTTCTCTGTGTGTACAACAAATGGTTTGCACTACCCCATGATAAGCCTAACTGCTCGACCACACTACCACAAAGAGAGCATTAGTATTATCTACTTTAGCCTCTGTTAAGCCTCCGGGGGATCCCTGGACTCTGTGCACACTATATCTCACTTTGATATGGTAAATAAATACAGAGCCAGCTTCCTACACATTGTAAAAATTGTTTTCAAATATTTTACTTTCTGCAGAAAATATGTTAAGGTTTTTCTATAAATACTGTTGTTAATTTGATGTTAAGTAGCAACTTTAATCTTTTGTGTGCATGTATCTAATTACATGACACTACCTTTATTTTGTTACACTTTAAATTCTATAACTCTTTTTAATTATCTGTTCCTATTGCTTTAAATGTATTACTGTTTTATATTATTCAAAGTATAATATTTAATTTTATTTTAATATTACATGCAAATACTTTTTTATAAAATGTTTAATAAACTCTAATTTAAATAAAATAATTTAAATATAATGTTTTTTGTATGTATTGCGTCTAATGTAATACACATACATTTTAACTTGTAATAGCGATATTAAATTGTTAATTACTAATGTATCTGCAGTACTTAAGTGTTTAGCTTAACTGGTCAAAAAAGGGCATAAATTAAGGTAGTGAGATGTATGATTCTAATTCCAGCCCTACAAACATTGGGAAGGTTAGAATGTATTATTCTAACATTACAAAAGTGAAAAATTAGGGAAAAACTTGAATCTTGCACACATTTGCAAAACTGTGTGCACATAGCAGAACCAAACTCAGGAAGAAAGGAGAAATAGGAATGAGAAAGAAAAGAGACCGTCTGATGGGCTGCGGTCTCGTCTGGTGTATGTCACTCAAAGTTCAAGGTACTCACAGCAGTGTACTTACAGGCTAACATCAAACATTTACTATGGGTTTCAAAAAGAAATAATTACTAAGGTTCACTGTCAGAAGCAATAGAATAACAAAGGTTGTTTTCATTGTTATGCTTACCGGCTGCAGATTGGCGAGTCAGAAAGGACCTAAGCTTGTATCAGTAATGATGAACTTCAGATTGAAAGCAATCCTGGAAAGCAGGTTGGAGGGAGCAAGCGACAAACCATAGCAAACCAAGCCAGATCGCCATCAGTAAGCAAGCCAAATTTTATACAGAAGGAAAAAACAATAAACGTGAAAGGAGAATGATATGATGAACGAACTACAGCCACAGCGAAGGAGCTAATTCAACATGGGAAGTTGCCAGGCACTTTCCTAAAGGAAGTGAACAGTTTATAAAGTACTGCTGCCACTCACGACCTGGAAGCCCCACCTCCTTGGATCCAGGTTGCAGTCCCATCACCCAGCTGCCACATGCCAGTCATCCAGAGCCTCACAGGAACTCTAGTGCAGCTTCTGTTGTATCTTCTTCGCACAGTAAGTCCCCATCTCCACAGACTCTGTTTATTCCTGACATATTTTAGAATATGTAAACATTAGGGATGAAATTGATTTACTACTCAATCTCCAGGCTCAAAAACAGTGAGGAAAATGCAAAAATTGAGAGGTGAGCACGAACATTGGAGAAAGTGAGAACATTGGTAATATTGGTTGTGCGGTCAGGATTGAGAAGTATAGTGGTTAATGGACTGACCACCAAACATGGAGACCACATCTTCTTGTGTACACATGTCAGTGCCCTGAATCTTGCACCATTTGCTAAAATCTTGAACAATCACAGTGATGCTGGAGCTTAGCTGCCCCACCTAACAGCAAAACGTGGACCTCACCAACCAGTGAAGGGTCTGGCTCTTGTTCCCGCATCCAGGGCTTGCCTGATTTATATGGCCCTGGTGATAGGGGGACCAGTGGAAGAGAGACATGGTTCTTCCAGAGGATTATAGAATTATTGAGGCATATTATGGGCAGGCCACCAATTGCTGCTTTCTCAGTAGGGTCTGTCACAGTCTAGTTGCAGTGCTGGACAAGACAGAGCAGTGCTTTGGAGGAGGCAGCCTGGTTGTGGCTCAATGTGCTGGAGCAGAGGGGTGGAGACCGGGTCTGTGTCAGGATTTCAATGGTATTCAGGCCAAGGATTCTGTGTAAATCCCACTATGTCCCTTTTCGGTCAACTGAGAACTGTATTGGCTGCCAGATCGAAGAAACGGTGGGGGGAATGGGATGGAGGCAGAGAGAAGAAACATATCTTAATCCTCTTTGACAGTGGACTTTGGGCACACGGAATGGTAGAAGCTGTTGTGGCAAAGAACCATCAGTCAGCAAAGGTAATCCAATAAAACACGGTTTCATTTAATCTGAATACTTTCATATACAACAGGTGAGAATGTCAGTATAGTGGCCTTAACAGGGAATGAAAGTGGAAAGTCCGTAACTAGCGCCCAGGCAACTAAGATACAGACCAGAACAAATTCAGTGGTCAGCCCCAGTAATAAATATGCTGAGCGCAAGGAAGACTCATAAAGTCCTAGCAGAGCAGTTGTTCATTATGGTGATAAGCAAAGCTCAGTGTCTGTGAAGGGAAGGAAAACCTAAGCTGCCTAAACCACCTGACAGAATCGAAAGAGTACAAAACTAAAAACGTCAGGGGATGAATATGGTGCAGGCTGGTTGATCGTGTAGAGAACCCACCAACCGATGCTGCGAGGCTGGGTGGAATGCTGTGACAGGATTTTGAAACTTCCCAGTTCATGCTGACCCGAAAGTGCTGTGTGCTCTGGCTCTTCTTACCTTGCCATGGAAGTGATATTCTGTGTTCCCTGTGATTGCACCCTTGCCTCAAAGCTGACAGTGGCCTGCCTGCCATAGTTTCCTAGGCTGGCCCATGGCAAGCTTGCCTAGTTAAGTCTGAGGAATGTGATTGTGTCCTCTTGGTAACAGGTGTGATCCTTGGAGATTGTAGATTCCAGAATTCCTCATAGGTCAGTAGTGGCAGGGCTACCATGCCATGTGCCAGTGCTAGGTGGGCAAGTGCCTGGTCACATTGCAGGTCAGGCTAAGCATCTGGAGAGACCCCTGACATCCTGCCGAAGGAGAGTATGCCTGGATGAAACTGTAATTTCTTCTAGCTGCTCATGCAGACACTGGAGCCTGAACCGAATATGCAGTCCCGGTGTTAGGGCTAGCTGTAGAGAGGTGTGTTCAGCAAAGACAATGAACGCCTGTTTTGGTGGTGGAACGGATGGACCCTGTCCTTTGCCCCTCTCCCCTGAGGTGGCTTGTGGCCCTGCTCCCAGTTGCTTACACCTGAATACAGCACTATTGTTGATATGGTGGTAGACTTTGGGCTATAATCCTAAGTGGTGGCTCTTGTGGTGGATGCTTGTCCACTGCATGGATATGGGCGTGCATCAGAAAACTATAAACCTGCAGAGCAGTAGAACATTCAGTGGTACACTAGTGGACTGTGTTGGCCCTTGTGCAGGGCACCTTTTTTCCTTATAGGATTAGGAGTCTCTGGAACCCATATACCAGGAAGCAAGCAGCAGATTGATATAACAGTGTTAATGCCTCTCCTCTCCACCCCTGCTATTTTAGGCTGATATTCAGATGTTTCTACGCCCTGGAGCAATACCAGTCCGAAATGCATAGCCTCCACGAATATAGGGCCTGATTTAGAGTTTGATGGAGGGGCTACTCCCTGACATCTCTCATATCCTGTTCACTGTATTACAAGTTCCATAGGGTATAATGGAATTGTAATACTGCAGACAGGATATCCGTCAAGCTTGTGATGGAGGAACCCTCTCCGCCAAACTCTTAATCAGGCCCAGTCTGCTTAAGGCCAAATTAACAATAGACTCTGGAGGCAGGGAAGGCATATCCTGGATTTACCGATCCTTAGTGATAATCTTACAACTCCATCTTGAGCATCTCTACTCTCAGTGGGAACGAGACCCAAGGACTCTTGACAAGAAGGAAGAGAAGGAGGCTAAGATGCCTTCTAGGGTATTGGCGATTTCCACAAGAGTGCGACTCAGACAACTTAAATACTTACAAAGACCATATTACACAACCAAGAGGGCAGACTACAGCCTCATAGAATAGAGAATACTTATTTACAAACCATATGATCTCTTGCACTTTGTACAGGATGGTTTTGGAAAGGTGTGAGCAAAGTGTCCAAAACTGTATGGGGATGCTGTGATAGTTAGAATGGGAAGGTGTGGAATACATGTAAGGTGCCGGCTGTGCTGGTGGGGATGAGGAGTAAGGTTTGATGTGGGCAGAGAAAGTGAGTTTGGTCGTGAGGATGACACATAAGGAGTCCACATTGGTATACTTGAGGAGAGAGACCAACAGGACTGCTCAAGTAGCAGAGTATGTTTTTAAATACATTTGCTATAATAATTTTATCTGGTCACATATAACTTGTAGCATTCAAGGGTGTAGCTTCAGGGTGTGTGTGGGGTGTTACATCCCCCCCAGTACATGTATTTTCTGGAAAATAGTTGGGTACAGGTGCTTTCAGTCGGGTATGGTGCGGTGTCTGTCGGATTTCACAAGGACTTTTTCCATACACGCAGACAAAAACTCACACACACTGTCTTCCTCTCCGCTTCAAAAGTCTTCAAAGATTTTGGTTATTTTACAAAATATTGTTTTTTCTCCCATAGTGCTCTAACTAATCCGCATTAGTCTCCCTTTCCACTGCCCCTTTAGCCCCTCTTGTGTGCCCTCCTTGTCGCACAATGCATTTTTAATTTATACAGCAGCGTGATTGTTGGGAAAGCTGAAGCTTACTTTCCCAATCTTACCTACAAATCTTTGTCTCTGCATTCAACATGCTTTTTAATGTAAAGTTAGGGCCTGATTATGAGGCTGGAGGTCCAAGGACCACCAGCCTTGTGGAGACGGTCCAATTGCCACAACTGTGGCGGTCTGACTGCCACATTACAACCCTGGTGGGCAGACCGCCATGGAAAGGGTGGTGGAAAGCCAGTGCAGTGGGCTTCCGGGGGGGCCTGCACTATCAATGCCCATGTTTTGCTGTGGTATTGGCCTTGGCTCCCTTAAAGGAGCTGAGGCTAATATTGCAGCACTGTTCCCACAGGTCAGCCTGGCAGGAACGCTTTTTACAATGTTCTCACCAGTCAGCCTGGTGTGAATATTGCACTACGCTGGGGGGTTGCCACCTCCATGGTGGTGGCGACCTTCCCGCGAGTTTGACAGTCCTGTGGTGGGACCGCCAAACTCATAATGAGGCTGTGACGGGCCGGCGCGGTGGGGCCCGCCCATACTTTCGACTTGTGATGCCGCTGCCGGGGACGACCCGGTTCTGCAAGAGGCGGTAGCAAATCCCCAAAGACTTCCGGCATCGAAGGAGGAGCCGGGAGGTTGGAGCGGGGGGACGAGAACAGCTAAAAAGACGGCAGAAGAGAAAGAAGAGGAGGGCGGAGGCGGCTTAACCAGGAGCAGCGCGGGAAGACGAGATGGCGAAAGAAGACGGACTCCAGGAGGAGAGAGTGAGAACAACGTTGCAGAAACAGCGGCAACCCAGGAGGCGCAATGCGGGATTACCAGCCACGCTTCAGGAGAAGCGTGGCAGACTCAGGTGTGTCCTGGGACCGCTTAATGGGAACGAGGGCGATTGGGAGAGTGGAAAAAGGGGACTAGGAACCAAGGGGGAGTGGGGAGGACAAACGGGGGAGGTGCGGGAAGGTAACAATGAGGAAGAAGGGGTAGAGGGAGACCACATACAAAACCGGATACAAAAAAACCCGAGGGCAGTGGACAGGACAAAGGTATATTTCCAAAGAAGCCAAAAACACAGATATAAAGGGGCAGAAGGGTATAAAAGAAGAAAAGAGACAAGAATCCAGAGGCCTCAAAGACAGAGAGACCCAAAACAATGTAAGAAGAGTAAGAGAGGAGAAGAACCAAGAAAAGGACACTATAACAGGAAGGGTATACAGGAACTAAGACAGAAAACAGAATTCTATAACCTACGACAGAGAAAGTGTCAGTGGAAGAGAAGTAACGGAAGAAGGCATTAGACAAGAAGGAGAGAGAAAATCCCTTCAGAGCAAGAGAGCAGGAAGAGAGCAAAATAGGGAAAGAAAAGAAGCAAAACGATAAAGGGACTTACCGATATCTTATGTTGTTCTTTTCCCACATGCGCTTTCTGGGAGACTTGCAAAAGAGAAAACCAAAGAAGAGGTCATTAAAAAACCTAATAAATCACATCTGCACTCACAAAACAACTTTTCTCTTTGTGCCATCATTGACCTACCCAGGTCACAAGTGGTTCCAGAAGTGGGATATGGAATACATAACAGCGACGACATGGAGGAGAAACCCACCCTGGCGGACATGATAGCCCAGCTGGCCTACAACTAGTCTGGGAACAACAACTCAAGGAAGCCAAAGAGGAGCGAGAGGCACTGCAAACAGCACTGAAAAGTCAAGCCACCATAATCGCCAACAACCAGTTGGTCCATGAGACGGCCCTAGAAAAACTGACCGACACCACTGCACGCACCAAAGTACATCCCAACGTCCCTAGCAGTGTGCTTCAGAAGTACCACGAACAAGAGGATGCCGATTATTTTTTTACGAATTTCGAGAGGGTAGCAAGTACAGCTAATTTGCCTGAAGATAAGTGGGGACAGTACATAGCCCCTTTGCTCACTGGACAACTACAAGCCGCCTACCAGGCGATAAACCCGGGAGGAACTGTTCCCTATGCAGAGGTAAAGAAGGCAATCCTAGAACGCATAGGATTAGACAGTGGAAGTTATAGAACGAAGTTCAGACAGACAAAGTGTCAACATCAAGAGAATCCCTGCACGTGGTAGTACCAGGTACACCATGCAGGGGGGAAATGGTTACATCCCACGGAAACCACGAGAGAGGAAATGTTTGATACTATTATACTTGAACAGTATCTGAAAGCCCTTCCACCCAGCACACGGAATTGGGTCCGACAACACCCAGGGTTAACCAACAAGACCGCTATAGACCTTGCCTGTGCATATCATCGAGCCCCGGATTTTCGCAGTATCTCCACTAAACATCCAGCTCCTTCCCCTGCACGGCCAGGGCTAGCGAGGCCTATACACCCTCGAACCATGACAGTACCTAGCTCAGATCGGGCCCTCCCTACCTCCTCCGCAGCCCCGGGTCATCCAACAACTGGGCCCCAGTGTTACCATTGTTCTGAATGGGGACACATTGCCCGTAACTGTCCGTTAAAGAAACACACAGAGGAGCCAATGGAGATCGGTTTGATGAAAGGTCGAGTAATGTGGTCAGGAGGTAAGAGGCCTAAATATACTCTAAAGGTCTATCTGAATGACATGGAAAGGACAGCTCTAGTGGATTCTGGATGTAGCCAAAGTGTAATTCGACAGAGCCTGGTGCTGCCCGAACAATGGACCCCTCAAACCCAGGTTTTGATAGCCTGCGGCCATGGAGATCAACGGCTCTATCCAGTAGCTACGGTCCGTCTTAACTGGAAAGGGGAGGACGAGACCATCACTGTGGGGGTGATACCAAACCTGCGCGAGGAAATTATCCTAGGTACGGACTATATGAACTTTACCTCCCTTCTAGAAAAGGCCTGTCAAGAGCATGTAAACAACGCGTGGTGGGAAGAGGCACCCTTTGGAGCAAGCGAGATAGACGTAAGAAACCCGAGACACAAACTCAGCCGAAAACAGAAGAGAGAGCAACAACGGGAATATCAAAACTTCCGTACCCTTGGGAACATAGGTCCCACTCTACATACCGCCACAGTGTTTACAACCACAGGGGATTCCAGACAAGCACAGCATGATGACCCCACCCTGAAAAACGCCTGGCACCAGGCACTACACCCGGACGAACAGTCGGTAGGTCCCAAATTCACAATAGAAAACAATCGGTTATATAGAAGTAATCCCAACTCCAGGGAAAAAGCGTCTCAATTGGTAGTGCCCCGAACACATAGACAACAGGTCCTGCACTTAGCACATGGGGATAATGGGGAAGGACACATGGGGAGAGAGAAAACTGAGGCAGCAATATTACGGCAATTTTATTGTCCGGGGGTATTTGGGGATATTAGGAAACATTGTTCTGAATGGCCAAAGTGTCAACTCATGAATCCATCCCCTCATCGGCCAGCCCCCCCACAACCACTTCCTATTATTGAGATCCCTTTCACTAGCGTCGGGCTCGACATTGTAGGACCCCTGACTCCTTCGGTAAAAGGGCGCCAATATCTCCTTGTGTGGGTCGACTACGCGACACGGTATCCCGAGGCCATTCCTATCCCCAGCATGCATACGAAAACTCTTGAACAGGCAATGATCGAGTTTTTATCCCGTGTAGGGTTTCCAAAGGAAATTCTCACAGACCAGGGAACTCCGTTTATGTCACAGCTTATGGCCGAAGTATGTCATTCCCTAGGGGTCAAACAAATAAGAACCTCAGTATATCATCTCCAAACAGACGGATTAGTGGAACATTATAATAAGACTATTAAAACATTACTCCGCAAAAGCATTTCAGAAGCAGGGAAAGACTGGGAAAAGAAGCTACCATTGGTTCTCTATGCCATACGCACACATGTCCAGGCTTCTACAGGTCATAGCACCTTTGAGTTGCTATTTGGGAGACAGCCCCGTACACTCCTAGAAATGTTGGCAGAACAATGGGAGGAATCAGAGGAAGAGGTCAAGAACATTTTAATGTGGAGCAGAGAACTGAGGGAAAACCTTCATACGGTATGGGAAGAAGCCCATACCGCGTTAAGAGATGCCCAAAGTAACCAAAAGAGAATATACTACGCCAAAAGCTCCTATCGTTGTCTGAGTGTGGGAGACAAAGCGATGGTATTGCTGCCCAGTTGTGAAAACAAATTACTAGCCCGATGGCAAGGACCATACGAGATTATAGAACAGGTCACTCCTACCACGTATAGACTCCCAATACCTCAAGGTACCAGTCGGGAACAAATATACCATATTAATCTGTTAAAGAAATGGCACGAACCTGTAGATGAACACCCCGTCTTTTATATTGCAAAAGAACCAGATGAGGATATTCCCCTCCACCCCCTCCTGATTTCTTCACAAAATAAGGGTCCTACCCCGCAAATAAACACCACCCTTTCGGAAACTAACCATACTCAACTTAATATCCTTGTCAAGAACAATCTAGGCGTGCTCTCAAAGACACGGGGACGAACATCCTTAATATAACATGCTATTTGTACCAGTACCAACACGGTATCTCGACAACGTCCATACAGTATTCCCAGTGCTTTAAATGGGCCGGTACTGTCCGGTACTGAGTACCGGCACTTTTTTATTTTGAGAGGGAGAGTACCGGCATATCTCAAGAAAAACGTAATACTTTTAATTGGAGAGTACCGGCACTTCTCAGAAACAAGCAGGTACTCTGATAGAGAGTACCCGCACTTCTATTTTTCCATTTAAAGCACTGAGTATTCCTGAGGCAAAAAAACAAATCACAGAGCGAGAAGTAGAAGCTATGTTAGAAGCAGGTATCATAGAACCATCCACCAGTCCTTAGTGTTCCCCAGTGGTATTAGTGCCAAAACTGGATGGAAGCACCACATTCTGTGTTGACTTCAGACGGGTCAACGCCCTGTCTCTTTCTGACTCATACCCAATGCCTCGCATAGAGTCCTAGATCGGTTAGGTCAAGCCTGCTATATGTCCACCCTAGATTTAACAAAAGGGTATCGGCAAATCCTGTTATGTTCAGAAGATAAGGAAAATCTGGTCTTTATCACTTCACGGTTCTTCCATTCGGCCTCCATGGAGCCCCAGCCACCTTTCAAAGACTTATAGATAAGATACTTAGACCTTACCACCAGTATGCGGCTGCCTACAAGGATGACATAGTGGTCTACAGCCTAACATGGGAAGACCATCTAGAGCACTTAGAAAACATCTTACAGGCACTAAGAGAAGCCAACCTCACAGCTAATCCTGAGAAATGTAAATTGGGACACACAGTAATTAAATACTTGGGGTATATAATGGGAGAGGGACAAGTTAGACCACAGGTAGAGAAAATCCAGGCAATCACCCACATACTCCATCCCCGCCCAAAGAAGGATGTACAGGCATTCCTAGGACTCATAGGATACTATCGTCGGTTCATACCCCAATTCTCCACTATAGCCGGACCTCTTACAGACCAATTAAGGAAAGCATGTCCTAATAACTTACCCCCTCTCTCTGCTGTGGAAATACAGAGTTTTGAGACATTAAAAAACGCCTTAACATTCGGACCTGTGTTACGTTGTCCCAACTTCAATAAACCGTTTGTGATACAATCCGATGCCTCCGACATGGGATTAGACGCCGTACTGTCACAAGAACAAGAGGATGGGGCCCTACATCCCATTGTTTACATTAGTCGTAAATTCCTTCCTCGGGAACAACACTACCCCACCCTGGAAAAGGAATGTTTAGCTATCAAGTGGGCAGTGGAGTTCCTACGATATTATTTGACGGGGAGAACATTTAAATTGCTGACTGACCATGCACCTCTAACCTGGCTTGCCCGAAACAAAGACACCAATACTCGCGTACTCAGGTGGTTTCTCTCACTCCAGCCTTTTTCCTTCCAGATACAACATTCCCCGGGCAACCTCATGACGAACGCTGATTACTTGTCCCGTTATCCGAACTCAGAGCGCCTCTGTCAGTCGCTTGCTAGGGGGAGTGTCTGTGACGGCCGACGCGGTGCGGGCCGCCCATACCTTCGATTTGTGCTGGTGCTGCCGGGGATGGCCCGGTTCTGCAAGAGGTGGTAGTGAATCCCCAAAGACTTCCTGCATCGAAGGAGGAGCCTGGAGGTTGGAGCGCGGGGACGAGAACAGCTAAAAAAACGGCAGAAGAGAAAGAAGAGGAGGCCGGCGGCGGCTTAACCAGGAGCAGCGCTGGAGGACGAGACGGCGAAAGAAGACGGACTCCAAGAGGAGAGAGTGAGAACAACGTTGCGGAAACCGCGGCAACCCAGGAGGCGCAATGCGGGATTACCAGCCACGCTTCAGGAGAAGCGTGGCAGACTCAGGTGCATCCTGGGACCGCTTAATGGGAACGAGGGCAGTTGGGAGAGTGGAAGAAGGGGACTAGGAACCAAGGGGAAGTGGGGAAGACAAACGGGGGAAGAGCGGGAAGGTAACAACGAGGAAGAAGTGGTAGAGGGAGACCGCATACAAAACCGGATACAAAAAAACCTGAGGGCAGTAGACAGGACACAGGTATACTTCCAAAGAAGCCAAAAAAACAGATATAAAGGGGCAGAATGGTATAAAGGAAGAAAAGAGACAGAGACAAGAATCCAGAGGCCTCAAAGACAGAGAGACCCAAAACAATGTAAGAAGAGTAAGAGAGGAGAAGAACCAAGAAAAGGAAGGGTATACAGGAACCTTGACAGAAAACAGAATTCTATAACCTACGACAGAGAAAGTGTCAGTGGAAGAGAAGTAACAGAAGAAGGCATCAGACAAGAAGGAGAGAGAAAATCCCTTCAGAGCAAGAGAGCAGGAAGAGAGCAAAATAGGGAAAGAAAAGAACCAAAACGATAAAGGGACTTACCGATATCTTATCTTGTTCTTTTCCCACATGCGCTTCCTGGGAGACCTGCAAAAGAGAAAACCAAAGAAGAGGTAAAAGTCCAGTAGAAGGAAAACCAAAGAGGGAACAACACAAGAAAGACACTTATACGTCACGCCAGTTATTCAAAAACCTAATAAATCACATCTGCACTCACAAAATAACTTTTCTCTTCGTGTAGTCATTGACCTACCTCGGTCACAGAGGCCGTCACTTTAGATCTTTTAGAAGTCATGGGAGGAAGGCGGGGGAATGTGGGGTCTATTATGAAGATGATTAGTAATGTTGAGTGGTGTGCACCTTTCATTTCTAAGGCACAAGCTGGAATTCCAGGATTTGCAGTTGCTGCATGTGGGGTGTTTCCGATAGAAAAATTATGTTTATCTGAAACTCAGTAAGCGTGTTGCCTATACACTTCTATTATAGCCAGAGCTTAAATCAATTTGTGTGCTTCATCACTATAGCACTTGGCCTAGATTTATGGGTTGCACTGTTACGCGGTTCCTACAAATGTATTAGGTCTGTGTATTATGTCAACAAAACTTCACAATATAGAGACTTAGGGACTAATTTAGGGTTGGATATCCCATCCACCGCATTGTGATGTCCATAGGATATAATGGAATCGTTAGACGGTGGACAGGATATCCTTCATGTTTGTGGCGGAGTAACCCCACCTGCCAAACTCTAAATAAGGCCCTTAGTCTACCTATATAATCAGTAAATATTGGTTTGTTTTGGCTAGCTCACAGTACCACATCTAAACCCATAACCTTTCCAGGGTACTAGATGTTTACTGGTAATCTCGAACATGACCACTCTGATCCCAAGAAATTTGTGGAAACAGATCTAATCATTACATTTTGCATGCCCAATGTATCAACAGGAAAAGATCATTGAAGAGATCTTATTCTTGTAATAAAAACATGAGCTGCAATGATCAAGAAGATGAGACACAATGTTATAGTAAACATTATTAGAATGGTAAACAAAACTAACAATTCAACCATGTTAATCATTACTAATGTTACTCTTATCTTTCACTAACGCCTAGCCCACTGGAATTGGATAGCCAAATTATGAGGCAAGGTTGAGAAAATTATGTGGCAAAAAAGCCAAATTATTGGGGCAATGCAGCACAATTTATGATAGTTTTACTTCTTTACGTTGTAATTTTTACACTTGTTAACACTGTCTGGACATTGTGTTCACCTCATTAGCTCCACGTAAGACCCAAATACAGCAATAAGTAACAAAAGGTGAAAGTAAAGCTTTGCTAAGGGCCTTTCACTGCGTGGCAGCATGCGTTACTCTGTTTGTATTAACTTTTTAACCTCTTGATCTAGAAACATTTTTTTAATTAAACTGTGCAGATTATGCAGAAAATGATGGATTAAGTGTCAAATCTAAAATTATCCAAAAAACGTAGTGGCTGCACAATCACATAATTCCAGTGGCCCTGCTAATACCTATCCACTAAAGAGAGCATAGCGGGATTACCCTCTGCCAGACCTGTTGGGATGGTCTAACCCCAATGTCTTGGTATTATGCGTCAGGACGCCGGCCTCAGGATGAAGATCGGAGTCAGCAGGGCTGCCTCAGTAACAGAGCACAGTGGTTCCATGATGACCTCAGCATGAAGTGCTCCTCTCCCAGAGATTAGCATGGACGGTATTTATAAAATAAAACACTATCCTTATCAGACTGTGGCAGAGGTGCAGAGCAGCTTAAAAGAGTTGTCTCCGACGAGCACAGAAAATAAAACAAGGGCATCGAATTCTGATTGTACGACCCTGGAACTAAATGTGTAGACTATAGAGTAACAGTGCCTACCAAGAATAAATACTTGTGTGTCACACATTAAAGAAACACAGGTAAAAGTCACTAAAAAACTATGTCAGGTTAGAAAGAAATTCAAAATGGAAACTAAGCAAAGGTCTTACAACAGCGTGGGCACTTGGGGGCACTTCACAATTTTATGGGGCTCCCACAGACCTTTTTAATGGTGCTGAAGTGGATTTAATAATTTTGTAAACTGAATGGATTTAACTTGAAAAGTGCAAAAACCAGTGCAAAAACATTTTGTGGTCGATAGTCTTGTTTAGAAGTTGCAAGCATGAAAATGAAATAACGTATTGTACTGACTTAAGTTAGCCTAACTACTGATGCCATATTAACATTGATTTTACAATAACATTGAAAGGCTTATTTTTCATGTTGAAGTGTGGTTTTGCACTAGAAGATTTTTCTCTCTCACTGCAGATACTGTAACTTTTCAGAAGCCGTCCGTTAGTTAGTGAATAGGCATTTGTTATGTATTAGACAACTGATAGGTTTTCACAGGAGGTGAGGAGATGGCAGGAAATAAGACTCATGGGAACAACTGCTTGAACCGCAAGATGTGGACAAAGTAGCTTTTCAAGGACTTATTTCTGTGGTCTGTTCTGAATAAGTGAGAACCTAAGGAGTTTACCTGCTCCTAGGTTTTTCTGACACTGAAAATGGGGAATGTCACAGGTGGTTCATATGTACTTGTCCAGATTTATATTAGAATGTGCTCTTAAAGTAGGTTCAGACATTCAGACGCCGGGATTCTCTGTACTTTTACTTCTTTCACTGAGATCCATAGGGTCATATCTCTTCAGGAGTGATTTCCTTTAAATCTATTTTTCCTTTTAAAAAGCTGTCTGCTGACTTATAGTTGTGAATACAGCTTGAATATTCTTTTGCTTAAAATAATTGTTTTCTGCTTAAGCATCTTATTCTTTCATCAGAACTCTTTAATGGGTGTCTGAGCTGACATCTTTATCTTAACATTGCTGTCTTAGGGCTTGATTTAGAGTTTGGCAGATGGGGTTACTCCATCACAAATGTGACGAATATCCCGTCTGCCCTATTACAATCCCATTATATCCTAAGGGAATTACAGTACGGCGGACAGGATATACCTCACATTTGTGATGGAGCTAACCCACCCGGCAAACTCTAAATCAGGCCCTTAATCCTTAAATTAGATTAGAAAAATCATTTTATGCAACACGCTAACATTATTGTTACAATTTTACTTGTAATTTCTACTAAATTGGTAGTTTACCTTGTTTTGACATACCGATTAATGGATTATTCATATCTGTAAAAATCATGACTAAATACTAATATTTTCTGAATTAAGTAATTGGAACTTAATTGAATTGTTAAGAAAACTCTCTAACTCACAACATTTATTGACTAGTACCAAAGTCTGATGAGTTTGTTGTCAATGAAGGATTGATGTAAATGATTTCTCCTTTTAAATTCTCTTTGTCAGCGAACAAAGGTCAATACGACCAGTGGCACCGGTTATTTATTGACTATACCTGAAGATTAAGGTGCAAAGATGCTGCAGCGTCAATTGGTAGCAAGAGAACGGTTAATGTCGCAAGAAAGAAAGGAGCTGAAATAAATTACCCAAGTTCAGATTTGTCCATGTCCTTTAAGCCCAAAGCCCAAACTTGAAGACTGAACGAGTTCACAGTTCTGAAAGTGGTTGTGGTGGTGGAGGTATGAGTATCAATAGAGTTTATATTGAACTTATGATATTGTGCTGAAGTTATGTGTCTTTAGTTTTGATAAAGTTTATTGTTTAGTTGTGAGGATGCCCTTGATGTTTAAGTTGTTATCGGACTTGAAATAGTCTAAGATCCTGGGATAGTTAAAATACAGAAATAATAAAACGTGGTAATACTTGTCTGCTAAGGTTTCCTGGTGCCAGTTCCTGAGGTACTATCGTCAACACAACTGAGATGGGTATAATAACAAATTGTACGGAATGTACTAATAGTGATTAGTGTTAGTAGAACCTATTTGTGAAAAAGGAAAGCTATATTGGTCAGGGTGATTTCCCGTTGGTCGGAATTTCATCTGTGTGTATGTGAGAGTCAAAAGGTACTATTTCCAATTGTTTCATGGATGAATAAACTACTTTGAATGCTTTTTGTGGCACAGACAAGAGATACTTGTTTATTGGGCTTGCTTAAAATTGAGGAGTGTAATGCACAAGAAAACTGCAAAGAGGGGTGAAAAGCTGCGCAGAGTGAGGATTATGTCAGAGGGTGCTGCACTGGGATAGATCAGTTGGTGCAAAGTGCCGTGATGGGATTGGTTGGTGAATCATCAGGTGCTGTACTGAGGTAGACTCATGAAGAAGGATTGTGTTCGGATTGGAAGTGAATACTGATCTGTGAACTGATTAAAACATTGACATTTATTGAATCAATATTTGCTCATGTATTATTGAATTTCTGCAATCATGAAATGCTTTAAATACCTTAGAGAGTTAATAAGAGGTGATGTTTGAGTCTCTGTCTGTGAGGATGGGGAGCTCAGTCCACCAGAGGATATGCCAGGTCATTCATTATATGGCAACAAACCTAGGGCTTCATACATGTTTTAGGCTTCATCAGTGGCACAAGATCGCTGAAAAGGAAGGGCCATTAATGTTTCCACAATAGGGTACTCTTGATTTAAAGATTACAAAAAATGTAATGGAAAAGCTTTATGAATTGAAACCACCCCGTAGACCCACACAATAAGAAGCATTAAGGGCCAGATGTATGAAACTTTTTTGCATTCGCAAACGGTGCAAATCGCAAAATTTGGCCGTTTGCGAATGCAAAAACGTGGTCTGCGATGCATGAAAGGCATTCGCAGACCAAAAATAAGAAATCACAAAAATTGCGATTTTTTGCGTCGCGACCTGGTTTTGTGAGTCGCATTTTGCGATTTGGTATTTCCAGTAGGAAATTATGAGGCGCAAAATGCAATTCGCAAAATCCAAGTCGCATTTCGATGCATCAAAAAATCGCAAATTGCGATTTTTCGCAGAATGGCATTTTGCACATGCAAAATACCACTAAGTGAAACCAGGTGGTAACCAGGTGCAACCTTTATAAAGAGGCCCAGAATGCCTCAGACTCTTTTCCACAATGGATGCACTCTACGTCATGGCGAGGAGGATGAGGATCTTGGCAGGTTGGACGAGAGGGAGGAGGAGACAGGAGCGCATTTTCAGAGTGCGCATTACACTTTTTAACCAGACAGAGGAGGAAATATTTGAGAGGTATAGGTTGAACTCAGCCATGATACTTGATCTGATAGCTGAGCTACAACCCATACTGCAGTGCAGAACACAAAGGACTCACAGCATACCCACCCATGTGCAGGTATTATGCTCCCTCCACCTACTCGCCTCAGGGAGCTATCAAGGGTTCATAGCAGCAGCTGGAGGTGTATCACAGAGTGCCCTCTCTAGATTTTTCAATGCATTTATCAACGCCATGCTGAGCAGGATACACCAGTACATCAGATTCCCCTAAACCCCCCAGGATATACAGCAGACAAAAATAGATTTTTACCAGATA
This sequence comes from Pleurodeles waltl, assembly GCF_031143425.1. Taxonomy (NCBI): domain Eukaryota; kingdom Metazoa; phylum Chordata; class Amphibia; order Caudata; family Salamandridae; genus Pleurodeles; species Pleurodeles waltl. Next base: position 388,790,549 of record NC_090436.1, on the reverse strand, counting down.
GCACAGTTCCCCCACGTCCTAGGTGGCATAGATGGGACACATGTTGCAATCTGTCCACCATCAGCCACAGAGTATGTGCACCGCAACCGTAAATACCAACATTCAATTAATATACAGGTGATTTGCAATGCCTCCTACATCATTACTGACCTCGTGGCCAGGTACCCAGGCAGCACCCATGATTCGTACATCTTTCGCCATAGCGGCATTCACACAAGACTGCTAGCTGGGGAGTTTGGAGAAGGATATCTACTAGGTATTGTCCCTCTGTACAATGGCGCATTTATGGTGTGCTGATGTCAGATGGCTCAGTTACTCATCATACTCTCTGTCCCTTCCAGGAGACAGTGCCTATGCAGTGCGCACCTACATGATGACGCCCTACCTCAATCCTGCAACACCTGCTGAACGGAGATACAATGCAGCACACAGGGCGACCCGCAACGTGGCGGAGCGCACCTTTGGACTGCTGAAGAGTCGCTTCCGGTGCATCCACAAAAGTGGAGGGGCACTACAGTACATCCCAGAGACCACATGTAGAATAGTGGCTACTTGTGCAATCTTGCACAATATAGCTACCACCAGGGGCATACCTGTAGAAATATGTGATACTGAATCTGATGAGGATGATGATCCCATACCACCCCTACAGCCAGCAGACAGGACCAGTGCAGCAGAGGGAAGGCAAAGGCGTGCTGGCATCACACAAAACCATTTCTGATGTAAGTATGAATAAGACAAATGCACTGACAAATGTACCTGTAGTGAAGTAAATTTATTACCTTAATGTCAGGTAATGTCAGTCCAACGAATAGCAACAAAAGTGTGTTAAAAAATAGAAACAATAGAAGTTCAGAGTAATGCACTATTACGTCATAGTGCACTCATTACCACTCTGGCAGCTACAGTTACTTCTTGCGGCCACGCACACCACTCGGGTGCCCAGTTGCCTCACTGGCACCTCGATTGTCTGCCTCAGTGGCAGTGCTGTGCCTGGCACTGCGTCGTCTGGTGTCCATTGCGGGTACAGCTAGGCTGCTGAGGCTGGAAGTGTCCTCCGTGTCCCCCAGTCCAAGCTCACTAGGTGTGGCTGACCTCTGTCCCATGATGTTGTCAATCACATTTGTGATTTGGACAAGTCCATGAGCCACATCCCTGCTGCTGTGTGCTGCCTCCACCTGTGCAGCCACTGCACAACGTGCAATCAGTGAGGTTGAATTAGCTAGGCTGTTGACAGAGCGACAGAATCCCCCGAACATGTTCATGAATCGTCGCTCCTGCCTGCGGTGGCTCACCCTGTCATGGCGCAGCTCCTGGCATAGTTCCCGCACAGCAGAAGTGAGCTCCCTTGTGTCCTGCGATGCCTGCACCTGTCCCTCATGCAGCTGTTCTATATTCGCATTCAGGCACTCCAGCTGGCAATGCAGGCCCCCCATGTTGGCATTATGTTGCTGCATTTGTTTCTGTAAACCAGTGATCTTTTTGTTCTGTAGGTGCTGCTGCTGCAACATAGCTGCTTCCAGCCCACCAAAGAAGGAGGGACCCTTACCTGCCTCATTCGCCTGTGCACCGGCATTTGTCGCCATCCTGCGGGGTGCTGTGGTCTGCTGAAAACTGACCTCCTGCATTTGGGTGCGCATGCCAGTTGGGGATGGTGTAGGTGGCCCTTCCTGCTGCTCATCCGAGTCCTGACTGAGCTCTGGCAGTGCCCTGGGCCTGCGTCGGAGTGGCACAATGGTGAGAGACCCACTCGTGTTTGAGTCTGAGGCTGGATGGGTGTCAGTCTCCCCTAAGCTGGCACATGATGTGGCTGCTAGGCCTGGCCCACCTGCAACGACAATATGCAGCATGTCAGTTATGTTTGTTGCGAGTAAGGGCACACATTGGTAATAAAGGTACAGGTACTTCTCTTCACTGTGTTGTGGGTGTTGTGTTCCTCTGGGTGTCACTCTACTTAATTAGATTGTATGTGCTACTTTCAGCTCTGAGTTGTGGACTGCGACTCCCATAATGCATTGATGTGCTGCTTCTAAGATATGGAATGGACTACTTCTCACAATGTTTTATATTACTTGCTAATTCCTAAGGGGCTTTTGTGCATACACATATGGGGTTACAATTCAATATTGCACTTACCTTTGCTGGTACTTGGTGTGCCGGAGGTGTCTATCTCTGTGACCCCACTCACTGCTTCAGGGAGGAGTGTGGACTCCACTAGGTCCTCTAACGGGGTGGATGGTGACTCTGTGGGTGGACCGCCTCCTGTGCTCCTGGCCTCCTGCAGTCTTCTTGCCACCCTCTCCGTTGACCGAGTGCTGTGCCACTCCAATAGCGCAGATCTTAGTTTGTATATCTGCCCAGAGTCTCCTTTTCTCACTCTCCGGCACCTGGAGTGAGCTTTTACCAAAAAGGCGGTCATGGCTCCTGACCACCTCCTCTGTCAGCACCTCCAGCTCTTGCTTGCTAAATTTGAGCTTCCGCTTTCTTTCTCCCTTCTCCTTTCCTTGGGCTGAGGTGTCCATGGTTGTTCAGGTGTGCTGCCTCCTTCAGAGTGTTGCTCAGTGTGGCTGGGCTGCTCTCTCTGGATGCTGGTTTGGGTATGGCACCTGAAACTGCCTGGGATGACTCACTTCCTGCTTGTAATGTCATCAGGCTCCTCCAGGTGTGCTTTCTCGAAATTTCTCACAATTTGCGATTTTCAATTACCAAATCGCAATTTGCAAAAATGCAAATTGCGATTCGGTAATTGGGCCTCGCAAACCACAAATAGCGATTTTTAAGAAATCGCTAATTCTGAATCTCAATTATGATACATGACCTGTTGCGACTCGGAAATAGCGATTTCTTAAAAATCGCTAATTGCGATTCGCAAGGCGATTTCTTCATACATCTGGCCCTAAATGCTTTGGAGCAAGGAGCTCAGACCAAAAAGAAAGAAACGCACCAGAATAGTGCAAAGAGAGCAGCATGCAATTATGCTGATGTTGAATGGGATGAAGAAGAACAGAGATCGAGGAAATGTGTAGATGAGGGAGCTAGAGTGTACCCATCAATAACAACAGAAAAGCTTAGAAAGAATTGAAAGCAAGTAAATGAAGATGAGGAGTCTGCAAGGAAAGCTGTTACTGAGAGTATTCTGGTTCAGAAAGTGTTACAATCACTAGTGATATAGGGGGTCATTCCGACCCCGGCGGTCAAGGACCGCCGGGGCCGGGGTCGGCGGTAGCACCGCCAACAGGCTGGCGGTGCACCGCCGGGCATTCTGACCGCGGCGGTACATCCGCGGCCAGAAACGGAAAGTCGGCGGTGTACCGCCGACTTTCCGCTGCCCGTGGGAATCCGCCATGGCGCCGCAGCTTGCTGCACCGCCATGGGGATTCCGACCCCCTCACCGCTATCCTGTTCCTGGCGGTTTCGACCGCCAGGAACAGGATGGCGGTGAGGGGTGTCGTGGGGCCCCCGGAAGAGGGCCCCACAAAGAATTTCAGTGTCTGCTGAGCAGACATTGAAATTCGCGACGGGTGCAACTGCACCCGTCGCACCTTCCCACTCCGCCGGCTCCATTCGGAGCCAGCTTCCTCGTGGGAAGGAGTTTCCCGCTGGGCTGGCGGGCGGCCTTCTGGGGAAACCAGAATCACCGCAGCGGTCTTCAGACCGCGGAGCGGTGTTCTGTCGGGGGAACTCTGGCGGGCGGCCTCCGCCGCCCGCCAGAGTTAGAATGACCCCCATAGTGGCTACTGCCCCTTTTGACCCGAATAGGATTCAGACTGGGTGAGCACCTCCAACAGTCTTTATTACAATTGCACCTGTTGAACTAGCCGCTGCTGTAATTGCTCCAGGTGTTACAGCTTCAATTGTGATTGTTCCTGCACCAGTATCACAGGTCATATTAGTTCAGACATTAGCAATTCCCGTTGCAACTGCACCAACCAATACTCTGCAAACTCCTGTTGTTGCTGGAGCTGTAGGAGGAGTAGCTACAACAAGTTTGTCCCGATGTTGCACAATTCACAGATTGTTGCCTGGACTCCACCACAGATTGTTCAATCATTAAGAGAAGGGAGGAGAATTGTTTTTACAACATTAATTGCACAAGGAGAACCAGGACCAATGGATGATGGAATTTTCCCCTTTGGTTCGCGGAATCTCCTGATAATAAAGTAACAGGAGACTCAAAGAGACCATCTACTAGTCAGAAAAAGGTTATACCTCTTGATGTACCAAAACTGAAAGTGGAATTGAAGGAGATTATTAGGGGATATTTAGCTATTTCACATTTGAATTAATCAGGCATGATTGATGAGCTGATATACCTGAGTAAGAAAATCATAAGACTTGCAGCTGCAAATAAACTGCAAAAACAACAAGATGATGGATGGAATGCTTGAAATAATCCAAGCCACTGCCAGCATCCCAATCCATCATTCTTTTCCTACCATGCCACCTCAGTCTGGACCAAGCCATATGCAAATCAGTCTTTCCCTTACACCTCATGGGAACAGCCCAGCCCAAAATGTCAGGCCAAGTCCTCCCTGGACTGGGACACAAGCAACCCAGGACCGGATTCACTCTTATTAGGGATCTTCAACTAAGTATAGCTTGGTTCCAGTGGCACAGTGAGCACGGGTTCCACGTCTGGGCATACATGTCACAGGTAGGGCATTTACAATGAAGTGATGGATGAAATGCCTCAATCAAACTCAGCTACCAGCAATTCTTTGGGCAGCATCCCATTACATTGTTTTTCGCGCACCATGCCACGTCATTTTGGACCGAGGCGTATGCAAATCAGTCCTAACCCTTTGATGTATTGGGATGTGCCCCTGAGTGACTGCCAGTGGCTGAGATTAATTCAAGCATTTAATACATCATCTTGTGGTTGCAGTTGATGTCCTAAATGTGGGTCCCGTGCTCACTGTACCACTTGAATCAAGTTATATCTGGCTGAAGAGGCCATAATAATGGTGAAACCAGTCATAGGTTGCTGTTTTCTGGTTCACGGAGGATCTGGCGTGGCAGTTTGGGCTAGACTGTTCCCATTGGAGCAGGGTCAAGACTGATTTGCATATGGCTGGGTCCAAACGCAGGTGGCATGGTGGGCAAAAATCAATGGATTGGGCTGCGGCCTGAGGGATTGCTGGTGGCTGAGATTAATTCAAGCATTCCATCCACTACCTTGTTGTTCTAACACATGATTTACTGGCAGAATTGTCAGGTAAATCTGAAGTAGATCTCTCCAAGGGTATTCCTTTACAGAAAAGTTTCAGGGAACAGTTCAATGATAAAGCCATTGTGACCATGCGATCCTCAGGAATGAGATTTCACATTGGTGAACTGAAGTAGTACATTCAGAAATGGAGCAATTTTGACAGATTAGAGAGTAAATGGACGAAGAAACAAGAGAAGAAAAATTACAATCAGATACTACAGAAGAAAATGGTAATCCACAACCAATATCCCCAGTTAAGGATGAGGCTCTAACCTTCCATATGAGAGATACCAGGTGGAGGATATGTTCATGTACGATGCAGCAGAGGTGATCTTGCAACATTCACAAACAACTTTCCAAAATTGAGAGAGAATCCTGCCCAGTGGTGTACCCCAGTTGACAGCCTTCTGAAGATTTCAAATGTGTTGTTTGCAGATTTGAACATCTTCTTTAACACTGTGATACAGAGTGATTTTTGGACTAAATATAAGATAGTTGTGCAATTGCTACATACAGAGCCACCAAAAGATATACATACCTGTGCACCCACACCTATAGTGATGACAAAATACAATGAGGTGATTACCTTTTTTAAGGGAAATGTTCCATTGAGGGACATTGATTGGTTAGAGATCAATAGAATCACTCAGGAAGCTAAAAAGTCAGTTCATGCTTATTATGAACAATAGTTGCAGGTGTTTAAACAGCAAACTGGACAAGAAAGTCCTGAAAGGAAGATATGGGAAGTTTTGTATCACATTTCGTTCTTCAGTTGCAACCAGAAATTAGCATGCACATACAACAGAATGTGATCTGTTAGCAGACAGAGGCTTTAGATGAGATCCTGAGGTATGCAAAATACTGTAGTGATGAGCATGAGTTTTGTATTTCAATAGAACCACTCAAGGAGCTATAGAGTCAGTTCAAGCTTATGAACAATTGTTGCACGTGGTTAAACAGCTAACTGGACAAGAAAGTCTCGAAGAGGGAGGTATGGAAAATTTTGAATCACAGTTTGTTGTTCGGATGAAAACAGAAATTAGCATGCACTTACATCAGAATGTGATCTGTTAGCAGGCAGAGCCTTTAGATGTGTTCCTGAGGTATGCAAAATACTGTAGTGATGAGCAAGAGATGAAGCAGAAGAGGTCTAAAGAAAACATTATGTTGGTGCAAACAAAGTTGGCTCAGAAAGGATTTCAGAATCAGCCATATGGAGGATATGTTGGTGGAATGAACGGTTTCAGACTGGAGGTCAAATGGCACAAGGCGGTGATGGTGTTTCACAAGGTAGAGGTCAAGATGTTCCAACTGATCTTAACACCTTGTGACTATTGCAATAAGCTCAGGCTTTGGAAGAGGGAGTGTAGTCAGAATCCTAACCAAGTAAGTGGTGACGGGCAAATGCAAGGTTCCAATCAAATACAGATTCAAACCATTCCAGTTCTGATCCCAATTCAGTGAATGCAGACACCAAATCAGTCACAAATCCCTATGATGCAGATCTTGCAAGCTCCAATGGCCCCACATAACAAGGGTAATCCCAGATTTAAAATGAACCAAGTACCTAGAACAAATTCGAATCCTTTCCAAAATCAGAACCCATTTCAGCAGTTTCCCATGTGTGAGAATGAGAGCTTTGATTCCAGTAATTCACAATGACAGTGCCTGAGGGGAGAGGAAGATAGCGTACTTGGCGCAGTCTTGGAGATAGACCAGAGTGGACCATTTATAGAAGGAGAGGTAAATGGCCATCAAGTGTTGTTTCTTATAGACATAGCGGCTTCCCATTCCACTGTTAGAACAGCAGACGTCTCAGGCCTACCCCTCTCAGGAAAGAAGATCCAAGTTGCAGGTGTCATAAATAAGCAAATGACCAACCCTGTTTTGACGAAGGTTCCAGTAAAAATGGGTTCCTTTAAGGAAGCTCATCAAATTGGTGTGTGTGACTTAAGTCCTGTAAATCAAATAGGGAGCGGTTTTTGTTCAAGTTAAATTGCACAACTTACTGCACAGCTTGTGGTGTTGAGTTTCAAACACACAATGAAGATGTTGAATTCAAAATGGCAAGACAGGAAACAGTTGTTGGATTGTACCCTGTAAGAGTGGTAGAGGATTTACCTCTCGATTTATAAGATACTGTAAAATCAGAAATATGAGATTTTTGAGGAAGAAACATCAGACTAATCAAGGGCATAGAAATAGTCTGCAATACTATAATTCTGAGAACACCACCATGTGATTTTACACCTGAAACAGTGGCTGTAATCACTCCAGTGATTGAGACGATCTTAAAACAAGGAATACTGAGAGAAAATGTTAGAAGTCCTTGCAATTCACCGATTATGGGTTTACAGAAGCCTAACAGCAAGCAAGGAATTGTACAGTATCTTCAAAATATTAACAATATCGCAGTTCAATGTTGTACTGTGGTACCAAATCCATCTACAATACTATTTCAGATTTCCTGTGATGCTGAGTTGTTTACTATTGTGGATCTCTGGTGGGCTTTTTTCTCTATCCCATTGCATAAGGACAGTGAATTCTTGTTCTCCTTTGTATTCAGAGAGAGAGTTTTGGCATGGTGCTAAGTTTCAAAAGGATATACAAAAAGCACTTCAATCATTAATCAGATCTTGAAAAATAGTCTTGAGACATTGCAAAAGCCATGCAATTCAATTCTTGTGCAATACATTGATGATCTACTGATGGTGTCACGAACACAAGAAATTTGTAAACAAGATATGATTGCTCTTTTGAATCATTTGGTTCAGAACGAACACAAGGTGTCCCCTAGCAAACTGTAATACTGCCACAAAGAGGTCGTATATTTAGGACATCTCATTTAAAAAGGAATGAGAAAGCTGCCACAAGAAAGAATCATAACAATGTTAAAAATGAATCCACCCAGAACACAGAGAGAGGTCAGAATGTTCTTGGAAATGGTGGGCTACTGTGGACAGTGGATACCTAACTGTTACCTAGTGGTCAAGCTTTTACTGAGGCTGACACACAAGGATGTGCCTGATCCACTTCCATGGAATTACAATTGCTTAAAAGCATTCCTAGAGCTGAGAGAAAATCTCTGTCTCCACCCCCTACCCAGGGGAATATCTGATTACAGTAAAATAATCACATTGTTTTGCAGTGAGAGGGAGGGCTGCGCTCTCTCAGTGCTTATTCAATTACTTGGAGACTATTGAAGACCTGTGGCATATTTTTCAACTACTCTTCTCCCTTCTGGCCGCAGGACTGCCTGCATGCCTTAAAGCAGTTGCCGTGGTTGGTGTCAGTATTGAGAGAAACAAGAGCATAGTGATGGGACAGCCTCCTATAGTGATGGTCCCTGGCTGTAGAAACTTTGCTCACTCACACTAAGACCCAATATTTGACAAACAGTGGACTTATAAAGCATGAAGAATTGATTCTTCCATCAGAAAATGTGGTATTAAAACCGTGTTGAATTCCTAATCAAGCTACATTGTTATTATTGCCTGAAAATTAAATTGATGGGGAAGAGGTTCAGCATGACGATCTTGATGTTACGGATTTAAGCAAAAAGCAGAGACCTGACATTAAAGATGAACCCCTTGATGAGCCTGACTATGTAATTTTTTGTTGACAGCTCATGTCTAAAAGATAATGAGGGAAACTTGAGACTAGCCTACGTTGCTTGTATAATTCAAGATGTGGTGGAAGCCTCCTACCTTCGAGGTGTTACCTGCATAAGTGTCTGAGTTGATCACCATTACACAAGCCTGCTATCTTTCAGCACAATTGTGAGTGTCTATATTCACAGATAGTATGGCTTTGGTGTGGTCCATGGATTTGGACAGTTATGGTCACAAAGGGGATTCATGACTTTATCTGGATCTCCGATTTGGAATGGGAAATATGTGATGAGACTGCTGAAAGGATTACAATTGCCACATGAAAGTGCAGTAGTTAAATGCACAGCTCACAGAAGCGGAAATTACTATGTCACTATTGGAAACAGATAAAGCCGACAAAGTTGTTCAGTATTGTACGATTTTGGCATTCGCGTTTAATAAAGAATATAGAAGTGAACCTGATAGGGACACCACCTTTCAATGCTTTTGTCAGTAGCTAATACATGGGAAGAAATCAAAAGGTTGCAGGAAGAAGTTTCAGAGGCAGGGCAGTAAGAATTGATCAGAGCAGGATATGTTAAAAATGCCAATGACATTTGGGCTTCAGCTGATGGATGACCCGAGTTGCCGGACAGTTTATTTCCTGGTACTCAACATTTTCATGGCCCTGCACACATCAGAAGGGATGCATTGGTAAAAACATTCAGGACAAACTGGTTTAATTCCGGATTTAGAGTTTTAGCTGAGAAATTATGTGATAGATTTGTGTAGTTTCTGCAGATGAATGTAGGGAGCCACATAGGAAGATCAGGATGACCCTTTAAAAAGATGCAGTTGGATTTTATCAAAATGTCTGTTTGTAACAGGCTTAGATCTATCCTGGTTTTAGTGTTCCTTTTCTCCTGATGGGTGGAAGTTTACTCAAAACTGAGAAATGACAGTCTCACAGTTACATGAACTCATACTGAGGTTTGGATTTCAGATTTGTCTGGAGTCAGACCGATGGACCCACTTTAAAAATGAGGTCCTAAAAATGCTGTGTTTGGCACTTGAAGTGGAACAGAGGCTGCATTGAAGCTATCGTCCCGAAGCTTCAGGTATAGTTGAAGAGCTCATGGGATGCTGAAATCAAGCTTAGCCAAAGTCTGCACATCTACTTCATTGAAATGGCCAGATACTTTGATGAGTCTCCAAAGCACTCCTGAAAGAAGGACAGGATTAGCGCCCCTTGTAATACTCATGGAATGAGCTTTGCAACTGCCTGCTGTGCCTGCATAAATGTCACAGATGACAGAATCCTCGATTTTTGCAAGGGGTTAGCAATGTGGCACATTCTGTTTCTCTCCAAGTTGGACATGTCACTGTCACTCTAAGCCAGGAGCAGTGTCACCACATTAACTCCGGTGACTGGATCCTACTCAAAAAGCATGTTCGAAAATCTTGCTTAGAGCCAAGGTGGAAAGGATCTTACCAAGTGATTCTAATCACTAACACTGTTGTGTCGTCTGCTATTGATATTACTCAGACAGACTTGTCCTGGTTATATCATGGACAAACACAGCTACGTTCCATCATGCAGCTGGGTTGGACATTACAGACGCTGAAAAATGGCTGCATCCCATGGAAGTATATTAACGGGAGTGAATTATTTACTGCTTTTAATCTTTCTGTGGAACAACAGACAATGGCTAAAAGGAAAGCTAGTTTCACCATGCTTCACATGGAGAAGTTAGACAAGTTGCCCTTCACGGTAGCAGAGAGTCCTTCAACTATTTGGCTCTAACATGGCATAACTAACTTGCCTATTTCAACCTTTCGTTTCTCACATTGCTTGAAACATTTGCAGTGGACAAGTTCGAGCAACTAGGCGATAGCTATATTAAGGAAGAGTGGGGGCTCCCCTTTGATTATAAATGTTTAAACAGCGAAACAGAGGTTTTTCTGAGCTGAAGCAAATGTGATACTACTGTTAGTCATTCAATGATATGTAAGCAGGTGTCCCTTCACGGCCTTTGCAATGGGGGGGTCGCAAACTTAGCCTGTTTTCTGAAGGGTACTCCCGTCCCTTTGATTAGACCGGTACTTTATGTACTTGCCAATGGAAGTTATGTGGTACTGAGCCATCAAAGTTGTTGCGGCATGCGACCAGGAATTGCCTACGAAATCTCAGTCTCGAAGATCGTTACGTGTTGCGGACATGTTTTATTCCCCCCACACGAGAGATAAAAGTATCTGACATGTGACCCCACAAAGATACTATTAATGTAAATTATGACAAGCTGAGCAGACTAAAGGCGCTATTGTTTCAAAAACAGGTCACGTTGACATCCGCTAGAGAGACGTATGCTCTCCAGATAGCGAGATCATCAGCCGAGAGACAATCCATATTAAATACCAACTTCCCCAAGCACTTTTGAGAACTGGTATCCAGAATGTTCAATGCTTCAAGCACTGTTGGGATTGTCCATTTCTTTGTCGAGCCTGGTTTCGTGTCCATCTTCCAGACTGTTTTCAGAGTCATCCCATCAGCCATCCATTCACTCTTTTCAAGCGTGTTTGGTGGTTTTCCGATTATTTTGGCATTGATTGGCGGACTACTACTGCTTTTTCTTCTGATTCGCAGTGGTTGTTTCTTTCCAGCTACGCAGAGCAATGGAGCCGCTCCCACCAACACAACTGTGCCGTGAACGCATGGTTCGGATCTTCGGTGCCCCCTTGCTGGTGGAATTGAACCATGATTGGTCGTTTCGGCCACTTCTCTGGTGCGTACAACCAGTTTTCCGCTGCGTGTGGTGCCTCTTCGAACACCTGCCTATGGTATGTCTTGCTGTTGCACTGGCATCTCCTGTGGACCACGAACTGGTGATGTCCCTGATGAGGGTTCATACACGGTCATGTCCCTTGAGACTAAGGTTGCTCCGCGATGCCACTTATGAGCCTTCCGTTTTACTGTCTACCATGGACAATGGCACTGCTGCAGATGGCTCTGCACTAGAGACTGACACACACTACTGCTCTGTGGATCAGTTTGCCCGCCTGGCGATCGATTTAACATCTGATGATGTGGACTCATTTTTTAGATCCTTGGTTGGTGACTTCGATGACACTCTTCAAGATCATGACTATAGCAAATAATTTGATGAATTGGCTTGCTATTTCCAATTAAAAGTATGCATTCAAATTGACTTTGCTTTGGCCTGCTGTGCTTGTCATGGTTGACATTAACATCTCTGTATGTAATTTAAGGAAATATTTTTAACTATTTATTTACATATTTTAAACGTTTTTTAGCTAGTTATGCTTTTAGCTTTTTAGTTCAGAGCAATTTTAGCGTTTGGGTTCCTGTACCTTCATCATACCTGTTACGGCAATGGGGAGGGTGTAGTGAATCCTAGTATGTTTTAATGGGATAACAGGAGTTAGCTTGGCCTTAGGCTAAAAGACTCGTGCCCCCATCACATAGTGACTTTTAACCTACTTAGCTTGCTCTGTTTTAGCCCATTTAATTATTTAATTCTTCTAAGATGGCTGCCTTGTTTATAGTTAGGCCACTTGTTATGCTTTGCATTATCAGTGCCACCGCGTTAAGGCGTCAAGAGCAAGTGACAAACAAACAGTAGGTGTTCGCACTTAGGGACTTTCCCTCTCTATACTTTCGAGGGAATTGTTTATATTAATTGCCGCCCCAAGCATGTTTGTTATCTATTGTTTGGGAACACACCTACGTCAGGGGTCCAAGTAGATCTGTATAAATACATCACACTTTAGACAGATAATCAGAAGGATTCCGACCAGAGGGCATCACCACTATCGCTGATATCAATGCTGCACCTCGTCTTGACGCTGACCCAGTCTTCGTGTCCCTGCGGAGTCTGAGATAGAGACCTCATTCCAAGGTAACGAGGGTTGGGGGCTTCTCTCATGGACATGGCATTAGCAGATTAGGTTTAACAAACCCAGCTCTCCTTTAGGTAGGTTAGGCCTATCCTATTAGGGTATCAGGACATATTACACACCTTATGTCTTTTTCATCCTATTGCAAGATGGTGGGGGTCTTCGTAATAATGACTCTTGTCTTTACAATTCTGTTTCTTGCACTGTTCATTATCCTAATCATTGCAGCTCATGCAACTTATCGCAGATTGCAGTTGTGTTAAATAAAAACTATTGAAACTTTACTGCATCTTCATTATTGCCTGAGTTTGGATGAGACATGATGTATCTGTGAGAAAGGGGTAATCTCTGTTTAACCATGACACTCCCTGAGATGTCTTATTCTCGAGTCCATGCGTAAAGGCTGCCACAAACCACCTTTTACTATTTGGATTTTTGCTGCTAGTGAGCCGGAAGGGTTGGGACGACAGCTGTGACTTGTTGCAGGATAGGCATGGTCGCTTACAAACATAAGTACTGTCATCCTTAAATCAGCAGTCTTGCCTAGAGCAAGAGTCCAAACTACGACAGCACCAGGATACCTAATTGGGTGCATGCCTCTCAGACCCAGAGTGTGAGGTATCCGCTTGATGAAGTGATAAATTTTGAACGAAGTCCGAAATCTCCTGGTTCCATACATCCTGATGGACCAGATGGTTTATACATTCAGTAGAAGTCTTTACCTGTTCAAGTTTCTGAAATCTTGCAAAGTGGTGTGAGAGTATCCCTGAAGACGGATACCTTAGAACTAAAAGTAGGGGTGCCATTGAATTGCTACCAGAGGCACTGAGTGATCATGATGAGGGAACAAGTGTGAAGAAGAAAAAAACTACAATTGAGATCAGAGTTACCAAGTAGTAGGAGACATCTGAAATCTCGGCCCAGATTTAAGAAAAGTGACGCCACTTTTCTTGCCCCTTCTAACGCCACAATGTGTGCGCCGTATTTAAGATACAGCACACCAGGGCAGTATTAGGAACAATAGCGTCAAAAGTTGTGACGCTATTGTGGCACTTTGACGCTAGTGGAGCAAAGTGCAAGGAGGCCCATTGATTCCAATGGGTGCGTCCTTTTAACGCCTTCTTTCAGCAGGTGTTAAAAATGATGCCAAAAATGGTGCAGTGAAAACATGTAGATTTAATTGCACCATTTTTGTGGGACTCCTTGCACTGGAATGTCCCCTTTGCATCCATTATGTATGCATTGAATTACTTTGTAGATATGGTGTGGCGTTTTTGGCAATCCAATGCCACATTAGCGTCAGAAAAATGAAACTAATGTGGCGTTAGATGGGGCAAGGCCATCCTTAAATTTGGGCCCTAGTGTGTCAGCTGAAAGAATACCACAAACCATCATCAAAGTAACAAAACCTAGTGGTATAAGCAAAACAGAGGAAGAGCAACAGACACCAAGAAGATCCAAGAGAGTGAGAGTACCTTGCCGTAGATAGTGAGCACCCGAGTGGACTTGCTATCCCGACAACGTGCCTAATGTAACAGATCAAGATCCCAATGAACTGAGATCAGAACCACTTGTATCACCATGATATTCCACACCAGAAAACCATTTGAGTTGAACTTTTGATATTATACTACAAAATAAACCTTGATAATTGATATCTAGATGATTCAGTTTAGAGAGATCTGATTCCACAAACAATGAACTTTGTGATGATAAAATGATCCTGACAATTATTCTCTAACAAAGACAAAATAAAAAAAATTACGGAAGAGTTCCCTAGGGCCATGGTTGCAGTAGAAGAGTAGGGATAACACTTTTAGAAGAAGATGGAGTAGGGCTAGGTATGCACCACAAAGTTTATAGTTTATAAGCTAAATAGTCTAACTGCAAGTTAACCACTGAAACGTTTGCTCACTTTGCACAAGTAGAAGCCAACACAGAATATTAAATCTGTCTGTTGCTATGTTCTATTATAGGTCTGACAGTAGACAAACATGTGTTTCCTTACCAAGGCTAAGTGTAGAATAATAATTGCTATCACAGTAATTGTAGTTATGCTAGCATTTGCAATTCCTTTAGATGGTATGAGTTTTACCCCAGAGATAGAAAATGTCAAATCTGCTTCTGCACCTACAACTGTATACACACTAGATGATAGAAAGTTATAGGCTTCATTTATATGTGATTTAAACAGAGATTTCACATCAAGTGTTTATTCTAGAAAAATTCAGGAATACACATAAGCTTTAGAGGCTAAAGACTTTTATGTTTGTGCACACTTACCTTCTTTGGCTACTGAAGATGTAACCTATCACTACATTCCACTTTCATATGCAGTTACTTGTAGTATATTGCTTAATTTATTTATTTTATAGACAAGAATGTTTTGAAAATTATGTTTCTAATTATGTTATGATTCTTTCTGACATTCCCCTTCAGAAAAGAATGAAACCTCATCTACAAGCTACGGATATGGAAGTAGCTTGGTATTTCTTCAGATCCCCCACCAAAAGAGACACTGTAAGGCGTATGAAATAAATCTGACATGTTTAATGAGATCATTGGAGAAGAAATTTATACTATCATTAGAGGAACAAAGAACTTGTGTTTTACAAGGGAACTAAAGAGCAAGATGTATTAAAGAATGTTTGGAAGAAAGAGGAAGGTGAATATAAAAAAAGAAAATGATGTATTAAAATTAGATAGACATCAAAAGAGTAAATTATGATTATAAAAGAAGAAATCAGGTTAGGAAAAGACACATTTGGATAAGTAGCTGTGAATATGCATTTGACATTCTTAGAGGGCCTATTCATATATTAACTGGAAAAGAGGCAGTTATCTATGGAGTATATTTTGTTTGTGGGCAAGATGCATGTAATCAGTTGCCTTTCAATGGGGTGGGGTGTTTCTCTTTAGCTCTACTGTTTGCTAAGATGTATCATAAATGCTTTAACAATGACTCCTTATCATAGATATATACTCAGTAACACCAAAGCAACACTATTAGTGGGAGACATTTTTGAGGCAATCATTCCTCCAGCAGGAGTAGTTATGAATGATGAGAAAATCAGAAAGTCCTTCACTCTAGAAGATAAGCTGACTACCAGTACATTCTGTGCTTTTATAGCAGTCAACACAGAGTTAGTAGCTATTAGAGCAATGGTGTTGCAAGATCAGTTAGCTTTAGTTATATTACTGGCAAAGAAAGGCGGGCTCTGTAAGCTGTTGAAGGCTCAACGTTGTTGTTCATACATACATGACCAGAGTGCATGACAAGAGTAAAATGACAGAAGAGTTTGCAAATAGCATTTTTAACCTTAAACCTGAATTAGAAACTTTAGAAACTACTATTGTGTGTTAGGAATTTTAGGCAAAGGAGCCTCTGCTATAAGTAATTGGCTTGGAACTACAGGGAGCAGAATTTTAGGGGTCCCCCAACAGGGAACTTCTCGCAAGCATTGAAACAGGTAATGATGGAGACTGGCCTAGTCGACACCTGGAGGAAACTTCACCCCAACGACAGAGACTACACTTTTTTCTCCCACACTCAACTTGCATACTCAAGAATTGACTATGCGTTTGCTGGCCAGGGGGTGACCCAGGAACTTCTTAAAGCAACAATACATTCCATCACCCTCTCAGATCAAGCCCCAGTGGAACTAACAATAGACTGAAGAGAGAACAGATCAAAAACCCTGCGATGGTACTTCCCACCCCCCCTGATCAAAGATAAGCCTTTTAGAGAGGACATACGCACCGCCATCAGGGAATACTTTACACTCAACATCCCTGCAGATACCAATCTAAGCATAACATGGGATGCCTTCAAAGCAGTACTTCGGGGGAAATGTATTTCCCTAACTACGGCACTAAGCAAACAGAAGAGACAAGAGTGTCTAGCATTAGAGACAGAACTATGAGCTACCGAAGAAGCTCATAAAGCCCATCCGACTTTATCCCTTCATTGCATGATGACGGCCTTGAGGGGCAAATTAAATGCTACATATGCAAATACAGCAGAACTCACACTACTACGTCTACAGAGAACGACGTATGAACAAGGGAACAAGGTGGGTTCACACCTAGCTAGACGGTTCCGGGTGAAAAGGGAAAAGGAACACATAGGGGATATACTAATGGTCCCTTAGAGAATCCGATAAACACTGGCTCCACATGGACCGGGCTGTGGTGGGGAGAGTGATCTGGGATGTATTGTGGAAGCCCAAGGCAGACCGCCCCCGTAATGCATATGGTGGGGAGAGTGATCTGGGATGTATTGTGGAAGCCCAAGGCAGACCGCCCCCGTAATGCATACCTTAGCACACCAATAAAAACTACGCTCAAGGTCTGGGATGAGGTAACAAACACAGGAGACTGGACGACTTTCCCTTCCCCACACACAGCACTACACTTTAACCCAGCCTTTCCCCCTGCCCCACACAACAGGACCATTTGATAAATGGCGGGAGGGAGGATGCTTGGTATTAGCAAATTTGTTCCACAATACTGACATAATGAAGTTTGAGAACTGTAAGAGAGAATTCAATCTTCCACAATCCGAATTTTATCACTACACCACTGGGCACCGAAACCTGAAAATCAACAGGCAGCCGTGAGGGAGTTCACTCCATTCGAACAATTCATTCGCAGAGCGGGCTCCCCGAAAGGCATTATCTCCCATCTCTATGCTTTTTTAACAACCACAGGTCACTTGACGAGGCCCGCCACCACCACTTCTGGGGGCACGTGTTGGGGGAAGAAATCCTTGACACACAATGGGATAAATTATACTGGGATATTCGGAGATACAATTGCTCTATGTTCTTTAAAGAAGCCCACTATAAGATGATGTACGACTGGTACCTCTATCCTACCAAACTGAAGAACATATTCCCGACAACATCAGATTTATGCTGGAGATGGTTTGGAATACAAGGGGATTTCAATCATATATGGTGGGATTGTCCCACGATCTGCCCTTTTTGGAATTAAATCCTGGCCCACATCAAAGATATACTGGGAAATCCCATAGCAATCACGGACCGCTGCACACTCCTAGGATTGAGAGATGACACTCTCCAGTATCAAACGGGAGCAGATAGGGCCATTATGTGGCTTTGCCGAGGTGCTGTTAAATGGCGATAGCAGCGACCTGGAAAAAGAAAGAGGCTCCAGTGTAGGAGGCTGGACTGGCTTGTAGTGAGTACCAAGGGGTACTTGCACCTTGCACCAGGCCCAGTTATCCCTTATTAGTGTATAGGGTGTCTAGCAGCTTAGGCTGATAGATAATGGTAGCTTAGCAGAGCAGCTTAGGCTGAACTAGGAGACGTGTGAAGCTACTACAGTACCACTTAGTGTCATATGCACAATATCATAAGAAAACACAATACACAGTTATACTAAAAATAAAGGTACTTTATTTTTATGACAATATGCCAAAGTATCTTAGAGTGTACCCTCAGTGAGAGGATAGGAAATATACACAAGATATATATACACAATAGCAAAAATATGCAGTATAGTCTTAGAAAACAGTGCAAACAATGTATAGTTACAATAGGATGCAATGGGGAAACATAGGGATAGGGGCAACACAAACCATATACTCCAAAAGTGGAATGTGAACCACGAATGGACCCCAAACCTATGTGACCTTGTAGAGGGTCGCTGGGACTATTAGAAAATAGTGAGAGTTAGAAAAATAACCCTCCCCAAGACCCTGAAAAGTGAGTGCAAAGTGCACTAAAGTTCCCTTAAGGACAAAGAAGTCGTGTTAGAGGAATAATGCAGGAAAGACACAAACCAGCAATGCAACAACTTTGGATTTCCAATCTAGGGTACCTGTGGAACAAGGGGACCAAGTCCAAAAGTCACAAGTAAGTCGGAGATGGGCAGATGCCCAGGAAATGCCAGCTGCGGGTGCAAAGAAGCTTCTACTGGACAGAAGAAGCTGAGGTTTCTGCAGGAACGAAAAGGGCTAGAGACTTCCCCTTTGGTGGACGGATCCCTCTTGCCTTGGAGAGTCGTGCAGAAGTGTTTTCCCGCCGAAAGGACGCCAACAAGCCTTGCTAGTCGCAAATCGTGCGTTTGGCGTTTTTGGATGCTGCTGGGGCCCAGGAGGGACCAGGAGGTCGCAAATTGGACCTGAAGAGAGAGGGGACGTCGTGCAAGACAAAGAGCCCTCACTGAAGCAGGTAGCACCCGGAGAAGTGCCAGAAACAGGCACTACGAGGATGCGTGAAACGGTGCTCGCCGAAGTTGCACAAAGTAGTCCCACGTCGCCGGAGACCAACTTAGAAAGTCGTGCAATGCAGGTTAGAGTGCCGTGGACCCAGGCTTGGCTGTGCACAAAGGATTTCCGCCGGAAGTGCACAGGGGCCGGAGTAGCTGCAAAAGTCGCGGTTCCCAGCAATGCAGCCCAGCGAGGTGAGGCAAGGACTTACCTCCACCAAACTTGGACTGAAGAGTCACTGGACTGTGGGGGTCACTTGGACAGAGTCGCTGGATTCGAGGGACCTCGCTCGTCGTGCTGAGAGGAGACCCAAGGGACCGGTAATGCAGCTTTTTGGTGCCTGCGGTTGCAGGGGGAAGATTCCGTCGACCCACGGGAGATTTCTTCGGAGCTTCTGGTACAGAGAGGAGGCAGACTACCCCCACAGCATGCACAAGCAGGAAAACAGTCGAGAAGGCGGCAGGATCAGCGTTACAGAGTTGCAGTAGTCGTCTTTGCTACTATGTTGCAGGTTTGCAGGCTTCCAGCGCGGTCAGCAGTCGATTCCTTATCAGAAGGTGAAGAGAGAGATGCAGAGGAACTCGGCTGAGCTCATGCATTCGTTATCTGAAGTTTCCCCAGAGACAGAGACCCTAAATAGCCAGAAAAGAGGGTTTGGCTACCTAGGAGAGAGGATAGGCTAGCAACACCTGAAGGAGCCTATCACAAGGAGTTTCTGACGTCACCTGGTGGCACTGGCCACTCAGAGCAGTCCAGTGTGCCAGCAGCACCTCTGTTTCCAAGATGGCAGAGGTCTGGAGCACACTGGAGGAGCTCTGGACACCTCCCAGGGGAGGTGCAGGTCAGGGGAGTGGTCACTCCCCTTTCCTTTGTCCAGTTTCGCGCCAGAGCAGGGGCTAAGGGGTCCCTGAACCGGTGTAGACTGGCTTATGCAGAATTGGGCACATCTATGCCCAACAAAGCATTTCCAGAGGCTGGGGGAGGCTACTCCTCCCCTGCCTTCACACCATTTTCCAAAGGGAGAGGGTGTCACACCCTCTCTCAGAGGAAGTTCTTTGTTCTGCCATCCTGGGCCAGGCCTGGCTGGACCCCAGGAGGGCAGATGCCTGTCTGAGGGGTTGGCAGCAGCAGCAGCTGCAGTGAAACCCCAGGAAGGGCAATTTGGCAGTACCAGGGTCTGTGCTACAGACCACTGGGATCATTGGATTGTGCCAACTATGCCAGGATGGCATAGAGGGGGCAATTCCATGATCATAGACATGTTACATGGCCATATTCGGAGTTACCATTGTGAAGCTACATATAGGTAGTGACCTATATGTAGTGCACGCGTGTAATGGTGTCCCCGCACTCACAAAGTTCAGGGAATTGGCTCTGAACAATGTGGGGGCACCTTGGCTAGTGCCAGGGTGCCCTCACACTAAGTAACTTTGCACCTAACCTTTACCAGGTAAAGGTTAGACATATAGGTGACTTATAAGTTACTTAAGTGCAGTGTAAAATGGCTGTGAAATAACGTGGACGTTATTTCACTCAGGCTGCAGTGGCAGGCCTGTGTAAGAATTGTCAGAGCTCCCTATGGGTGGCAAAATAAATTCTGCAGCCCATAGGGATCTCCTGGAACCCCAATACCCTGGGTACCTCAGTACCATATACTAGGGAATTATAAGGGTGTTCCAGTAAGCCAATGTAAATTGGTAAAATTGGTCACTAGCCTGTCAGTGACAATTTGAAATAAATGAGAGAGCATAACCACTGAGGTTCTGGTTAGCAGAGCCTCAGTGAGACAGTTAGGCACCACACAGGGAACACATACATATAGGCCACAAACTTATGAGCACTGGGGTCCTGACTTAGCAGGGTCCCAGTGACACATAACAAACATACTGAAAACATGGGGTTTTCACTATGAGCACTGGGCCCTGGCTAGCAGGATCCCAGTGAGACAGTGAAAACACCCTGACATACACTCACAAACAGGCCAAAAGTGGGGGTAACAAGGCTAGAAAGAGGCTACTTTCTCACACAACCCCCCCCCAAACGAAGGACAATAAGGCTAACCTTGGCCAGTTGAGACTTTATTGTCTAAGTGGTGATAAGTAGAGAGTAGCTCTGCAATAGACTGGTTACTCCCTTTATCATCCACCATATGGTTACTTCCCTGTGGGGATGTAAACCACCCTGTTTGAAGGTTTTTAGCTAAGCAACAATGTGAAGATGTATTTTCAGAGTTTCTATCAGTAAGTTTTAGTTTAGAGCAGTGGGAATTGTCCACTGAACCTATTTGTAGTGATGGAAATGCCAGACAGGGATGCTGTCTCAGTAAAGCCATAGCTGGGCAAAAACTTTGTCCATATGGCTGGAAGAGAGAACAGGGATGCTGTTTCTCTTGAGTTGGAGCAGGGCAGGGATGCTGTCCTATGAGCTCCACACTAGGGCAGGGATGCTGTCCTAAGTGTTGTGAGGCAGTGCAGGGTTTCTGCACTAAAGTTTCTCTGGGAGGGTTGGAGGGATGCTCCATGTTAACTAAAATGGTGCTCTTTTTGTCACCAATGTTAGTTATCCCACAGAGAGGTACTTCTACCTCAGGGAGTCCAGCTTTGCCAGCTGATGATTCCCTTGGAACAGGTGCCACCCCAGGAGAGGTTTCTCCCACCACAGGAATGGTATCCTGAATGGTAGGGTGGTTAGGGGATACTGTGATACCCTTTTTACCTGTTGATGGAGAGGGATCCTGAGTTTTCAGGCCTTCTCTCCTTTGCTTTTTCATTTCAGTAGAAATGAGAGGGAACAATTCCTCAGGGATGCCCAGCATGGCTGCATGGGCATAAAACTCTACATCAGCCCAACCTGAGGCCTCTAGGTCATTACCTAAGAGATAGTCTACAGGTAAGCTAGGTGATACCACCACCTGCTTAGGGCCAGTAACTCCACCCCAACTAAACTGAATTATAGCTAAGGGAAGAAACTTAGTGGAGTTATGGACATCAATAATCTTATACTGTTGTCCAATGATGTGTTGATCAGGGTGCACTAGGTTTTCAGTCACCAAAGTGATACTGGCACCTGTGTCCCTGTAGGCCAAGGCCTCAACACCATTTATTGAAACTGTCTGCCTGTACTTATCCATTGTAAGGGGACAAGCAGCCAGTGTGGCAAGGCCAATGCCACTAGGTGAGACAGAAACTGTCTTGGGAGTGACTACCCCAGTTTCTACTATGGACCCAAAAGTGAACCCAACTACACCCTTAACTTGACTGTTGCCAGCAGTCCCACCACTAGTACCACTACTGCTAGGGGCACTAGAGCTTGATGTATTAGTGGTGGTAGGCTCAGGGGGTTTACCTGGACAGGACTTATCCCCTGGCCTATGGCCTCTGTTTTTACACACAAAGCACCAAGGCTTTTTAATGTGTGCAGGTTGAGAAGAAGAGGAAGAATTAGTTTTATCCCCACCCTCTGAAGAGTGTTTAAGATTTGAAGTGGGATCTTTGGTTTTACCCTTATCCCCATGCTTATCTTGAGATTTTTCACCAACTTTCTTCTTATTGCCATCTTTGTCACCCCCTGTATGAACTTTTCTGTTCACCCTTGTTCTGACCCATTTGTCTGCCTTCTTTCCCAATTCTTGGGGAGAGGTCAGATCAGAGTCCACCAAGTACTGGTGCAACAAATCAGACACACAATTATTAAGAATATGCTCTCTCAGGATCAAGTTATACAGGCTTTCAAAGTCAGTAACCTTACTGCCATTTAACCACCCCTCCAAGGCCTTCACTGAATGGTCAATGAAATCAACCCAGTCTTGTGAAGACTCCTTTTTGGTCTCTCTGAACTTTATCCTGTATTGTTCAGTGGTTAAGCCATAACCATCCAGGAGTGCATTCTTAAGAACTTGGAAATTATTGGCATCACTTTCTTTCACAGTAAGGAGCCTATCCCTACCTTTTTCACTAAATGATAGCCATAGGATAGCAGCCCACTGCCTTTGAGGGACATCCTGTACAACACAGGCCCTCTCAAGTGCAGCAAACCACTTGTTAATGTCATCCCCCTCCTTATAAGGGGGAATTATCTTGTGCAGATTCCTGGAATCATGCTCTTTTACAGGATGACTATGGGGAATACTGCTGCTGCCACCATGGGTTTCTAAACCCAATTTCTGTCTTTCCCTCTCTATTTCTAAAGACTGTCTATCCAAATCCAGCTGTTGCTTTTTAAGCTTCAGTCTGGTTTGTTCCACCCTCAACTTATTGAGTTCCCTCTCTAACAATCTGTCATCAGGGCTGGTGGGAGGGACATTTCTAGATACAGAGGTATGATGGGAATGAACAGAAGGAGACCTGTCCCTTACAGAGGCCACCCTAACAGCTTGGCTGACAGTGTAATGTGAGAGCACATCATCTGTATGATGTGACTCCACCTCAGTACCAACTATGCTAGACTGTCTTGTAATGGGCAGGCTAAGAAGTTTCTTTCCTGAACCTTTTCCTGGGGGAGTCCCTGGATCAGATTGAGAACCATTAGCTACTTTTTCAACAGATGGGGCACTTA
Organism: Pleurodeles waltl; assembly: GCF_031143425.1. Lineage (NCBI taxonomy): Eukaryota > Metazoa > Chordata > Amphibia > Caudata > Salamandridae > Pleurodeles > Pleurodeles waltl. The sequence goes on along the minus strand of NC_090436.1, from coordinate 388,767,046 downwards.
TGACCTTATCTTGTTCTCTAAGCATGTTAATTAACAGTTCCAAGGAAGGATTCTTCCCTACACTCAAACCTCTCTCTATACAGAGACTCCTTGCTCTTTTCCAGCTAAGGTTGTCATATGCAAGTTTGGACAGATCAACATTTTGGCCTGTGCCAGACATTTTTAGAGAGAGTTAAAGTGATAGTAAAAGATAAAAAGTTTGTCAGAGCTTTTAGAAAGACAGAGAAAAAAACTTTAAAAACTTTTTTGAACTTTTTAGAAAGTTCGAAGTACTTTTCAGCACTTAGAAAAGAGTGAAAAGAGGAAATGCAAAACTTTTTGGCTATGTGTATATACACTGACCTTGTTTTGTTTATTTTTCTCTTATGAAAAGTACAATGACAAGAGTGGTAAGTAGTCTCAAAGCACTTATCCCACCACTGCACAACCAATGTAGGAGGCTGGACTGGCTTGTAGTGAGTACCAAGGGGTACTTGCACCTTGCACCAGGCCCAGTTATCCCTTATTAGTGTATAGGGTGTCTAGCAGCTTAGGCTGATAGATAATGGTAGCTTAGCAGAGCAGCTTAGGCTGAACTAGGAGACGTGTGAAGCTACTACAGTACCACTTAGTGTCATATGCACAATATCATAAGAAAACACAATACACAGTTATACTCAAAATAAAGGTACTTTATTTTTATGACAATATGCCAAAGTATCTTAGAGTGTACCCTCAGTGAGAGGATAGGAAATATACACAAGATATATATACACAATAGCAAAAATATGCAGTATAGTCTTAGAAAACAGTGCAAACAATGTATAGTTACAATAGGATGCAATGGGGAAACATAGGGATAGGGGCAACACAAACATAATACTCCAAAAGTGGAATGTGAACCACGAATGGACCTCAAACCTATGTGACCTTGTAGAGGGTCGCTGGGACTATTAGAAAATAGTGAGAGTTAGAAAAATAACCCTCCCCAAGACCCTGAAAAGTGAGAGAGGAATAATGCAGGAAAGACACAAACCAGCAATGCAACAACTGTGGATTTCCAATCTAGGGTACCTGTGGAACAAGGGGACCAAGTCCAAAAGTCACAAGCAAGTCGGAGATGGGCAGATGCCCAGGAAATGCCAGCTGCGGGTGCAAAGAAGCTTCTACTGGACAGAAGAAGCTGAGGTTTCTGCAGGAACGAAAATGGCTAGAGACTTCCCCTTTGGTGGACGGATCCCTCTCGCCTTGGAGAGTCGTGCAGAAGTGTTTTCCCGCCGAAAGGACGCCAACAAGCCTTGCTAGTCGCAAATCGTGCGTTTGGCGTTTTTGGATGCTGCTGGGGCCCAAGAGGGACCAGGAGGTCGCAAATTGGACCTGAAGAGAGAGGGGACGTCGTGCAAGACAAAGAGCCCTCACTGAAGCAGGTAGCACCCGGAGAAGTGCCAGAAACAGGCACTACGAGGATGCGTGAAACGGTGCTCGCCGAAGTTGCACAAAGTAGTCCCACGTCGCCGGAGACCAACTTAGAAAGTCGTGCAATGCAGGTTAGAGTGCCGTGGACCCAGGCTTGGCTGTGCACAAAGGATTTCCGCCGGAAGTGCACAGGGGCCGGAGTAGCTGCAAAAGTCGCGGTTCCCAGCAATGCAGCCCAGCGAGGTGAGGCAAGGACTTACCTCCACCAAACTTGGACTGAAGAGTCACTGGACTGTGGGGGTCACTTGGACAGAGTCGCTGGATTCGAGGGACCTCGCTCGTCGTGCTGAGAGGAGACCCAAGGGACCGGTAATGCAGCTTTTTGGTGCCTGCGGTTGCAGGGGGAAGATTCCGTCGACCCACGGGAGATTTCTTCGGAGCTTCTGGTACAGAGAGGAGGCAGACTACCCCCACAGCATGCACAAGCAGGAAAACAGTCGAGAAGGCGGCAGGATCAGCGTTACAGAGTTGCAGTAGTCGTCTTTGCTACTATGTTGCAGGTTTGCAGGCTTCCAGCGCGGTCAGCAGTCGATTCCTTATCAGAAGGTGAAGAGAGAGATGCAGAGGAACTCGGCTGAGCTCATGCATTCGTTATCTGAAGTTTCCCCAGAGACAGAGACCCTAAATAGCCAGAAAAGAGGGTTTGGCTACCTAGGAGAGAGGATAGGCTAGCAACACCTGAAGGAGCCTATCACAAGGAGTCTCTGACGTCACCTGGTGGCACTGGCCACTCAGAGCAGTCCAGTGTGCCAGCAGCACCTCTGTTTCCAAGATGGCAGAGGTCTGGAGCACACTGGAGGAGCTCTGGACACCTCCCAGGGGAGGTGCAGGTCAGGGGAGTGGTCACTCCCCTTTCCTTTGTCCAGTTTCGCGCCAGAGCAGGGGCTAAGGGGTCCCTGAACCGGTGTAGACTGGCTTATGCAGAATTGGGCACATCTATGCCCAACAAAGCATTTCCAGAGGCTGGGGGAGGCTACTCCTCCCCTGCCTTCACACCATTTTCCAAAGGGAGAGGGTGTCACACCCTCTCTCAGAGGAAGTTCTTTGTTCTGCCATCCTGGGCCAGGCCTGGCTGGACCCCAGGAGGGCAGATGCCTGTCTGAGGGGTTGGCAGCAGCAGCAGCTGCAGTGAAACCCCAGGAAGGGCAATTTGGCAGTACCAGGGTCTGTGCTACAGACCACTGGGATCATGGGATTGTGCCAACTATGCCAGGATGGCATAGAGGGGGCAATTCCATGATCATAGACATGTTACATGGCCATATTCGGAGTTACCATTGTGAAGCTACATATAGGTAGTGACCTATATGTAGTGCACGCGTGTAATGGTGTCCCCGCACTCACAAAGTTCAGGGAATTGGCTCTGAACAATGTGGGGGCACCTTGGCTAGTGCCAGGGTGCCCTCACACTAAGTAACTTTGCACCTAACCTTTACCAGGTAAAGGTTAGACATATAGGTGACTTATAAGTTACTTAAGTGCAGTGTAAAATGGCTGTGAAATAACGTGGACGTTATTTCACTCAGGCTGCAGTGGCAGGCCTGTGTAAGAATTGTCAGAGCTCCCTATGGGTGGCAAAATAAATTCTGCAGCCCATAGGGATCTCCTGGAACCCCAATACCCTGGGTACCTCAGTACCATATACTAGGGAATTATAAGGGTGTTCCAGTAAGCCAATGTAAATTGGTAAAATTGGTCACTAGCCTGTCAGTGACAATTTGAAATAAATGAGAGAGCATAACCACTGAGGTTCTGGTTAGCAGAGCCTCAGTGAGACAGTTAGGCACCACACAGGGAACACATACATATAGGCCACAAACTTATGAGCACTGGGGTCCTGACTTAGCAGGGTCCCAGTGACACATAACAAACATACTGAAAACATGGGGTTTTCACTATGAGCACTGGGCCCTGGCTAGCAGGATCCCAGTGAGACAGTGAAAACACCCTGACATACACTCACAAACAGGCCAAAAGTGGGGGTAACAAGGCTAGAAAGAGGCTACTTTCTCACACAACCCCCCCCCAAACGAAGGACAATAAGGCTAACCTTGGCCAGTTGAGACTTTATTGTCTAAGTGGTGATAAGTAGAGAGTAGCTCTGCAATAGACTGGTTACTCCCTTTATCATCCACCATATGGTTACTTCCCTGTGGGGATGTAAACCACCCTGTTTGAAGGTTTTTAGCTAAGCAACAATGTGAAGATGTATTTTCAGAGTTTCTATCAGTAAGTTTTAGTTTAGAGCAGTGGGAATTGTCCACTGAACCTATTTGTAGTGATGGAAATGCCAGACAGGGATGCTGTCTCAGTAAAGCCATAGCTGGGCAAAAACTTTGTCCATATGGCTGGAAGAGAGAACAGGGATGCTGTTTCTCTTGAGTTGGAGCAGGGCAGGGATGCTGTCCTATGAGCTCCACACTAGGGCAGGGATGCTGTCCTAAGTGTTGTGAGGCAGTGCAGGGTTTCTGCACTAAAGTTTCTCTGGGAGGGTTGGAGGGATGCTCCATGTTAACTAAAATGGTGCTCTTTTTGTCACCAATGTTAGTTATCCCACAGAGAGGTACTTCTACCTCAGGGAGTCCAGCTTTGCCAGCTGATGATTCCCTTGGAACAGGTGCCACCCCAGGAGAGGTTTCTCCCACCACAGGAATGGTATCCTGAATGGTAGGGTGGTTAGGGGATACTGTGATACCCTTTTTACCTGTTGATGGAGAGGGATCCTGAGTTTTCAGGCCTTCTCTCCTTTGCTTTTTCATTTCAGTAGAAATGAGAGGGAACAATTCCTCAGGGATGCCCAGCATGGCTGCATGGGCATAAAACTCTACATCAGCCCAACCTGAGGCCTCTAGGTCATTACCTAAGAGACAGTCTACAGGTAAGCTAGGTGATACCACCACCTGCTTAGGGCCAGTAACTCCACCCCAACTAAACTGAATTATAGCTAAGGGAAGAAACTTAGTGGAGTTATGGACATCAATAATCTTATACTGTTGTCCAATGATGTGTTGATCAGGGTGCACTAGGTTTTCAGTCACCAAAGTGATACTGGCACCTGTGTCCCTGTAGGCCAAGGCCTCAACACCATTTATTGAAACTGTCTGCCTGTACTTATCCATTGTAAGGGGACAAGCAGCCAGTGTGGCAAGGCCAATGCCACTAGGTGAGACAGAAACTGTCTTGGGAGTGACTACCCCAGTTTCTACTATGGACCCAAAAGTGAACCCAACTACACCCTTAACTTGACTGTTGCCAGCAGTCCCACCACTAGTACCACTACTGCTAGGGGCACTAGAGCTTGATGTATTAGTGGTGGTAGGCTCAGGGGGTTTACCTGGACAGGACTTATCCCCTGGCCTATGGCCTCTGTTTTTACACACAAAGCACCAAGGCTTTTTAATGTGTGCAGGTTGAGAAGAAGAGGAAGAATTAGTTTTATCCCCACCCTCTGAAGAGTGTTTAAGATTTGAAGTGGGATCTTTGGTTTTACCCTTATCCCCATGCTTATCTTGAGATTTTTCACCAACTTTCTTCTTATTGCCATCTTTGTCACCCCCTGTATGAACTTTTCTGTTCACCCTTGTTCTGACCCATTTGTCTGCCTTCTTTCCCAATTCTTGGGGAGAGGTCAGATCAGAGTCCACCAAGTACTGGTGCAACAAATCAGACACACAATTATTAAGAATATGCTCTCTCAGGATCAAGTTATACAGGCTTTCAAAGTCAGTAACCTTACTGCCATTTAACCACCCCTCCAAGGCCTTCACTGAATGGTCAATGAAATCAACCCAGTCTTGTGAAGACTCCTTTTTGGTCTCTCTGAACTTTATCCTGTATTGTTCAGTGGTTAAGCCATAACCATCCAGGAGTGCATTCTTAAGAACTTGGAAATTATTGGCATCACTTTCTTTCACAGTAAGGAGCCTATCCCTACCTTTTTCACTAAATGATAGCCATAGGATAGCAGCCCACTGCCTTTGAGGGACATCCTGTACAACACAGGCCCTCTCAAGTGCAGCAAACCACTTGTTAATGTCATCCCCCTCCTTATAAGGGGGAATTATCTTGTGCAGATTCCTGGAATCATGCTCTTTTACAGGATGACTATGGGGAATACTGCTGCTGCCACCATGGGTTTCTAAACCCAATTTCTGTCTTTCCCTCTCTATTTCTAAAGACTGTCTATCCAAATCCAGCTGTTGCTTTTTAAGCTTCAGTCTGGTTTGTTCCACCCTCAACTTATTGAGTTCCCTCTCTAACAATCTGTCATCAGGGCTGGTGGGAGGGACATTTCTAGATACAGAGGTATGATGGGAATGAACAGAAGGAGACCTGTCCCTTACAGAGGCCACCCTAACAGCTTGGCTGACAGTGTAATGTGAGAGCACATCATCTGTATGATGTGACTCCACCTCAGTACCAACTATGCTAGACTGTCTTGTAATGGGCAGGCTAAGAAGTTTCTTTCCTGAACCTTTTCCTGGGGGAGTCCCTGGATCAGATTGAGAACCATTAGCTACTTTTTCAACAGATGGGGCACTTATGACCTTATCTTGTTCTCTAAGCATGTTAATTAACAGTTCCAAGGAAGGATTCTTCCCTACACTCAAACCTCTCTCTATACAGAGACTCCTTGCTCTTTTCCAGCTAAGGTTGTCATATGCAAGTTTGGACAGATCAACATTTTGGCCTGTGCCAGACATTTTTAGAGAGAGTTAAAGTGATAGTAAAAGATAAAAAGTTTGTCAGAGCTTTTAGAAAGACAGAGAAAAAAACTTTAAAAACTTTTTTGAACTTTTTAGAAAGTTCGAAGTACTTTTCAGCACTTAGAAAAGAGTGAAAAGAGGAAATGCAAAACTTTTTGGCTATGTGTATATACACTGACCTTGTTTTGTTTATTTTTCTCTTATGAAAAGTACAATGACAAGAGTGGTAAGTAGTCTCAAAGCACTTATCCCACCACTGCACAACCAATGTAGGAGGCTGGACTGGCTTGTAGTGAGTACCAAGGGGTACTTGCACCTTGCACCAGGCCCAGTTATCCCTTATTAGTGTATAGGGTGTCTAGCAGCTTAGGCTGATAGATAATGGTAGCTTAGCAGAGCAGCTTAGGCTGAACTAGGAGACGTGTGAAGCTACTACAGTACCACTTAGTGTCATATGCACAATATCATAAGAAAACACAATACACAGTTATACTCAAAATAAAGGTACTTTATTTTTATGACAATATGCCAAAGTATCTTAGAGTGTACCCTCAGTGAGAGGATAGGAAATATACACAAGATATATATACACAATAGCAAAAATATGCAGTATAGTCTTAGAAAACAGTGCAAACAATGTATAGTTACAATAGGATGCAATGGGGAAACATAGGGATAGGGGCAACACAAACATAATACTCCAAAAGTGGAATGTGAACCACGAATGGACCTCAAACCTATGTGACCTTGTAGAGGGTCGCTGGGACTATTAGAAAATAGTGAGAGTTAGAAAAATAACCCTCCCCAAGACCCTGAAAAGTGAGAGAGGAATAATGCAGGAAAGACACAAACCAGCAATGCAACAACTGTGGATTTCCAATCTAGGGTACCTGTGGAACAAGGGGACCAAGTCCAAAAGTCACAAGCAAGTCGGAGATGGGCAGATGCCCAGGAAATGCCAGCTGCGGGTGCAAAGAAGCTTCTACTGGACAGAAGAAGCTGAGGTTTCTGCAGGAACGAAAATGGCTAGAGACTTCCCCTTTGGTGGACGGATCCCTCTCGCCTTGGAGAGTCGTGCAGAAGTGTTTTCCCGCCGAAAGGACGCCAACAAGCCTTGCTAGTCGCAAATCGTGCGTTTGGCGTTTTTGGACACTGCTGGGGCCCAGGAGGGACCAGGAGGTCGCAAATTGGACCTGAAGAGAGAGGGGACGTCGAGCAAGACAAAGAGCCCTCACTGAAGCAGGTAGAAGTGCCAGAAACAGGCACTACGAGGATGTGTGAAACGGTGCTCGCCGAAGTTGCACAAAGGAGTCCCACGTCGCCGGAGACCAACTTAGAAAGTCGTGCAATGCAGGTTAGAGTGCCGTGGACCCAGGCTTGGCTGTGCACAAAGGATTTCCGCCGGAAGTGCACAGGGGCCGGAGTAGCTGCAAAAGTCGCGGTTCCCAGCAATGCAGCCCAGAGAGGTGAGGCAAGGACTTACCTCCACCAAACTTGGACTGAAGAGTCACTGGACTGTGGGGGTCACTTGGACAGAGTCGCTGGATTCGAGGGACCTCGCTCGTCGTGCTGAGAGGAGACCCAAGGGACCGGTAATGCAGCTTTTTGGTGCCTGCGGTTGCAGGGGGAAGATTCCGTCGACCCACGGGAGATTTCTTCGGAGCTTCTGGTGCAGAGAGGAGGCAGACTACCCCCACAGCATGCACAAGCAGGAAAACAGTCGAGAAGGCGGCAGGATCAGCGTTACAGAGTTGCAGTAGTCGTCTTTGCTACTATGTTGCAGGTTTGCAGGCTTCCAGCGCGGTCAGCAGTCGATTCCTTATCAGAAGGTGAAGAGAGAGATGCAGAGGAACTCGGCTGAGCTCATGCATTCGTTATCTGAAGTTTCCCCAGAGACAGAGACCCTAAATAGCCAGAAAAGAGGGTTTGGCTACCTAGGAGAGAGGATAGGCTAGCAACACCTGAAGGAGCCTATCACAAGGAGTCTCTGACGTCACCTGGTGGCACTGGCCACTCAGAGCAGTCCAGTGTGCCAGCAGCACCTCTGTTTCCAAGATGGCAGAGGTCTGGAGCACACTGGAGGAGCTCTGGACACCTCCCAGGGGAGGTGCAGGTCAGGGGAGTGGTCACTCCCCTTTCCTTTGTCCAGTTTCGCGCCAGAGCAGGGGCTAAGGGGTCCCTGAACCGGTGTAGACTGGCTTATGCAGAATTGGGCACATCTATGCCCAACAAAGCATTTCCAGAGGCTGGGGGAGGCTACTCCTCCCCTGCCTTCACACCATTTTCCAAAGGGAGAGGGTGTCACACCCTCTCTCAGAGGAAGTTCTTTGTTCTGCCATCCTGGGCCAGGCCTGGCTGGACCCCAGGAGGGCAGATGCCTGTCTGAGGGGTTGGCAGCAGCAGCAGCTGCAGTGAAACCCCAGGAAGGGCAGTTTGGCAGTACCAGGGTCTGTGCTACAGACCACTGGGATCATGGGATTGTGCCAACTATGCCAGGATGGCATAGAGGGGGCAATTCCATGATCATAGACATGTTACATGGCCATATTCGGAGTTACCATTGTGAAGCTACATATAGGTAGTGACCTATATGTAGTGCACGCGTGTAATGGTGTCCCCGCACTCACAAAGTTCAGGGAATTGGCTCTGAACAATGTGGGGGCACCTTGGCTAGTGCCAGGGTGCCCTCACACTAAGTAACTTTGCACCTAACCTTTACCAGGTAAAGGTTAGACATATAGGTGACTTATAAGTTACTTAAGTGCAGTGTAAAATGGCTGTGAAATAACGTGGACGTTATTTCACTCAGGCTGCAGTGGCAGGCCTGTGTAAGAATTGTCAGAGCTCCCTATGGGTGGCAAAAGAAATGCTGCAGCCCATAGGGATCTCCTGGAACCCCAATACCCTGGGTACCTCAGTACCATATACTAGGGAATTATAAGGGTGTTCCAGTAAGCCAATGTAAATTGGTAAAATTGGTCACTAGCCTGTCAGTGACAATTTGAAATAAATGAGAGAGCATAACCACTGAGGTTCTGGTTAGCAGAGCCTCAGTGAGACAGTTAGGCACCACACAGGGAACACATACATATAGGCCACAAACTTATGAGCACTGGGGTCCTGACTTAGCAGGGTCCCAGTGACACATAACAAACATACTGAAAACATGGGGTTTTCACTATTAGCACTGGGCCCTGGCTAGCAGGATCCCAGTGAGACAGTGAAAACACCCTGACATACACTCACAAACAGGCCAAAAGTGGGGGTAACAAGGCTAGAAAGAGGCTACTTTCTCACATCCAGCGCTTACCCAATGGCAGGCTCGTCTTTGGAGAGCCTTGACCATGGAAAGGATGGCGGACATCTTTGCGGATGACTTTAAAAACTTTGAATATAAATGGGTCCCACTAGTGTCCTATCTGTCCAGGCCTCCCGCTGACTGTGTGCCAACCTAGAATTAGAGCACTGCACCTATGTCAAATTTAGAATAGTAACCCATCTCTCGGGAGATACCACTCCTCTTGTCCAAAAAATTGAGATGTATGAACTGCGACCGTTTACAACCCCCATCCTCTTGAAGAAGACATAAATTATGCTTGTCTGCGGTAAAGATATAATTAACTGGAATGGAAGTCAACCTAATAAAAACAAGTTTGATAAAATGATGATGTTTTTCTAGCCATTAGAGGGTGGATGTTGCTGAAACAAATGTCCTCATTTTGTAAACCTAAACGCATTTAACTGAAAAGAGCAAAAGTCTTTAATAAATCCAACTTTTGTAGTGGGTAGTCATACTTGGACGTTGCAAGCACACAAATAAAATAAAATAATGTGCTGATTTAAGTTAGCCTGACACCAAAATAACATAAATTTTACATTAGCTTTGAAAGGCCTGTTTTTCATGTTGAATTGCTGTTTTGTACGAGACATTTTTCTCTCCCAATGCAGATGCTGTAACTTTCCAGAAGCTGTCTGTTAGTAAGTGAATAGGCATTTGTTATGTATTAGACAACTGATAATGAGGTTCTCAACAGGAGGAGAGGCAATGACAGGTATGACTCATAGGAAGAACTGTCTGATGTGGACAAAGTATCTTCTAAAGGATTAACTTTCTGTGGTGTATTGTGAAGATGTGAGAAACTGGGGAGTTTACCTGTTCCCAGGGTTTCTGAAATCCTATTGGACCCTGAGAACTGGGAATGTAACATATGTTTTAATGTGTGTGTTCTTAACAGATATATATTGGAGTATGTTCATAGAGTAGGCTCAGACATTCAGACCCTCAGACTTTCTCTGTACTTTGACTTCTTGCACTGAGATCCATGGGGTCATATCTCTTCAAGAGAGATTACTTATTAACCTCTTTTTCCTTTTGAAGTATGTCTGCTGGTTTATAGCTGAGAATAGTTTGCAGCTTGAATATTCTTTTGCTTAAAACAATAGCTTTATGCATATGCATCTTACTTATTCTCTCATCACAACTGGTTACTGGATTTCTGAGCTGACACCTTCATTTTATCCTAAAAAGTGCCATGTTAAGCCTTAAATTAGTTTGAGGAAATCCCTTTAGGAAACATACTTATTATTTCAATGTTATTTGTAATTTCTACTAATTTGCTTTTTTACCTTGTTTTGAAATACTGATTAATGGATTATTTGAATTTGTAACAATGATGACTAAAAACAAATATTTTCTGAATAAAACAATTTGAACTTACTAGAATTGTTAATTAAACCCATTAGCTCACACAAATTATCTTTGTAAACTATTACCAAAGTCTAATGAGTTTGCTGTCAATGAAGGATTGATGTAAATGATTTCTCATTCTAAACACTCTCCGTTGACAAACAAATGTCTACACAATGAGTGTCAGGAGTTATTTAATGCTCAAACCCAAAAATTAAGATCCAAAGATCCCGTGCCGTCAACAGTAAGTAAATTCTCCTTTGCCTCTTAGTCTAATCAACATGCTGAACCTTACTTAACGACCCTCTCCACATGTTCCCAGAAACCTCCAATACCTTCTTGTGTACCAAAGCATTGGATGAACTGGTGCTTCCAAAGGCATTCAGAAACCTTCTGTCTAAACTTCCATGGGGATCTGTAGCCCTGGCTTCATCTGTAACCTGTGCCCACAGGTTACAGATGAAATAGATGCAACCTAAATCACGTTTTAGGGATTAGTCATGGGTAAGAGTATGGGGAGGAAAGGGATTTTTAGGGGTAAGCAAAGGGTAATAAGCGATTTGAAGAGGTTCCCCCAAAATAAATATTTTAAATATATACATTTTTTTTGTTTTAAAAGGGAGTGTTGAGCTTCCCCCAACATACAGCGTGTTGTAAAGGTCAACACTTCGCTATACCCACGGGGTAACGACATGGGTAGAAAAGCCATGCATGGTAATGTATGACATTTGTTCACAACTCCATCCTAACATTCAACTATCCCAAATCTTCCTTCATCCTCCTACTCTTTCCTGATCCCTGTATGGTAGCTCATAGTCAACCATTCCACGCACATTCATCCATCGTGCTGTCCTCCTTTCCAGTCAGCATCCTCACCATAGATAATTTGGCCCTTAGTCTAACTGCTAAGCTGGACCTTGCCTAGCACCCCTTTGCCCATTCCCTTACCTCAGAAAACTCTAACACCTTCTTGTAGTCTGAAGCATTAGGCAAATTGGTGCTTCCTACAGCATTCAGAATGCTTATGCCTAAACTTGTGCAGAGTTCTATAGCATGTCCCTTCATTGAAGTGCAAGCATATTCCATTGTTTCTTTCTCATTCACACTTCCCGCCATCCTCAAGGAGGGGTGGTCTAGGAAGGGCACATGGGGGTGGGCAAACCAACTGCTGTACATAGAGTAGGGAAAGGCTGGCTACCCATCATCAACTGGAGTCAAAACTCATTATCTATCTGGTCCCATGATTGTGATAGGTCTAGTGCCCTACTGGCCCTAAACTCCTTGTCATACCTCAGCCACACCATACTCTCAAAGCTAATCCGTGCCATCCCTATAACATTGAGATGTCTGAAAAGTGACACAGGTCCTTACCTTAACCTTAAAATGTAATTAGGAGTTATTATGTTTTTAGGAGTGAATAAAAGGTACCATTATACTTATACACCTTGAATTTTAAAGGGTCATTAATATGGCTTCTATACCACTCAGTGGTCCAGGAATTGCTTTTCAAAAGGTTCCGAGGTTTCCCTAGTTGGCCAGAGCTTGATGGGGTGTTTTGAGGATGTGCTGTTAGTAGGGTAAAGGATGTGACTTTGTTAAGTGAATGTGTCAGACTTTGAAACTTGTGGTTTTGCGGGGCAAAGTCAACTGGTTGTACCAAGGTAGTTTGAATAGACTACCTCCTGGCTGGTCTCATTTTGAGGCTTTTCCACAATAACAGTTTTAAAGCGTTTCTGGGTATTCAGAATCATTAGTGTATAAAGGGGCTATTGTGACCTCTTTATACTTTCCACTGAGATTCGTTAAAAAGGATCACAAATATATATGCTATCACAGTTCATGTTATATGATTTTGCACAATTAATTATCAGAAGTTTAAATAAATAATCAGATGAAAACGTACCTTACTTTTCACCTTAAAATGTGCATGATTAGTTTAGTAGAACACTATTTCACCTTTGGGTAGTTTAGATCTTATAAACCAAATGCAAAGTTTTAGTACCAATACTTGTACCGTTTGTTCTACATTAAATTTTGAAGAATAGTCTCAAAAATCAGTGTCATTTCGTCAAAACAACATTTTTAAGCAAAGTTTATCAAACTAATTTTGGATTCTGAAACATGCTGAGGTATTTTGAGCAACGCCTTAGGTTTAAATAACAATTGTAAGGCTTATCATGCACTGCAATGCACGTGTCTCTATTTTACAACTCAAAAGTACACAGAATAGTCACAGGTTAAATTCTTTATCTCATAGATACATTTAATAAAAAAACAATCTGTTTTTGTTGTTTCTTGGCTGCAGAAGGAGTCTTAATGCTTTAGTCATGTACTCAGAATCCAAACCAGACCTACTGGCTTCGTAAATGTCTGCTTATATGTCTTCTAGCAAATGTATAGTTCATGCAGAATTACTCTTGCTCATAAACGGATCACATGGTTTTGTTTAACAATATGCTGCATAAAAATTTAAAACTCAAGAGTAGAGGTGAAATGATTACTGTTGTAAGACACTCACTGCTCACTTAGGTGCATAAACTGTATGTCATGAGTCCAAATTCCTGAAGGGTTAGCTTGGTATCTCATCTCACTGGGAAAATAGAACCTTTAGATCTTTAGAACAGCAAAATATCATCAGTAAGTTCTATACAGTTATTCTTTCAAATTAATAAGAATGACCTTTGAGCTGATCCTCAAACTTCACAAGTCATACGGATGGGAGAAACATGCTATGCAGGCGCCGATTATAAAACTGTGGTATTATGAATTGAAGTTCACGTTCTGTCATATCGCGTGCATAGTTCGTTTATATTGTGTGGCCGTTGTATACATTTATGTTGGTCTCATGGTTCTGGGATGGAGTTCTTTTGGATGACAGCTACAGCTGGTCAGTTGCAGCCTGTCAACTCCTTCAGCAGTCCATCTCAGGTCGTGGACGGTATTACGGATACAATTAACTTCAAGTCTTGAAGCAGCTAATTGTGTGGAGTGCTCACCAGAGGATGGCGATGAGGAGAAAGTCCACGTTGTGCAGCCGCCACCCACAGACTATGCTGAGGATCATTTGAGGTGCTGTGGATTCTCATAGCGGAACGGAGTTTCACGTAACGGAGTATGCCCAAACCCCACTTCCTAGGGCTTCACTATCTTCACCTGTTATCGCAGAGCATAGGAGGCCTGCTGAGCGCTATTGGGTTTGGGGTGAATGCTAATCCCAAATATTTAAGGCACAAATGGCAGTCATGCGCTCGTTCCAGGTGGTCAGCAGCGTTGCTAGGAGTCACGTGTCCTCCAGAGTATCTTCAGCATTACTAGAGCTGCGCGCTGCTTCCAGCGCAAGTGCATGGTCCCAGACATTTTTTAAAAAAAACAAGATGCGCACATTCTTCACTTACCTTATCTTGCGCACGGAACACTCACTTTTCAAAGACACGCCCACACGGGGCGCAGCATCTGTAAGACGTGTGAGCACGTATCGTGTTACGCGCTCCAACCAATAAAATCAAGGATTTACACTGGGCCAATTAAAAAAGGATTTGTCTTCCCATAGCAATATTGATGGTATAACATTTAGACCAATTTTGGCTATGGAACAGTTGAGGTGATATTGCATAGCCCCATTTCACCTGACAGGATCACTGGATGTTGACATTTCATGTGAGTAACTTCACCTTTATAATGGTTTCTTTGCAGCAGTTTGCTCAACCTCCACCCTTCCTCCAATCACCTGGGAAACCTAATATTAAGTGGATGCAATGGCTACGAATGCTTGAAAGTTATCTGGTGGCCATTGATGCCAAAGTGTTTGCACCTAAGCACACATTCGCATTATTATTTGGGTGTTTGGGCAAGCCGCAGAGAAAGTCTTTGACAATTTACCTGTGGCACCATCACCGGCAAGCAGCGAAGGAGAAAATACCTGTAATCTATACACAGAGGCAATTGCTAGACTGCAAGAACATTATTCTGAAGAGCCAGCACAGGGGTCTCCAACGAGTAGCTTGTGAGCTACTGGTAGCTCGCCAGCACGCTCAAAGTAGCTCTCAGAGGTGACGTCAAACCCAGTATCTCTTTCACACAATCCGTGCTCTGTTCATTTCAACACCCTTGAAACATGGGCATGGTATAGATCCAGAGCAGAAGACAATAAGGGCCTCATGTGCATTCATTTATGTGACAATGTGAGCCTCCCTAAAAAATGCTCCCTGGAGACTATTCATGGCTCAAGAGCTACCAAAAGTGTATCTAGCCCTTATCAAAAGGATTTAATTTCTGGCACAATTGTATCTGTTCATAGCACAATATTGCCAGTTGCATAATCACTGTCATCACTGTCTATTTTGGGCATTCTTGATCTGGTTGTGGCCTACTGGCAGCCATTGTTGATTTATTAACAGTATAACCTGCCCACTTTAAGCTCTCCCTGACATACTCGTGGCTGCCCCTTGCAAAATAACATCCATGACTGATATATAGTGGGCATCCCGGTCATCATGGTGTCCAGCTTTGGCATTATGGTGACCCTGGTATAAAAGCAGGCTTATTGGCAAAGTACGGCCATCTTTGGTGTTATGGTTAGCATCCAAGGCCTATGGTTGTAATACCTGGGAATTTGAACCAGAGTGGGTACTTGAAAATGACACCCCAGTGTTTGGGGACTGTGTATTTTCTAAAAACGAAAATTGTTTTTTTAAAGACGAACATTATGTTTTTTCAGGAAAGGTTTTTTCTTGGAAACGGAGTTTGTTTGCCCAAAATGGGAAGTGGTAGATAAATGTATGTATATTTTTCCAAACTGACATGCTGATGAAGACAAAAGGTTGCAATTCTGGAACACATTATAGGTGATAATTGAGTGAGAATTCAAGCTGAGTCAGGGAGACTTATTGCTGTGGTTATGTCATGTTTGTCAGAGGCCATGTGGTGATTTGAATGTTATTTCATTGCAAAGTGATGACATTTAATCTTGATAAGCATTTCCCCAGCAACATTTCTGGAAAGTTTGATAATCCTGCTAATGGTGTTCACAGTGTAACATTGCCACATGTGGTCATATGTTACAGTGATAAAATCTGTTAGTAGCTCAGGAGGACTTTCCTTGAGCAGAAGTAGCTCTCCCTACAGAAAAGGTTGGATGTCCCTGGCTTAGCATTTTGTTAGAACGTCACATAAAAGTGGAGGCTTCCCAGCACTAAGGAGGAGTACTTCTCAGCACTAAGGATTTTAGCTGCTACATGTGAATATGGAGTTAGTGTGGACACATATATTTGTGTCCAATTTGTTTTTAATTGCTCCACAAGGAAAATTCAGGAAAGACTTTTGAGTTGTAGAAACCCTTGATTGTCAGAGGTATTAGACAAACGGAATTGAAAGGCCAATGGTTTCAAACAAATCGCTACATGCTGAGGTTCCCATTAGTGCAGTCACAGATGTGGATGCATGTGCTGTTGATGAGTTGCTGTGTTTGGTGAAGTCCACTCCAAAGTTTGGGAAAGGTGTTATAAAAAAAATGTCACAGGTGTGGTTCAAAATCACACTTTGGCAATACCTTAAGTTGTCCAGCTGTAAACAAGTGTTGTTTGACATACAAAAAGTAGGACACTTCAAGAGAGTATGCAAAAGCAGAAAAAGCGTGATCAAATTGAACAAGGTGGATGTGGATGAGGATACGTGTGTTGAAAAACTGAGTAATATTGTGCTTACAATTGAATGTGAAGCAATATCTCTTTCTCAAAAGATAAGAGGGCCATTGTGTGTAGCAAAAGTGGGTGACGTCATTCTACAGGTGATGGCACATCCTGGATCGCCCATCACTATCTTGAGGGACACAGTCTTCCACAAAAATTGAGGAAATAGCATTAGTCTGATGCTGACCAACATTATTCCCAAAGCAGTTGGTGAAAAAGACATCAATATGTTAGGATATTGTTGTTTTAGGAATTGAATTTCTGGGCATAACTAAGGGCCTCATTATGACCCTGGCGGTCACCAGACCGCCAGAGTCACGGTCGCGGTCGGACCACCGCCAAAGTGGCAGTCCAACCGCAACATTATGACTGTGGCGGAGCCACCACGGTCCGACCACCGACACCGCCAGGCTGCTGCCAGCCTGCAGCCTGGCGGTTTCAGCGGTTGCAATCCACCAGGACAGCACTGCAAGCAGCGCTGCTCTGGGGATTACGAGTCCCCATCTGCCAGCCTGTCCATGGCAGTTTACACGGCCATGGAAAGGCTGGCAGAATGGGGGACTTGAGGGGGGCCGGGGGGCTGCACTGCCCATGCGCTTGGCATGGGCAGTGCAGCAGCCCCCATGCACAGCCCGATCACGCATTCCACTGCCCGAATTACAGGCAGTGGAATGCGCGACGGGTGCTGCTGTACCCGCAGCACCGCCACATTCCAGTCGGCTCCATTAGGAGCCGGCTTCAATGTTAAGGCCCTGTTCACTGCAGGGCTGGAGGGCGGAAACTCATAATGAGGTCCTATATGTGCTAAAGTGTATGTTGCGATCAAAGGCAAGGACATAGTTGGTTGGAGAGATTTAGCCAAGATGGGTCTGTACCTTAAGCCAGGTGCAGAAAACCCTGTAGTATTAGGTGAGTTACCCATTGCTCAGGTACAGTGTCAAACTAAAGACACAAATATTGAATCTGTTTCAGAGAGTTGTAAGGAAGTTTTTGTTTAATAAAGTAGCTCTGGTAAGAGGATCTGAACATTGGTTTAGATTAAAACACAATGTTCAACCTACTGCTCATAAAGACTGTACAGTACCTTTGAGTATTAAGGAAGAATTTAAAGAAGCTTTGAAAACATTATGTGAGGATGCTATAATTGTGCCATGCGAGTTATCACAATGTGGTGGCAAAATTAGATTATACACTGACTTATGTTCCCTAAATAAAAACATCATTATTGATGCTGACCCTTTACCTAGGATACATGACTTTTTGGCAAATTTAGGGGGAGAATGATTGTTTTCCATTATTGACTTACGCTCAGCGTGCCATCAAGTGCGAGTCCAAGAGCTGGCAGCATTTAACACACCTTTCAGAGTGTGCAGGTACGTGAGACTGCTGTTTGGACTTGCATCAGCGGCGAGTGTTTTTCAGAGATTAATGGAACATCTGTTTGAAGGTGTACAGGGAGTCCAAGCATACCAAGACAACATCTTGGTGTTTGCTGAAAGTACTGAAATACACAATGTGATACTAAGGGATATGCTGACCAAACTGTTTAATGCTGGCATGACAGTAAGACATGATAAATGCAAATTTGGCACAATCGAGTTGGAATAATTAGGGCACACTGTTTCAAGTAATGGGATTAAAGTTTCGTCCAATGAAGGCAGTGGAAGAGGCTGAACCAACTAAAAGTAAAAATGCACTCCACTCTTTCTTAGGCTTGGCTAAATACTATGCACATTTTGTGTACAGGTTCACCCAAGTAGTAGAACCATTAAGAGCCTTACTAAAAATAAAGAACCAAATTTGAGTGGTCTTCAAGTTTTGAGAAAGTATTCACTGTAGTGAAGAAAATAATTGTAGAAACCACTGCTAGAGCAGGACACAATGTTCAATAAATGTAGATGACAGTCTTACAGGGTTGGGGGCCATTTTGACTCCGACAGTGGCAGGCAAGGAAATGGCTGTAGCATTAACATCCAGAATGCTGAAACATGCAGAATGCCACTATTGAACATGAAGCCTTGGTATGCATGTGGGCAGTGCAAAAATTCAGATCATACATCTGGGGATCGAAGTTTGATCTTATAACAGATCATAAGCCTCTAGCCACTTGCTTCAGAGTAGTAGTCCAGGCAAGGTGTCTGCTAGATTAGTGAGATTGCTGTCAAAACTCCAGGAACACACATTTGATGTAACGTATGTGTCTGGCAGGAAAGATTTCAGAGCTGATTGCGAATCTAGGATGGCACTGAATGATACTAAAGAAAGTGATCTGGATACGGACACTGAGGGGGTCATTCCGACATTGGCGGGCGGCGGGCGCCGCCCACCAAGCGGGAACCGCCAATTGGCCGCTCCGCGACTTTCCCGCTGGGCCGGCGGGCGCCCGCCAAGGGAGCGCCCGCCGGGCCAGCGGGAAAGGCCCTGCAACATTGAAGCCAGCTCCGAATGGAGCCGGCGGTGTTGCAGGGGTGCGACGGGTGCAGTTGCACCCGTCGCGATTTTCACTGTCTGCTATGCAGACAGTGAAAATCATGTTGGGGCCCAGTTAGGGGGCCCCACGACACCCGTTCCCGCCATCCTGTTTCTGGCGGTGAAAACCGCCAGAAACAGGCTGGCGGGAAGGGGGTCGGAATCCCCATGGCGGCGCTGCTTGCAGCGCCGCCATGGAGGATTCTCCCAGCCGGGGGTAATCCGGTGGGAAACCGCCGGACCCGGCTGGGTGACCGCGGCTTTACAGCCGCGGTCGGAATGCCAGATGAAGCACCGCCAGCCTGTTGGTGGTGCTTCCGGCGACCTCCACCCTGGCGGTCATAGACCGCCAGGTTTGGAATGAGGGCCTGAGTGTATGGCTACCATAGAGGATACTACGGACTCAGGGTTTTTGCGATTCATGAAGACAGAATGGAATGAGGCATATGCAAGTGATGAGAATTTAGTTAAAGTGGGAATATTTATTGTGAAAGAATGGCCAGAAGCAAAGAATTCGGGGCAGCTGTCTACAGTGGATCCCACTTGTGCATCCAAGTGAGGCCACCAGTAATGTTTCTTTAGTCACTTAATAGTTCTGCTAACACCTTGGTGTCCTAGTGTGATCAAGGATAGTCCATCAGACACTTGAGAAAATACCTTGAGATCACCTGTCAAATTCTTAGTTTCTGACCATTCTGAAGAAACCCGGGTGTGTAGAAAAGGAGGAATCTAGATTTTCCCATTGCATTCAGGATGAAAAGGTTGGTAAAGGCGTAGCACTACTTGAAGGGAAAAGGTGGTGGAACAAACACAGTTCGGTGCGAGTTACTCAGGATCAAACTACATTCATACAAAAACACAAAATGGAAAACAATGCTAAGGATTGTGATTGGCCTGTGTGGTTACAATGCAACCAGGCAAATGCAAGCAATACTGGTTGCAATCGTGCAACTGTGAGCACTGATACTAATGTTCAGCATGGTCAAGCCAGGTCAGATGCTGACACGTGTAGGCAGTATGTTCAAGAGCCAGATACGTCAGCTTGTGGCAACAATGTGAAGGAAAGAATGGCGTTGCATGCTGCAAATTGTTTAAAGATACCTTGCAAGTTTAATTGAATTGTCCAAAACTGAAGTTGCAGCCTGTCACCTCCGAGAGCGGTTCGTCTCAGTTTGTGGGCAGTATATAAACTCCAAGTCTTGAAGCAGTTACTCGTGTGGAGTGTTCACTACAGCAATATAGTTTATAAGAAAAGTAATGATTAAGAAATTCAGAAATTAGAAAGCACAACACTCACAAATGTCATCCGGGGTGTTGATAAATATACATGATATGGTAATTCAAAAACCCTCAGGGGAGTAGGATAATTAATGATGAATAGAGGCAGCCACAGGTATCTTTGCTGATAATCTACTTCTTGCATTTCCCAGTCTGTGGATTAATGGGGCTAAGAGTTTTTGGGGGGGCAGATGGAGGGATGGACTACCCTCTAATTCTTCTTCTCAACCTACTGATAATTTGGGACTGATATGTTCCTCCACCCCTTAGCACACACCAACGAATGGCAGTCAGTCTACCTGAAAAAACACACATGGCAGAGGTAAGAACAGTGCTTAATTTGAGCCATTGGTCGCATGTGGGGCCAGTGCATTCATTTTTGGGCATTGGTGCTTATTTTTCCTCAACAGACTTTGAGCCACAGCAAGAGGGAGAAAAAAGACAAAAGTGGGAAAGAAGGAAGAGAAAGAAGGAAAAACAGGGACGAAGAGAGAACGCAAGGAGGAAAAAGGAGAGTGGAGGGGACAGGATGTAGTGTAAGGGTCAGAGCTTCTGACATTGGAACAGGGGAACCATGTGCCACCGCAGTTCAACATCCTGTGTTTCAGGGCAAACCACTTAATCTCCCTGTGCCTAAATAAAACAAGCATTTGCAAAGCCAATGACTCTCACCTATGCAAGAGCTATTTGCTTTGGCAATGTGTTTTAGCCATGTTGTACACCAGCGTGGCTGCTGCTCAGCATGGCTAAAAGTTAGTGGCGTGGTTTAGGGTGGGTAGATTAGAGTGGGGTAGAATGGGGTAGATTTGAGTAGCATGGAATGGGTTAAATTGGGGTACAGTGGGGTAGATTGGGGCACATTGTAGTGGAGCAGAGTGGGGTAGATTGGAGTGGAGTTGAGAGGGGTAAACTGGAGTGGAGTGTGGTAGATTGGGTTGGGGTGGGGTAGATTGGAGTGGGGTGAAGTGTGGTAAATTGGAGTGGGGTGGAGCGGGTTAGATTGAAATGGAGAGGGGTATATTGGGGTGGGGTAGATAAAAGGATAGCTCAAGGTAGATTGGGGTACAGTATATTGGGGTATATTGAAGTAGATTGAATTGGAGTGGGGTACAGTGGAGTGGAGTAGATTGGAGAGGGACAGGGTAGATTGAAATGGGCTGGAGTGGAGTGGATTGAAGTGGAGTTAAGTGGGCTTGATTGGACGGGAGTAGGGTGCATTGGAGTGGATAGGAGTATATTGGAGTGGGTTATATTGGAGTGGGGTGAATTGGAATAGGATGAATTGGAATGGGTGGATTAGGGTACAGAGGAGTGGGGTGCAGAGGGGTAGATTGGGGGAATGTGGTGGGGTAGATTGGAGTGGGGTGTAGTGGGGTAGATTGGAGTGGGGTGAAGTGGGGTCGATTGGAGTGCAGTGGGGTAGATTGGGGTGAGGTGGATAGGAGCGGGATAGATCAAGGTAAACTGGGTAGAGTAAAATTGGATATCTTGGGGTGGATTGGAGTGGAATGGGGTAGATAGGAGTGAGGTGGAGTGGAGTAGCTTGGAGTAGGGTGGAGTGGTGTGGAATGGATTAGAGTGGAGTTGAATGGGGTAGATTGAAGTGGAGTAGATTAGAGTGGAATGGGGTAGATTGGAGTGGGGTACATTGAAGTGGAGTGAGGTGGTGTGGAGTGGGGTAGACTGAGGATTAGAGTGGAGTTGAATGGGGTAGATTGAAGTGGAGTAGATTAGAGTGGATTGGGGTAGATTGGAGTGGGGTACATTGAAGTGGAGTGAGGTGGTGTGGAGTGGGGTAGACTGAAATGGAATGGGGTGGATTGGAGCAGGTGAATTGGGGTAGATTGGAGTGGAGTGGGGTTGTTTTGGGTAGAGTGAGGTAGGGTAAATTGGAGTGTGGTAGATTGGGGGTAGATATGAGGGGGTACATCAGGGTAGAATAGAGTGGGATATATTGGACTAGATTGAAGTGAAGTGGGGAAGAGTGGAATAGGGTGGGTTGGGGTACAGTGGAGTAGATTGGAGTGCTGTGGGGTAGATTTGAGTGGAGTAGATTGCATTAGGGTAGGGTAGGGTAGGGTAGGGTAGAGTGAGATAGAGTAGACTGGGGCAGAATGAGTGGGGTAGATTGGAGTTTGGTAAATTGGAGTGGAGTGGGGTAGAGTGGAGTGGAGTTGAGTGGGGTAGATTGGGTAGATTTTAATAGGGTAGACAAATGGATTGAAGGGTGGTAGAGTGGAGTAGGGTAAAATGGAGTGAGGTAGAGTGACAGAGTATATTGGGTAGAATGGAGTAGGGTTGATTAGGGTGGGGAAGACTGGAGTTTGGTAGATTGGAGTAGAGTAGACTGGGTGACTTAGAGTGGGGTAGATTGGAGTGGAGTGGGGTAGATGGGGTGGCGCAGGGAAGAATCTGCTACATTGGAGTGGGCAGATTGGAGTGGGGTAGAGTGGAGTGGGGTAGATTGGACAGGGTTGGTTGGAGTGTGGTCGATTAGGGTGGAGTGGTGTGGGATAGATTGGAGTGGAGTGTGGTGGATTGGATGGATTAGAGCCGGGTAAATAGGGGTACCCTGGAGATGAGTGGGGTAGGCTGGAGTGGGGTAGATTGGAGTGGAGTAGGGTAGATTGGAGTGGGTAGTTTGGAGTGTGGTAGTTTGGGGTAGATTGAAATGGAGTATATTGGGTGGGGTAGATTGAAGTGGAGTGTTTTAGAATGGAGTAGAGTGGAGTAGATCAGGGTAGAGTTATGTGGTGTAGATTGGAATGAATTATATTGGGGTAAACTGAAGTGGGGTAGATTGGGGTAGACTGGAGTAGAGTGAGGTAGATTGAGTGGAGTGTGGTAGATTGTGAGGAGTGGAGTACATTGGAGTTGAGTGGATTGGGTATAGATTGGAATGGGGTGGGGTAGATTAGAGTGGGGTAAGTGGTGTGGAGTAGAGGGGGATATAGTGACGTGGAGTTGTGTGACGTGTCACAGAGTGTCTTAGAGTGGAGTGTCATAAAATGGAGTGACGTGGTGTAGAGTGGAAGGGAATAGAGTGGAGTAGAGTCTTGTAGCGTGGATTGGTGTAGAGTGTAGTGGTGTAGTGTGGAGTATGAATAGCGTAGTAGTGCATTGGCATTACAGACAACACATTTCCAATTGAAATGACCATTACATTTGCACAGACACACAGATTTACCTCACACAAATGATAATGTGTGAAATGTCATCACCTAGTGTATTGATGTGCTTTGATTGTATTGAAATATTTATTTCCACCACCCTTGAGAATTACAAACAAATGTACTTCATTTCTACCTTCCAAATTCTGATGTATTCTGAAATATCAGCATTTTTGTTGTGTGCTAGAAAAAGTAACATCCTACAGCCTCTCCTCTCACATGGGTATCCAGCAGGATTGCCACATAAATACTCTCACTTTGAGGTCAGTTAAAGAAAAGTAAACACCAAGCTCCCTCCGAATAAAGAGCCTGACATTTGACCCCTGTCTTTGAATGCACAGCAAATATGAAAAGATAAGAACAAAACTTAAAGGCCTATTTACAGAAAACAAGTACTCTGAAGGGTACAGTAAACAAGGTAAGCTCATGGGAAGGACAAACTCAAGCTGGACAGCCTAAAACAAATAAAGCATGCAAACATAAAGCAAGCAAATGTGAGTTACAAACCACAAAGCCAATAGTAAGCAATGAGTGAAATGCATTCCCAGGGAAGCTTTCAGAATGCCCACAAGACGTTGTAAGCAAATCAGGTAGCTGCGCTGTCTGGTAGGCTATGAAAAGCATTGGCAAAGCCAATAGGTCTTGCCTATGCACGAGCTATTGGCTTTGCCAATGTGTTTCAACCATGTTGTACACCAGGGTGGCTGATGTTCAGCATGACTAAATGTTAGTGGCGTAGAGGAGAGTGGTCTGGAGTGTCGTAGAGTGAAATGGCAAAGCGTGGAGTGAAATGGCGAAGAGTGGACTAGAATGTCAGAGTGGACTGGCATAGAGTGGAGTACAGTGGAGTGGCATAGAGTGGAGTGGTGTAGAGTGCTTTGGCGTAGAGTGGTGTAGAGTGTAAAGGTGTACAGTGCAGCGCCATAGAATTCAGCGGCGTACAATGCAGCATCATAGAATACAGTGGCGCAGATTAGACTGCTGCATAGTAGAATGCAGTGACAGAATACAGTGGTGCAGAGTGGACTGGTGCAAAGTAAAGTAGAATGGCGTAGAGTGCAGTGGCATACTGTACAGTAAGGCAGAGTAGAGCTGAGTGCAGTGTCATAGAGTGGTACAGAGTAGAGTGTCATAGAGTGGTGCAAAGTAGATTGTAGTGCCTTAGAGTGCAATGGCATAGAATGCAGTAGCATAGAGTGGAGTGCTGCAAGTTGCAGTGACTTAGAGTGGAGTGATGCAGAGCAGAGTGGTGTAGAGTGCAGAATGTAGAAAGGCAGAGAAGAGTGAGACAGAGCTCAGTGGCGTAGACTGCAGATTTGCTGAGTAGAGTGTGGTAGATTGCAGTGGTACACAGTGGCATAGAGTGGATTAGCATAAAGTGCATTGGCATACAATAGAGTGGTGTAGGGTAGAGTGCCGTAGAGTGTTGTTGAGTATAGTTGTGCAGAGTAGAATGCAGTGGCAGAGAGTGGAGTGGCATATAGTGCAGTGACGTAGAATGCAATGGTTTAGGGTACAGTGTGTAGAGTAGAGTGCAGTGTCGTAGGGTGGTAGAGAGTAGAGTGTCATAGAGTGGTGCAAAGTAGATTGTAGTGCCTTAGAGTGCAATGGCATAGAATGCAGTAGCATAAAGTGGAGTGCTGCAAGTTGCAGTGGCTTAGAGTGGAGTGATGCAGAGCAGAGTGGTGTAGAGTGCAGAATGTAGAAAGGCAGAGTAGAGTGAGACAGAGCTCAGTGGCGTAGACTGCAGATTTGCTGAGTAGAGTGTGGTAGATTGCAGTAGTACACAGTGGCATAGAGTGGATTAGCATAAAGTGCATTGGCATACAATAGAGTGGTGTAGGGTAGAGTGCCGTAGAGTGTTGTTGAGTATAGTGGTGCAGAGTAGAATGCAGTGGCATAGAGTGGAGTGGCATATAGTGCAGTGACGTAGAATGCAATGGTTTAGGGTAGAGTGTGTAGAGTAGAGTACAGTGGCGTAGAGTCGCGTGGAGGGGAGTACGGTAGAGTAGACTGGTAGTGAGTGCACTGGTGTAGGGTGCTGCAGATCATAGTGGCATAGAGTGCAATGACATAGTGCAACAGCATAGAATTCAGTGGCGTACAATGCAGTGTCATAGAATGCAGTAGTGTAGATTAGAATGGTGCATAGTAGAGTGCAGTGGAATAGAGTGCAGTAGTGCAGAATGGAATGGTGCAGAGTAGAGGGACAGAGTGCAGTGGCGGAGTGCAGAGTAGAATGGCACAGAAGGTAGTGGGGTAGAGTGGTGTAGGGTAGACTGGCGTAGAGTGTAAGGGCATAGAGTGATGTAGAGTTTGTGGCGGAGAGAGCAGTGTTGCAGAGTAGAGTGCCGTAGAGTGCAGTGGTGTAGAGTGGCATAGAGTTTCAGAGTAGAGTGGAGTTGCATAGAGTGTGGTGGTGCAGGGTAGAGTGCAGTGGTACAGAGCAATGGCATAAAGTGGTGAAGAGTGCAGTGGCACAGAGTAATGGCACAAAGTGGTGAAGAGTGCAGTGGTGCAGAGTCATACAGTGGATTCTCATAGAGTGCAGAGGCATAGAGTTGAGTGGCACCAGGTAGAGTGCATTGGCGTACAATGTATTGGCATAGAGTGCAGTGTTGCAGAGTGGCATAGAGTGAAGTTTTGCAGAATAGAGTGGAGTGGCCTAGACTGCAGTGGTGTAGAGTAGGGTGGCATAGAGTGCATTGGCACAAAGTAAAGTGGTACAGAGTAGAGTAGAGTGAAGTGAAGTAGAGTAGAGTGCAGTGGTGCACAGTGCAGTTGCATCGAGGAAAGTGGAGTGGTGTGAAGTGCAGATTGCAGAGTAGAGTGCAGTGGCAGTGGCATGAAGTGGTGTAGAATAGAGTGGAGTGGCGTAGAGTGGAGTATGCATGGTGTGGTGGCACACTTCCAGGACACTGCCATTACAGACAAAACATTTTCAAGTGAAATGACCATTACATTTTTACAGACATACACGTGTGGACAGTATAATGATCTGCTGAGTTAATACTCGCTGTACCTGCACGTTGTGTTTCAGAAACATCGGTGGATCCATTATTAGCAGAAATTGTTTTTGGCAGAACTTCACACAAAGGACTATTTTTGCATTCTTTTTCAGGAAAACCCTTGCCTACAACCAATTATTAGCGGCACTTATGCTGTCAACCACACTAGACGTCAACACAGTAAATCAGTAGCAATGAGATAAAAGGCCCGGATGGACCCCAAGGGTAATCCAAGATAGAATGGTTTGCTTCTATTGCTATAAATAAACTCCATTTAGACTAAAGAGAAAATAAATGTTTTCTGGCCTTCATCATGTTCATTAAAGATGTTGCAGAAAACTGACGCTGTCACTTGGGGACTAAATAGGCGTTGAAAAAGGTTTAAGCTCAGCTTTGCTTTTCTCTTTACTAGAAGTTACATTTTTCCACACAGGAATTTATTTTCAAGGGAGATATTTCCTCTTTCATTTCCTGAGTAAAGAACAAAAGGCAAACCTCCAATAAAATCAGCACTATTAGCAGGGCCCGGAAATTCTAAAGTATGCAGTGGGAGAGGCCTACCCACATCATTGTGGTCGAAAGATAACCTCATTATATCCTCTTCCTGATTAATCCCTTCGGTATTCAACTAAGGCTAAGTAGCAGAAGCGATAAACAGGCACATTCTAGTTTCCGAGGCCTGCGTGGCCCTGCCAGTCACGTTACACAAAGGAGCACTTCTTAATAGCTCTCACAACACCACGTGACTTAAAGACACGAGGGCTGGAAGAAGGACTGATAAGGAGTGTCTCCTTGTCTCATACTTCTCATCTCTTAATGTAATACCAGTGTACCGTCGGGAGGTGCACAGCCAGGATGGGACCGATTTTGCAGCCTGAATGAGCTATGCAAGGAACGCTATGTTAATTTGTCAAATGGACCAACTTCTTCATCTTTCTACATTCTTACAGAGCCCTAAGCCCAATGACAATAACAGTGAAACATGTGTCGGCCAAAGCTTTTGGTTTGTTCAAGCCTATGGGTGCATTTAAGGTATGACACAATATATGATTTATCAACTACTGCATACAAGTACGGGTTTCATTGAAAACTTGATGTATAGGTTATTAAGATGGTCATCTCAAAATTAAGAAGTAATTATATGGGATAGAAATTTGCAGATATTTTTCCTGGAATTATATTGGCTTCTGTACTTTGTTTCTGGTAAGCTCACGCCAACTGCGTCAAATGCCAAACACAATTTAATTCATAGTCTCACAATTTCAGAATTGAAACATTTACAGTGTTATTTATAAGAAATCAATATTGATACTCATTTATCTTAAACAGATAACAAACATTGACAAAGCTAATATTACTGACAAGTTTTAGGTGTCTGTCAGTTCTTGTGTTATATTTTTGGATGCAATAACATCTCAGAGAGAAATCAAAATACAGGTCAGGTGGCACACTAAGGGAATCAAAGACATTTATTTTACATGTCCCTTTAAGAGAGGTCCCACTTTTATCATCCCACTTAAAGACCTGTCTACACATATTTCTGTATGACTGATTGCAGCCAGCAGCTATGGGTGCTTCCTGATGCCTGGTTAGAACATTTTCTTCCAAAGTTGATGTCGCATGCTGTGCAGTGCAAGACACTGGGCAAGCACACACTTTAAAGGGCCTGAAGTTGTCACGCTGTACAATTTGCACATTAAAATAACTGTTGAACTTATTATTGCAATAAGATATAGGTCAGTTTTTAATGTGTTTAATATTTCAAGGCTATACATTCGCACTGCTTTATAAACCTTGCTTTCTCACTAAATTCATATGCTTTCAAATGCACCATTTGTCCAACTGTTTTCAATTTTTCCTTGAGAATAGGACCCGCCCTGGATCCCACATTTGTTCGTTAGGCTTACTCGCTTCACTCGCTACATAACATTCATACCCAAATTTTACACCCCACCACTTTCAAATGTCACCAGCCACCACTGCTGGGGTTGATCATAAATTATTTATTTATAAGTGTAGTATAACTAAAACACCAGCCTTCAGCCAACAGCATTTGTTTCAGATTTTCCAAAAGGTCACAGCTTGGTTCCTTCCCAATGTTTCCATTTGAATGATGTTGAAAAGTACACAGGCTTGAGTTCTGGATCAGGGTTACCTGGCTTGGGCATCTCACGCTAGCTCCAACTGGACAATAGCTAAGACATTTTTGTGAATTAAGTTATTGGATTTGAAGGAGACTTGTAGAGCCCAACAAATGCCCAAAAGGCACCCAGGCGCTATAGTCTCAAATGTGTAGGTCCATCAGCAGCGTCTGCCCACAATTATCCTAGAGTGTGAAAAGCCAGGTCTTTCTGGCTTTCCTAAAGGAGAGGAGTAATCTGATCCCTTTGCAAGTGAATGGGCAGCGAAGCAATAGTCTAGCTGCCGGAACCGAGAAGGCTTTGCCTCCCTATCCCACCTTCTGAAATCTGGACACAGTCACCAAATTAAGGTGAGCAGAGCAGAGTTTTTTTCCGGGCTTACAACTATGAAACATAGCCTTGATTCCTGCCGGCCCAGTTTGGTGAAGTGCTTTATGGACTAAATAGGCAGCCTTAAACAAAATATGTTTTCTTATAGGGAACCAGTGGAGGGCCTGTAGTGCCCTGGTCACTGACTGGTATATCAAGGATAAGCCTGGCCATTGAGTTCTGCACTATCTGTAGCTTGCCTTGTCAGTCAGAAGCACGATGACACAATACGGTTGACCTGAGAATCTAGAGAGATCTTGCAGTCCAAGATCACCCCTAGGTTCTTAGCCTTCTCGGTCGGCTTGGAAAGAGTACCTAATGACTCAAGCCACTAATTTGAATTCCAGACAGAAGATTGCACTCCAAAGAGCAGTACCTCAGTCTTTTCCCCACTGAGCTCAAGGTAGTTTCTCCCCATCCACCTAGTTACAGCTGTCATACAGTGATTAAAGTTCTTAGTAACAGCTTCGGTATCCTTGGTAATTGATATGAGGAGCTGGGTGTCATTGGCATAAGTCACTACCTGCAGCCCAAAGGAACAAATAATCTTACCAAGGGGGGAAACGCACAGGTGAAAGAGGGTAGGGCTTAAAGATGTACTCTGCAGTACCCTACACAGTAAAGAAAGTAGAGCCGATAAAAATTGGTTCACGGCTACCCTCTGGGATCTGTCCATGAGGAAGGAAGATAGTCATTTCAAAGCCCTACCCGAGACACCCAATTCCTGAAGGCGGCCTACCAGCATAGATGGGGAGATGGTATCAAAGGCTGTGGACACATCCAACAGGATCAACGCCTCGCCTTGCCCCGCATCTACATGCTGCTTTATACTGTCAATAGCAACCACCAATGCTATTTCTGTACCATGATTTTTTCAGAACTCACATTGAGGCCAATCGAGCCAGTTCTGATTTTCCACATTCACCTTTAAATAGCTGTTCAGGTGTTTTCCAAGATCTCAGCGGGAACTGGAAGTAAGGAGATAGGTCAAAAAATTTTAAGATCAAGTTACACTTCTTCAGAAGAGGCTTCACCACTGCTTCCTTCGAAGATTGAGGGTAGAAAACTCAATAAGATGACTCTAACCAGCCTAGCGTCATTTCTTGACGCAAAACCATCCACGCCACATGACTCCTGTCTTATAGAGGACAGGAGTCATGTCTGCCACCCCAATGGCCAGCACAGGGGAACAAGGGTTCCCTGGGCATGCCCATTGCACCCAGTGCCATGTAGGCGGGCCCATTTCAGGACCCTCAATGGCACTTTAAAATTGTATATAAAATACTTACCTCTAGTTTCCTCAGATGGGGTTCCCCCATCCTGTGGTGTCCCTCTGGTGTGGGTGGGGGTGTTCCTGGGGCTTGGAGAGGGCACCTGCGGGCTCTTTCAATGGTGTTTGACCATGGAAATGGGTCCACAGGTCCCCTTAAGCCTGCCCTGACCCAGATGTTAAATAATGGCGCTAAGCAGGTTTAGTGCCATTATTTGGGCCCACCTCCCTCCCGTGCACCATCTTCGCACCGAAGGATAAATAAGGCGCTAGGGCCTTAGAGTCGTTTTTTTGGATGGGAACGCCCACCTTGCATCTCATTGACGCAAGGTGGTTTCACGCATCCCAAAAATGACTTTACCTCCAATATTTTGGCGCTAGACTAGTCTAGCGTCAAAATATAAATATGGAGTTACATTTGTGCTGAATTAGCTTAAAAAAATGATGCTAATTCAGCTCAGAGTATAAATCTGGGCCTTAGTATTCAGAAGGTGCTGCTCCACATGTTCTGGAGTAAGAGGAGGAAATACCAATAGGGTCTTTGCCGTTGGTCCATAAGTTCAGAGGAGAGAGAAGCCTCTGTCTGCCGATCACAGATAGAAAACACTGACCTCTCATAAGCTGCTATTAACACTTTGAGCTCATTATAAATGTATGAGACTTTTGATTGAAAACACTCCGCAAGCTGATTGCATAGTACTTGAGAGCCAATGATCTGGTGAACTGTACATAGCATAAACCACCTTCATGTACATGTGCTGAGTGCCGGTTTCATCTGCACACTATGTCACAGCAGAATATTGAAAACATAAGGATGTTATACCATGGCATGGCATGTATTTATTTGTTGCTTGATTGAATACTATTATAAAGCATTGTGCTCACTGGTTTTCGTTCACCTCAAAGCACCATGGATGTGCCAGAGTCTGTAATAGTGAGGAGGGGGAACTTAAAATCAAGTTGTGCAAAGGTGAGCCCAAGGCCTATGTATTCTCAAATGCAAACCCCGTTTCCACAGGCATCAATTGTAGTCGAGCAGGAAAACAAGGTACAAGAGATAAAACATCAGTGCGCTAAAGTGGTAATTTGCTCACAAAGTTAAATACTGCATTAAATTATGTTGTATTACTTATTGGCTCAGACAACTATTACAAAAAAAATTGTCGAAATCATTTGTTGTGACCTCTTAAAGGAGACAGTGCTTCCTGCTAAATTTGCTTATTTACAGTTCCTGCCAAAGGATGGCAATGATTCCTTGCATCCATTTCCCACTAGAAAAGCACATGGCATACTTGGAACCAGGACCAGTACTGACACAAAAAGTCAAGGCCCCCTACAATGGCTTTCTCAGGAACACACTCCAATATGGTGCCCTGGAGAGTGCACTGATAGTTCTGTGCACTTCCTGTGACCTTCATCACCATTCCCCAGCGGCGGGAGCCACGTCCGGACAAGTGGAATAGTCTGGTGTTTTACGTTCTCTTTAAAGGAATTGGACCCTAGTCCTCATGAATCAAATCAAATCATTAACATTTATAAAGCGCGCTACTCACCCGTGCGGGTCTCAAGGCGCTAGGGGAAAAGGGGGGGTTATCGCTGCTCGAACAGCCAGGTCTTTAGGAGTCTCCGGAAAGCGGAGTGGTCCTGGGTGGTCCTGAGGCTGGTGGGGAGGGAGTTCCAGGTCTTGGCCGCCAGGAAGGAGAAAGATCTCCCACCCGCCGTGGAGCGGCGGATGCGAGGGACAGCAGCGAGTGCGAGGCCAGAGGAGCGGAGGAGGCGGGTGGGGACGTAGAAGCTGAGGCGTCTGTTGAGGTATTCCGGTCCCTTGTCGTGAAGAGTTTCTCCTGGAAATGCAGGGATGATGGGTTGGTGTGCTAGTTATTTTGTATTTATTTATTGAGCGTACTTACACAGCACGGGCACAGCCGCAAGGGCTTCATCAGCAATAATAGAAAGAGTCACAATACAAAGTGCCAAGAAAAAAAGAAAGAGAAGCAAGTCAGTGGAACAGAGCAACACCCACGTTCTAAGGTGGACCCAGAAGAAGTGAGTCGTTTTGTTCTCATGGGTGAGTTGTTTTGGTTTGGTTGTCAATGTGATAAACATTGGAACTCTCTTCTACTCTTAAATTCCTCAAATATCATTAGACAACGCTATGAGACATTTAACCACCCACAACTTAAGCTATTAACAAGGGACTTTCACTGGTGAAATAAAAGAAGTGTAAATTGAAGTATGATTCTGTTTTAACTTAAATCATATATTCACGAATCAAAGGGGTTCATTCACTCTGTGCCCATGGGGAAATGCTTTGATACATAAGAGCCACAGTTTTCAATGTTTAGGTTTCAATAAGGTACTATGGATTCATCTTACTCTTGGAAGACGTTTGTTTTCATATTTGATATTTTTGAATAGTGTTTAAATAGAGAATCATGTTAGCCTTTGTTTCTGACTTAAATTCAGGTTTCTACATGAACTGCTTTCTTCAAAGTATGCAAAAGTAAAATCATTGACAGTATTAAATCATTTCAAATAGTTTAAAATGTTATATGCCATGATTATTTTTTAGAAATGCCCTGTTTATTTGGTACTCTTGTGTTTACATTCCATACAGACCACGAGGAAGGAGTGAATTGTTCTTTGTTCTCTAATGCCTTACAGTGTTGCGTTTCCTGACTGCTTCCTCAAACTTGCCAGTGGAAAGTAATCTAGACCAGATGAGATGAGCAAAAGGACATATGAAAATGAGAGCGGGTTACAATTTTACAATATTCCAAAGTGTATAAAGTGCTCCCCTTTTTTGTTATACATCACCTGAGGAAAAAATACCTCTTTGGTACTGTTCTTCTTGTGCTCTAATAGTTCAGTAGGTCTTGATGTCTGGGCGCCCACAGATGGAGATTTGCAGACTAGCTACAGCTACATGCACACTTTTTATTGTGTCACAGTCATAACTGATGTTTATCTGTATAGTTGTGCTGCAAGACAGGCATGAATTGTAACTAAACCCATCTCCCTCGTAGATCTGACTGGCACATGCAGTGCAGACATCAGATGATGATATTTCTTTTTATCATATGGGGCAAAATATAGCCCTTTTTTAGTTGAGTCTGAATTTAACAGAGCATCATCAGATAGACGTACAATCCACAACATACACCATCCTTTGCCCTGTGATGGCTGCCATGAAGGTTGCTGCTCTTCAAATAGTCTATCTACCTATATGCTGCTGTCAGTGGTGAGCTCCTCAGCCTGATTGTATTTTCATAAGGGAATTTTATACCTCCATCATTACCCTATTGCCTGCCAGAACCGTTCTTATTATGCTTTTCGGCTCAACAGCTATACAGTTCTTTGAGTTTTCAGATGCCCTCTTTCTGACACCCTGCACCCTTAATTCCAAGTGTTAGAGCATATTTTTCTTGGGTTTATGTTTTACAACAAGGTCAATAAATCTTTTTACTTAGCATTATGGTGTGGAGACAAAAGGCAGCAAAATTTCACAACAAATCAATTTAAAATAATAGTGTGACCCATTTGGCCACACAAGGAAACTCTAGTCTGAAATAAAGTTAAAGGGTTTACAAGCTCAGACTCAAAGTCATGTAAATGATTCTCAAAACAAAGTTATAAAGATACAGAATCACCAAGGGGTTGACCAAGGCAATGAAAAACATTCAATCGAACTAACACCAAAAGGGCTAAATATTCAACAAAGGCAATACAAAACATCAAAAAAATAACTTGATGTACGGAAAAAAAAAACACTGTTCAGTTCTTTTAAGCATAAAGGCAGTTTGAGAGTCATCTAAGTTTAGCTAGCCAGGGCAAGGGAAAAGCCCACAGATTAGCAAGTCAAAATGTAATGTGCTGGGCTGAACACGTGGCAAAAAGGTAAAAAGAACAAAAGAATTTGGATAAACAACATCTGAAAAAGGTAAGTAACCAAAGTTGGCAAAAAGTAAGTATAAAGGGAAGGCATCAGCATGTCAGAGGCTTGAACAAGAGTCTTCTTCTCTGGGTCAGGGGCAAAACTCTTAAGTGCTACATTTACAAACATTTGGCATAGGGCAGAACCACAAGACGTTTAGCTGCGCTTCCCTATGCTAAATAGAAAGGGGAGAAATGCACTTTATCTACAAGATACAGGGCATTCCTATCCTTTCAGCCAGCACCAGTGCAGAAATTGCAGCCGAGCCCCAATGGACGCACTCTTGCACCATGTTGCAAGGGTGTCGGTGTTGTTGGCATGATTGATTATGCGCAGAAAGGGCTACCTTCCTGCACAAAAACAACCACAAGAGGCATTTCCCCCGTTCTGTGTGTGCTGCAAAATGCAGCACATGTGGAAAGAGGAAAAAACAAATATTTGTCCTCGGTAGGCATGCTCTGGGGAGGTATACGTTTTTGGCGCTGCCCCAGATTTATGCTGTTGTAAATCTGGGGCAGTGTCAAATGGCACGGGTGTTGAGTGGGAACACCCATGGCATGTCTCCCCGATGCAGTGTGAGGCAACGCAGTGACTTGTGTTGCGTTGCCTTACACCATACCTGCAGGTCACGGTAGAGCCAAGCAGGGGTCTTTGCATGGCCTTGTGGATATGGGTCTACACTGTAAATAAGCCTCTAAGTCTCAGCAAAGCATTGGAATAAAGGTTAAGGGTAGAGAGAACTATACCACTCAGGGTCCAGCATGAAGAGTGGGCTGAAAACGGTGAGGAGCAGAATGCTACAGTGGGGTCTAGAAAGAGACTGCCAAGGGAGAAGTGGCAAGCAGAATGCCCCTGATCCAGTTGGGGATGGTATACTAAAGTCCACAGTGCAAAATGATTAGGCAATCACAGTCGATCATGTGACTTGGAACTGCAACATCAGTAAAGATTCCTATTACCAAGATGTAAAAGGCATCCTCTTAGCTCATCCGTGCGGGTTGAAAACAATGTATACATAGTCCGGTTCCACAGTTCCTGTATGTACTATGCTCATTGTTGCTTTTTCAGGTTCAGGTAAAACAATAAGGCATCTATTACAAAGTTAGCATTTCATGGGAATGAAGGCTGAAAAGAATGAGACGCTAGCAAGAATGACTAAACAATTTTCTACACTGTCAGGAAATAGGCCCTTGAGGGCCTCACTTAGGCTAAGCAAAATTAATTAAAATGGTACATTCAATTATGCATAATAAGGCACATATAACATTCAAAATTATGAATTAATCATCAATGAGCTTTGTCAGTGTTCATGTTGCAGTAGATTTTAAGTGTAATAACTCTTGTTAATAAATTGGTTCAACCAGAGGGCAGAACTGCAATCTTCAACATTTGCATGTAACATTTAAATTATTTCTCTTAAATTCTTTCATCATTTTAGTGCACACTATTGTTAACATGATAGAGATTCACATAGAATGGAAATAATTTGTTATACATGACGTTTTAGAGCTATACAACAACACTTTAGTCTTCTATTCTACAGTAAATGCACATTAATATACACTTTCATTGCACCACTTTACAAAAAAACCTATTAGTACTTCAAGTAACAAGATGCATAGATTGTCACGTATAGATGAACACTGTGACGTCAGGGGTAGCAATAACATCTCTGCTACATCACTAGTGAATAATGTTGGGAAGTTTTGTATTATTCACAAGTCATGTCTTAACAGCGCTCATCAATCTCATCAGGTAATGATGTGTCCTACCCACGTCTTCCTGACACACATTTGTCCACATGTGAGCACTACATCTAAGGGTTTATGGGTTTAGTAATGAGTTGTCCCTCTCATTCCTTTCATAGAACTGTCCCTTCTCAAGACTCAATGCCTTCTATTAAAAGTTTGTGACAGGTGGCTGTAACCGACCTAGATTTTTCCATGGTGAGTAAAAAGAAAGGGCCTCAAGGCAGGGGAGAGATCTGTGCTGGGCCAGAGCAGGATGGGGTGATAGAGAGGTGCCCAGGATCAAAGGTGCACCTGAATGAGTGAATTTCCTTAAATGCCATTGTTCCCACTCCAATCCACCTCAGTTTACATTTTCCAAAAATGCATGATGTGCAGTTTCCTGCGCTGAAAGTTGCATGATAGTGGCATTTGTATGTTTGTTGGTTTTGCATAATAGTTGTCTGCTGATACTCTAGCTATGTAAACATGATTGTTATTGGTGTGGTATGGTGATATGCATTCATGTGGTAAAAACAGACCTTAGTTAGCACGACTTGAGATTGTGCCAAATATATTTTCATGTGGTGGTGGTGTCTTGATGGTTATGCTCAGCGAGGGGTAAATATTGTTGCAGGTGGATTGTAATATTACAGTTTCAAGTGCTGGAAACGAGCCCAAACCCACTAGACTCATTGAGCTTGGCGTGTGCATGTATAACATCGCATCTGAAAGCCAGTGTGTGTAGTTTTGTATTCTTTGCTTGTTTTTTATTCGTAAAGCCCAACACAGTGGTAAAACGCATCCAGGACACTTGCAGAACATCATACACATACAATTAAATGAAGATCCCAACTTACAAAATCCGGTTACTAAAAAGGGATAAAATATCCAAAAAGACTAAGAACCCGAGGCCACAGTAGACCTAGAGACAATAAACAAAAATAAATAAAAATATGTTTAAAAAACTCTGCTGCTACCTATGACCAAATACAGTAAAGGTCCCAAAAAGCACAGACTGAGAATTAAGAAAGGACGGAAATAACCTGCATCCCACAAACAGTCTCAACACGGAATGAGCTACTGAAGTGGGTAGCCTTATACAACAACCTTACTAAGAGAAGAGCTACGACAGTGCATATAAGGAAGGAAAACCCTTAAGATTATGGTTAAAAATGATCTAGGAAGGAATCAAAAGGATGGAAGCAAACAGGCAACTGATTCCAGGGTTTAGTGCCTTCTGCTTATAGTGATTGGTCACAAAATTTCACACCTAAAGCATTTTAACGTCGTTAGTTTGTTTAATTTTTTAAGATACTGTGGATGATTACAGTGATCACTCATGTAACCCGATAAAGAATCACAATGGCCCTCATTTCAACACTGGCGATCGGTGTTAAAGCGGCGGTAATACTGCCAACAGGCCGGCGGAAAAAAAAATGGGATTACGACCGTGGCGGAAACCGCCAACATAGACACCCACTTTAACACTCCGGCAGCCACGGGGGTACAAACAAACAGCGCGGCGCACACCGCCAACAGACAGGCGGAACACAATGTACCGCCCACCCTATCACAACACGGCTATCCGCCACCTTTTCCAGGGTGAAACCAACGCGAATAAAAACACGGCAGAAACAGTACACAGAAAGGAAAACACTCACCTCTCCACACCCCACGAGGAACTAGGACGCCATGGAGCCCGAACTGTAGATCCTGCCGGCGATGGTCTTCCTTCAGGAGCTCCAACGACGGCGGCGATGACCACAGTGAGTACTGCACCTACAACACAGGGGAGGGGGGAGGGAAAAGAGAGTGACACACACACGCAACACCCCCACCCCCACCCTCACCCACAACAACATACACACAAACACATGGTGCAACATTACACATATACCCTTACCCCCTTGAATAATGCAAGGACAAAAGAAAATGATTGTATATACAATTATGTACACCAACTACACAAGTCCGCATAGTGCACCAATCATTGTCCGTGGACCACTGGGCCCAAAATGCATGGGCGGGGCCCACACTAGATACCTGACTCCAAACGGAGAGACCATGGAGGGGCATGAAATAGAAAATATACAGGCACCTCAGGGGGAGAGGGGGCACCTCAGCCGGATGAACGCACGACACCACTGCTCCACGAGGGGGCTCCATGCCCATTGATTTATCCTGGGGAGTGCAAAGCCACAGTCTCTCAAGTCTCTCCAGTGGGTGGTTTGCCCACTGCTTTATCCTGGGGAGTGCAAAGCCACAGTCTCTCAAGTCTCTCCAGTGGGTGGTTTGCCCACTGCTGCATCCTGGGGAGTGCAAAGCCACAGTCTCTCAAGTCTCTCCAGTGGGTGGTTTGCCCACTGCTGCATCCTGGGGGGTGCAAAGCCACAGTCTCTCAATTCTCTCCAGTGGGTGGTTTGCCCACTGCTGCATCCTGGGGAGTGCAAAGCCACAGTCTCTCAAGTGGATAACAGTCTCCACTGGTTCTGGAGTGGGATTTGTGCCCAGAGTGCTTCATCCTGCCAAGGAGTGAGGTAGTGGATGCCTTTCTCCACTGGTTCTGGAGGGGGCTTTGTGCCCAGAGTGCTTCATCCTGCCAAGGGCTGAGGTAGTGGATGTGATACTCCACTGGCTCTGGAGGGGGCCTTGTGCCCAGAGTGCTTCATCCTGCCAAGGACTGAGGTAGTGTATGTGATACTCTACTGGTTCTGGAGAGGGCTTTGTGCCCAGAGTGCTTCATCCTGCCAAGGAATGAGGTAGTGGATGCCTTTCTCCACTGGTTCTGGTGTGGGCTTTCTGCCCAGAGTGCTTCATCCTGCCAAGGAATGAGATAGTGGATGCCTTTCTCCACTGGTTCTAGAGGGGGCTTTGTGCCCAGAGTGCTTCATCCTGCCAAGGACTGAGGTAGTGGATGCCTTTCTCCACTGGTTCTGGAGGGGGCTTTGTGCCCAGAGTGCTCCATGTGCATTGTGGCCGCAACAATACATTCGCCTGTGATTGTGTGCCACGAGATTGCCGAGGTACAGGTAGGTTGATACGCCATGGAGGCAGAGACATACCCCACACTGCTGCGGCTTCGCATTCCATATGCAGGTGGCAACTGTGATGACAGTGATCCATTATGGAAGCTGCCCAGGCTCCTGGAACTCACCACCAGCCTCGGACGACTGACCACTGGGGATGGCAGCCATGTCTGCGTTGGTGCCACTGGCTCAGGATGTCGCGGGGATGCTGGTGGTGTCAGTCGTGGCGGTGCTTGCGGCGGGCTCTCTGGCAGCGGTGCTGGCTGGGGGCTCTGTGGCGGCGGTGCTGGCTGCGGGCTCTGTGGCGGCGGTGCTGGCTGCGGGCTCTGTGGCGGCGGTACTTGCAGCGGGCTCTGTGGCAGCGGTGCCGGCTGCGGGGTCTGTGGCAGCGGTGTTGGCGGCAGGCTCTGTGGCAGCGGTGCTGGCGGCGGGCTCTGTGGCAGCAGTGCTGGCTGCGGGCTCTGTGGCAGCAGTGCTGGCGGCGGGCTCTGGCAGCAGTGCTGGTGGCGGGCTCTGTGGCAGCGGTGCTGGTGGCGGGCTCTGTGGCGTGCAGGTGGCGGTGTAGGTGGTGGTGCAGGTGGCGGTCTTCTCCGTACAGGTTGGGGTCAACGTGGACAGAAGGTGTGACACTGGTCCCTCAGTCGGTGCCACCATGCCCTCTCCTGACCTGCCCTTCAGTTTCTGGCCCTTCCCCACCTTTGATGGTGGCGCAGCTGTCTTGCCACTATCCCCTTTCGTTTTTCCTGACCCCTTGGTGGCAGGTGTTTTTGGCTTCTCCCTCTGCGATGTGGGCACCTTTTTCACTTTGGCAGGTGGCGGAATGTCCTTTCCCTCGCTCCATGGCACACTGTCAGCCCTGATGGTTGGCGCACTCCATAACCTCGCAGATGCTAGCACCACTGTGCCTGGGGATGTGGTGGCTAAGGTGCTGGGCTGGGACTTGGAAAGCCTGGCCCAGGGGAAGGACGGGGGGGAGGTGTAGGGAAGAGGTCAATATTAGCCAGGAAACGTTTTTAGACACACTGGGACAGGTAGATGGAGGGGGTTTGGGAGTGGAGGTAGTGGTTGTAGGAGGTGTACGTCTGCTGAATTTGGGTGAAGGTGCATGGGCTGGAGGCTGTTGGGAGGTGGATGGCTGTTGGGTGGGTGTGGGCCTGCGTTTGTGTACATTGGGAGGAGGGCTCACAGACACACTGGGAGAGGACACTGGGGATGTGTGAATGGTAGTGGGGTGGTGAGTGCACGTGAGCGGTGTGTGGTGATGGGCGTGCTAGTGATGGAGGTAGTGGCTGAGGATGTGGTGCATGCAGGTGTGAGTGGAGACGAGACTGGGAGGGAGAAGGGAGACGTACAGGAGGTGGACACAGTGGAGGCAGCGGATGTTGGTATGTGTGCATGGGTATGATGCTTGTGTGAGTGCCTGTGGGATGTGTGGTGCTTATGTTTTCCTGAGCCACCCTTGTGTGTTGAGTTGTGTGCATGCTGGTCTTATGGTGTGCTTGGGATAGGCTGAGGTACAGGGGATTGGGTCTGGGTGGAGGAAGTTGGAGGGGGAGCCTGAACACAGGGACAATGGCTGCCATCAGTGCTGAGGCCAGAGCCCAAAATGCTCTCTGTTGGGCTGCCTGCCCTCCAGGTATGCATTTGTTTGTTGCAAATGCCTTTCAACACCCTGGATGGCATTCAGAATGGTAGACTGCCCAACAGTGAGGGATCTCAGGAGGTCAATAGCCTACTCACTGAGGGCAGCAGGGCTGACTGGGGCAGGGCCTGAGGTGTCTGGGGCGAAGGAGATGCCCACCCTCCTGGGTGAGCGGGCACAGGACACATGCTGAGGGACTGCTGGGAGGGCGGTGCTGGTAGGGGGGGTGGCGGCTGTACCTGTTGATGCGGGGAGCACAGAGGGGCCCGCCACCGCAAGGGAGCTCCCATCAGAGGAGGAGTCGCTGTCACTGCTGTCTGCTCCTGTCCCCGCCGTGGAGTTCCTCTCTCTCTCCGTCCCACTGGTGGCTTCAGGCTCCGTTGTTTCACCCTCCAGGGCCAAGTGGGATGCAGCTCCCTCCTGCTCTGGTGCCACTGCTCCTCCACCTGATGATGCTATTGTGGGAGACCACAAAAAGGGGGGGTGGAGACAGAAGAAAGACATGTTCAGTGCATGCAGCACCACTACCGTTGGCGGACTGAACAGATACAGCAGCCCTCTGCACTATGCCATGCACTTATAGTTCCTAGATTTATCACATGTCCATGGGGTACAAGGCCTAAGCCCGATTGCTGCATACCTGGAAGTCACAGGAGCCTGACTATGATGGCACTAACACTAGTGGGGTTGGGGTGCCACAGAGCCTGCCTCACAAGGGACCTTGCCTACAAAGCTGGCCCTGGCCCAGGGGAACCCAGTGCCCACCTCCTCCGCCCAGACACCTTGTAATGCGCGCAAAGTCAGCCGAATGATAATGTACTCACCCCCTTGTGGCTGCTGTGATGCCCTCAAGCGCCCATCCAACTCCGGATACGCCACTGCCAGCATCTGGAACATCAGGGGAGTCATGGTGCGACGGGCAACCCTCCCACGTAGGGGGGCCATACCCAGCTGGCCCTCTGCCGTCTTCTTGTTCCAGCTGCAAAGGTCCTCCCATCTTTTCCAG
This sequence comes from Pleurodeles waltl, assembly GCF_031143425.1. Lineage (NCBI taxonomy): Eukaryota > Metazoa > Chordata > Amphibia > Caudata > Salamandridae > Pleurodeles > Pleurodeles waltl. Next base: position 388,725,468 of record NC_090436.1, on the reverse strand, counting down.
CAGTGGGTGCTCCGTCTGTGGTGGACCCCCAGGGTCCGGATGTCCTTGGCGATGGCACGCCAAATATCCTTCTTCTGGTGGGCGCTGACCTAGAGGAATAGTACAGGGGAAAAGGAAAATCTTTACCCGTCCGGACCATCATCCTCTTTGGCCCACGTTCCCACCCTTGCCCTGACGCACATGCACTCACCGTCCGCACATGCAGGCCTCGGTCCCCCCCACATTTTTCTTCCATCCACACCACTCCAAACAGGCATTGCCCATGCAGCATTCTCACAGTGTACTCACCTGTTTGTCTGGAGGACCGTACAGTTGTGTGTACTGTTGGAGGGCCCCATCCACTAGTTTCTCCAACTCCTCTGAAGTGAAGGCAAAGCCCCTTTCCCCCGACACATGAGCCATCGTCGCTTCCAGACTGAGGTCACAGCAGCACTTGCAGTGTAGGTCCTCTCCTGTTGAAGGTCAGGTATCAAGTGAGGGAACAGACAGAAAATGGCAGTCACGTCCGCAGCGGTGCGTGCCGTCACCACCGGCATACATCGTCATTGACTCCTGGGACCCATAGGGTCCAATGTTAACCAGCGCAGTTACCTCATATCCCCTTGTCCCACCTTACAGGTCACGCAGCCGCCATTTCAGGGGGCCACATGGCATTAATTTTAAATGTGTCACACCAATGTAGGCCTTGCATACACACAGTAACAGACACATTGCAGATTAATAAATGTGTGCAAATGACATTTTGTGATACCTCAGTGTTGGCTGACTCTCTGCTCGCTGTTCTCGTCCATAGGGAACGTCCGCTGTGGCAGGTGATGAGATGGCAGCATCCTCCGGTGTACAGACCGCTGGTGGACCTGTCGACAATGGAAGAGAGACACGTAATAGTTGCCTACAGACTTGATCGTGCAACAATCCATGAACTGTGTGCCCAGTTGGAGCCAGACCTGATGTCAGGTATCTGCCATCCCACAGGGATACCCCCTCTAGTGCAGGTCCTGTCAGTACTCCATTTTCTGGCAAGTGGTTCCTTTCAAACAACAATGGCTATTGCATCAGGGATGTCCCAGCCAATGTTCTCTAACGTGTTGTCCAGAGTGTTTTCTGCCCTGCTGAAACACATGCGCAGCTACATAGTGTTCCCTTAGGTGGAGGATTTGCCCACAGTGAAAGGTGACTTCTATGCCCTGGGACATATCCCCGACATCATTGATGCCATTGATGGGACACATGTGGCCTTGGTACCCCCCGCAGGAGTGAACAGGTGTACAGAAACCGGAAGAGCTACCATTCGATGAATGTGCAGATGGTGTGTTTGGCCGACTAGTACATATCCCATGTGAATGCCAAATTTCCTGGCTCAGTATATTACGCTTACATTCTGAGGAATAGCAGCATCCTTTATGTGATGGGGCAACTCCAGAGGCACCGTGTGTGGCTAATAGGTGAGGACAAGGACCCTATACAGTGTGAATAGTCGTCTGGGGTTGTCCCTACGGGTTAGTGTGTGTCTAACAGTTGTCCCTCGATATTTGCAGGTGACTCTGGTTACCCCAATCTGTCATGGCTACTGACCCCAGTGAGAAATCCCAGGACAAGGGCAGAGGAACGCTACAATGAGGCACATGGGTGAACTAGGAGGGTGATTGAACGAACCTTCGGCCTCCCGAAGGCCAGGTTCCGGTGCCTCCATATGACAGGTGGTTCTCTCTACTACTCACCAAAGAAGGTGTGCCAGATCATCGTGGCCTGCTGTATGCTGCACAACCTGGCTTTGCGAAGTCAGGTGCCTTTTCTGCAGGAGGATGGTCCAGCTGGTGGTCTTGTAGCAGCTGTGGAGCCTGTGGACAGTGAAGAAGAGGAGGCAGAAGAAGAGGATATTGACAACAGAAACAACATTATCCAGCAATACTTCCAGTGAGACACAGGTAAGAAGATGTCACTGCCTCACACATCTCATACTATTGTTGGAGCCAGCATAAGTCTGTCATTTTCACTCAGTGTATGGACCCTGACTTGTCACTTTGCCTTTCCATTTAACAGATGTGGGTCACACTTTGTGCCCTCTGCTATATTTCCTCCAGCCCTTCAGCTGTATTTCATTGGTATGTGAACAATTAAATTACATTGCTATATTCCATAGTTATTGCAATTACACATTTGTGAAAGCACAGACTGACTCCAGATTGTTTTGTGATTGAAGTGTGTTTATTTCTGTGCAAATAAGTGGAGGGGGTTGTAAAATGGACAGGGGTGATGGTGGAGGAATGTCCATGGCACAGTCTATTTGTTTCATAGGTGCATTGCCCAAAGGGGCATAGGAAGTGGAGCAAGGGCAGTTGATGGATGGACAGGGTGACAAAGTGGGACAGAAGGGTGACATTCAGGGGGGTCTCATTTCCTGGCGGGGGTCTTGGCAATGTTCTCTGTCTTGTTCATGGATCTCAGGGACCGTTTGCGGGGTGGCTCTCCATCTGCAGGTGGGTGGGGTGCTGGTGTCGTGTTCCTGTGGCGGTGCCTCCTGTCCACTAGCGCCGGCAGAGGTAGAGGGCTGTTCAACATCCAGGCTAGTGTCAGGGGCCCCTTGTTAAGCCAGAGTGTCCCTCCTGGTGTTGACAAGTTCTTGCAGCACCCCTGCAATGGTGACCAGGGTGGTGTTAATGGACTTCAGTTCCTCCCTGATCCCCAGATAGTGTTCCTCCTGCAGCCGCTGGGTCTCCTGAAACTTGGCCAGTACCATTGCCATTGTCTCCTGGGAATGATGGTACGCTCCCATGATGTTGGAGAGGGGCTTGTGGAGAGTGGGTTCCCTGGGCCTGTCTTCCCCCTGTCACACAGCAGTCCTCCTAGTTCCCTTGTTTTCCTGTTCCTCCGTCCCCTGAACCGTGTGCCCACTGCCACTGCCCCCAGGTCCCTGATTGTCTTGGGTTGGTGGGTTTGCCTGGGTTCCCTGTAGTGGTGGACACACTGCTGATTGACGTGTCCTGGGGACAGAGGGATGGGCCCGCTGGGTGGGTGCTGTGGTGGTGTTTCCTGAGTGGGGAGTCTCTGTGGTGGCTTGTGCCAGTGTCAGGGGAACCGACTGTCCCGAGGTCCCTGATGGGCCGGGCTGGTCATCTTGATCCAGTTGTGCAGAGCTGCTGTCATCACTGTGGGTCTCGTCTGTGGGGGGACTGGATATGTCTGGTACCGCCTATCCAGTGACGTTGGGTAGGGGTCCTGCAGCGGTGTAAAGGCATGATTATTGCATCTGTATGTGCCATTGTGTGCAATGGGTGAGTGGCCCTGTACTCCAGTGCTTGCATTTTTGTCTAGGTCCTTGTGTGATAATTGGTTTGGGGTCTGTGTGGGTATCTGTAGTGGACATGCTTGGGTGATGGGTGTCCATGCATTGGTGTTACATGCAGGGCTTAGTTTTGGGATGTGTGGGTTGTGTTGGTGGGGTATCTGTGGGTTGTTGGGGTGATGGGTTTGAGGGCAAGGGTGGGAGTATGTGGTGGCATGCAGGTGGGGTGGGGGGTGATAAGGTAGTAAAGATTAGCCTTACTGGAGTCCAGTCCTCCTCCTATTCCTGCGAGGCCCTCAGGATGCAGTATTGCCAAGACTTGCTCCTCCCATGCTGTTAGTTGTGGGGGAGGGGGTGGGGATCCACCGCCAGTCCTCTGTACAGCAATCTGGTGTCTGGAGACCACGGAACGCACCTTCCCCCGTTGGTCATTCCACCTCTTCCGGATGTCATCCTTAGTTCTTGGATGCTGTCCCACTGCGTTGACCCTGTCGACAATTCTGCGCCATAGCTCCATCTTCCTAGCAACGGAGGTGTGCTGTACCTGTGATTCGAATAGCTGTGGCGGCATGTTGTGTGTCATCTGCAGTTGTTTCTGTAGGGTGTTGTTGGTTTGATTCCTGATTACCTATAAACCCATTTGAAGGATAGGGATTATGTTGCTCTTTTTTGTTCCACTCAATACAGTGGTTTCTCTTATGGCTAATGCTTGCATAGCCTGCATTTATACTTGCCTGCTTTTGAGCCTGATTCACGAATCATTTTGCGCAAGCTGTTCTTAGGTTTATGGGAAGGATGGTGGGTGGGTCACAAACGTCTATGACATTAAGGCCCATATTTATACTTTTTTAGCGTCACATTTGCGTAATTTTTTGACGCAAAAGCGGCGCAAACTTACAAACTACAACTGTATTTTGTAAGTTTGAGCTGATTTTGCTAAAAAAGCGGCACACATGCAGCACTAAAAAAGTATAAATATGGGGCTAAGTTTGTGGGTATTCACATGACCTTTGCAAGTACTTTCCCATCATGGAAAATGTATGTAAATTTGACCTTGTTAAAGGCAGGAGTAAATGTATTTCAAGGTTAGTTAAGAACAGGAAGGGGACATCTCCAAATATGATGGAAGTGTAGGGAAGGTGGATTCTCCCTAGAACAATGTTGTTTTTCTATGTGGAAAACGAGAACATATTCTTTGAATAACTACACAATTTAAATAAAAATAAGTACATTCTGCATACATTGTAGTTCTCCAGGGACTCTACAATTGACCTAGATTTCCCTAAATATTTCTTGGCTTAAATTTCAATCAGGACAGCCTGATCACAATACAAAGAAGACATTTGGAATATAGACAATCTGAAAATAAGTAAATCTCCAGGGCGGTATGGGTTCACTCATAGAATTTATAAAATGAATTGTTGAATTCATTACCAGACACTGAGTAAATATCCCCTTTCATGAGTGAGGCATAGACGCTGTCATAGATAAGCACAGAAAAAAAGAGCAAACTCTGCAGCTCCTATAGATTGGTATCTCTATTAAACATAGACACAAAGATCTACACTACTATCCTAGCATCAAGACGTAGCCTACTACTACTTTGGTATGATATACCCAGGAGAAATTGAGGGAAAACAACAAACATATTCAACACATCATTGACAGGACCTGCAGACAAGCACTACATTTCACTCTAGATGGCGAGAAGAAATTTGATTAGGTAAATTTAAAGTTTCTTGAGCACTCAATTGAGAAATCTAGAATGGATTCTACATTCAAGGAATTCATACATGTCGAACAAAAGAATCCCACAGTTTTTATAAGATTCAGTGGGCGTGCCCTCGCTAAAGTTGTGGTACAGAGAGTTCACAAGCAAGGGTACTCCCATCTCCATTATAATTTGCCTTATCAATGGAATCCTTAACTGAGAGAACGCAAGGGCAATGAAGAAATAGCATGGGTCTGAATCAGGGGGATCACTGCAAGATGATTATATATGACAATAAACACATCCGTACTAAAAGCCAAAATCCCAGACTCAGCTTCCTTTTCAATAGTCTGTGGGCAAAGATTATTCCCATGATCGCCCAGATTATTCAACCAAACTATATACCTCAACCGAAGGAAATACAGAAAGAACTACAGGGTTGGCAAATGTGGAACTGTCATGGCTTGCAAAGCTGGTTGTAGTAAAAATGACAATGCTATCAAAAATACTTCTTCCCTTCCGGACCCTGCCACTGCCTATACTGTGCAGCCTAATTCTGAAGTTCCAAAGGTCAAAAGAAAGCTTTGTTTGGGTGGAGAGAAAACCAAGGATACTCAGATGACTATGACACTGCAACAGAGAACCGGAGACCTAGGACTCCCCTGTATAATTAAATGCTTGTCAAGCATCAGTGCACACTAGGATCAGAAAGAACAGAGTCGAGAAAACAACTGTGCTTAATTACCTAGGTAATTGTAGGAACACAAATATGAAAGGTACCATGGAAGGTATTGTGGTTGTGAAGTTCACACTGCACTCAGCCCCAGTAACTAGGCCACCCTAGTGGAATGACATCAGATGGGATTCTCTCATCACAATTGTCCCCATTCATACCAAATCTAGGAAACCCAAACTTACCTTAATTCTAAAGGAGGAACCCTTTAATGAAAGGAGGGTGAGAGTCTGTGTCTGGGTAGAAGAGTTTTTTTTACAAAGAAGGAATTAAGCCTTTAACCGGAAGCATTCTGGCACATCCAGATCCAACATTGGGTAATGCATATATCTATTAAACAATACACAACCAGATATATAGTGAAATTGTGAGATGGCAAGAAAAAGATTTTCAGAAACATACAAGTTGCTCTAACATACCTCACACGTGTGTAAATCTCTCGGACCGGAAAGATGGGAAGAAGAGCTGGGGCATGAACTCACTGAGGAGGTAGTAAAGGCATTGGACAGACATATAAGACTAATTGACAGGATGTCCCACATATTTATATTTCCTGCTTACACCCTCCTAGGCCTCTCAATTATACAACTTTCCAAGTTCATTCTCTTAGGGAAACAAACTTGCACTATCTGCAGTCCAACAAGAAATAGCACTTTGGGGTGAATTTAAAGTCCACGTTCTGAGGGACTGCCAATTTTGCCCAAGGGAACTGCTGGTTATGGTTAAATTAACCATGGTACTGAACAAAAGGGAGAGTATTGTTTTAACTAATTGGGCCCTCCCCTTTTATCCTACATCCCAATGGAATTCAGAGGACTTACGTGCCCCACGTTCTTCTGAGTACTGTGAATTATCCCATCAATTATATCACCAACGTCTAAATTGCTGAGCTGGAACAGATTGATGCATACCAGTTTACATATCCAACATAAGAGCTTTATGTTTAAACCTGTGGCTACACCTAGTGTGTTTTTCTTTAAACGTGCTGGATGGTGGGGAGGGGCTGTGGGAGTTTGAATTTGTCATGGTGCTGTAATGACAAAACCATAACTGGTGTACTTTCTGCCATAGGCTGTCTCCGCTGGCCTCTGGATGTAGGTAGATCACATGTATATCAAAACCTAAACAACGAAAACGTTTGATTCATAATTTAGGGGGTCATTCTGACCCCGGCAGGCGGCGGGAGGCGCCCGCCTGGAGGGAACCGGCGAATGACCGCACCGCGGTCAAAAGACCGCGGCGGCCATTCGGCTTTCCCGCTGGGCCCGCGGGCGACCGCCAGAAGGCCGCCCGCCGGCCCAGCGGGAAACCCCCCTCAACAATGAAGCCGGATCCGAATGGAGCCGGTGGAGTTGTAGGGGTGCGACTGGTGCAGTGGCACCCGTCGCAAAATCTTTATGGGGCCCCCACGGGCCCCACGACACCCGTTCCCGCCATCCTGTTCCTGGCGGTAAAAACCGCCAGGAACAGGATGGCGGGAAGGGGGTCGGAATCCCCATGGCGGCGCTGCAAGCAGCGCCGCCATGGAGGATTCCCTGGGCCAGGGGTAAACCGGCGGGAAACCACCGGTTGCCCTTTTCTGACCGCGGCTTTACCGCCGCGGTCAGAATGGCCCAGGAAGCACCGCCAGCCTGTTGGCGGTACTTCCGCGGTCCCCGGCCCTGGCGGTCATGGAACGCCAGGGTCGGAATGACCCCCTTAGTGTTCTAAGACACTAAGGTAAAAAAATGAACCAAAGAGCAATGCACTTTGTAACACAAAATAAACATTCCAGAGATGCATCACAAAGAAAACCATAGGGAACACATCTTTGCTTATCTTCCTGTCCTCTCCTCATATCCTAGTCCAAAGAGGACAAACCTTAGGTGCTCTGTTTGAGTTCTACTTATTTATTTGCAGTTTTCTATAGTGAGAACATAGCCTAGGGTCATCAGACTATATTACAAAAGGACAAGAGTTGAATTGAAGAAAACAGTCAACATAAGCAAACTAAGCATCAAAGCAATACTGGCAAGTTAAATGAATGAAAACTGAGGAGTGGGGCTTGGCATTAGGAATTAAGTGGGGACTTGGAAGTCTCAATCGAAGTGTCTTTGAAATAGGAGGATTTTGAGTTATTTTGTTGCACTTCCTGAAGACTGTTTGTGCAAACTGTTGCTTGAATGTGTGAGGCTTCAGCAGGAGGGATTCTGTGTTTCTCAAGCACTGCTAAGCACCAGAGATGTTTCATTTCCTCAGCCAGTTAGGAAGGTGTGGAAAAGTGAAGGGCTTTATGAGTGATGCAAGCTGCCTTAAATTGTGATCTTGCTGCAATGTAATTGCGGTAACAAAGAAAGTACAAATAATCAACTACACAAACTCAAATACCTCAACATCAAATTGCTTGGACAACAGTTATATAATATGCAGTGTTCAAAACAAGAACCATATCTGAAAACGGCAAGCCAAAGCCCAAGCTGATAGACTGTTGCCTGACTGTGAAAAGACCAACTGTATTTCAACACCCCTAACAATCTAGCTGCAGAGCCAAACACAAGGCATATTGTGGAACACACCTACCTCTCAGTAAATTCTGGTTCTTTCCCAAACCCACAGACTTAATCAGGCAAGCAAAGTTCAAATTAATACATAATAGATGCAGACCATCAAGGTATCGGGCAACACATCTGTAGCATCTTCAATCTGACAATTACTACCTATACAAACTCCCTAATTTTCACCAGAGCTGAAATATATTCTTTTGAAAATACCTTCTGAAGTAGAATTAGTTGCTGTAAAATCACCTCCTCTTTATGAGGAAACTTACATTGCCTGCCTATAACAGACTCTACAGCTTCATGGAAATCTGATTGGCAGCATCAGTTGTTCTATGAGCTTGAAGACTGAAGAGGCTGCAAAAGGACAAAGTAATACTCAACATGACTATTGACAAGCAGAGTAAGTAGCAGAAATAAATCATTATTCTATGTCTCTTGGAGTAGATTCTTAGTCAATCCATGCATCATTGACAAACTTGTCATCTAAATTTGGCCCATCCTTAAGCCCTCAATATGAGAGTGACCAGTTAATTGGTCCTGTATTACACACCCGCACCCACCACCGCCAAGAGATACCATTATCGGCCAAATGGTATATCTATGCGTCAGTAAAATTGGCTTTTTTATGAGTTGAACTCTGAGGTTTCACTTAGCAAAGGGGACTAACCTCAGTATTCAGATTTAACACATTTCCCCAGGTTCTTCCTCATTCCTTACTGGATTTTCCCCCAGAGAGTCACCATGGGAAGCTGTATGGACCACTGATGTTTTTAATTACTTGAACTTTCTGATGGACCTGGTAATTTGTGTTACCGGGCTCATCATAGGTTACTACTAAACCATAATAAGGGCCTTAGGAAGCGTTTGTCTCAATTGTACAGTCAGGGCAGACAATGTCTCACATGGTTCTTTAACAATAAATCATTATGCACACGTTTTAATTAAAAGAATGCCTAATTGATCACATTCATTTTTAGGGTTGGTGTTGTATCTCTCACTCTCAGGGTTCTACGTTACTGAAGCGCTGGAAGCCCATGCTATTTCAGGGTCTTTGCACTGATGACCAAGTGCTATGTATGATCAGACACAGATACAAGAGGTAAACAGGAAAATGGAATACGTGAGAAATCCAGGACTGGAGCTCACTCTTCAAGATTTTGGGGGTCATTACCACCCTAGCGGATGGTGTTAAAGGTGCGGTAATACCGCAAACAGGCCGGCGGACAAAAAAAGGGAATTATGACCCTGGCGGAAACCGCCAACAAAGACAGCCACTTTAACACTCCGCCCACCACGGCGGTACAGACAAGCAGCGCGTTGGTCACCGCCAACAGACAGGCGGAAGACAATGTACCGCCCACAGTATCACAACCCGCCAATCCGCCACCTTTTCCAGGGCAGATACACCGTGGATAAAAACACGGCGGAAACAGTTTCTGCAATGGGAAAACGTTCACCTGAACACATCCCACGAGGAAGGAGGACTCCATGGAGCCCGAATTACAAATCCTACCGGCCCTTTTATTCCTACTCATCTACGAAGAGCATTGCCGGCGCCGGCGAAGACAATGGTGAGTACTGCACCTACGACATAGGGGATGGGGGAGGCAAAAGTTAGGGACACACACACGCAACACCCCCACCCCCACCCCCACTCTTGCATAGTACAACACACACACCAATGCATTCACAAAAATCTCAGTAACAACCCACAACCCCCCTGGAAGAATGCAAAGACAAAACGAAATCAGTTCAAATATTGTAATGTATCAATATACATGTCTAAAAAATATACAGATATATCATAAAATCAGTCAAAAGTATATACATTACGAGAAGTAGTGCAGATATGCACATATCAATGTCCGTGCACCACTAGTCCAAAAATGCATGGGCGAGGCCCACAAAAGATAGCAGTCCACAAACGGAGAGAACACTGCCGGGGCATCAGACAGAAATACTACAGGCACCTCAGGGGGAAGGGAAGCGGGGGGGCACCTCAGCCGGATGAGTGCAAAGCCAGATCCACGACGGGTCTCTATGCCCATTGATGTATCCTCGGGAGTGCAAAGCCACAGTCTCTCAAGTCTCTACATTGGGTGGCTTGCCCACTGGACCATCCTGGGGAGTGCAAAGCCACAGTCTCTCAAGTCTCTACAGTGGGTGGGTTGCCCACTGTACCATTCTGGGGAGTGCAAAGACACAGTCTCACAAGTCTCTCCAGTGGGTGGTTTGCCCACTGCTGCATCCTGGGGAGTGCAAAGCCACAGTCTCACAAGTCTCTACAGTGGGTGGGTTGCCCACTGTACCATCCTGGGGAGTGCAAAGCCACAGTCTCACAAGTCTCTACAGTGGGTGGATTGCCCACTGTACTATCCTGGGGAGTGCAAAGCCACAGTTTCGCAAGTAGCTAACAGCCGCCACTGGTTCTGGAGGGGGACTGGTGCCCAGACTGGATTAGTCTCCCCGTGACAGTTCCTGTCCCGTCACTGTCCCAGCTGCACATGGGATAACGATGCGTGATGTGGCGGCCTTTTCATTCTTCCCCAGTGCATGCCCTGTTCAGCGGTGCTTTGCCATGGTGGTCTCTGGACTGTTCAGCGGTGCTTTGCCATGGCGGTCTCTGGACTGTTCAGCGGTGCTTTGCCATGGCGTTCTCTGGACTGTTGAGCGGTGCTTTGCCATGGCGGTCTCTGGACTGTTCAGCGGTGCTTTGCCATGGCGGTCTCTGGACTGTTCAGCGGTGCTTTGCCATGGCGGTGTCTGGACTGTTCAGCGGTGCTTTGCCATGGCGGTCTCTGGACTGTTCAGCGGTGCTTTGCCATGGCGGTGTCTGGACTGTTCAGCGGTGCTTTGCCATGGCGGTTCTGGACTGGGCATTGGTGTGTGGCATAACGTTCTCTGGACTGGGCATTGGTGTGTGGCATGACGTTCCCTCATTGCCCAGCGGGGCTGTGGCAGCCGGGGACCTCCTGGGCACTGACTCCGGTGGTGGCGGTGGTCTCCTGACCAGTGACGATACTTGGGCCCTCCTGGACACTGACTCCAGCGGTGGCGGTGGTCTCCTGACCAGTGACGATACTTGGGCCCTCCTGGGCAATGACTCTGGCGGTGGCCTCCTGACCAGTGACGATACTTGGGCCCCCCTGGGTAATGACTCTGGCGGTGGTCTCCTGACCAGTGACGATACTTCGGCCCTCCTGGCTAATGACTCTGGCGGTGGTCTCCGGACCAGTGACGACGGTGCTGGCGGTGGCGTCCCGACCGCCGGGAAGGATGCCGCCCTTCTCCGCCGTGATGCTCACACCAGGCTGTGCAGACTTCCTCTGGCCTTTACCCACCTTTGGAGGAGTCACAGCTGACTCTGCAGTCCCCCTTGATCCCCTGTGTGTTGATTTGCCTCCAGGAGTCTTCACAGGGTCCCGTCGGCCACTTTCCAGTTTCAGAGCCTTTACAGGGGGTGGGCTGCCAGTGCCTTGGCTCCGGGTAACACTGCCTGCCCTGGTGGCTGGTGCACTCCACACACCTTGAACAGGCACCACTGGTACTGGAGGCTTTTTGGCTGAGGCGCTACGACGGTACTGATGAATTGGAGGGGGGGGTGGGGGCAAAAAGGTCAATTTTGCAGAGGGACAGTTTCTGACGAACACTGGGATGGGTAGGTGGAGGGGGTCTGGGAGTGGAGGAAGAGGAGGTGGTTGTAGGAGGTGTCACTTTAGGTGTTTTGGGTGCAGGTGCAGGTACTGGAGGCTGTCGTGAGGTGGATGGATGTTGGGTGTGTGGTTGCCGGCGTTTGTGTACTTTGGGTGGGGGCGTCACAGACACACTGGGAGAGGACACAGGGGACGTGTAAATGTGAATGGAGGTGATGAGTGCAGGTGAGCGGGTTGTGGCGCTGGGTGTCCTGGTGCGATTCCTGGTGCCTGTAGATGTAGTGCATGCAGGTGAGAGTGTAGACGACACTGGGAGGGAGGAGGCAGACGACGAGGAGGGGGACACAGTGGGGGCAGTGGGTGTTGGTGTGTCTGCATGTGGGTGATGCTTGTGTGTGTGCCTGTGGGTTGTGTGGTGCCTATGTTTGCCAGAGCTTCCCTTAGGTGTTGACGTGTGTGCATGCTGGTCTGTAGGTGTGCTTGGGATGGGCTGGGGGACAGGGAATTGGGTCTGGGTGGAGGAGGTTGGAGGGGGGAGGCTAGAGACAGGGACAATGGCTGCCATCAGTGCTGAGGCCAGAGATTGCAGGGTTCGCTGAAGGGCAGCCTGACCAGAATGAATGCCCTCCAGGAATGCATTACCGAGTTACAACTCTCTTTCTACAGCCTGGATGGCATTCACAATGGTAGACTGCCCAACAGTGAGTGACCTGAGGAGGTCAATGGCCTCCTCACTGAGGGCAGCAGGGGTGACTGGGGCAGGGCCTGAGGTGCCTGGGGCGAAGGTGATGCCCACCCTCCTGGGTGAGCGGGCACGGGGTGAACGCTGAGGGGCTGCTGGAAGGGTGGTGCTGGTAGTAGAGGTGGCGGCTGTACCTGTAGAAGTGGGGCGCACAGATGGTGCCGCCACCACAAGGGAGCTCCCATCGGCGGACGAGTCTGTGTCACTGGTTGGTGATCCGGTGGCCGACGTGAAGCTCCCCTCACCCACCGTCCCACTGGTGCATTCTGAGTCCGTGGTGTGGCTCTACATGGCCATGTGGGATGCAGCTCCCTCGTGCTCCGGTGCCACTGTACCTCCGCCTGATGATGCTGATTCACAAAAGAACAGGGAGAGCAGAAAAAGGGGGGGGGAAACAGAAGAAAGACAGGTTGAGTGCATGGCATACCGCTACCGTTGGCGGACAATACAGACACAGCGGCCCCCTGCACTATGCCGTGCTCCTGGCCTCTGCAGATGAATTTCCTGGGATCTGGACTACATGGCTATGGTGGACATCTGCACACATGGATGCCAGAGGGGCATCTATACCTGTACTTGGCACTCTACTGCGGCGGGGTAGAGTGCCACATGGGCTGCATTACTGAGGGGCCTAGTCTACGTACACCCACAGGCCTCCTCCCCCACCCAGACCCCTCCACTGCACGCAAAGTCCGCAGAATGAGGTTGTACTCACCGCCTTGTGTCTGCTGTGATGCCCTCAAGTGCCCATCCAACTCAGGGTAGGCCACCACCAGGATCCGGAACATCAGGGGGGTCATGGTGCGACGGGCACCCCTCCCACGTTGGGAGGCCAACCCCAGCTGAGCCTCCGCCGTCTTCTTGCTGCTGCGGCGAATGTCCTCCCATCTTTTCCGGCAGTGGGTGCCCCGTCTCTGGTGGGCCCCCAGGGTCCGGACTTCCTTGGTGATGGCACGCCAAATGTCCCTCTTCTGGTGGGCGCTGACCTACATGACATGCACAAGGGAAGAAGAGAAGTCATTACCAACTGCACCGTCGATGTAAGTGTCCCCCCTCCCTACCCTTGCCATGTGGCACATGCATTCATGTTCCTTGAACTCTGCCCCCTTCCCTCTTACAACCAGCCCTCTCCACCCAGGCCTAGCCCATACAGCGTGCTCCCTGTGTACTTACCTGTTGGTCTGGAGGACCGTAGAGTAGCGTGTACTGGGGGAGGACCCCTTCTACTAGTTTCTCCAACTCCTGAGCAGTTAAGGCAGGGGCCCTTTCCCCAGACGCAGCAGCCATTGTCGCTTCCAGACCGAGGTCACAGCAGCACTTGCAGTGTAGGTCCTCTCCTTTCGAAGATCAGGTATCTAGTGATTGAACAGATAGAAAATGGCGGTGACATCCGCGGCGGTGCGTATCATCACTGCCGGCGCACTTGTTCATTGGCTCCTGGGACCCATAGGGTCCGATGTTAACCAATGCAGCATTGCGCCGTGGTCTACGACCGCCTACTGCGACAGTGTGCAACGGCAACGCAGTTACCCCACAATCCCATTGTCCCAGTGTAGAGGTCAGGCAGCCGCCATGTCAGGGGCCCACATGGCTTCATTTACTAGGCCTACACTCAACACACATACAGGAAGGGTTTTGTGTTTGGTGTCTCTTCTGTGTCACTGTGGATACATACCTTGATTAAAATTGACTTTGTGGTCGCTGTTGTCCTTCCTAGGCGCCGTCAGCTGGGACATTTGAGAAGATGGCGGAATCCTCCAGTGTACCGACTGCTGGTGGACTTGTTGACAATGGAGGAGCAACATTTAATCGTCACCTACCGGTTTGACCGTGCCACAATCCAGGAACTATGTACCCAGTTGGAGCCAGACCTGATGTCACCAATCCGCCATCCCACTGGAATCCCCCCTGACGTGCAGGTGCTGTCAGTGCTCCATTTCCTTGCAAGTGGCTCTTTTCAGACAACAGTGGCCATGGCATCAGGGATGTCCCAGCCTATGTTTTCCAACGTCCTGTCCAGAGTATTGTCTGCCCTGCTGAAACACGTAAGGAGATACATCATTTTCCTTGAGGTGGAAGATTTGGCTACAGTGAAAGGTGACTTCTATGCCCTTGGACATATCCCCAACATCATAGGTGCGATTGATGGCACCCATGTAGCTCTGGTCCCCCCCCCACAGGAGTGAACAGGTGTACAGGAACAGGAAGAGTTATCATTCTATGAATGTACAGATGGTATGTTTGGCAGACCAGTACATCTCCCAGGTTAATGCTATGTTCCCTGGCTCAGTGCATGACGCCTACATCCTGCGGAATAGCAGCATCCCTGATATGATGGGTCAACTCCAGAGGCACCGTGTGTGGCTATTAGGGGACTCTGGTTACCCCAACCTGTCATGGCTACTGACCCCAGTGAGGAATCCCAGGACCAGGGCAGAGGAACGCTACAATGAGGCCCATGGGCGGAATAGGAGGGTGATCGAACGCACCTTCTGCCTCCTGAAGGCCAGGTTCAGGTGCCTCCATATGACAGGTGGTTCCCTATTCTACTCACCAAAGAAGGTGTGCCAGATCATCATCGCCTGCTCGATGCTTTACAATCTTGCATTGCGACGCCAGGTGCCTTTTCTGCAGGAGGATGGTCCAGATGACGGTGTTGTGGCAGCTGTGGAGCCTGTAGAGCCTGTGGACAGTGATGAGGAGGAAGCTGAGGAAGAAGACAACGACAACAGGGAGTCAGTCATACAGCAATATTTCCAGTGACACACAGGTGAGAACATTTTCTTTTTTACCATTACATTCACTGTCACACGTCTTCCTCTATCCTGTGTGTAATTTCATAGCATTATTTGGTAACTGAGTTGTTCCTTTCCATCACGGTTTCATAGGTGTGGTTACCAACGTGTGTAATCTGCATGCATCCTTCAAGGACTTGTGATGTGTGACATAGGTATCTTGTCTTTACAAGTAGAAACGCATTTTGACACTGTCAAAGATAATACATATTACCAAATCATGGACTGACTCAACATTGTTTTGTGGTTCAAGGGTGTTTATTGAAGTGCTCAAAAATGGAGGGGGGTGGTAAAATGGTGAGGGGTGATGGTGGAGGAATGTCCATGGCAGAGTCCAGTCTATTAGTCTCACAGGTGCACTGCCCATATGGGCATAGGAAGTGGAGCTGGGGCAGTTTAAGTATGGACAGGGTAACAAAGTAGGACAGTGGGAGGACAATCAGGGTGGTCTCATTTCCTGGCGGGGGTCTTGCCATCTTGCTCTGTCCTGTTCCTGGATCTCAGGGCCCGCTTGCGTGGTGGTTCTCCGTCTGCAGGGGGTGGGGTGCTGGTGTGATGGTCCTGTGGTGGGGCGTCCTGTCCACTAGCGCCGGCGGAGGTGGTGGGCAGGTCATCGTCCATGCTAGTGTCAGGGGCCCCTTGGAGTGCGACGGTGGCCCTCAAGGTCTGCTGTATGTCCTTCAGCACCCCTACGATGGTGCCCAAGGCGGAGCTGATGGTCCTGAGCTCCTCCCTGAACCCCAAATACTGGTCCTCCTGCAGGCGCTGGGTCGCCTGAAACTTGACCAAGACCGTCGCCATCGTCTCCTGGGAGTGGTGGTATGCTCCCATGATGGAGGAGAAGGCCTCGTGGAGAGTGGGTTCCCTTGGCCTGTCCGCCCCCTGTCGCACAGCAGCCCTCCCAGTTCCCCTGTGTTCCTGTGCCTCCGTCCCCTGGACCGTGTGCCCACTACCACTGCCCCCAGATCCCTGTTGTTGTTGGGGTGGTGGGTTCTCCTGGGTTACCTGTAGTGGTGGACACACCGCTGATTGACCTGTCCTGGGTACGGAGGTTTGGGCCCGCTGGGTGGGTGCTGTGCTGGTGTTACCAGAGGGTGGAAGGTCAGTGTTGGACTCTGCCCGGGCAAGGGGAACCGACTGTCCCGAGGCCCACGATGGTCCGGGCTGGTCATCAGGATCCAGTAGGGCAGAGTTGCTATCGTCACTGTGGGCCTCTTCTGTTGGTGGAGTGGAGTTGTCTGGACCCTCCGGGGTGGTGACGGTCCTTCGTGATCCTGCAGGGCATAAGGGCATGATTATTGCATGTGTGTGTGTCATGGTGTGCAATTGGTGGGTGAGCGTGTACCCCAGTGCAAGCATTCCTGTGTGGGGGTTGGGTGATGATGGTTGGGGGGGTGTTGTGGGTATGTGCATGCTTTAGTGATGGGTGTCCATGCTTTGTTGTGTCATGCAGGGCTTGATGTTGGGATGTGTGGTTTGTGTTATGAGTACATTAGTGAGGAGTTGGAGTGATAGGGGAGGGGGTGGGGGTGGGGGTGTGTGATAGCATGCAGGTAGGGTGGGGGATATGAAAGTTATGATTTGACTTACCAGTGTCCATTCCTCCACCGACTCCTCAGAGGCCCTCTGGATGCATGATGGTCAAGACTTGCTCCTCCCATGTTGTTAGTTGTGGGGGAGGAAGTGGGGGTCCGCCGCCAGTCCGCTGAACCGCGATGTTGTGCCTGGAGACCGCTAAACGCACCTTCCCCAGTAGGTCGTTCCACCTCTTCCTGATGTCCTCCCTATTTCTTGGGTGCTGTCCCACAGCGTTGACCCTGTCGACTATTCTGCGCCATAGCTCCATCTTCCTGGCTATGGATGTGTGCTGCACCTGTGAGCCAAATAGCTGTGGCTCTACCCATAGGATTTCCTCCACCATAACCCAGAGCTCCTCCTCAGAAAAGCGGGGGTGTCTTTGGCGTGACATGGGGTGGTGTGGGTGATGTGTGGGGTGGTGTATGTGTTGATGAGTGTGGTGATGTGTAGTGGTGTGTGGTTTTTTGTGCGTGGATGTTGTGTGGGTGATGGTGTTGTGTGCCTCTGTGTGGTGGGATTGTCTAATCTGTGCTGTCTCTCTGGCTTTCGTGACTAAATTTTGGTCGTAGGGGTTTGTGGGTGATGTGGGTGTGTGTTTTATATTGCGTTGGGTTTGTGGGAGTGTTGTTTGTATGTGTATCAGGTGTGTGTTTTTTTAATTGTCCAATGTGGCGGTGTTTTGGAGATGTGTGTGTATTTTGAGCGCGGCGGTGTGTACCGCCAATGGAATACCGTGGTTGAAAGACCGCCGCGTGGATTCGTGGGTCGTAATAGCATGGGCGTGTTTCTGTTGGCGTGGAGGTGGAGGTTTTGTTTTCGCCAGTTTAACGCTGACCTTTGGTGTGGCGGACTTGTGTGGGTGTCTGAATTTCGGCGGATTCCGAGATGTGTGTCATAATAACTGTGGCGGAATTCCGCGGCGGTGTATTAGCGGTCTTCTGCACGGCGGTAAGCACCTTTTACCGCCAATGTTGTAATGACCCCCTTAATGTGTTTCTAGGAACAGCATTACTCTGCCTTGATGGCATTAATCTTAGATAGATCTAAACAGCTGTAAGACACAGGGCAGTAGGACACTACAAATATCGGCTGTCTGTGAAATACACGTAATAAATAAGACAAGGCTTACCGGTTCCAGCAGTGAATGATACTGTGATGAGCCTTGAGCCAACCAGGAATCCAGGGAAGGCCCCAGGAGGCCACTGAACACACGCAGGTATGACAAGAAAAGGAGTACAAAAGACAAACAGCCAACAGCTCAATGATAAGGAGTGGGGCAATGGAGGACCAAGGGATCTGAGAGGGAGAAAACAACAAAGGATGAGGGATGCAAAATGGGCGCAAACTAATCAGAAAGGCCAAAGAAACTACGCTGCTTGGCAGGCAGAGAGTTAAGATCCCAGCGATTCTAGATAGGCCTCCACCTTTCTTGATCTGGATGTGACCCCAACCCAGGAAGTGAGTATGGTTGCATTTCCTGGAAATTAGCAGTCTAGTGTTTCCGCCGGTCTCAGCTTCCCTAGCCTCATTCTTTGGCACTTTCAGCCTCTGCATGCCTGGCGCCTTTTTTGATTTGTGACACTCTGTGGTAACTTTGTATATCTAACAGGATCTTATCAAGAGATGCAGTGTTTAAACATGATAGATACTATTTACCATTCAGCCGGAACTACAAAATCTATCAAATAAATGTTAAATGGGAAAGAAACTGGGGAACCGTCCTAATCATTTCCCTATTTATACTAAATTATTTTGTTTAGTCCGTACTCTGCCCACATGTAATTACTGAATAAATATTTGAAGAGAAAACCTGAATAAGGTTCAGAAACATCTGCTTCTGCTCAGCCTTATTAAGATTTTCCTACAGGCTAGAGCAGCAGATTCATTTAAAGTTTTAACCGATCTTGAGAAAGTTAACAGAGCTACTTTCCTCTTATGTCATATGTTTGGAAACTTTAAGCTCGAGCGCCGCAACCTCCAGATTGGATTGCTGTTGGGGAAGAGGACACAGGTGACCTGGAAACGACAAGCTGTCAGTGCAGACATACCGGCCATACTGTACCTGTTTGCTAAGGAGCGATTTTGCCGACCTATCGATCTAAACAGATGCCAACATTATTGGTTTTGAAGAACGCTTATTTAATTTGAAATTTACATTTTCAAATACATCAGGTGTGGAATAGACAAACAATGCCTGCACTATCATAGTTAAATCTAACAGGGAGATGTTATTTTCATCCTTCAAATATTATTTCTTTCAAACCACAGCTCTAAGGGCCAGATGTATCAAAGGGTTTTACCCGTTCTGTGTCTATGGGAAAATGTCTTCATACATATGGCCCTAAGTCTTATCAGTGATTATGATTCTTTTTCACTTGTACCGCAAGGTGGACGAACATCCTCTTGTCCCTTGTGTGAAATGTGTCCGATATGCAATCCCTGTAAATATTTGCCAAACAACTCCTGTGTGTTCATCCTTGCACTTATCCAGTTCTTCTAATGATCTCCGTAAACGTAGCTATGGTACATAAATTAGGAAACCCATTTAAAGACTGTGGTGGTCATTACGACCCTGGCGGTCAGAGACCGCCAGGGGTAATGTGGCGTCCGTACCGCCAACAGGCTGGCAGTACGGAGGCCCTTGCCGCGGTCGCACCGCCGGGGCCGGCGGTTTACCGCCGTTTTAGCCCCGGCGGTGATAATCCGCCAGGGCAGCGCTGCAAGCAGCGCTGCCCTGGGGATTATGACCCCCCTACCGCCAGCCTGTTTCTGGCGGTTTGCACCGCCAGGAAGAGGCTGGCGGTAAGGGGTGTTCTGGGGCCCCTGGGGGACCCTGCACTGCCCATGCCACTGGCATGGGCAGTGCAGGGGCCCCCTAACAGGGCCCCGGCCAGCTTTTCACTGTCTGCATAGCAGACAGTGAAAAGCGCGACGGGTGCAACTGCACCCGTCGCACAGCCGCAACACCGCCGGCTCCATTAGGAGCCGGCTCCTATGTTGCGGCCTCATTCCCGCTGGGCCGGCGGGCGCAAACTTGGTTTGCGCCCGCCAGCCTAGCGGGAATGTCATAATGGGGGCCGCGTGAGTGCGGCCGCATTGGCGGGCGGCAGTAGCCACCCGCCAAGGTCGTAATGACCCCCTGTATTTTTTCCATTCCCAATACATACTTTTGAACAGTATATATAAGAAGAAACACTTTAAAATGTATTCTAGGGCTGCCTTAATGATCCTAACTAAAACAAAGTACACAAAGTCAGAAAGGCCATGGAAAAATTATTACAATAAATGTTTCATAGAAAGTTCTATTTAAGTATCATAGGCGTTGCAGAATCTTAAAACATGAACAAATGGCTGGTATGTTTTTTTCTGGGAAAGAGACACCCCTAACTGCCAGTTAACTGTAAAGTGCTCTGCCATGGCCTCTGTAATTTACAGGGGCAGGGTGTACTTCTGTTCACCATAGAGTTCTCGACTCGACCTATGTTTAATTTGTAATAGAACAAGTACTGGGGTCTCACGTTGTGCTCAGAAGCCAGCAGCCGGTGATATCAAAGGTCAAAGTTCTTTTTCATACCCGCTTTAACTTTTTGTCACTGTTTTTCTACTTTTCTCTTGCCCTGGATCAGTCTGATGAGGAAACACAAGTGCCAGTCCCCAACAATGAATGTCGATGGGCCCCACTTGCAACCACCGGCTTACATTAAGCACTGCATGTGGCAAGATGTTTTTCCTGTTTATTGGTATTGTGAAGTGCTGCATCCCAACCCCTATACTCTACTTGTGATGTGACATACTCCCTATGCATCTGCCAATCACTCCACTGACCCCCCGAGCCTGGGCAGTAGTCCACTACTCAACACCCCAATGAACAGGCCATATTCATTTTAACTAGTGCAGGAGAGCAGGTACCACTTGTGTTATGTAAAGATATATCCCACTTGCAGGCACTACACCTGAACATATGTAATGCCAAATTGTGGTAAATTTGGGAGTTTGCAAATCCCTACATGGGTTTGTTGCACAGACTTTAAAAGATGTGCTATGATATGTATCATTAAATAACAGAAAAACTAAGAGTGCTTTATGATGATGTTATGGCTCACTCTTTATAGAGGATACAAGTTGAATGTATTTTGGCTAATTCATAATGAAAGATAAATGTATTAGCTATTGGAATGACAACAGACAGAAACTCGATGAAAGTAATTTTCTGTATAGTAGTATTGTTTTACTTGAGAAACATAGTTAACGCAAATCTACCACAATTGCAGTCCCAGGACTGTTTTAGAGTTATGGAAAATGTGAACATTGTGAAATAAAAGTCAGAGGTTAACACTGTTTAGTTTTTCTTTTATGTCTTTCTCTAAGGATTTGTTTTATTTGTATATATTGTTTTTAAGTTAGGATTTATGAATGCAGCATTCATGCATGGGGAACATCCCAAACCAAGACTCCGGAAGAACGAAGTCATGAACAATGAAAGCGGAACAACGCTTTTGTTAACCACGACTTCATTCTTCTGTGCCTTAACCACACATGTGCTGAACAATGCACATGCTAGGTTAAGGTCCAGAAGGGGAGTGAGCTTCTGAAGAGGATGCAGTCAGATCAGTGGGGTTAGGGCCGTTTTAGGGGCAGGGGTCAGGGTATTTTAGTTTTTATGGATGGTGGGTCGGGGTAGTTCAGGTTTTAGGGGGGGTTGCAGTAGTTTTAGGGATGGGGTGGGGGTGTCAGGGTATTTTTAGGGGCGGGGTTGTTTAGGTTTTAGGGGGGTGGGAGGGTTGCAGTTCTTTTAGGGGTAGGGGTGGGGGACTGGGATGTTTTTAGTTTTTAGGGGCAGGGAGGGGGGTCGAATAGTTTAGGTTTTAGGGGGTGGGGGTCGCGGTAGTTTTAGGGGCGGGTTTGGGGTAGTTTAGGCTTTAGGGGTGGGAGTAGGGGGGGTCAGGTATTTTTAGGTTTTAGGGGCAGGGGTGGTGGGACAGGGTAGTTTAGGTTTTAGGGGGGGTCGTGGTAGTTTTAGGGATGGGGTGGGGGTTGGGGTAGTTTAGGTTTTAGGGGGTGGGGGTCACTAGTTTTAGGGGCGGGGTGAGGGATAGGGATATTTTTAGTTTTTATGGGTGGGCGGTCGGGGTAGTTCAGGATTTAGGAGGGTGGAGGGTCACGGTAGTTTAGGTTTTAGGGGGTTGGAGGTCGCTGTAGTTTTAGGGTTGGGGTGGGGGGTCGGGGTAGTTTAGGTTGTAAGGGGTGGGGAGTCACTGTAGTTTTAGGGGTGGGGTGGGGTGGGGGGGTCGTTTTTATTTTCACTTTTAGGGGGGTGATGGGGTCGGTTAGTTTAGGTTTTAGGGGTGTGAGGGGTAAGGGTAGTTTTAGGGGCAGGGGCGGGGGTATTTTTGGTTTTTAGGGGCGGGTGGGGATAGTGGGGGTCACGGTAGTTGTAGGGGCGGGTGGGGTTTGGGGTAGTTTAGGTTTTGGGGGATGGGAGTCACTGTAGTTTTAGGGATGGGGTAGGGGTCAGGGTATTTTTAGTTTTGAGGGGCGGGGTTGGAGTGTCGGGGTAGTTTAGGTTTTAGGGTGTGGGGGTCGCAGTAGTTTTAGGGGTGAGGGTCAGGGTATTTTTTAGCTTTTAGGGGCGGGGTGGGGGTCGGTAGTGTAGGTTTTAGGGGTGGGGCATGGGTAGTTTTAGGTTTTAGGGGAGTAGGGGTTGGGGTAGTTTTATGGGTGGAGTGGGGGTGTCGGGGTGTTTTTAGGGGTATATTGGGATGGTCGGGTAGTTTAGGTTTTGTGGGGTCACAGTAGTTTTAGGGGCAGGGGGTCAGGGTAGTTTAGGTTTTAGGGGGTGGGGTATCACAGTATTTTTAGGAGTGGGTGTGGGGGGTCAGGTAGAGTAGGTTTTAGGGGGTGGGGAGTCGGGGTATTTTTCATTTTTAGGGGCAGGGTAGTTTAGGATTTGGGGGGTGGGGGTCGCTGTAGTTTTTAGGAGCAGGGTAAGGATCGGGTATTTTTCATTTTTTGGGGTGGGGTTGTGGTACTTTTAGAGGAGGGTGGGGTTGGGGTAGTTTAGGTTTTAGGGGGGGTGGGAGGGTCACTGTCGTTTTTAGGGCAGGGGTGGGGGGTCAGGGTATTTTTTAATTTTTTACGCGGGTGGGGGGCTGGGTAGTTTAGGTTTAAGGGGGGTGGGGTGTCGCCGTAGTTCTAGCGGCGGGGGTGGGAGGGTCAGGGTATTTTTAGTTTTATGGGGCAGGTCGGGGTTGCTTAGGTTTTAGGGGGGAAGGGGGTCACAGTAGTTTAAGGGGCAGGGGTCGGGTATTTTTATTTTTTAGGGGTGCAGGGTCGGGTGGTTTTACGTGCAGGGGTAGTTTACGTTTTAGGGGTGGGGTGGGGTGTGGTAGGGGTAGAATTGTTTCTAGGGGTGGGGGTTGGGGTACGATTGTTTTAGGGATGGAGGTGATCGTGAGAGGGGGTCGCATGCTGGAACCTCGCATGCCGTTCCACGCATGCCTTTACCAGGAATGCCTTTGCAATGAAAAATCTTTCTTAAGGCATTCGTGGTAAAGGCATTTGTGGTAACAAAACAGTCGTTTTTTTGACCGCGTTGTTTAGGCATATGTGAAGTGATAGGAAATGGTGGCTTTACAAACAGTTGAACAAAAGAGATATGTAAGTGTCATGCTTCACAGGTTTAACCTGTGCTATGTGACAATGTGGCAGCTGCTGTTTTCATTGATGGTGATGGCCTGTCTTTACAGAAACCATTGCAAAGGTTGGCATTTTCTATGATGGTCTTTCGACACACCTGTTTTTTGAATGTAGAAGAACTAAATGGATGGCCAACAACTATAGGAAAGACCATTTGTTATGGAGGACCAATGGACTGTTGGCCCTCAAACAGAGACGTACCTGTACAGAGAAAGAGGTCTTGAAGCAATTTGCCCATGTTTGGGACTTAAGTGAATGTACTTTAGGGGTATTCTACAGAAAACTCTTGCATAGACCTTTTATTTTGCAGAACCTTCATATAAAATCCCACCACCCACATGACAGCCTTGGAGCCCCCCTCCCCCTTGCAGGAAAGTAAATTAATGAGCTCAAAAGACCAAGGAGATCTGTCACTCTGGCTGGAAGATCTCCCGCCCAGTTGTATCATGTTTGATGCCCACATAGAGAACACAAGATTGCAGCACCAACCTTTTGATAATCATTTTTATTAGGGGTTTCAAATAAATACAGGCCATGAGTTGAATATATGTATAAAACAGGTAAGGGGGCACACACCCTGAACAACATACAACAATCCAAATATAGCCTTCAGTACTATACATCAAGATAAAGTCAGCATCTCCAAATCGAATGCATCATAATCCCACCATTTACCCCAGATCTTAGTATGTTTTTGTAAGCAGCCTCTTGCTGCATATATATAGGAGCATCTTGTTGGCCACTCCAATCCACCCCCTTATGCCACATGGTTAATATAGGTGGATTTTGGTGGTTACATAGTTGGGCTATATCTCTTTTTCACATCAAAGTGGGCAAGCCCACCAACCTCCCCCCCACCCAACCAGTGTTGCTCAGGTCATCTACGAACCCCAGTAAAGCACTCTTTGCTTTAATTAGAATACTTGATATTCTAGTACTCAGCATCCAGTGTCACAGACTCTGTCCCAATAGTGAACTATAAGGGAAAATAGCCAGGACATGTGATAGACATTTGGTGGCAGTGTGGGCATGCTGAGATCAGCATCTGGCCTGCTATATAGTCATCAAGGTATTAGAAATGTAGTGAGGAGTTAATTAATTTGAATCATCAGAAGTGGGAGAAGATTGCCAGCTTGAGGGGTGCCACGCAGGCCTCACGCCAGTTGGTGTCTTCATAGAGGCCCACCCACTTTTCCCATTTGCTTCCAAGGGAGGTCTGGGGCACTGGGTATCAGGGTTCAGTATATTTGGAAGACCCCTTCCTGTCCCCATATGGGCTGACTGTGGCAACTAAGAGGCAGAGTGGCCTAGTCATGAGCCCAGAGTTTGTGTAATACCAGGGGAGGTGGGGGTTCCCAAATACAAAATCTAAGTCCTGGAGAGTGAGGTGGGTATATATCAACACACTAAAATAGGGTGTCATGCAAATAGACTGATATATGTCAGAACAATGGTTCTTGTCCAACAATATACGTATACTCAATGAAAGGATATAAACAACTGGACAATGTGTTTTTAGGATAACTGAAGGGAATCTCATTACACTTAAATGAACACAAAGTCTTTAAGTATTTCAAAAAGAATTGTTGTATTTGTGTACAAATTACATCAAGGCATCCACATGTAAAAATCAAGAAAATTAACAAAGAATTAAAGAGTTGTCCAACAACAGGAACCCAAGAAAGCCATATTACAATCAAGTTCACTCACCACATTCACATTTGAGGTTTTCTGTACCCTCCACATGAGTGACCTAAAACCATCAATCGTTCATATTTAAAACCCAATTTATAACAGAGGGTTATGTTATTAGGTTCACCCAAATAAAGTCGACAACGTTTCAACCCTCTAGAGAATAAGGGGTCTCATCAGGGCCAACAGTTAGAAAGGACACCTAATGAGGAAACCAACACCGAGGTGAAGTCACCAAGGCCCATATTTATACTTTTTTAGCACCACATTTGCGTAATTTTTTTATGCAAATGCGATGCAAACTTACAAAATACAATTGTAAGTTTGCGCCGCTTTTGCGTCACGAAATGACACAAATAAAGTGCTAAAAATGTATAAATATCGCCCTAAGTGTATAATCCCAAAAATATACTCACAGGGGTCTTGACATCCCAGCTACAGTCCTCACAATACAAGGATAAGGAGTAAGCCAAATGCATGTATGCAAGGAGATCCTGGCCTCGTGACTACAGGAAGCAGAGTAATGACTTCCTGGTGCTGGTGCCTGGAGTGTGATCTACAATGCCAATAATGTGCTGGGTAGATATGCCGGAGGCTTCACTAGGCCAAGGGAAAAGATACTAAAGGCAGTTGCTGGGTGAATGATCCGCCCAAATTAGCATACCAGTAGTAAAATAGAAAGCTGGATATGGCCGATGAAGCAGCCTCACCCCTGTTGTATTCCGATGTTTCTACCGGGCTGACCTGCGGAAACATTGTATTACGACATTTCTGCTAGTCAGCCCATAGGAAACAGTGAATCGCTATTAGCCAATGCTGTCCACACAAGCACCCTCGGAATGCGCACTGTCTGCTATAGCAGACAGTGCGCATTCCGAGGGTGCTGGCAGGGGGACCCACAGCACTGCCTTTCTGCCAGACTTTTCATAGCTGGAACCCCACCATGAAAAGGCTGGCAGCAAGTGAAGTCGAGATCAGCACTCAGAAGTCGTGCCGAACTCAGCATTTCTGTGGCTGACCACGAATTTGACTGCCACCAATCCTTCAGGACCCTGATCCCGGTGGCGATCTACTTGTGGTCTATCCAGCAGGATCGTAAACTGGCAGTGAGACTGCCAGGATTGCGGCGGTCCAACCACCACCGCAAGGTTGGCAGTCTGCAGACTGCCAAACTCATAATGAGGCCCTTAATCTCTCTTTAAAACATTACATAACTTGCTTCAGGGCGTTGGTTCTTCAGCCACTTTTTAACCAAACTGGTCATCTAAGCTATCATTGGTATGACCCTCCTCCACAACGTTTCCATGTTATGAAAAGTTCACTTCTTTCTTTCTGTGTCTGCGTCACTTGGCCCAGTTGTCCTGTGATGACTGCATTAGAGTTATTTCACTGGAGCTCCATAGGAATAACATTATAGGCTGTAAGTCTGCTTGAGTCAATAGTAAACACATTATAACAGCAAATATCTCAGTCATGACTGCTTTGATCAACATAGCACAGATATCCTCATGTTTAACTCAACTAAAGAGGAATATTATAATACATATTAGAATATTCAGCAAAATAATGTTTAAATTATATTTTTAAACATAGTTGCAAATAATATCTGTGTATTATTTGCAGTAAAATATTTGATGAAAAAACTGCAAGGAGGGGGCGTGAATTATACTTACCTTAGGGCAGGAGTTATAGATACTTGAGGTAACTGTAACTATAATTTGTGAATTTCTATAATTTTGTACGTTTATGATGTGAGCCTAACTATAACGTCCCCGTAACCCTTGGTTTTTAGGTGAATATATATATAAATATATATGTATATTTATATATATTACTATTTTTTATTTATTTAACATTGTGCCCCAATCAGAGATCAAAGATGAACTCGACATTTCAGTCCTCATTTATCAACACAAGAAACAAATCGAGGTGAAAGTGCTCATAATTAACAACCCTGACGCGTTTCGGAAACTTACTTCCATGGGGTCAGACAGTCCAAGTCAAGCCACTCATAAGTATTATTCATCTTGCCTCAAGTGGCCCTCCAAGTGAGATGGGAACCAAGAGTGGAGTGGCGACAGTTGACCCTAGCCCTCTGAATAAATGTGTGTCCTTTCAAATACTGGCTCGCTCTATAAGCCTAAGTGAAAGGTTTTCTACTTGAGGTTGAACGCCCCTTTTCTGACCAAAACTTCACTGGAAAAGTCATGCAACCTGGACTTTGAAATTGTTGTCTATGCTGCTGATAAAATTGTTTGCTGTGACAATGTTAGGCACAGAGGTGGCGAGTAACAGTTATCCATAGAGACACCCTCAACTTCTCACTCTCACTCAGGGACATTTATATACAGGTATTCGGTCTCTTCTACCCGATATTCACTATTATTTTGACTTACAACCTTCATGACTCTGATCCTGCCTTTATTGACAATCTCTTAGAGGTTTGCAGCAGGATGGCAATCTCGCCTGCCATTAAGATTATTCCTATAGGTTTCAAACTCTTGTGAAAATCCACTGATGGGTAATTGACATCAATGAAAGTTTTATGCACAGCCCTATGTATGTCAATTGCAAATGCATGGCCTGAGTTTTGTTGGATATTGGTCTCCTGCACTGGGTATAATACCATTCCCATTAGAGAGGGTACATTCTTGACATGCTATTAGCTTCCTCCTCAACCATTTCACATCTGCTAAATTAACAGGTCATCTGGTCTGACAGTGCTATGATCCTCGTTGATCTGGGACTATCCCAAGCCCTGCAAACAGGGCTGTCCATAGAGTATGAAGCAGACTAGATGCCATCACTGTGGTCACAGAGTTGCCCCTGGAAAGGCAGCATGCAGATACTACAGAATGAACAACATCTATGGTCTAGTAGAGTCTTTGATTGACCATTTCACCCCCTTTGCCACCTTCCTATGTCCTCCTGTGACAGCCTCCAGAGGAATCACATGTTTTCTTCTTATGTGAAGCCACGAAGCCCGGAAATCTGATAGCAAGAAAACTCCTGGTGGTGGGGTTAGACTGAGGAAGTGCAAACAGCTAACAAATTACTGCTCCAGCAATACAATTGGCTGTAAGGAGCTAAAGCTGCATTTACTTTCACCAGACCATCTGGCTCTTGCGGTCCTTCTCTCGGTCACATCACCGTCATTACCAATTCTTTCATGTCTCCAGCTGCAGTGGAGCTGACATTGAGCATTTCAGTCTTTATGTGACAATAGGCCTGCCTTCTTTTCCACAAAAATGTTAAACATTTATAAAGGAATTAAAACCTTGGACGTGAAACCAAAGAACTACAATGGTCAGCAGTTTGCTTCCTGCCATCAATAACAGCAACATTCACTGACCTCACCTCTGCTTTAATATAGGCTCCCCTGAAGACCCCTGCCCAGTCTCTGTCTTTCCGGCAGTGGTGTTGCCTAGCTCTACTCCTCTGATTAAGGTCATCATCATCTCAACGTCTATCAGCCTGGGGTCAGAAGAGGGTAAAAAAGGAAATGGTGACACACCGCCTTGAAAACATTCTCTATGCAGCCCAGAAAACCAAGCAGTAATAGATTTAGGACTCTGCTCCCTGTTATCTCTAACAAAATGGTAAAGCATTTTGCCACTTCGCTTAACCACTGAAGGATCATTGTCTCCTTCGGGGTTTGCATCCTGGATCCATCCCAACCATACTGAAGGGGCATTGCAGCCTGCTGCTCTTAATGAGTTACTTGCCACACAGGATGTGGCTAAGATGACAGAGCTGCTGCTATTTGATCTGTTCACAGATTTGACATGGTTGATCATGATGTTCTGATCCCTGAGCTCAGTGTGGTGTGCCTTGCTGGTCTGCACTAGACTAGATTAGCCTGTTCCTGAGGAGTCCCAGACGCAGGCGATGTGCCTTCGTCCTTTCCTGTCTGCATCACTAAATGATGTGAGTTGGAGGGTAACACATGGATTGTCTTTCTTCTGGATTCTATTTAATCTTTAGGTCTGCCCGCTGGGAGAGATTATCTAATCAACTAGTTGAAAGACACCTACATATACAGATTCAGCTGCACCTTGATCACTTGCTCCGCAACTCGATTAGCCACCTAGGGCAGTGTCTCACAGCCATTCAGAGCTAGAGGGCCCAACATTTCTTAAAGTCTAATGGCAAGAAAACTACACTGAATTGCTGATAAGGGGTTGAGAACATGGTTCTAGGACTAAAACACTAGACCCAGGCTGCTTAGTATCTTTGCTGTCTTAGTCCCTGAGATCTGGTACCATGCACCTTCTTGTAGTTCACGGTTTCAAGTGTATGGGTGACAGGGGAAGGGTGTTCTAAGTCCAAAAAGCTGGAACAACCATTACCTATATCTCTACAGTATTGTTGATTAATCAGTATTTTGCAGTGCCCTAAACACATAATTATTTTGATAAAAGTTTTGATGCATTCTCTGGTGCGTCTTCTTTTTGGTCCTCTTGTACGCTTTGTGCTTTCTTTTTGTTGGGTTACTTTCACCATGATCCCTGAGGATGCATTTAATTGACTGATAAATATATGCAGAAATAAATAAATAACTAAATAAATAAGTAAGTAAATAAATAAATAGCAATGCAAAAGTGTTGGCACAGGAAGATGGGCGATCCGATGAGGAAGATTGTGGAAGAACACTGCAGAGAAGGTGAAGGAAAGACATGACTTTGTGGAGGTAAGTGGTTTTATTACTCCTCGCGTCATTTTTCTGGTACCAACTACCGCTCCCTCGCCCCCCTGTTTCCACGCTGGGAACCAGAACCCCCAAAATTCTACCCAACAGAAGGAATGGGCAGTAGAAGGTGCAAAAGGTGGGTGAGGTGAAGGGAGAAGAAATACATGTTAAAAAAGAGTTGCTGAATTTGTTCCTAATGCGGGTTACGCCTGAAGGGAAAAGGTGGGAGAATGAGGGATATCTCAACATATCCATTCAGGTTACCGACGGTGTTTGTTAATGTGTTACATTGTCCTGTGAAAAGAAACCAAATCCAAACATTCATGAAGGATGCCAAGGCACTGGAGACAAGAGACAGCTGATGAAGGCACACAAGCCTTGCATTATCCTTCTAATTCTGTGCACCTGCCACAACAGGGACAATCGTGGAATGTGGTTGGCAGCAGGGGGATAAGATAACTGACAAAGGACACAAAAACTGACAGTGGTGTTTGTATGTGCCCTGGATAAAAACAGAGGTGCTTTCTTTAGCAGGTGTTAGAACTGTAGCATCCCAAACATCCTTGATAACATGAAGGACATAGAGTTGGTTCATGAGTGGAGGAGACACTATCTACAAGAGATACACAACATGTTTTTTCGTGTTTTTTCGTGTACAATTTGTGCATGCCGAATAACATTGGCGATATTGATAGCCAGCACAAAGGAAACTTGGAAGACAATAGTTGGAGGTACCCTCTCGTATGAAGAGAGCAAACAGTTGCGCCAGCGAAAAATAGAAAATGACTTCAAAGAGGTAGAACAAACTTTAAAATCTATAAAATGTCAGGCTCACACAAAGACTAGGATGTCTCATGGGAACAAAAGGGTAGTTTAAATCACTGCTAATTAATAAGTCACAGAAATCGCTTCTAATAGAGGTGAATTTTCTACACATCTGCAGCCCTCAGGGTGGAACCTTAGGGACCTGAAGTTCTCCATCACATCGTGTGCCATCCACCCCTGCTTACCCTGCACAGTCTCATCAGTGGCCCAATGTTGCAACCTACTGGTTGAACTGGTAAAACTGTTCTGCTTTGTCCCTTGCCACCAGCAATGGGCTAGGAGGATTTTGCACCATTTCACCTCAACCTGTCAGGATTCTTAATCCAACTGGATGCGGTTTCTCAGAAACATTTAGACTTAAAAGACTTTCCATGTTGTTGTCCTTTTTTCTACAGCACATGATGACCATTCCTGAAGAGTCACAGCTCCATCACACCCTCTAGCTCATGCTCTTTCTGCCTTGCCTATGACCCTGTGAAGCCTCAGCTCCCTTCTGAAAGAGTTCCTATAACTTGAACATCATCTCTGGCCTTCGAGGCTCCACATCAGTGGCTGTAACCCACACCTGGAACCGTTCCTTGCTCCTTCATTGAGGATTACATGATCTACCATCTGCAACATCAGATCACCCTGACTGCGCCTTATCTGCTGGGCTGGGATCAAGGGTGCTCCTAGAGCCTCTTTCATCCTTCCAGGGTCTTGGGAACTGCTGCTGGCCCCTAACTTACAATCTAGCTCAGCTCGACCTTAAAACTCAAGGGCAATGTAATTCACTAAAGAGGTCCTAACTGTGTTCACCGACATGTCTAAACACCGGAAAAGAGTACTCTCCTGGGAAGGGACCAAATACTTTGGGTCCTGTGGTGGGCTTGTAAATATAGTGTGCTACAGTGATACACTAACCTTTGCTTCCCAGCAGGAAAATCATCTGTTCTGCATATGACTTCTCAATTTGGTTAGTTGGATATACTTTGTCTTTTTGATTTGTTCCACACATGTACTTTGTCAGGCATTATCTTGCTTTTTGATGTCTGCTGATTCATTTACCCAAGCTGTAGAATCTCTCTGCAAGAACATTCTCTGGTACTAAGGCACACTCTCTCCATCTGTCCAATACCAGGGTGCAAGGCCTACACTCAGGCACCATTCTTTCTGATCCTTCCACGGTGACTTAGGATCCCTATCGTTAATAGGCCTAAGCTATCCCGGGGAGGACAATATGGTGGACATTCTTGTTTGTTCATGGCCCCCCAGACTCCTGCAAACCTCTGCTGCTAGAATAGAATGAACTTGTTCTTTTAGTGATGTTCTTGCTCCCACATATAACACTTTAAACAGATACTACCATTAACCAACTCCATGGCAGCCAATTTATCTACCTTGGAAAGGTAAGGGGCTGAGTGAGTGCTGCTAGGTTGTACACCGGTGACCCTCAGGTATTACCCAGATCTCGTTAGTAAATACTTACACATCAGTGCTGTATCTTCAGATATACTGACTGCAGGATTTCAAATAATATCAAAATCATTCTTAGAGTTGTTCAATATTTGGTTAAAATGGAACAGTGTTGCAATGTTTGGCCAGAGAGAACGGATTATGAGGTGGATTTGAGGACTAGGCAACCAGGATCTCTGTTGTGGCTTCCTTAAGAGGCAACCAAGCACTTGCAAGACAGACAGGTGTGCATGATACCCTTAGCTCTCTCTCATTTGTACAGCCAAGAAGATTAAGGTGGCATGCTTAACTAATTCAACCAGTGGGTTCAGAGTGATAAGAAAGAAACAAGAGGAGAGTGGTAATACCTGGTTCCCATGAATAAGATCAATGGTAGTTGTCAATGCTCACAGTCTGACAAAAAAGTCTGCATCCATCCTGCAGTGCACAAGTTTAAATCATGGCAGGGCCAGCTCAGCCTTACATTATTCTGCAACGTATAATGGGAGATAGAGAAGCACATGCTATATGATAAACCCATTGTTGTTGCAGTGAGCACAAAAGTAGAAAATGAGAAATAGGAAGGACAGTATGACACTTTCATATTCAGAACTGGCTCAAACCTCTGGTGTTCTGTTTATTACCTCCACACCCCTGGCAGGACATGGACTCATGAGGGGCAACATTTGAGAAAATACTGGTAATTTGTTTCTGGGCTAGACTAGGGAACCAGAAGCAGCTCTAGCAAAAATCCTCAAACTGGCCCGCTCCTCATGCAGTCTCTCTCTTCACACCCATTCTCTCTCCCTTGCTTTACTTCTCTCTTCTCTTCTCTCCTCTCCTCTCTCATTACTCCCTCTGAGATGGCTTTCTCTTTACTGTCCTCCTCCTTCCCTTTCTTTCTCCTGAAGCCTCTTGGTGAGGTGCAGTTAATGCTGGGGAGCTGGGGAAGGTGACAGAGGCAGTCCTGAGCTTTTAAACCCGGTATCCAATGACCCCAGTCCACTGGGTAAATGCCTAGTGGAATAAGTGGTCTGTCCGGCCCTGACTGGTTTACCTGTTGAGTTTTGTGCTGTTAAACACGTGGTGTAAAACAGCACATGTATGGTTGGTTTCAACATATACAAATAAAGTTCATAAGAACTGTCAGGCCCTACGGTGGTCATACAATTCAATACAATTTTGGGATTGAAACCTAAATCTTCGACTGTTGCCATAAGTGTGATTACAAAACAAGGATTTTGAACTCCTTGGAAACACTGCCGGAACACCCACGGAGATCTTCTTCCTGCCTTGGGTTCTGAAACCACGCGCACTCTGGTGAGACACCACAACTAGTCCCAGCTTCATAAAGGCCGACCAGATCTTTGGACTCAGTGAGGAGTGTGGTAATCAGATTCATTCATTCAACATAAACGAGTGACATGAGAAACATAAACAATGTTATACTACATGATCAATTTGCCCACGGAAACAGGACTCCAAATGAAAAAAGTTTTAAAGTTTTATTACAAACACAAAGCCAAAATAAAGGAAATGCTGTGCAAGACTAAGTTATACACTTACATGAAAGTCACAGGCTGACCAAAACGTCTAAAGAGATTAAGGCCCTCATTACGACCCTGGCGGATGGGGGAGAAGTGGCGGTAATACCGCCAACAGGCCGGAGGAAAATAAAATGGAATTATGGCCATGGCGGTTACCGCCATGGTCATCCGCAACTTCTCCACTCCGACCGCTGGGCTGGAGACTTCGGTCTCCAGCCCGGCGGGCGTCACCAGGCCGCTGGCGGTATCAGGACCCTGCATACCACCATGGATTTCGTCTGGTTTGGAACCGCCACGAAATCCATGGCGGTAGGCACTATCAGTGCCAGGGAATTCCTTCCCTAGCACTGTTAGGGGTCTCCGCAGCCCCACTCCCCACACATCCCATATCAACAACCCCCCTTCACGCACACAGACACCACCACCACACATACCCGCACACATACTAACAAACATTCCAGCAGACACACACAGTCATACACACAGAGATACACGCACACATACCCACAGTCAAACTTACAGACAGACACACACACATTTCCAAACACACAGCACC
This sequence comes from Pleurodeles waltl, assembly GCF_031143425.1. Classification (NCBI taxonomy): domain Eukaryota; kingdom Metazoa; phylum Chordata; class Amphibia; order Caudata; family Salamandridae; genus Pleurodeles; species Pleurodeles waltl. The sequence continues at coordinate 388,690,993 of NC_090436.1, read as the reverse complement.
CCCACATGCATACATGCACTCACACACCCCCTACACACTCACACTCACAACCCCATGCACGCACACACCACACAACACCCTTCCACCCCCTCCCCTAACCGATGATCACCTTACCTGTTCCAGTGATCCTCCGGGAGGGGACGGGATCCATGAGGGCTGCTCCGCCGCCAGCGCCCCGTCACCAGTACACCGCCACACTGAATCATGGGACGTGATTCAGTGGGTGGTGTTCTTATGACGGGTGGTGCAGGTGGAACAGCCTCCACTTCCCCGCCGACCGCCAGTATGGCTGCTGGCGGCATTCTGTCCGAAAAAGGATGGAGGGCTGCCAGCAGTCATAATACGGTGCGCGGAAAACCGCCTGCACTGGCGGTCTTCAGTGCGGCAGTACCTCGGCGGTCTTTCCAAAAGACCGCCGAGGTCAAAATGAGGGCCTAAGTCTACTAAACATCAATATCATTAAACACTCCAAAAGAATAACACAAATCAACAGAACAATAATATGCACATTAAAATCAGATTTCAAAGCAGATGATGGTGACATCAGTAATCATCAAACTCAATAGCAATCAGTTTTCGGGCTGGGTCATCCTTATTCCTAATATGAATTTGGACTTGCATGTGTGGGGATGGAATTGCACAGGCCGCTAAAAACAAAATAAGACACAAAAATAATTTTGAAAATCATCTAACAAGGGCAATTCTCTGTGAAAATACACTGGTGTTATTATCAAAGCTGAAAAGGAAACAAGGAAAAACAACATTGCGATTTGTATATCTCTCCTCATGGAACAGCAGACAGGAAGGATTCGTCGGTCGGTCACAGCTTCACAGCATCAGTAGACAGCAGCATCAGGGGCAGTGCAGAACACGAGCTGCACATAGAGCAAATCAGCAGTTCAGAATTCATTGGGCATATTATTACTGAACAGCAAAAGCAAATGGGGCATATAGAACTAAAAGAAGACTTGGTGAGGAACAGAAGGTGACAGCACGAACACTCAGATGAGAAGACTCTCACTGACTGACTACTCATACACTCTCTCACACACTCTGACCACTAGTTTCAAAAGTCTCTCCCTGAGTAAAAATGTCCAAAGAGTTCTGATTTGACCTCAGTGTCGACTAATCTTGTGCAAATGGATCGATATTCAATAAAATTGTAGCCGCTCCTCAGGCTTGAAACTATTACAGATTTTCTCTAGAATGGTGCAATGTCTTCTTGATGAGTTCATACAGGTCCGCCAAAATATAACAATTTAAGATTTTTGAAACATGGGACATCTTTCCCAAGCTTCTACAGGATGATTTTAACAGTTGTTCGACAGTTAGAACAAATATTATTACATTTTTTATTTATTAAAACGTCTCTGTCTTCAGTACAATAGGACATTCACTAACACATCCGCAACTTAGGAAATAATTCAAGTCAAAGGAAACAGATTGAGTTAGCATTTTTCCATTACTGCTGCTAAAATGGATTTTCAGGCCTAGTCTAGCTAAGAAAGCCTAACTACATATTAGTGAAAATTAATGCATATAAAACCTATTGCACACATTACAATTTAAAATCAAATATGTAAGCAAATTATTTAATTGCAATCATTGTTTTTTTTCAACACGTTTATTGATGTAACTTTGACATTCGAAAACACAGGAACAATTGTTACAGCAATAAATGATATGCGCTACAAGCAGTTCATGTTGATATACATTAAAGCAAGAGGTTATCGATTGTCTTTCCGGTGCATCCCAAAGAACAAACATGTGAATACCGTTAAGAAACAGCATACAACAATCAAGTATAAATAAACTGGCTCATGGAACTATATCTGGTGTAAGGTAAGCCAGCTTTGACCCGGAAACAGAAAAAGTGTTCTGTAGGAGGACATAAGGGGCGTGGCCCGTAACTGGGAATGGGAGGGGTGAGAGGAAGTGTGACCATGTATCCTGGGGCAACACAGCTACCAGGGAGAGTGGAGGTCGTTCTTAGATTCTGCATTCAGTAGAAAGGTCTCCCAGCAGTCACCGCCGGAGTGGGTAATTCCTTGTGCATGTAACCATTGAATAGTGAGGTCTTCTGGATGTTTCCATGCCAGCAAATCACTCAGCCACTGCTGAAGACTTGGGGGGGCTGGTGATTTCCAAGACATAGCCACTCTTCGCTTAAACAGTACAAAGGAGAGGTCAATTAATCTATGTCGATATCTATCGCCCTTTATTCAGGGACGAAGGCCTAATAAGCAAGATGTGGGTGTGGGAAGAAGGGTATGTGTGGTCAATTCCGTTACAGTTTCAATTACCTTGTGCCAGGTGGGTTGTAATACCAGGCACTCCCACACCATATGATAAAATCCCGCTAATGACAATGTACAGCGTCGGCACCGAGTGGAAAGCAAGGAAAACATGTGTTTGATGTGATTAGGGTCTAAATAGGCCTAGTGAACATAATTAAATTGTGTGAACCTGAACCAATTCCAATCATTGTTATGCATTTCATTAAAACAGTTTAAACATGCAGTTATTTTTCTGCACACATGTAACTCACGTTAATAACTCCATTTTAATTAATATAAGTATGATTAATTCATGTTCATTTAATATTCATAATATTCCTTTAATCTCTACTGTCTATCTAAAAAATAATACTTTTACAATTAATTCATGTCAGTAGTCTACTAAAATATAAATGCACAACATCTTTCATGGCAAGCGTGGTGTTGAAAACAAGTGGAGGTCACAACTCCCACCATATTTCAAATGTGCACATTTTTACATCTCATGTTAGTTTCTCAGTTAGGCTTTTAAATGAAACTTGTAAGTTGCCATATGCTAACTTCTATGCCACTAATGGATTAATAAGATTTGATCTCTAACATCACCAATATAATGAGGGGCCAGAAGGCCATTTTCCTTGCTCACATGAGGCACAAAGGGTTCCTTGCTATGCCACTTATCATGTCAGCTTTTAGAATATGCATATACTTTCAAGATCTTAATAATTTATATCTGAAAGCAAATTTTTTAAAAATGGTGGAAAAGATGTCAGAGCTGTTATGTAAATAACATTTTCGTATGTGCGATTGATATTCGGTTGTATTGTACACCATAAGATGTGATGACGGGTTATTTTCAGAAGTTGTGGCCAATAATTTGTTTTCTGAATAAAATGTTTTCAAAGGAAAAAAGAAGCAAAGTAATATATAATGACATTTGATCTGCTATAATTTTGCATAATGGCTATAACTTAAAGACCTAGGAAATATTTGAAAAAAAAAGTCCACTGACAATAGAAAAAGGACGGTACGTCAGTTTTTGCAGAATTTATGGAGGATTGGAGAGCCTTCTTTTGCTTTTATGTTTTGTGCCCTGTCCCAAACGAATCTCATAGGTTGAATCCAGTTTTACATATGCTCAATTCATGTTTGGTGCAGTCAGCCACTCCTTGGGTTTTTAGACAACAGCTCTTTTTTTACTGGGATTTTTGAGCCATCACTGTTGTGGTCTCGTGGCCCAAGGATGTAGCTAGGCCTAACTTCAAGCAGCTAGGCAGCGCTGCGAAGAGTAACTGAGACCACACCTTACATATGGTGCCATGAGGGGTCACTCCAGCAGTTATTTAAACCTTCAGGTTGATTCCAGCCCTCAAGGAGCTTGTGAGTAACATTGTATGATAGAGGCCGGATGGCACTCTAGATCCTATCCAACCTTTAGTTTTCTTTGAAACATAAACTGAGAACATAACTATATCAGGCATACAAAGTCTTGGGGTCTCTGGCTTGGTGTTGGGTTAGGGGTGGAGATCATACCTCTCATCTGCCTCTTGGATCCCCTGTTGCCACGCCCCCAGATAAGGGCATTACTGGGGACCTGTGGGCCTATAGCTGCTGGGGGGGGGGGTGCCTGGCCGTCGTCTACTGTGCTCGGTTGAGTACATGGGCTCCATCTGGCAACAGTGATCCCAGAGTCCACCACTACCTCTTCTTCAGTCAGCACCACCTCTTGGCTCTCTTGTATTCCATGCTGCTCCTCGAGTGAGGGCATCACTCACTTGAACAGGATACGTTCCGTACCCCAGTGGATTGCCCCCTTTTTACCATAACCATGGTCCCCTGAATCTTGATGACTGTCCATACCTCCTTCTCAAGTGGGGGGCAGAACTTCCATCCTGGATGACGGTCCGTCATGACAACCTGTTCGCCCACCAACAGTGTTGGGGCATCCACATGCCTGGCTCTACTGGCTTGGTTGTTGATTTTCCATATTTTTTCTTGTGCAGCTTGCACATCGAGAACTTCTGGATGCTAGCTTGGGCCAGCAAGGATGCTGTCCCGGGTAACCCATTGAACCAGTTAACTCATGGATGCGCAGTTTGTGGCACTGTACGGACTCTGTTGGTATGAACATAAGAATCTGTGAAGACAGCATTTCCCATCCACACCTTGCTCCACTCCTATGCGTAAGGCTCTGTTCAGAGTGTGCATAAAGGGCTCCACTTCCCTGTTGGCTTTGGGGGGGGGCATGCAGCGTCACTTTACAATGTTTTATGTTCAGCTACTGCAAATACTGCTGGAACTCTTGCCCTTGGAATGGAGGCCTATTGTGCGTTTTGATTTCATCAGGTAGCCTAAATGTAGCAAAGACTTTCTCAAGGAAATGTGGTGGGTTGTACCAATTCCACAACTGGCTACTTGGTGTGGCTCTGAACCAGCACTGCCATGAGCCTCCCATCAGGGAAGCTTCCGAAGTCCATGCAGACAAGGCTTCGCTCCACTGGTAATCATACAAGTATAACAATCCCTCACCATCTCGTCAACCAGTGTGTCCATTCTGGGAAACCACACTTTGTCGCATAGTCACCTTGATGACCCTGGTGTGCTAAGTCAATCACTCTTCCCCACAGTCAGCGGGGCATCACAATGCATCATCCACTGCAGTAAATGTAAATGTAAATTTGCACTTGTATAGCGCACTACTCACCCGTTAGGGTCTCAAGGCGCTGGACTCATACCGCTATGGAACCCCTCCTGGCTTTTCCCTGTGAGGTGCCCACTCCTGGGCACCCCCAGGGTGAAGCCAGGCATCCAAGCGCTGTTGGGGCCGTTGTGGAGATTAAGCAAGCTATTGCCCAGAGTTGCAGAGTGGGACCCATTAATTAGATTAGGCACCGAGGCGAGAATTATCTGGTCCAAGGGAATTGAGCCCAAGACCTGCCGAAGCGGGACTTGAACCCTGGTCTTAAGCCAGATCTCTGCTTCAGGGTCTGCCGCTCTAACCATTGTGCCACACTTCTCCACTGTCCTTTGCCACTGGTCATCTGCTCATCCATAATCCTCCATAGTTGAGTCATCATTGCCTGGTCTGTTGGGTTTAAAGATCCGGTTCCTGCAGGAAAATCCTTCTGTGGTTTTTGGAGAGTGCTTCCTTGGATTTGATAGGCTGGAGTCCACCTTGGTCGCCTAAACAACTTCCTCAATGGACAACACTTGGGGGGCCCACATTGTGCACAACCATTTGCACAAACCTTTCTGCTCCTTCAACTTCCTCACACAGGCCGTCACTAAGCTGCTCCTGAGAGTGTTGAGATAAATAGTCAGACAGGTTTTTGACTCCTGGACAGTACAGTACGTTCACCAAAAAGGCCTGCAGTTGTACGGCTCATCTCTCAATACGTGGGAGGAGGCATGTTGTGAAGTCCCTGCAAAGATGGAACCCAGCAGCTTATGGTCTTTGATGACTTGGAACTGCTAGCTACTCAGTTATAGGTAGAAGTTGAGACATGCCCATCTGATAACCAGAGTACCGTGCTCAATCTGAGCATGTCGAGTTTCTGTGTTCAACAGTGCCCTCTCCTGTAAGAGGCAGCCTCCAGATCACGAGGCCGCACTTGGCCAACCATTCCATTGTTGCTCTGAGCCGCACGTGATGTTCTTCTTGGGTCTCTGAGAAAATCAGGATGTCATCACTGATGTTTATGACACCAACCAGACCAGAGAGGGCCTCTTAGTTTAGTCTACGGTATGTTCTGAGGTCCATGTGCCTCACTGTTTCATCAATGTGCGTTGAAAACAACGTTATGTAATCACTGGCCTGGTGTAACTCCAGTTGGTGGTAACCAGCATTGAGGATCAATTTGGAGAATCATTGGTCTATGTTGAGATCTGCCACAATGTTGTCCATGGTTGGAGTTATGTGATACTCCCCTTTGATAGCCTTGTTAGGGAGCCGCATGTCTACACAAAGCCTGATAGCCCCAGGCTGCTCGGCTATGATAAGGGGCAAGACCTATGGCATGGGCCCTGTGACCTTTTCGATCATCCTTTGCCAATCCAGGTTCCGTAGTTCCTCCTCCACTAGTGGCCACAGGTGGAAAAGTACCCTCCAGTGTCAGAGCATGGTAGGCCTCACTGTTTCATCAACATGTAACCACTCCTTGGTGTTTTTCAGGTACCCAACCCCCTCAAGTAATTGGGTAAATTCCTGCATGATGGCTGCACCATGCAACTTGTCTTGCACAGAACACCAGTCCCAGGTCCTCCATGGTGTGACAGCCTAGAAGGGTGCCGGTGCTGCCTTTGGTTACATAGAAACAACCCTTTGTCAATCTGTCTTCATTTACTACCATCACTTCCAGTAGGGGCAGTGGCTCAAAAACATCATTTGTGTATATTGTCACTCTTGTGGGAGATAACTCTGGATGCAGCACTATTTTCTCAAGCTAGGTGGTGTCCATACATTGACTGATGCTCCTGTGCCAATCAGGGCTTTTACAAATGTGTTTTCGGTCTCCATGGTGCGCAGGTGCAGTGGACACTTTCAGTTTCCTTCGTTCCTCGCAAAAGAGATGGTTAAAACCTCGTTGTCGTTGTGATCTTCCACTCGGACTGTGTCACGGGGGTACATCTTCATGTCCTCCATCATCAATGGACAGCTGTCGCAGTGCTCCTCTCAGCTTGCCTGTGTTGGCTACTTTTGTGCTTCTACCTGCACCCCGGCATACTTCTGCAAAATGATTTATTTGTCTGCAGTGAAAGCACATGGGCCACCTGGCTGGGAATACATTGGGTGTCCTGTGTTCGAGCCCGCAGTTCCCACACCTGTTTTGAGCCTGACTTGGGGTGCTGGGGAGCAGGTCGCCTTTGGATAGCGTCAACCTGTTCCTCCTTCACCTTTCCAGAACAAGGCGCATGGGGGGCAGTCATCCCTTTCGCCAGGGTCACCGCCATATCATCCTTGCGGCTGTTTGCCAGTTCATGAGAACAAGCCAGCACCAGAATGGTGTCCAATGTGATGCCAGAGTGGCATAGACTAAGCCTCTTTATTAACTGTGCCCTGATCTCCTTGGTTTGGTCGATGTTGATGCACGTGCTCGCCAACCTCCTGGAGCATCCGTAGAAGATGCTGACTTCTTTGGCTTGGCTGGCCTGTCCCAGCGTAAACCGCTCATAGTTGGGTTTAGCTGGGGATCGATGTCACCATCAGGGCATCAAAGTCTTCATCATAGCCAGTGTTGGGCAAGGTTTCAAATATCTCGTATAGTTCTACCCCTCCAAAATGAAGCTGCAGTGACCACTTCACTGTGCCATCTGTCTCTCTCATGGCATGAAAATAGTGTCTCGGCCTTCCTACCCACGTGCACCATTGTGGTGCAGTCATTACTGGATCAGCAAACTCAATAAATAGTAGCAAAACAATGATGGACAAGTGGGTGTTTGAAGTGTGGGGCGGCTGGATTCTTCTGCAGTTGTGACATTGTGTGACGTCCACCTTGGTCTGTAGTTGTGTAATCACCTTGCAGGGATGAGCAAGTATGCAGGTCACTGCCGTGCAGACCAGTCGGTCACCAGGTCAGTTGAACACTTTCTTCATGCCCCTCTGTGTCTCAATGTTGAGCCTGCTGCACACAATAGCTCTCTGGAGTCCTGTATGTGAGTGGACGCTTCCCCCATAAACAGTCTCTTGCACAGGTGCAGCTTCTTCGTGCCACCAGAGTCACTAAGAAGTCTCTCAGCTTGGAGGGCTTGTACTCACTACTTGCCAGGTGCTACCATCACTGACCTCTGTAGCACCTCATTATCAGCCTCGATAATCCACCAAAAGGGCAGGCTTCCCTGGCACCTCCCCGTTGTGGGCTCTGCAGGAGATATTGCTGCAACTGATCTCCACCATGCTGAGCCTACACTGGCTTGATGGCTGCTGTTACGTACGGTCTCCATCAGAGCAGAGTCTCTATGATTGGTGCAATGCATCACACGCTCCAGCAGGTGGAGTGCAGCCTCAATAAGAGCAGCTTCTCTGTGATTAGTGCAGTGCACCACTCGCTTCAGCAGGAGACACTGGGCGTGCAGCTGCAGATGGTACTTGCACATGTGGTCTGCCTGCTTCTCCCGGCACCAGCAGCCTCTTGTGATGCTGCAGACAGTGAGGGAGAACTCCCGCACCACACCACTTCAGGCTCTGACACCCAGGCTGTCTTCCGAGCTTATGCAGCGGTCAGCGATGCACAGCCGACCCATGGGTCACCATCAGTAGGGTTGCTGCACACCAGTGCAGGAATAGGGAGAACGGATCCTTGTTGCCAATGTTGTGCGCTTATGGCACAAGAATGTAAGTAGGCCTAACTGCAAGCATCCGCACAGCACTCTGAAGATTAAATGAGACCACTATTACATATAGTCTCACTGGGAGTGCCTCATGTGGCATTTATGTATACCTTCAGGCCGAGCCCGGCACTCAGGGAGCTTGTAAGTAATATTGTATTGTAGAGGCCGGGTGGCACTCTTCAGTCACTTGAAATGCTCCCACCAAAACTGCAAGTCCCAGAATGCCATGTGCTGCCAGCAAAAAAGCCCCTCTCTGCAGCACGTGAAGTACAGCAAGGAAGATGCACTTTGAACGGGTGCCAGGAGCCGTGTGTGTTTTCCAAAAGGCGTTTCCAAGCCTCTGACATCGCTAAAGGCCACACAAAAGTTAGAAGGAAAAGGCCACACAGAAAAAAAAGTATATATATCATGAAGGGCCACACAAAGTAAACAAGTAAAAATATATAAACCACAAATATACTGTGAATATGGGGGAAAAGGTGCTAAATGAGCAATAAATAGTGGAGGGGCACTGTTTAAAAAAAAAAAGGGGACGAGTCAATGTGAAGAAGCGAGCAAAAGGCAGGCAGACTCTCAGTGCAAGAACAGGTCGGGAGAGTTTATAATAGCGACCATACCTTCGATAAGTCTTTTGTTGTGGAGGGAGCCCGATCTGCTCTATCCCTCAAATGGAAAGACTGGGTGGAAAGAGTGCTGTTATTCTTTGAGGCAACCAAAGTGGGGAATGCCCAAAAGAGAGCCATGATATTACACCTTGGAGGTAAGGACATACATTGTATATCCAAGACGATTGCAAAAGCAAGTCCCAAGACACAACTGACATTAATTGCCGCCCTAAATGCACATTTCGAACCCATGACCAACATAGATTACGAACGATTTGTGTTTCGACAGGCCACGCAGCAACCCAGTGAGTCCAATGACACATTTTACATGCGGCTCAAAGAATTAGCCAGCACATGTGGATTCCCTAATGAGAATGAAGAAATTAGGGGACAAATCATTTAAGGGTACACCTCTATGAGATTGCGAGAACGCATCCTAGAAGAGTCAGGCAGATCCCTCGCAGACATCTTGACAATGGGATGGACCAAAGAGCTGTCCAAAGCCAGAGTGTCTCGTATGGAAGCTGCGTTCCAGAACCCGGTCAAAGTCGAGCATGTCAATTTGGTCATGTCAGCGTTCCCCAAACTCAAGCTCTCAATGAGAACCTGTGGTCGCTGTGGAGGACCTCTACACTGAATTCTGGAGTGTCCAGCCAAGGGGAAGAGATGTGCTGGGTGTGGCAAAATCAACCACTTTGTGAGAGTATGAACATCAAACAAAGAACGATCCACACCCACCATGGTCAAGGCTTCCATAGAAATCTAGGACAGGGGCAGTGACATGGATGAAGACGCTGAAGAGGAACATAAATTCCACTCCGCTTTTACCATCAGCAGAGCCACTCACATGGACAGGAGGCTACCCTGATGCCAGATACTGATGGGCGATCACCGGATCCTAGAGATTGTGAACGCTGGAGCATCCATCAACATAATGTCAACAGCCCAATACCAGGAGCTGACTCCACCTCCTACCCTAAAACCTGCCAAAATCTGAGCCTTCACCTATGGGCAGGATCAACCCCTTACCATGTAAAGGGCGATTGTTTTGCACAAAGGGACCTCGGTTGATGCACGTTGAGGGCCAGAAGAAGTCACTCGGAACATTCCTGCATTTAAAAGATATTGGGGGTTATTCTAACTTTGGAGGAGTGTTAATCCGTCCCAAAAGTGACAGTAAAGTGACGGATATACCACCAGCCGTATTACGAGTTCCATAGGATATAATGGACTCGTAATACTGCTGGTGGTAAATCCGTCACTTTTCCGTCACTTTTGGGACGGATTAACACCTCCTCCAAAGTTAGAATAACCCCCATTATTCTCTATTGTCATTACAGGAAAGGATCAGCTGTGGTGAGTCAGTGCCTGATGTGTCTGACAGGAGACCAGATGTGGGAGTTCAAGAAATACCGACCTCTTTACGTGTTCCAAATGGAAGTGATCTTGAGGTGATGACTGGGAACTCACTGGAAGCCCCCGGAGTTATCCTGCCTGGTCCCCTGGAAAGTCATGCTACCCGCACCAAGTATGAGTTACAGGATAACCTGTTGCCCACTTTGAGACTGAGGGATCACCTATTGTAATCTACCTCCAACTGGAAGGACCTCTAACTGCATTTGCTGTGCTCCCCCAGTCCTTTGGAGTACAGACTTGTGTTTGCTGAACTGCGGAGGTCATTTCTTCTGAATTGTTACTGTCTGGAATCACTCAATCCTGTTGTCTATGTCTGGGTTGTTTCTGGTTTTAGGTCACGCGCAGAAGCGCTCTAAGCTGTTGTAATCTATCTGTGGGCTTTTAACCACACCCACTGCACGCCCATCACTGTCGCTCGTTCATGGGCTTCACATTAAAAAATCCTTTGTTATGATTGGTAAATGCTTTACATTTGTTCCTCATTTGGACAGTTTTGTTACCGCCTTGGCCATCGACCCTGTTGCATGGATAATTGCACGTTTGCTGATACATTTCACTGCAAGCAGACTTCTTTTTCCTTTTGTGTCTCTCCTTCACGCTCCTTCTCATGGCAGCTTTGGTACTTTGAATCAGCTTGCTTATGTCAACTGTTTTACTTTTTATTTCCAATTTATGTTGAAAGAAATGTCCAGTTAGGAATTTACAACATTAATGGCTCTGATCTGAGCAAACGTGAGACCCATTGCTTTGCAAATGCTGGATGATTTTTGGGAGGAATGTATTGTTGCATCAGTGGTTTCACTGGTCATGTCCACTACCATAAGTGGTTGTGGAGTAAGGGGTTTTGTGTTACACCCCTGTAATGTTTTCTTAGTTATTGTGACCCCGCTGTCACATGGTTAACTTTAATAGAGTGCGGCAGGCAGGCATGGTCAATAGCGGGTTAGACAAAGAATGCCACCTGACATGCCAAGCTCCATAAAAACTTCTACTGTAGTGTATGTGCCATTTATTTAATACTCGCCGTCCCTGCTAAACACGACAGTGGCCAGGGCCATGGTGCCATTACTTGTACACTTACTAATCTCTTGTTCTTAGCTTGTGCTTAAGTGTACGACCTCTTGTATACTTTTAAGTATTCTTCTTCTGTGGGCTTCCAGCTATTTCATTTGTTAGTTTCAGTCTCATTTAAACATCCTTGCTTGCAAGTGATCAGCCATGCCTCTTTGTCCCTCCTTCTTCTGTGGGGAGCAAGGACCAACTACTGTATAATTACGCTTGGTCCTGTTTATCTAGTCTGTAGGGGACATTTTTTTACTCTTATCCCGGGAAGCTTACGTTTTCATTTGCAGAACATTCTTGCTCTGAGCTTAGATGTAAACAAGGCAATAAATAAGGATGTTATCTTGGTCACATTTGGTCTTTGTGGGCTCTCTGCACCCTCTCTCAGCTGCCTGGCCCCTGCCCTTCCTTGGCTTGGATTTTCTTAACCAATTCTACTAGAGCTCGCAATCCTTAGAGACAGTGCCCACTTCTACTCCATACTGGGATCCCACTCGGAGCCTCAGGTGCAACTGTATCAGTGCACCTCAGTTCACACATTCCAAGCCCTCGGCTGTGCCAGTGCCAGGAACCCCCACACACGCTGTCTGCCAGATTCAGCACTCTCTGCTGCTCCAGCACTGGGACCTCGTGTGCAGCTCCATCAGTGCACCTCATTTCACGCACCCCAAGCCCTCAGCCGTGCCAGTGCTGGGAACCCAACAGACGCTGTCTGTCAGAGCACGTCAGTTCTTGCAGTCAGTACAATCTGCTGCTCCAGCACTGGGACCTCAATTGCAGCTCCGTCAGTGCACTTCAGTTCAGCCATGCCAGTGCCAGGAATCCTACACAAGCTGTCTGCCAGAGCACCTCAGTTCTTGCAATCAGTACACTCTGCTGCTCCAGTACCGGGACCTCGGGTGCAGCTCCATCAGTGCACCTCAGTTCACACACTCCAAGTCCTCAGCCAGTACTGGGCCGGGACAGAGCTCTGTCTATACCCCCAATTCTGATCTGAAGCGCCCCAATATTGCTGTATTGGGGTTCACATACAACTCTGCTGTTCTGCAGTGCCCCCTGCTGTTCCACACTCTGACATCTGTTTGAGGACGTGGGGGAGTGAAGTATATCTATTCTTAGCTGCCATCTTTATTTGGGAAGGTCTATTTCACCTATCTCACTCTGTTCTTTCCTTTACCCTGTTCACTCAATGTTTTCTTTCGCCCCCACTTTTTGCCTTCTAGCTCTTAAAATCCACATTAACAGTTTCGCTCTTTCTTTCAACTGTTAATTTCTACTGCTCTCTCTTTTTTATTTCCCTCTTCCTCTTGCTACCTCCTCTTTCAAACCCGCAAAAACATGGTTATTTCTTTCCTTGTTTCGTTCCTCTCTTTTTTCTTCATCAGGCGTTCATTCTTTCACTATTTTTTTCTTTTCTTTCCCCTTTATCTTTATTTGCTCTTTCCTTTGACCCAGTATGTGTCCTTTCATTTTTTTTCTTTTAGATCTTTCTTCCTTCCTCCTGTGTTTTTCTTATCTTTATCTGTCAATTCACGTTTTACTATAAATCCCTCTTTTTCCGGTCGGTATGTGGAAGTCACAAGTTACTTGTCGGGACCCGAAGTGTCAAGGTGGTTTTCCCATTCTGTTTCTCTGGGAAATGTGTCAGTACATACATGACCTGGTTCTCTCACTGCTTGTTTCTCTCACCATCACTCTTTTTTTTCTAATGTTCATTTTTCTCTTTCTTTTCACCCTTCTTTCATTAGGTTTTTTTTCTTTGTCTTTCGTCCGCCCGCTTCCTTCCCTGTTTTCGCACACGTTGGCTCTATTTCTTTTCTGAGGTGTGCTTTCATTTTCTTGTTCTTTCTTTATTTCATTAACACCCCTTCCCTTTCTTCCTTTTGTCTGTTGTAATCCTTTCACTTCTCTTTTTCTGCCCCATCCGCTTTCTCTCCTGAGGCCTAGGTATCCATGGAGCAACAGGTGCAGTGGCACCAGGGCCCAAAGACCTACGGACCTCACTCAACAAATACTGCACTGTTTTCCTAGCAAAATTCCAGTCAACCATTTTCCTTTCTTACTCCAGGGCTCACGACACCGTTACTACGCCACTTGTCCTTTCCATCTTTACTCCCGACTCCCTCTTTCCTTTCACCCTCCAATCCGTCCCAAATTATATTTTTGTTATGGAGTTTTGAGCATTACACTCTAATACCAAACGTTTATTTCTGATAAAGGTTATATGGTAATTGTATATGTTTTAAGATAGAGGAAGAAGGTAAATGTAAGTGCTTTAGTTAAATGCTGGGCCACTGGAATTATATGGCAGGAAAAGACGAAATTATGAGGCAGGGTTGACCAATTTATATGGCAAGAAAAGCCCATTTATGAATTTACAATGCCAATTGCTCTAACCCAGGAAAAAGCGGGACCTATTGCATTGCAAATGCTTGTTATGACTGCTGCCCCACTGGCCTGCACGGAAGCGTCGGATTTTCGTTGGCGGTCGCCATTGTTATTGGAGCTGCTGACAAGTGTCTGCCAGGCTGTCTGCACGGGCTTCCGGTACTCTCTACTGCTCGGCTTCACGGCGCTATTGTTCCCGCCGAGCCCCCAGCTTAAAATCTTTCCCAGCTGTATCCTGACACGGCGAACCCCTCAAATCAGCCCCAGATTGCTCGGTTTGTGTTGGATCAGATAAGTGGTAAAACACAAGCACCTCTAATAAGTAAACCATAGAGAGAGACTGGGCTGATGGACGTCAAAAGTGACAGAAAATAACAGAGAGGCCAGGAGGCCTTGATGTGACCAATCCGAATATCTGTCGCTGCCTGCAACATGCATGGAAGCGTCATGTGTGCGCCTTGAAACCGACTAGATTAAAAGTGACTAGCATTTTGCAGGAAGTTCAAATCAAAATGACGATTTGATTAATATTTTCTTCTATCCAAGTACGCCTTGAACTTCCCCTAAAGTTTTGTGAAGGTCTATACTTGGAAGCGACCCAGTTATTTTGATTGCAACGCACAGAAGCTGGCTAAAGACGTGACGATCCCTTTGATGCTCCTGGTGATGAATTATTGCTGATTGCCCCGCAGAGGAGTTTTCGTTGTGGTGTTGTAGCTGTGGCAGACGCGTTCGCTCGTACACACATACTCCCAGTGTGGAGTGCAGTCGCAGACATCTTGGCGGCCTTCCACTTAGCATCTGTAAACGAACAATTGCAGCTGTGAGCTCATTATTTCGTTGCCCTTTCACAGGACTATAAATACGGCAACCAGACGCTTGTTTGTTCCAAAGTTGTGTTGTAAATTATTAGTCAACCCATAGATGCTGCTCACAAGTATTTTTTGGTGTTTATATAGCAATTGCAGTATTCCTTGCAGGGCATACAGTGATTTCATTGGTGGTTCGGTTGCATTATTTCCATCTGGTTTCTAGCCACCCTATTGTGGAGTTTAAAGGGTGTAGTTTATGGTTTAGCCTGTATGGGATATGTTGGTGGGATGACTGAGGTTTGATGGTGAGGTGGGTGCGCTAAATGACCTTGAGAATAGACGCAGCTTCACAGATAGGTTTGCATCTTTTGGAGTAGGTAGCATTATATGTAGAGACTAATGTTGATGCACATCAGTGGGATCCATTATGGTATGTGGTACCCACGAAGAGGAAGAGGAGTCAAACCATCGTCGGCACTGTTAAATCTTGAGGGCATGTTCTACAGCATATACCCCGGAGCGACTGCAGCAACCCCTTGGAGGTTGTGCTAAACTACCAGAGTTTTATATTAGTTCCACCCAGGAGCAACCGATTAGAGACAGTTTTAAACCACTGAGGAGTGTTCTATATATATAGAGTACCCAGGAGCTGCAGAAGAGCAAACCATTTGAGGAACTATTAAATCCCAGGGAGTATTGTAAGCAATCTGCCCAGGCGTGCCAGAGCAGCAGCCCCAGTGGACACACTTAAAACCACCCGGGAATCATATGGCATCTACAGCAGCAGCCCTTTGGAGGCATCTTAAAGTGCCAAGCAATATTATATGGAGCCTACACAGAACCAACTGAGGCACACTGGAGGAGCTACTCAGCAGCCCACTGTTAAACCATCAAGGAGTACTCTAGAGTGTCTAACCAGAAGTGAAAGAAAAGTAACCCTTCGGAGACACTCTAAGCCACCAAGAATTATCATATTGAATCCACACAGGAGCGACAGAGGAGCAATCCACGGGAGGCATTGTAAAGTTACCAAGGAGTATTATATAGAGTCTACCCAACAGCAAAAGAGGGGCAGATGTTGGACACATTTTTAAAATACCCAATATTTTTATATGGAGTCTACACAGGAATAACTGAGGGCAACCCATTGGAGCCACTTTTAAGCACTAAGTAGTATTATATGAATCTGTTCAGGGCCAACAAATGAGAAACTCACTGGGCCACAGTTAACCCAGCAAAGAGTGTTAAATAGAGTCTACCCAAGAGCGGAAGAAGAGCAACACCTTTGAGTCCCTGCTAAACTACTGGTGAGTATTATATGGCGTCTACAAAAGAGCAACCGAGGAGCAGCCTTTTGGATGCACTGTTACACCACTAAGGAGTGGTATATAGAGTCTACCCAAGAGCAGGAGAATGCCAGCCCTTTGGTGGCACTGTTACACCACCAAGGAGTATTTATTGCAGTTTACTGCAGAGTGACAGATGAGATACCTAGATGAGTACTGAAACAGAGGAGCAACACCCACCAGAGGCACTGTTAAACAACAAAGGAGTATTGTATTATGTCTGAATAGGAGGGACAGCTGAACTACTTATCAGAGACTCTGGTGAATCACTAAGGAGTACTATATAGAATCTAGCCCAGAGTGACAGAGGGACAACCTATTGTTAATCTACCAAGGAGTGTTATATGGAGTCTTCCTAAGAGACTGAGTTTATTTATTAGGTCACAGATATTCTTTTAATGTATGGCAGAGGGTATTTTATTCCTTATAATATATGCTTACACCATCAATGCCTACAAAATGCTTAGATCCATGGGATCAGATTAACTGAGCCTGTGTGTTGTCCTTGTGTCATGCAAGGCAACACAAAGTCTTAAGTAAGATTTAGAAAGCCAAAGGAGCAATTTGCACCACCTTGTGAGACTTTGCAAAGAAATGCAATGGAAAGCAGTAGCTTGCAGTGCGTCACGTTGCATTTCATGGTGGTAGATGTTCCATGGGTGGGGCACGGGCGTTCCCAAGCACCCACCCACAGAATCTGAAGCAATACCAGATTTATTGGAAGCCTGGGAATGTGCCAAAATGGTACATCACCCAGACCATGGCGACACAACCAGAAATATATTTATTTCTCCTCGTTACTTCATCTTTCTGTATGTGATGTATTCTACATCATATCTAGAAATATTAAATTGGCTCCTATTATTGTTATTTTGATACTGTATAGGAAGATTTGCCTTGCTGCATAAAAACAATCCTGCCTGTAATGCAGGCATCCTTGCACCTTGGTGCAAGGTTGCCTACGATGGTGCTAAGCAAGCCTCAAGTGTGCCAGCTCAGGTAGAGAGCAGTTGTTGCAAACCCTGTTTGTGACAACACCAATGGAAGGCTAAAGAAAAATAGTCTCCTTTGTATTAGTGTACAATATCTGTGGCTCTGGGTGTTGAAGAATGAGTGAATATGGAGTGTATGGGAGAGTGTGTATGAGTGATACATAGTGATTGGTGAGTTGGGTGATCTATATCTAGATTGTTGGGCATCATATTATGATGAATGTGTATTTATTGTAATAGTATTGTGTGTCCATGTATGTTTTAAGTGTATATATTTTGATAAGGTCTTGTTGTAGTAAGAAGAACTGACATAAAATAAGTCATGCTAACTTAAATCAGCATGTAAAGGTTTTCCTTGGGTCTTTGCACACAGTATTGAATTCAATTCAATTGATTAAAGCGTATTTAGGTTAAGCTAGAAGTGTTACTGTTTATCAACGTTATTTTTCCCCTTTCCCGAACCTAACTTGTCTTTTGGGAGGTGCCCTTTTCGCTTCAAGAGAACTGAAGAGCGTCATATCTTAGTAGATACAGTGCTGTTCAACTCTCTCCTGTTCACACAACGCAGCACAGCAGTTTTGCTTGCTGCCCTGTGTTGCATGAACTTTTAGTAAATATGCTCCTTGGTATATTGTTATTTCATGTTCATTATAGGCCGGACAAATAAGAATCAGAATCTGTAATGCAAAATTAAACACACCAAAAATCAGCTAGTAATCTTTCGCAAATATATATATATTAGTAGTAGTTTCACATACGTTAGGTTACAAATGAAGTGACTCAGATTGTGTAAAAATATGCAGAGATTATATTCTTTCTGTGATGACCTAGACTGTATAGAATAAACATGTGGTGGATGTGACATTATCCAATAGTTAAGCCACTGCTGACATCTCAGGATGTGACATTACATTACTTTGTGGCCATGATGATGTTTAGAGAAAATGTTACCACATTACCTTTGACGCAAGGTCATTAAGGCAGTGACACTCCTAAACAAAAAAAAAACAATAAATTAAACGTGAAGTGCAAGATAAAATATTGCAACAGGTTTGTGAAGCAGTTACACATCTATTGTGTACCACATATGTATGTTTGCACATATATGTAGATTGGTATCTTATATCTGCTTTAGAAACCTTCTGTCTTGCATTAGTTAATTAAACTATAAACATATATATATATATATTTATATTAAAAAACAATATATATATATATGTATATATATATATATATATATATATATATCGACTTAGTAAACCAAAGGTTACAGGGACGTTATAGTTAGGTTCTGAATTTACTCGCACAAAATCATAGAAATTCAAAAGTTATAGTCAGTTATTGCATGTAACTATAACTCGTGCCCCCACCATGCATTTTCTCAAAATTTTACTGCAAATATTACATTGCTCTTAGCAATGATGTTATCAAAGATGTCATGAGTGCAGTAATAATATGTGAGCTAATAAGAAGTACATGGCGAGGGCACGAGTTATAGTTACCGTAGGGCACAAGTTACGGTTACTTGAAGTAGCTCTATCTGCTTAAATTCTGTGGTTTTCTGCGAGTAAATTCAGAACCTAACTATAACGTGCCTGTGCGCAGGAATATTCAGTGCGTATGACTTTGATAAGGATTCTCCTGGAAGAGAACTAGGATTACAGGCAAACAATTTATCTCTCTCTCTCTCTCTCTCTATATATATATATATATATATATATATGTATATATATATATATATATATATATATATGTATATATAAGTAACTTAGTAACTTTAACTCGTGCTCTAAAGCAACTATAACTTACGCCCCCGCCACGCACAGTTTTTTCAATAAAAATTTTTCCGGAAGTATTACATTTATATTGTCAGTGATGTTATCAAAGATGTCATGAGTGCTGTAATTTGTAGGGTAATTAGCAGTGCACGGCGAGGGCACGAGTTAAAGTTACCTTAGGGCGTAAGTTATAGTTACTTGAAATAACACTAACTATAACAAGTTAATTTCTATGATTTTGTATATTTTAAATGTGAGCCTAACTATAACGTCCCTGTAACCTTTGGGTTTTTCAGTGAATTTCAATGTTTTTTTGAAAATTCTGTTTCCTACCCATAATGTCCCTGTAATCTTAGTTTTTTCAGTGAAGTGCTATGTTTTTTAAAAACATATAGTAATTTTCATTACTATACTTTAATCCAACCATTGCCGTGCACGGCCTTCAGCCCTGTGCAGCGGCGGTTGGCCACCCTGAGGCCAACCCCCTATAAGCACCCAAACTTTTACCGTACATGGCCTTTGCCTGTGTGCAATAGGGGTTGCATGCACGGCTTGGCCTGCAGCCAGACCCTGCAGCCAGACCCTGCAGCCAACCCCTTAACCTTCCAACCCTACACTGCGCACAGTCCTTTGGCCATGCGCAGTGGGAGTTGGCCACAGCCTGTCTCTTGAGGTGTGAGAACAGGTGTGAGAGGGTATATCTGGGGATGGCAGTGGCTGTGAGAGTCTTTAGGTGTGAGAGTGTGTGCAGGCCTGTGCATGGGTGCATGATGGTGTCAGTGGGTCTTTGAATGGATATGTGAGAGTCTGAGTGAGTCTGTGAGTGGGTTCATGAAGGTCTGAGTGGGGCTGTAAGTGGTGCGTGAGGGTCTCAGTAGGGCTGTGAGTGGGTGCACAAGTTCTGAGAGGGGCTGTGAATGAATGCAGAAGGGTCTGAGTGGGTGTGTGAGTGGGAGAAAGAGCTTGAGAGTGAGAGAAAAAAGTAAAAGGGAGAGAGATAGAGAGGTTTTTTAGGCCTTGAGGGATGATATACTTAGAATGAGATATTTCTGGACAAATTGTAAAGAATAATGTATTTTTTCAATTAAAAAGAGTGAGATCACCTTTCAGTGTGAACCTTAAACTTTTGAAGTTTAAAAGAAAATAAACTAGGGAAATGATCACGGACACACCTGGAGCAGAGCCCTCACCTGTCAGTGTGAGGGTCCGAGAACTTAGCCATTAGGCCAAAGCCGACTATTGTGCTTTGTCCAGACATAACTATGACATTCAGCCCACACACTTCGAGAGGAAAGGGACAGGAACTAGGAAGGTTTAACAGCCTATACACTAGTAAATAAATGGATCCATTGTCTTGAGATACTAGGCTTTGAACCATCAACCTACTGAGTGACAGTCCAAGAGCTTTATCAGTAGGTCAGAAGAGACTCTGTTCTGCTTTGCATCAAGCCGTAACTATAACATTCGAACCACACATCTTGCTAGTCTAACTCTTTGAAGTCATTGCATGGAGAGACCATGCAATGACAATCGCGCTCTCTCTCTCCCATCCCATTATGGGATGGAAGAGAGAGTATAAGAGTGACATGACCATGGGGGGAGCCTCAAGGCCCCTGCAGTCCTAGCCGTCTCCCTGTGTCCCACAGCTATGTCCCGTGAGTGGACACCCCTGGACATAGCAGGAGTTTGCTCTGAGGGGGGCGGCAGTCCCCAGGGCCATCATTGGGTCCTCCAACGTTACACATTCCCGGGGAGGTGGTGGTTCCTGTGTCATGCCGCGGCGCTCGCCACGGCCGCGAGCTCAGGTTGCCGCGGCGCGGCACGTTAATTCTGCCGCGGCCGGCGCCCGGGTCGCGGTAGACGCCGCGGCGGACGCCCAGGTCGCGGGGGTTGCCGCGGCTCCGGCGAGAGCCATGGAGGCTCCAGAGAGCCGGTCTGGGGGCCGCGGCGCTCGCCGCTTCCCTTCTTTCAAATTCTGCCATAAAGGCAGACGCGGCAGAGCCTGAAACCCCGAGGGGGTTTCAGGCATGGGCGCACACAGCGCATCATGCGCTTAACATTTATTTTTCCTGCATGTCATTCCTGCCCACCACTTACCGATGTTCCTAGGACAAACCGAACCCTTACACTTGGGGTTCTTTATACTCGCCTTTTTCTCTTCCCAGCATGCTTACCACTTCCTCTCTGCCCAGCATGCATTGTTAAACACACATACCTAATTCTTTATTGTTTTCTTTTTCCCAATCCAAGATGGTGGTGTTCTACTTCCTGTTTTCTATTTCCTGTCCAGGGGTATATAAGGGGATTCCAACTGCTTGTCCATTGCGTTGCAACACTCCTTGGTGGTAGTCACACTCCGATTGATCTCCTCCTACGAATCCTGTCTATTCCTGTCCTGCCTTGTTTTCCAGTCTTCCTGATCCTTGGTCCTAACGCCCTGGTGTCCTCCTTTCATTTCAGGGAGTTCCTGTGGAGGTTTTTTACCCTACGGGGGTTTTTCCTCTGGGACTCCTTCTGGAGGGCACGGACTGTAGTGGTTTGCTCATACCAAACAGCACCGTGGTTACTGGAAGGGGTCGCCCCTACCTCGGCCAGAGCAGAACCAGCCGGAACAAGGGTCATTCCCCTACGCCTCTCAGCCTCGACGGTAAGACCATTGAAAACCGCGACAGATTGCAACGCCAAAAATTCCAGTTGCAGTCCGGAACTATGGATAACCCAGTGGCAAACACGGAACCTACTAACCAGGACCTACTGGCGACGATACAACAACAGGCTCAAGAACTCCAGCAATTACGTACTGAGAATACTGTTTATCGACAAGCCTTTGCCTCCAGGACCACAGATGTCCCTGCAGTAGCCGCCTCTACACCTCGATTTTCCGGGGATCCCACCACATTAAAAGAATTCCTGGATGCCTTGACGGTGTACTTTGCCTTTCGCCCCTCGCAATTTGTACAAGATAAGACCAAGGTGGGGTATTTGATTAGTGCCTTATCAGGACCAGCCTTGGCCTGGGCCACACCTCTAGTAACCAGAAACGATCCCTGTCTATCTAATTATTCCACCTTTATAACTACTTTTAAACAGATGTTTGAACGCCCTGGACTCGAGGCGTCAGCAGAAGAGGCTCTTTGTGAAGTCCAACAAGGGAGTCAAGATATATTACAATACATCACCCGTTTCAGACAATTAGCTGCAGAAACAACCTGGGTGGAACGTACCTTAGTGACACTCTTCCGTAGAGGTCTCAGAGAGGACATCAAAGATGAACTAGTACATTCTGCCAGGATCGAAAACCTCAAAGGATTGATGGACCAGGCACTAACGATAGAATATCGGTTGAATGAACGAAGACTGGAGAAAAAGAAGAGTCGTTTGCCTTCTCACTCAGTACCATCTCGTCCCTTCGCCCATCGTACCGAGGAAGTCCGTCCTGAATCCAAAGGGAATACCGAGGAAGAGCCCATGCAGATTGACACAGCTCGCGGGCCTCTATCCGCCAGTGAAAGGGAACATAGACGAAGGAAGGGGCTTTGCCTATATTGTGGTGCAGCTGGTCACCTAATTCGTGCCTGCCCCATTCGTCCAACCAAGCCCTTGGGAAACGCCAACTCCCGTCCCCAGTAAGAAGGGTGAGGACGGGATATCGTGATATACCTTCTATTTGCTCTTCCAGGGAGGAAGAAACTGCTCTTTTTCTCTTACCAGTTACCCTCCATTTAACTGATGGCCGCGAAGCAAGAACTTTGGACTTATTGGACTGCGGAGCCAGTGGCCTCTATTTAGATGAAACTTGGGCCAAGGAACGACAGATAACACAAATACCCAAAGAAGTACCAGAACAGGTATATACCGTTGATGGGTCACTCTTGGCCTCTGGACCTGTACAATACACCACCCCTACCTTCTGTTTACAGTTTGGTAAACATCAGGAAATTCTCTCGTTTGACTTAATCTCATCACCACACCATGTCATGATCCTGGGAATTCCATGGCTTACACAGCACAATCCTTACATCAACTGGGAAACAAAAACCATTTTGTTATCCTCCCATTTTTGTCAACACCACTGCTATCCGGCCGGGGATTACTGGTCCCCAAAAAGTCTCTCAACAGCACCTTCTCAGGTGGGAGGATCCATTAATGTCCTAGACATTATCAGGACTATATCGATGTATTCCAGAAGCCAGAAAGACCTGAACTGCCACCCCACAGAGAATACGACTGTGCCATTCCTGTAGAACCAGACACCGTAGTTCCTTTTGGGCGGATGTACTCCCTCACAGAACCAGAGAAACAAGTTTTAAAGGAGTACCTAGATGAGAATCTACAAAGTGGGTTGATAACTCCCTCCTCTTCACCCGCCGGGGCTCCTCTTTTCTTTGTACCAAAGAAAACCAAAGATCTGCGTCCCTGTATCGATTTCAGAGGGTTAAACAGGATCACTATCAAAGACCGGTATCCGTTACCCCTCATCAAGGACATCTTAGAAGCAGTCAGAGGAGCCAAGAGATTCACCAAACTGGATCTCCGAGGAGCCTATCATCTACTAAGAATCAGAGAAGGTGATGAGTGGAAGACCACCTTTAGAACACCTTTTGGGCACTACGAATATAGAGTAATGCCCTTCGGACTCACTAATGCCCCGTCCATTTTTCAAAGATTCATGGATTCTATCTTTTCTGATCTTTTGCAACAAACCGTGGTAGTGTATCTTGACGATATCCTAATTTATTCGGTTCATCCAGAGGAACATTCCAAGCACGTTCGCCAAGTCTTAGAGAGACTCCGACAATATCATTTGTTCTGTAAGCCTGAAAAATGTGAGTTTGATCAGATAGAAGTAAAATACTTGGGATACTGTATAAACCAAACCGGAGTTGCCATGGACTCAGACAAAGTACAGGCTATATTGAATTGGCCATCTCCTTCTTCCATCAAGGAGACTCAATGTTTTCTGGGACTAGCCAACTTCTACCGACAGTTCATAGCAGACTTTGCACAGAGAACCAGCTTCATTACTCAAACCCTCAAAAAGGAACATCTAAAGAAAGGTTTTTGTTGGACACCAGGCGCTGAGTCAGCTTTTCAGGACTTAAAGAAAGCCTTTATTCAAGCCCCTATTCTTCAACACCCAGACACCAGCAAACAATTCATTGTTGTCACAGACGCCTCAGAAAGAGCCATTGGGGCTGCCTTGTTACAAAAACAAGACGATGATGACTTAGAACACCCTGTATTTTATCTCTCACACATTCTATCTGATTCTGAGCGAAACTATTCTGTGCTAGAACGCGAATTACTCGCCTTAACGGTCGCGTGCACCGAATGGAGACACTTTTTAATGGGATCAAAGGAGCCCTTTGAAGCACGGACCGATCACAGAAATCTACAGTGCTTAAGAAATTTCCAGTGCCAAAATAGCCGGCAGGCTCGATGGGCCTTCTTCTTCAGCCAATATGATTTCTATATCACCTACATCCCTGGTTCTCAGAACATCCTGGCGGATGCCCTGTCCCGACGTTATCCTGGGTGCGGTGATTCCGCGGTTCAAAATTTATTTGACAACAATAAAATCATTGGGGTAGCCCAGACTTTTTTAGATCAAGTCAAATCCGAATATGCCCGTCTACACGAAACAGAACAAAAAAAGTTACGTCCACAGCTGCACATAGATCATGACTACTATTATCGTGATAAGGCCCTGTTTTTACCCACTAAAACAGTGCAAATCGAAGCTTTACGCATGTGCCATGATTCCCCTATTGCCGGTCATCGAGGAATGAAAGCGACTCAAGATCTTTTACTTCGCTCTTTCTGGTGGCCAACTCTCAAAGCTGACACTGAGGCATATGTGTTAACCTGTCCTACATGTGCTCAAGCCAAGACACCCCGAACCAGACCTGTGGGGTTACTCCGCCCATTACCTGTTCCCCCAGGCCCATGGCATACCATATCCACCGATTTTATGTGCGCATTACCTTCCTCAATGGGAAACCACGTCATAATGGTAACTGTGGACTCCTTCACCAAGATGGCCCACTTCACGGCCTTGAGAAAGTTACCTACGGCAAAGGAGTTAAGTCAGATCTTTACTCAAGAAATCTTCAGGCTACATGGGTTACCCCAAGTTATTATATCGGACAGGGGTCCTCAATATATCTCCCGTTTCTGGAATCAATTCTGCAAGACCTTGGGGATCCAGGTGGCCTTATCATCCGGGTTCCACCCTCAAACCAATGGACAAACGGAACGACTCAATCAGGGTCTCGAACAGTACTTACGTAGCTTCTGTAACGCTAAACAAAGTAATTGGGCTTCCTACTTACCGCTTGCAGAATTTTCCTATAATAACTCTCTACACAGTGCCTCTAAAGTCTCTCCTTTCTATGGCTCTTATGGTTTCCATCCCAGGGCCTTCCCAACTCCCCTGAGAGACAACTCCAATCTTCCCGCCATCTCCTCCTTCGTTCGACAGCTACGGGGTATACAACGAATTATCCATTCCAGCCTTGTGTCCACCAAGTCCCGCATGAAGAAGATAGCAGATAGGAGACGCTGTGCGGCTCCTTTATATCAGGTCCATGATAAGGTCTGGCTCTCCTCTAGATTCCTACCTCTCCGACTCACCCAAAACAAATTCAAACCCCGCTTTTATGGTCCCTTTCTCATTCTCAAGAAAATCAACCCAGTGTCTATGCGTCTTCGCCTACCCCGGACATGGAAGATCCACCCGGTATTCCATGTCTCACAACTGAAACCTTACCGTCCTGATCTTTTTCATAGGCAGTTGCCCGGTCCCCCTCCTCTGTTGGTTGACAATGTGCCTGAGTACGAAGTGCAGGAAGTCTGTGACTCTCGGTTTTTCTGTGGTCACCTCCAATACCTTATTCATTGGAAGGGATACCCTTTGAGTGAGTGTTCCTGGGAGGATGCCTCTTCAGTCCATGCTCCTCTTTTGATCCGCCGCTTTTTTCGGCTCTTCCCTCACAAACCCGGGGCCTCGGGAGGGGGGGCATACTGTCATGCCGCGGCGCTCGCCACGGCCGCGGGCTCAGGTTGCCGCGGCACGTTAATTCTGCCGCGGCCGGCGCCCGGGTCGCGGTAGACGCCGCGGCGGACGCCCAGGTCGCGGGGGTTGCCGCGGCTCCGGCGAGAGCTATGGAGGCTCCAGAGAGCCGGTCTGGGGGCCGCGGCGCTCGCCGCTTCCCTTCTTTCAAATTCTGCCATAAAGGCAGACGCGGCAGAGCCTGAAACCCCGAGGGGGTTTCAGGCATGGCCGCACACAGCGCATCATGCACTTAACATTTATTTTTCCTGCATGTCATTCCTGCCCACCACTTACCGATGTTCCTAGGACAAACCGAACCCTTACACTTGGGGTTCTTTATACTCGCCTTTTTCTCTTCCCAGCATGCTTACCACTTCCTCTCTGCCCAGCATGCATTGTTAAACACACATACCTAATTCTTTATTGTTTTCTTTTTCCCAATCCAAGATGGTGGTGTTCTACTTCCTGTTTTCTATTTCCTGTCCAGGGGTATATAAGGGGATTCCAACTGCTTGTCCATTGCGTTGCAACACTCCTTGGTGGTAGTCACGCTCCGATTGATCTCCTCCTACGAATCCTGTCTATACCTGTCCTGCCTTGTTTTCCAGTCTTCCTGATCCTTGGTCCTAACGCCCTGGTGTCCCCCTTTCATTTCAGGGAGTTCCTGTGGAGGTTTTTTACCCTACGGGGATTTTTCCTCTGGGACTCCTTCTGGAGGGCACGGACTGTAGTGGTTTGCTCATACCAAACAGCACCGTGGCTACTGGAAGGGGTCGCCCCTACCTCGGCCAGAGCAGAACCAGCCGGAACAAGGGTCGTTCCCCTACGCCTCTCAGCCTCGACGGTAAGACCATTGAAAACCGCGACATCCTGGGGCTGTGAGAAGAATTAGAATAGGAACTTTAGAGAGTCAAGAACTATATAAGTGCCCTGGGTGAAAGGTTATTCTCCCTTGAGGAATCAGGTTTGGGTTAGAGAAAATAATTTAAGAGGCACAAATCATCATACATCAGATCTTGTTTGATACCACTCTAGATCTAATAATGGAAGGATTCTGTGTGCTTCATGGGACTCTGAGGGAAAAGACATTGGGGGTGATTCAGACCTTGGCGGACGGCGGAGGCCGTCCGCCAAGGTTCCGCCGCCGAATGACCGCACCGCGGTCAAAAGACCGCGGCGGCCATTCAGACATTTCCGCTGGGCCGGCGGGCGCTCTCCAAAAGAGCGCCCGCCGGCCCAGCAGAAATGCCCCTGCAATGAGGACGCCGGCTCAGAATTGAGCCGGCGTAGTTGCAGGGGTGCGACGGGTGCAGTTGCACCCGTCGCGTATTTCAGTGTCTGCAAAGCAGACACTGAAATACTTTGTGGGGCCCTCTTACGGGGGCCCCTGCAGTGCCCATGCCGTTGGCATGGGCACTGCAGGGGCCCCCAGGGGCCCCGCGGCACCCCCTACCGCCATCCTGTTCATGGCGGGTTTCCCGCCATGAACAGGATGGCGGTAGGGGGTGTCTGAATCCCCATGGTGGCGGAGCGTGCTCCGCCGCCATGGAGGATTCATTGGGGCAGCGGTAAACCGGCGGGAGACCGGTTTACCCTTTCTGACCGCGGCTGAACCGCCGCGGTCAGAATGCCCTCGGGAGCACCGCCAGCCTGTTGGCGGTGCTCCCGTGGTCGGTGACCCTGGCGGTCACCGGCCGCCAGGGTCAGAATGACCCCCATTATCTTTTTTTGTTCAAAAGCTATTCAGGGCATTTCTTGAGGTGAATCTGAACTAGACAGAACCCACAGAATTGCTACCCCAATCCACAGAAGAAGAAGCCCCTTGATATATGCGAGCTACAACCGCAGGAGGGAGAGCTGTACCCTGGGCTAGATGAGTAGCACTCTTGGTCTTCAAGGGGAAAGTCATCAAGTAAAAGGCATTGAACAATACCAAATGTGGTTGACATTGTTAAAGACAGGAAGGTTGTCATCAATCAGTTCTGCAAAGTGAAAAACATCCCAACCGATAGGCAAACATGGAGGTTTGGAATTCACAAATGATTACTGTGGCCGAGTATCACATGCTACGTCATGGGAGGCTGTTCTCTAAAAAACCCACAGGTATTCTTATTCCAACCCACTAGACACTGAGGCTCAGGTGGGGAGTCTGGATTAAATTATATTATACAATTTATCTAGGACAGAAAGATTTGCTAGTTTGTACTGAGGGGAGTAAACTGGAAGTAGAGGGTCAGAGATGGATTGGAGTTGGGGGAAAAGGAGGGGATGGATTAATGGTGTAGCTTCCTGTGATCAGGGCATTGTCTGCAGAGAGAATTGAGCTTTAACTTCCCATTTATATTCAGTGACCAACTATACTCCTCTTCAACAAACACCCTAGGATCCACCATGGATAATAATTTCACATACACCTAAATCAACACAAGGGGTCTGAATGCCCCCAAGAAACAGCAAACCTCTAGGTTCTTGAGCATGCTGGGAAAGGTATTTATTTAACCAATGACTCATTCATTGGCTTGGGATACATGGAAATTATGATCTTGTTCCTTACCCCTACAGTTCTTTGTGTCGCCTACAACTAAGGCATGCTGGTTGGCATATTAATATTACTCAACAAAGGCAGTCAAAAATAATTTTGATTTCTTTTAAATTAATCTTTGAGGGGGAATGTGGCCCCACTGGTGGTAGTGTATGCCCCAAAACAGGACCAGAAGGACTTTCTTAGGCACCCACTCCATACACTTTTTGACCTGGCCAGGGGTCTTCTGATTACAGGGGTAACTAAAACCTTGCATTCAATTGTATTCGAAATGAATCAGGTCAGAGGATGGGGGTACAGCGGTCCTCTCAGAGAAAGGCAATAATTGGCTCTCAGAGGTGGGCATGGTTGATACTTGAGCAAGTAGATTGTTCTCGTTTTCAGCAACAACTAAGAGGTGTGCCAGAATAGACATGACATTTGTGGATCATGCATTGTGTGCTTATCTTAGGGATGTGTCACAAGAGACTATGACAATATCAATTTAAGTACCAGTAGCATGCGCTACAAGGTAAGATGTGTGGTGCTTGATGAAAGAATATCTAGGAATATTTCCTTTTTAATGAGAAGGTATACTTCTAAATGTCCCACAAGAACCACAGAATTTAGAAGATCAACATAAAAAATATTTTTTCTGAAAACGTGGTGTAAAAGTTTGGCTCTTCACAGACAGCTATGATTAATCAAACTCAATAGAGCACACAATCCGATCTCACCAGGCAGATGGCCTGATTTAGAGCTTGGCAGTGTTACCACCAAACTGCTGCGGCGGTGGACACAAGAAGACCATCAAGTCGATGGTTAACCGTCTGCTGTAATTAGATGTTACAGTCCTGTAGTGTTCAGGCGGCAGTTTGCTGGCAGAGAGAGGAAATCGTGTGACCCAATGGACATCGGACAATGACAGTGGCTATGGAATACAGGTCAGTCACGCACACACTGTATCTTTGACACAAAACACCACATACACACTATTTTCCATTGCCATTCCACCATAACACAACACGTAGATGCCGAAAGCACACATTGACATACATCCATAAAACATACACACACTAATGACGCTGTACCCACACACGACACAACTACAAAAACCAACACAACTACACACTCATGTACACAAACACACTCACACAAAATCACAACTACACACATCATGGCAACGACCACCACACAGCAACACTCACCTGTATGTGCATGTAGCAAGACAACACACTACACAGCATACACAACATCAATGCCATATGCAAGTGGCACACATACTGATACAACCACAGCACCCACTACACCTCCTTACACCTCAACCAACTAATCGCGTTGTGCACACACATACACGTACTGACTCACACACACAACTCAAAGCACAACATGACAAGTGCAGGTCCCCTAGCAATGTGCACACATGGACACAGTTGACAAGTATGATTGTACCGTCATTGTGGTGCCAGCATTCATTTGGCAATGAATACTGACACCAAATGATATTTTTGTATGTGTGTGGTATGTGTTGTGTACCAGCGTGTCCCCATCTGTGTCTGTCCCACTTGTGTCTCTGACATAAGCATGTCACACTAATCTAAAAATCTAAAAAAAAATACGGTGACATGTATAGGTCTACAGTGGTCCTGAGCTCATTTGCAGTGATCCCCCAATGTACACAACCAATGCGGGCACCCTACCTTTG
The DNA here is from genome assembly GCF_031143425.1 of Pleurodeles waltl. Classification (NCBI taxonomy): domain Eukaryota; kingdom Metazoa; phylum Chordata; class Amphibia; order Caudata; family Salamandridae; genus Pleurodeles; species Pleurodeles waltl. The sequence goes on along the minus strand of NC_090436.1, from coordinate 388,660,711 downwards.
TGTCCAGTTTGTGTTTTCTCTGTGGTCCGGTGGCAGCTGCGACAGAGGGTGTTGTCCAGTCGGATCCAGCCAGAAACGGAAGAGGAATTAGGAAAAGGTGAGTTTTTACCCTTTTCCCTCTCCAGTCTGCCAGGTTGGACCGCCCTTTTTGCTTGGCGGTAAGACACATCCAAATCTGCACAGCGGTAAGTGTGGCTGGAGTCCTGCCACCAGCCACTCTTTCCTTGGTGAAGCTGGTGGGACTTAGGCGGGTTATCGTCTATGGGACTGCCCACATCTAAATCGGACAGGCGGGCGGGCCACCAAGCTGCCAGACGGGGCTTCTGTTGAAAAAGTGGTGGCACACCTGTTACCGCAACATCTAAATCAGGCCCAAAGTGTTTAAAGCAGAAGTTCTGGAAAGCACCAGTACCTGATGAAATCCCTCATCCTTTCGGTCAGTTCTTATGGGCATATTTGCCAAGTTATTCATCACCTCATAATTTATCATCATCTTTGCTTCTGCTAGGACAGTGACCTGATCAATAGCAGGAGCGAATGTTCCAGCTCTTTTCAACCCAGGCAAAGACCCTGAGTAGTGTAGCTCCTATTGTCCTACCTCCTTCGAGAATGTGAATTTTGACAAAAATTTTCCTGCTTCAATCGAATGACTTGATTACCCTGAGAAAGCATTCAATAGAGTCAATTGGAACTTTCTCAGGAAGGTTTTACAAACTAGGGGATATGGTGTACCCATTTCAAACATTGTCATGGGTGGGTATTCTGCTGTAAGTCCACAGGTATTCTTCAATGTTCAATAATGAATGAGGCACTAGGCAAGGCCTCATGCGGTTTTGTCATGGCCCTCTCCAGAAATCTCCATGCAAGCAATCCAAAGGCACTTGCAAGTACTAGAAATCCCCATACAAGCAATCACCATGCAAGCGCTAAAGACATTCATGCAAGTAATAGATATTTGGTTCTTCACCTTACGCTTAAGAATGCATCACTTGGTAAGCTGAATGTTTGGATGCAATTAGTGAGAGCATCGAGGTTGGCAATCTGTGGTACAGAATCGTTGCAGTTCAATTAGATTGTCTTGTAGAGCATTAGTCAATCTAGGGCATTGGTGAGGTATGCTACACCAAGGGGAAATAATGGACCATTTATGTGTGACTGGAACAATGCTTCTTTATGCCTAGAATGCTCTAGAAACTGTGGCCATCTTGGCGACAGATATCCAAATAGTGATCACGTGAAATTGTAAACTATCTATGGCCATCTTGGCCAAACCAACTGCACCTTGCTAGAGTATCATGGTTCTTGTGGAGAAAGACTTTCTGGGACGATGGACCTGACAGAGGAAACCATACCATTTAAAAACCATGCAAGGTATCTTTATGCATAGCTTTGTTGAACAAGACTGAACAAAGTGAATCCGTAGTAAATGATTATTTGAAAACAATAGCATAGACATCTATGAATTCAGAACAAAAAAGCAAGCCTTTGAAAACCAGGATTTCAGGCAAGGGTCAACTAAATAAAACAGCTGGCAAAGAACAGATGCAGCACATCCGGATCCGTCCCCAATTCTGTACAAGTGCTACCACAAACATTGCCAACTGCTCAAGTTACTACTGCCCCGGCAGAAAAACATAAGAAAAATCAATCAGGAGCACTAAATTTGCAGTTCCGAATCTATGAAATCCATTAGATCCAATGTACGAAAGGAAACAGTCTTAATGCGGCACAACAACCTCCTTTATGTAGTTCAGATTGAAAACCCATACAGCCAATGTGTTTCATTAAAAAAAACTTCTCCAGAGCTATAAATAACATGTATGCAGGGCCACTGGAATTATGCGGCATGATAGTGCCAAATTATGCGCTAGGGTTTAGTAAATTATGCAGCAGGAAAAAAACAAATTATGCAACATAATATTTCAACATTTTTAATCTAATAACACTGTCTGGGCATTAGTTGCACTTTGTTAATATCATTTTAATACCCAAATGTAGCAATAAGCAACAAAAAGGTGACCAGTCAAGTTTTGCAAAGGGCCTTTCACTGTGCTGCAACACGTGTCGCTGCACTTTAAGTAACGTTTGAACCATTTGAGCTATAAACAATTTGTTTTGTTAAAATCTGCAGATTATGCAGTAAATGGTGGATTATGTGGCAAGTGCAGCAAATCTGTAATTATGTTAAAATCGCCACGGCTCCACAATCGCATAATTCCAGTGGCACTGACATCTTGTATGTAAATATGTGCATTTATTATTAAAAAATATATGCATTACAGACACACACACATTTAATAAAAATCTGATAGTGTAACTCCTCACAGTACGTTTATTCCTATAACAGACCAAGAATGGGTTAAAGCCCGATCTTCAATACATATCCAGAATGCTAATCATTTTTGTAAGTATAAATGTCAATTGACACATTTACTGTTAGCAACCAATATGTGATCAGAAGGAAAGAGAAAGAACAGGAAAAAAACTATGAAAAAACAATAAAAGAGACAAGACTAATATACACAATGATATTTGATTTGTATCAATAGGGTCTTCCAACAAGAGCGAAAATAATACAGCTACAGATTGAAAAATATTAAACTAATTCCACATAACATTAGGTAAAAAGCCTAATCCATGTAACTGAGGTCCCTCCGAAATATTTCTATTTGCCATACAAAAGTCACAAATTGCCAGTTCAAATTATGTGTCATCATACTAGTTAGTTTGCTATTTGCAACTAAATGAAAGTCAAAAGACACAAAATGGATTTGAAACTGACTGGCCCAACAGTCATAATAGTACATGACATGATAAAGGGTCCTACCATAATAAATTAGGAACAAGCATTTGCAATGCAATAGGTTTTGTTTTAACTTGAGTCGGAGCTATTGGCATGGCGAATGCATTACTGGACTCTTGTGCCACAATAATTGATCAACCCTGCTGCATATTTTGGTCATTTCTGCCACAGAATTCCAGTGGTCCTGTATATAACTAAAGGGCTAGTAAGCCTACTGGATTTTTTTTTTTAAACAAGGCCCTTAAAGCACAAACTACTCCCAGGTGCAAAACATATTTACTTGGCAGTTGGTACAGGCGACATTGCCCGTGGGGCATTGAATAAATAATTGTACTCCAAGAATGTGTGCTTACTGAATCACTGTCTCTTTACTGCAGTCTGGGGAGCCAAACAAAATGCCTATGATTTTTCACATGCTTGAGGAGAGCTACCTCACATGATATTAATGATCCTCAGTCAGTCTTGAACTGAAATATTAGTCATAAAATTGTGACCATTGTACAGCACAATCATCTGTAAGCTCTCCTCGAGGTTAGTTTTATAAATACACGCACACACACCTCAAGTTTCACAGACTCAAACGTGTGTAGTTAATTTAGTCAGGTTTCCGCTTTGCATTCGCAGCTTGTATCACGTTATAAAAAAAAAATACAAGTCCCTAAATGTAAAGCTAAAACAAACTAAATGAGCGATGGACAACTTTACGAATGCTACTCCAAGGGCTGCTTTCCAGCTTATATCACATTATAAAACTAAAACTACAAGTCCCAGGATGAATATGTGTGCTGCAAAGAATATTATTAAGTAGATCAGAGTGCATATAAGGTAGAAAATGTCAAAATAACTCTGACGATTAATGTTTTTTTGGGGGGGAGAACGTACTTTTGTCTAGTGGAACTTTGGACTCATTATAAGGTAGCGCAGAGGGTTAATGTATGTATGTATGTATATGGACAATTTATATAGCGCGTTCCGGCCTTAGCATCGAAGCGCTAGAGGACATAAAAGATAAGAGGACGACAGAAAGCCAATAGCCCTACTGTGGAAAGAGCCAGGTTTTCACCCTCTTCCTAAAAATCGAGAAATTCTGTTCTTTCCTGATATCAAGCGGTAAACTATTCCAATATCTGGCAGCCGCCACTGTGAACGCTTTGTCTCCCCACCTAACTCTATGCGTTCTACAGACCTGAATCAGGAAAGACTTCTCCGATCTTAGGACGCGTCCTGGACGATATCACATGAGTCTGTCAACCAGGTGTTCCGCACCATCCCCATATAGTGCTTTAAAGGTAAGGCAAAGAGATTTAAAGACAATCCTCTTACCCAATGGAAGCCAGTGAAGGCACTTTAGGCTGAGGGAAGCCGACGCTAAACGTGGAAGTGCCAAAATCATACGAGCTGCATTATTCTGAATTAATTGCACTTTCCTCAAAGTGCACTCATCAATATCCAACAACAACGAGTTGCAATAATCCACTCTGGACATGATCAGTGCTAACATAACCGTGACTCTTTCCTCCTGCTTCAAGAACGGTAAGATTTTCCTCAGGATTTTCAGGGTCCAATAGCAAGACTTGACTAAGGCATTAACCTGCGGTTTAAAACTTAATGATTCATCAAAGATCACTCCTAGATTTCTAGTAACTCTGCAAGGGACCGGTAATTGCCCACATTCATCCGGCCACCATCGCGGACTCCACAGATCCTTACTGCAGCCATACAAGACAATCTCCGTCTTGTTGGTATTAAGCTTAAGCCAATTCTGTCTCATCCAGTAATTAATATCCTGCATGTAACTATTAAACTGCTCTGCCACTTCCTCCCAGTTGCTCCTAGACACTGGAATGATAAGCTGAGTGTCATCAGCATAGGAGGATGGAGTAAAACCATATGATTGAATGAATCTTGCCAGGGGGGCCACATAGACATTAAAAAGCGTAGGACTCAACGCCGAGCCCTGGGGTATCCCACATGGCAAATGAAAAGCCGGTGCTTTAAAACCCTCCCAGCTTACAATGTTAGATCTGTCACTTAAAAAGGACTCCAGGATTTTAAGAGCTGCATGTCTTATTCCAGCCTTATGAAGGCAAGAGATCAAGATAGCAGGCAAAATGGTATCGAATGCCGCAGAAAGATCTAATAGCACAAGAACTGTGCCATGCCCCTCATCCAGAAGTTTTCTAATGTTCTTTCTGGAGAGAGAACATACTTTTGTCCAGTGGAAGCTTGGAATCATCATAAGGTAGCACACAGGTTTAATATGCCGGCTGCAAAAAATGTGTACTATGCAGATCAGAGTGTATATAATATAAAAACAATACATCTGATCGAGTTTGCGCTCTGAGCACTGTGAGCGCCATGGCAGCCAAGAGAACATAGCATTGTATAGTGGAAGGTTGGAGTCATCATAAGGTAGCACACAGGGTCAATGTGCCTGCTGCAAAGAACGTGGACTAAGCAGATCAGAGTGTATATAATGTAAAAACGATACCACCGATCGAGTTCGTGCACTGAGCACCATGACAGCCATGAAAAGCAGACAAACGAAAAAAGTCGGTCGCCCCCGCTGAAGTATATCAGCAATTGTGCAATTATCCCCCCAACAGGGTTGGTGTCCGAGGCTGTAACCAAACTGCCCCAAGGTGGGACGAACATAAAGCATTTACCAATGGCATCAAGTGATTTTTGAAAGACAAACCCATGAGCGAATGAAAGTGATGTTTTAGTCATTTCACAATTCTGAGCACAAGTAGGGTTGGCCTGCTAATATTTCATCTAGCATGGCAGTACTCTTCTCAAAATGTGAAAACAGCAAAATGCTTGAATTTAATGAGGCTGTCAGTCTTACACATTGTCGTCTACCTTTGGTTAGCCAGTAAGTTTACCAAATTCTGTTTTTTAACAAACTTAGGGCAAATATTCTTATAAAAGAAAAAGTGTGATGTCAACTATTGTTTGCTGAATGCTAAAACCCAACCAACTCATCAAGGTGAACTGCTGCAGGTAGCAATGGAAACGTTAAAGCCGTCACTTTTCGCAAGTAAATTAAAAAGGTGCACAGAAAGGAAGCTGTTTTAGAACAACTGAATGGATGGAAACAAAAGAGGAAAAAAAGGTTCAATGAGGAAAGTGCCCTCTGCTGACAACTGTGTGTGTGTGACTTGTATGTCACAAGTTCAAGTTCGGTCAGGACCAACACCACCTCATATCCTCCTGAGAATAACAAAGTACAATTAGAAACTGCAAATTTTCTGGAGCAAATGCACACAGCACCCGCAGCCCCCCCATGGAAGGGGCGGTGCTGTGTGGCTGCCTATATGTTTGAGCCCTTATTTGAGTTAGAATTTGTGCATCTATCTTTCACATAACGTCATCTATCATAACGAAAGGATTTGATTCCCATAACACGACAAGTGCATCTCGTGGTCATCATACAAAACGGGATAACATTTCCCAAATAGGTTCAAAGAAAAACAACACCATTCCACCTACACACCCTGCATGGGTGTAAGCAGGTCAATGCCCGCCATAGAAGTATAAGTGCTATCCGGAATGTATTTTTCATTCATGAGGCATTGACCCGGAACAAGAGAGAGGAAGAGTGGGGAGGGAAAGGAAATGAGTGAAAACAGTGACCAAGGAAGAAAGCAGGGATGAAAAGGAACCTGCGGGACTGAGAAAAAGGAGAGAGTGTGTAGGGTGGTGGATGAAAGAGGTATGAAATGACTAGACAGCATTGGCATTCAGCAATCTCTGACATTCAGCACTGCCTGGCACAGGCTACTGAGAAGAATTTTGGGCACTGGCACTTATTTGACAATTTAAATACCACATGGACATATAAATATCGGAGGATCTGCGGGTCATCCTTTTCTTCCATTTGTTTTGTTCAACTTTCATTCATAAAAGCTCCTTTAACATTCTTGTGCTGAGAGTGATTGCATTTTTCTGCACATCCACCTCGAAAGAAGTGTATTTCAGTGAAACAGCAGGTTTGTCAACACTTTAATTTGCTAATGCTTTTTTCTTTGGATTATTCATCTTTTTTAGGTCACACGTGTTTGTACTATCGTTACAGGATGCAGTAGTTTTAAAGTCCACGTTTCTGCTAAGAATCATATGTTCTCGTGATAGACATTAAAATTGTAAATGGATTCTAAATCTGTTAAGAGTACATGTTCCACCCAAGAAGAAGCCACAAGGTTAAATTAAAATTATATGTGATAGAAAACTTTTAATTATATTGTAACATTTTAGTGCAAATATATGGCTGCACAGTTTAGACTTTGTCATGTTTTTTTCTCATTAGGGTCGAGCCTGCGCTGCATGCGCTCACGCATGCGTATCGCAGCGAGACGCTTTAGGGTTTAGAAAAGGGCTCGGAGCCCTGTCGACGTCAGGTCAGTGTTTTTCATTGGTTAGTGGGCTTGCCTATTAAAAGGCATGCATACGTCATGCCTTTTCCGGTGGCTAGCCCTCCTCGAGCGCAGCGACCAAGTACAGAAAACATGCGAGGCTCGCTGTTTTCTGTCGGATCATGGACTACTTTTTCTCTAATTTACTAGCGCGATTTCGCTTGGCAGAAGTCGAGCACTTTACATAGTTAAATGCACTTTTTCGGCTTACGTACATAAATGCACTTTTGCCAATAGGTGAAAAGTCGGGTTAGGAGTTTACAACACTATCAACTCTAACATGAGCAAACGCGAGACCCGTTGCATTGCAAATGCTTGTTTTTATTTTGGTGACATATGACTGAGGCAAAAAAAAAGAAACAAGTGAACTATCACATCAGCTCACCGAGTTGAGACACATTGGCTTGCCTAACAAATAAATGTTTTACAAATGAGGAAACCATCCTACTAGCGCTAGTGCTAAAGAAAAAACATGACTTCATTCTTGTGCAAAAATATCAGCAGACGAGATGGGTGTGAATGCAGAGGAAACAATGTGCTGTCCATCTCTGACGCCTGCCTGCTTGTGAAGGATAAGCACTATGGTTTCTGTGCATTCGTGCATAAATTGGATTGAAAACATAAAAGGCACCGCCGCCATGAATGTGAGCACGCAGGAGAGACACAATAGGAAAAAGAAATTCGCTCGGAGTCAAAGTTATCGGCAAAAGTGCAATTATCCATGTAACAGGGGCGATGTCCAAGGCGCTAACAAAACCGCCCCAAGGAGGGACAAACATAAAGCATTTACCAAGGAAAACAAAAGGATTTTTGAAAAGCAAGCCTATGACAAGTGATAGTGATGGGTGTTCGGTGGGCGTGGTTAAAAGCCCAGATATATACCATACGTCGGAAAAGCAGCTCTGCGTGCTGCTATGCTCATCCTAAAAATGGAGCCCCAGTTCATATTGGACCACTAACGATCATCACTAATCTCACATCGAGCTATTGCCACCCTTATGGGAGAAAACGAGATCCCCCTTTATGTCTACATATCGTCCTATCCATCAATGCTGAAAAAACTAGTCTTGAGGTAAAACCCATAACTACGAGTTCTATCTATGTGTAATGTTAATTCCCCATTTAAAGTGAAAAATGATTAATAGATATATGTCCTCACATAAGGCCCGCCAGAAATAGACAGAAGTGTCAAAAGAGTACAGAGATTCTGTGTGGCTGGCCAACTTGGGCCGCCTAAACCGATGGTACAATTGATGTAAAACTGACCAATCCCCAAAACATCCCATCCTTCACGTTCAAAACAACTGGTCTCACGGTGAGAACCAAATCAAAGGGCGAAATCTTATTTAATGTTAGTTTCCACTTTTTAGGAAAAAATGATTGATATATATCATCACGTACGGAGCCAAATATTAAATACAACTGTCCAAGTAGTGCAGACAGTGCATGCGGCAGCCATCTTGGCCTATCTGAAATCCAAGCGAGTTGTGTTTAGTCCTAAAAAAAAAAGTATTTAAGGCTCAATTATTATTATTAGTGAATTGTGGTGGCAACTTTTGAGATCTGTGATTGCTTTTTTTTAACTGATTAGTTTTACAGCTATTGTGCCATCGAATTTCCCACATTTTTTGCCAAAACATACACTTATGTGTGCGGAGATGTCCGCATATGTAGCAAAGTCCTCCATATGGAAAAAATAGTACAGGTGGAAGTCTCCGGTCATAGGTTTGTGAACTGCATTTTGTAGCCCATGAGTAGTATAGTTACAGTACCAGTTACATACTACAAAATGCAGTTTGTGAATTGTGCCACTGTGTCTTTCTAAGTTGTATGTCTGAAGAACGCATGCCTTTACAACGCATGCCATTACTCATCAGTCATTACAATTAATGCGTCTTTAATACGCATTCCTTTACCACGCCACGCCTTAGGGAAAGCGCTGAACTTTGGAGCGGAATAATTTACTATTCCAACTCCAGTGCACGCAACAGTAGGGAAAGTGTTGGACTTTAAAGTCCAATGCTGCTTTCCTTAAGGCATGCCGTTGAAACGACATGTGCGGTAAAGGTATGCATGGTAAAGACGTATACGGTGTAATGATCACATTGTAAGTGCAGCACGTGGTTCGGCCCTTGCGGTAAAGGCTGTTTACCATCTTTCCAAAGCAGCAACTACACCCTATCTCACCCACACTGTTATGTGTAGTATAAATGTAATAGGTGGTTGGTGCTTTCTGCAAAAACTTGGTTATGGAAAGACCTTTTCTATACCCTGTTCTCACTGGAAATTACTATCCCAGTGAGAGAAAAGAGACTAGAGTTCAGCAAATCTTTTTGGTGAGGAGAACACCTTTAGGTTATAAGGACCACTCTCATCGATTATTTCCACGCACTGGCTTGTTTAAAATGCTACAAGCAATTATCTGTGCACAAGTAATACCGAATTATTGGCAGTATCTCACTCTTCATAATTATATTATTACTAATATATAAATAACAAGAAATATATGCATCAGTCTTCACAATACATAGTTGTATAGGTCTCATTTTATTTACACGTTGCAAAATCTCCCTTATACCTGTCAAAAATGTTGTAAGCATCTCTTGCAGATAAATCACTTGAAAAAGCTATAAGTTATACCAAAATCATATTTATGAAATTGTCTTGTTTGTCAATGCGAAAAGGAAGGTAAATAAGTTACAATTTGTATTTTTGTTGATGGTACTATTCTACCGAACCAAATGAGTATTTCCCTGCTTCTTCAGGACGAAACATTCATAACTGCTGTAAAGTCACATGTAGATCTTGCACAACGGTGTGTGGGAGGGAGCTGTATGTGAAGACAAGGACAAACAGCCTTGGTGAAGCTGCTTTTGGCCACTTCTGGCATCCTGTCTCTCTGTGAGCGCCTATAGGGAGAATTCCAGATTGGAAATGACTGGCGGGAGGATCCTAGGCTCTGTTAGTTGGACCGGAGCCCCCACTTCATTTGATACTTATTTCTGTTTCTTCAATATAATACTTCATGACAACCTATAATACTTTGTGTATTGTTGCTCCATTACACACAACCCTTTTCTATCAAACCTCTTTCTTCAATATTTTCAATCTGAATGTCATTCCCAGACTGGCAAATCCAATCTTGAGAATGCCCTTTCTGGAGAAAATTCACTGTGTGGGAGGCGTATTTTCCCAAAATAATTTTTACTTCATCTTTATTGTTTTAGGCTATTAGTACCTGCCCACTCATATGTATTCTTACTTTTTCGAATTATCTGAATAGTTCCCCCCAGAAGCCACATTTGTCATTACCCCCCTTCCTTCTCTTGACGATCTACTCTTCTCCCTCTAGTTATTTTTTTTTGCCTCTCTGTAATATTTGGACTCTGCATTGTGGTCTCCTCCTCCTCCTCTGTCTCCTCTGCCCCATCTCATCTCTTCTTTTTGTGTATCTCGGCCACCCCTTTTGTCCCCACGGCCCTGTACACCTTTTTATTCAGGTACCTTTCCCCATCCCGTGGATACATTACATACCTTTTTTTAACATCTGTGTTTTCTCTGCAACATGTTCTCTTCTGCTCCGTCTAATCCATGTTATGGTCGACCTAGAAAACAGACTGCAGTGATCCATGATTCCTTCTATTTTTTCACTCCCTTTCAATTTCCTTTGTTTTAAAAATGATTTGTTCTTATTATTCCTACACTGTTAGGTGTTGTATGACAATCTACATTTGTAAAATATTTATATGAACCATGATTCCGTCACTGGCCCCACACATTTTGGAATACTATCAAGTGTTCATGGCAGTGTTCTTTTACATGGAAATCATCTGACTTTCATGGACCATGTTTTTCTCTAATTGAGTGTTTCGCCAAAATGGGCATTCACCAGCATTTTTAGTCAGGCTGATAGTCTCCATTTGGAACTTTGTCAAAATGAGATGGATTTCTACATAGGGAAGATCAGAGCATCACCTCCTCCAAAGCTATATTTCAGCCTGAAAGTTGTTGTCAGCACTTACAAAACTTGCCTAGAGGGCAGAGAAGTTATCTGCTGATTTCAAGGAATATATCTTATTTGCATCTAGGACTTTTAAAGCCAAGACGCCTGTAGGTATACCGGAAATTTTAAAATAAATGAAAAAATCCATGATGACAAAAGGGTGTCTGGTACATCAGGCAGCAAGCTTGCCACTGCTGGGCAGGGTGTTGTCATACTGTCAGTAGCACCAAACAGGGCTTAGTACCCTGATCCACGTTACTTTCAATTTGTGAAAGATTGAGAACTACTCTTATCTGGCATGAGGCCACACAAGGACTTATTGTAAGTGCCCCTAGGACTGAGGAGGTAGTTGAAGCCTAGCTTTTTAACCAGTACAGTGAATTGTGAGTCTCCTTGCACTAGTGAGGCATGATTATTTAGCCCCTGGCATGCTCAGAGACAGTTGGTCGAACTAGCTCGTGTATGGGTGCCTGCACTTGTGGCTGGCAGAGAGTGGTGTAATTGGATGATCAAACCCCTCACCAGCACTCCACTCCTGGGGATGTCTGCCCCCTGGGTACTAGCTTGAGAGCAATCTGGGAGTACTAGTAGGAGCAGAAGATGATGAACACTCTATCTAGTCTCCAGGCACAGAAAGATTACAGGAGCAGACTTTAGTAGATGCCAGATGACCCATTCCTCCTTTCCACTTTGGCCCTTTGTATCAGGTGAAGGGTCTGCAGGAGGGCAGGTGGCTGAAACTGCCTGGAGACCCCAGAGACTACACTGGGGTAGGAGGTAGTGCTGTTGCCCACGTCTGATACTAAGGCACCCTATTTACAGATCTCTACAGCTTTTTAGCGAAGGGCACCCTTTAGGCAAACAGTACACTTTATATCTCCTTCATTCAAACTCATTCAAATAAATATGTATTACTTTCTGATGAACATAATTAAATGTTTGCAAATTATTGCCTTTTTTGCCAAGATCCCCAGAGTAGCTTCAAAGTGACATAGTTGGCACTACACTAGGTAAACAAATAAATGAAATAAATTAAAGTACTGTCTTGACTAGAGTTTTCATTGATGAAGATAAAACCAAATTTGATCTTCTTCTATCTTGTGGCTCACTCTATGTGAAGCTATATGCTCAGGATGCAACTTTGGTTATAATACCAAATTTATCAACTTAATTTCATCCACCTCTTTTTCATCTAAGAAGTACATTTAAATTTGTAGCCACTCTAAATCAATCTCGCAAATGTGTTTGCAACAGTCCTAGGTTCAAGATGGCAGCCCGCATCAGAGCATAGGTCCCCATGGTGCTTGGCCAACCCTGATCGCTCCTCCCCAGAAGGCCTTCTAAATCAAAGCAGAGGCTTTGGGGCCCTTTTGCCTTCCACTGCTGGGAATATTCGGCCCACGGCACCCTTGCACTAGATCTGCCTGTACCGCTGGAGCAGCGATGAGCCTCGCACCCCCTTGAGAAGCCCATACAAACATTAAGGGCTCCTTTCAGGTGTTTGGTGCACTCCCTCAAACTGCTGAACGTCCTGGACCATCTGGCCCATGGCATCCTTGTGCGACGTCTGTCCAGGCTGTTGAAGGGGTAACAAGCCTTTCATCTCCCACAAGGACATTAAAGGCTTGTTCTAAAGCATTTGATGCACTTCCATAACCTGCTACTCTTGGCCAATAGTAATCTCCATTAGTGGATCCCTCGAGGGGAGGAGGGGGGGCTTAATCTACACAAGACTCAGAGTAGCTCCTCTAAAAAGGACATGCTAACCAGTGAGAAGACCCCCAAGAGCACCAGCAGCCCTGAAGCTGCAGAGGAGTCGTCCCAGGATGCTGGTGCATCCCCTCAGACCTATCTCTCCCTGCGACGAAGGGAGATATCCAATCCCTCCTGCTAGAAATGAAGAAAGTCATTGCAGCCATGAATGCAAACTTCACTAAAGTTCTCACCAACTGGATGAATCTGTGAAGGGAGTCGAGTCTCTTCTGGATCTGGTGGAGGTGACAGTGGCGCAACAAGACCAAACACGGGTTGAACTAGCTGAGAGAATGACGGTGCTCCAGGCTCAACAACTCATTCTGAGGGATGCCCTTGAAGATTACAAGGATTGCTCCTGCAGCAACAATATCTGGATCAGAGTTGTGAGCTCCACTGTTCCCAATGCTGAGTCTGAAGGCTATAGTCAGGTGCTGTGCCACCATATTCTCCAGGATTTTGAAATTAGAGATCTTACCCGTGACCGCACTCATTGTGTCTCCTCCACATACCAGCAATGGATATGGGGGGTTGGGTCTACGTGCTAGTTTGAGCGCCAGGCCAACTACACTCTTCGGTATTTATGGCCTCAACGATAACAAGGACAAGTTTTATGCCTCCCTCCCACTGGGTTGCAGCCTTTACTAAGAGCAATTGAATTAGTGGGGGCGATTTCAACACTGTTCTGGACTCAGCTCAAGACTGCTCCATGGTCTGCTACAACACTTATCTGGGCACACTTGTCCGATCCCCTCAACTCCGATGCTAGGCATTCTGGATCTTAACTTTCCCGGCATTCAAAGGGTGACTCATGCTCCAACAATAACAAGGATGAGAGTTTTGCGGCTCCCTCCACCCCTTGGTCGCAGCCTTTACTAAGGGCGACTTAATTAGTGGATTGTGATTTCAACACTGTTCTGGACATGGATCTTAACTTGCTCGACATTTGAAGGGCCACTTATGCTGGGATAGGCATTACACCTACTGTTCTAATGTTCATAAAATCTATGCTCGAATTGATTATTTCCTGATTGCTACAGCCCCATATCTTATCGGTAACTCTAGGTGTCCAGACAGTGTCAGATAATATCCTGGTATTCCTGGTGCCAGATGCAAGGAAATATGCATCCCACTGTGGAAGGCTATACACCAGCTTAAGACCTATAATGCCTCTAGGACAGACGGGTTCTCTGTATCGTTCTATAAAGCCTACTGCAAATGACTATTGGAACCTCTGGCTAAGGTCTTTCATTCTTTCTGTTTACCAAAGTAATGATTAATTCCACGGTGGAATCTACTGCAACACTGTTGTTGAAGCCGGGTGAATACCCTACAGCCCATTCTAATTACAGGTCTATAGCTTTGCTAAACTTTGACATAAAAATCTTCACCTTGATCTTGGTTGCCCACCTGCACTTGGTCTGGCTGTTGCTCCTGTCCAGCTATCAGTCAGAGTTTATCAGGAATAGGCAGGTCCAGGATAATGTACTACTGGTAGTGAATGCCATCAATGTGGCAGAACGAACCAATACCACTACCCTACTTCTCTTGCTTGATGCAGAAAAGGCATTTGACCAGGTGGTTGGCAATTCCTCCCTGTAGTTTTGAACACTGGGCTGGGCCCCCAGATGTTGGCCTTCATGCAGGCCAGTTTCCGCACACTGACCTTGTGCATCAGAGTCAGTAGTGCCCTGTCCTTCCCTATACCCCTTTGTAGGGGCACTAGACAGGGATGCCCACCTGTCCTCTCTGACTTTTGCTCTTACGATGGAAATGCTGGACCACCACCTCAAAACAAATCCTGTGATCTGAGGGCTTGAGGTGGATGAAGAAATCTATAAAGAGGAATTGTTCCCAGAAAACAAACGTCCTGTGCTTCATCACATGCCCAGACGTGTTCCTTCCCTTGTTGTTGGATGAATTGAAACACTTTGAATCAGCATCAGGCTTCTGCATTAATTATGCTAAGTCTCGGGCCTTGGGATAGCAGACACCACTCAGAGGATCCAAAACTTGCCCTCCTCTTTTGGTATTGTATGAGAGGCCACCTCCCTGTTCTACCTTGGGATTTCCTTGACTAACTCCCACTGCACGCTCTATGAACACAACATAGGTCTGTTGTTGGAGGCCATATTGAAGAACCTCTACTGCTGGTGCAGGTTGGGGATATCCAGGTTGGCTTGCATTAATGCAGTGAAAATTAACTCTGTACCCCAGCTACTCTATGTGACTCATACCTTGCCCTGTCAATTCCAATCAACGTCATTCAGCATGCGTAAACATAACTGCTGCAATTTGTGTGGCATAATTTCACCCCCTGCATACCAAGTACAACACTGTTCAAGAGACTGTTGGATGGAGGGCTTGGGCTCCCCAGTACAGAACAATACTTTCAAGATTACCAATTGCAGTATGCACTCAACTGTCATTCTCCTCCCCATTCTAAAAACAGGGTTTTCCTCGAACAGGGATACTCTTCCACCCTGCTGGAACGCATCATGTGACTGAGACCCTGAGACTGTTATGAGCCTTCACACACTACTCTTTATGCAACTGCTACTCGTCTGGGACACTGGGTTAAATTAAATTGCTGGCAGACAGCTACAACTTATCCTTCCCCTTCCTCCCCTATTGTGCACAACCCAGAGTTTGTACCGGGTATACTGGATTTGTGACATGCAGACTGGAGGAGGAAGGGAAAACCTCCACTTTTGAGGGAGTTGTCCCAGGATGGGGCCACATCAGACACGTAGATGTGCTGTGATCATTTCCATCTGTCCGCTGCAGAAGAGTTCGATCCTAACCAACCTCTCCACTGGGCAAACACACGATTGGTGAAAGACAATGGTAGCAGAGCCAAAACACTTCTAGACCAAATCGTCTCCTAGGGGGCTCTTAGGAAGGGTATCACTCCACTGTCCCAGCCCTGGCAACACCCTTACCAGTTGCACTGGGAGCAGGATCTAGGGACTACCATTGCTGATGAGGCTTGGCAGCAGCTCTGGGCATGTGCGGCCAAGACCTCCATCTGTCTGCAGCACAAGGCTAATGCCTACAAAAACCTCACAAGATGGTACTTCACTCTGGTTCGGCTTTATGCCATGGTTGGAACTTCTGATCTTGTTGGAGGGGCTGTGAAGCTCAGGGCACTTACCTGCATATGTGGCACACTTCTGGTCTTGTGGTGCTCCTTTTGATTGACCGGATTTGTTCGGTGACCCAGCTGATGGACACTCTGGTGCTCCCGTTGGTTGTTGCTGGGGTGGATTCAGTTTATCTCCATACTATACCTAGGGGTAAGCTGCTCACCATTTCTCTCCTGGCAGAACGTTTGACCATAGTTCACACTTGAAAGAACCCTTGCCCACTTGGTCTGTTATTGTGATGGACTAAAATATGGCATATATATACTATGGCGCGCTTGACCACAATAGTTGCTGATAAGAAGTTTAAGTTTGAACTAATCATGTTGCCTTTTCAGACCTATGTAAAAAGGGATTGGGTGGGTGTGAATCCATCCATCTCTATACTGGATGCCCTACAGCAGGCCCAGTTGGGAGGACGACGGTGGCGGAGATGAAGGGCCATGGACCATGTGACTTTGTGTAATGATGTTTTGTGTGCTTGCCGCCTACACTCCTGCCATTCTGGCTCTCCTTATAGATGCTGTAAGTCACCTTTGATACTGTTGTGACATGTCACCCCATTTGTAACATCCCTCCCACTTCGTGTTTTTCACCTTGTGTGAAATTGAAATTTCTCTGGAACACCCTAGAACTTTCCCCTTTCTTTCTTCCTTATATGTCTAAGCACCTAATAAACAGATGCTTTAAAAAAAGATGCCTCGTCACTGCTGCTGGTGCTCCACATAGTGCCCCTATTTCGAGCTACTGACTCTACTACTAATGGTAGGTTCTACATTATTACTAACAGCATTACCATGCATACTACATGTACAAGTACCAGTAGATTTAAAACTACCACCAGTACCACCACCTTGAGTTCTACCAGTGCCACAATTCCAGGTCCTAATGCCACTGGCAGACCGCAAAGTGCTACTGCTAGTACAACGTCTGGTGCAAAGACGTCCATTTCTACTGGTCTAGTAACTAGTGGTGTCCATTACTCCTACTGATAGTAACACTACTACTGCTGCCACAATAAGTACATGCCTGCATTAGTGTTCAAGATAATAATAATGTTTCTGCTTCTTGGACAACCCAGTGTATGGCGAAGACACTTCCAGTGTTACATCAACTACCAGCACTATTAATACTAGTACTACCTGGGTGTAGGAAAGTACCATCTTGCCTGGCATGTTACCCCCATTTTTCACTGTATATATGTTGTTTTAGTTGTATGTGTCACTGGGACCCTGGTAACCCAGGGCCCCAGTGCTCATAAGTGTGCCTGAATGTGTTACCTGTGTAGTGACTAACTGTCTCACTGAGGCTCTGCTAATCAGAACCTCAGTGGTTATGCTCTCTCATTTCTTTCCAAATTGTCACTGACAGGCTAGTGACCATTTTTACCAATTTACATTGGCTTACTGGAACACCCTTATAATTCCCTAGTATATGGTACTGAGGTACCCAGGGTATTGGGGTTCCAGGAGATCCCTATGGGCTGCAGCATTTCTTTTGCCACCCATAGGGAGCTCTGACAATTCTTACACAGGCCTGCCACTGCAGCCTGAGTGAAATAACGTCCACGTTATTTCACAGCCATTTTACACTGCACTTAAGTAACTTATAAGTCACCTATATGTCTAACCTTTACCTGGTAAAGGTTAGGTGCAAAGTTACTTAGTGTGAGGGCACCCTGGCACTAGCCAAGGTGCCCCCACATTGTTCAGAGCCAATTCACTGAACTTTGTGAGTGCGGGGACACCATTACACGCGTGCACTACATATAGGTCACTACCTATATGTAGCTTCACCATGGTAACTCCGAATATGGCCATGTAACATGTCTATGATCATGGAATTGCCCCCTCTATGCCATCCTGGCATTGTTGGTACAATTCCTTGATCCCAGTGGTCTGTAGCACAGACCCTGGTACTGCCAGACTGCCCTTCCTGGGGTTTCTCTGCAGCTGCTGCTGCTGCCAACCCCTCAGACAGGCAGCTGCCCTCCTGGGGTCCAGCCAGGCCTGGCCCAGGATGGCAGAACAAAGAACTTCCTCTGAGAGAGGGTGTGACACCCTCTCCCTTTGGAAAAGGGTGTGAAGGCAGGGGAGGAGTAGCCTCCCCCAGCCTCTGGAAATGCTTTGTTGGGCACAGATGTGCCCAATTCTGCATAAGCCAGTCTACACCGGTTCAGGGACCCCTTAGCCCCTGCTCTGGCGCGAAACTGGACAAAGGAAAGGGGAGTGACCACTCCCCTGACCTGCACCTCCCCTGGGAGGTGTCCAGAGCTCCTCCAGTGTGCTCCAGACCTCTGCCATCTTGGAAACAGAGGTGCTGCTGGCACACTGGACTGCTCTGAGTGGCCAGTGCCACCAGGTGACGTCAGAGACTCCTGCTGATAGGCTCCTTCAGGTGTTAGTAGCCTTTCCTCTCTCCTAGGTAGCCAAACCCTCTTTTCTGGCTATTTAGGGTCTCTGTCTCTGGGGAAACTTTAGATAACGAATGCATGAGCTCAGCCGAGTTCCTCTGCATCTCCCTCTTCACCTTCTGATAAGGAATCGACCGCTGACCGCGCTGGAAGCCTGCAAACCTGCAACATAGTAGCAAAGACGACTACTGCAACTCTGTAACGCTGATCCTGCCGCCTCCTGACTGTTTTCCTGCTTGTGCATGCTGTGGGGGTAGTCTGCCTCCTCTCTGCACCAGAAGCTCCGAAGAAATCTCCTGTGGGTCGACGGAATCTTCCCCCTGCAACCGCAGGCACCAAAAAGCTGCATTACCGGTCCCTTGGGTCTCCTCTCAGCACGACGAGCGAGGTCCCTCGAATCCAGCGACACCGTCCAAGTGACCCCCACAGTCCAGTGACTCTTCAGCCCAAGTTTGGTGGAGGTAAGTCCTTGCCTCACCTCGCTGGGCTGCATTGCTGGGAACCGCGACTTTGCAAGCTACTCCGGCCCCTGTGCACTTCCGGCGGAAATCCTTCGTGCACAGCCAAGCCTGGGTCCACGGCACTCTAACCTGCATTGCACGACTTTCTAAGTTGGTCTCCGGCGACGTGGGACTCCTTTGTGCAACTTCGGCGAGCACCGTTTCACGCATCCTCGTAGTGCCTGTTTCTGGCACTTCTCCGGGTGCTACCTGCTTCAGTGAGGGCTCTTTGTCTTGCTCGACGTCCCCTCTCTCTGCAGGTCCAATTTGCGACCTCCTGGTCCCTCCTGGGCCCCAGCAGCGTCCAAAAACGCCAAACGCACGATTTGCGTGTAGCAAGGCTTGTTGGCGTCCATCCGGCGGGAAAACACTTCTGCACGACTCTCCAAGGCGTGGGGGATCCATCCTCCAAAGGGGAAGTCTCTAGCCCTTGTCGTTCCTGCAGTATTCACAGTTCTTCAGCCTAGTAAGAGCTTCTTTGCACCAACCGCTGGCATTTCTTGGGCATCTGCCCATCTCCGAGCTGCTTGTGACTTTTGGACTTGGTCCCCTTGTTCCACAGGTACCCTCAGTCAGGAATCCATCGTTGTTGCATTGCTGATTTGTGTTTTCCTTGCATTTTCCCTCTAACACGACTATTTTGTCCTTAGGGGAACTTTAGTGCACTTTGCACTCACTTTTCAGGGTCTTGGGGAGGGTTATTTTTCTAACTCTCACTATTTTCTAATAGTCCCAGCGACCCTCTACAAGGTCACATAGGTTTGGGGTCCATTCGTGGTTCGCATTCCACTTTTGGAGTATATGGTTTGTGTTGCCCCTATCCCTATGTTTCCCCATTGCATCCTATTGTAACTATACATTGCTTGCACTGTTTTCTAAGACTATACTGCATATTTTTGCTATTGTGTATATATATCTTGTGTATATTTCCTATCCTCTCACTGAGGGTACACTCTAAGATACTTTGGCATATTGTCATAAAAATAAAGTACCTTTATTTTTAGTATAACTGTGTATTGTGTTTTCTTATGATATTGTGCATATGACACTAAGTGGTACTGTAGTAGCTTCACACGTCACCTAGTTCAGCCTAAGCTGCTCTGCTAAGCTACCATTATCTATCAGCCTAAGCTGCTAGACACCCTATACACTAATAAGGGATAACTGGGCCTGGTGCAAGGTGCAAGTACCCCTTGGTACTCACTACAAGCCAGTCCAGCCTCCTACATTGGTTGTGCAGTGGTGGGATAAGTGCTTGAGACTACTTACCACTCTTGTCATTGTACTTTTCATAAGAGAAAAATATACAAAACAAGGTCAGTGTATATACACATAGCCAAAACGTTTTGCATTTCCTCTTTTCACTCTTTTCTAAGTGCTGAAAAGTACTTCTAAAACTTTCAAAAAGTTCTTAAAAGTTTAAAAAGTTTTTTCTGTCTTTCCAAAAAGTTCTAAAAACTTTTTTCTCTTTGTCTATCACTTTAACTCTCTCTAAAAATGTCTGGCACAGGCCAAAATGTTGAACTGTCCAAACTTGCATATGATCACCTTAGCTGGAAAGGAGCAAGGAGTCTCTGCATAGAGAGAGGTTTGAGTGTAGGGAAGAATCCTTCCTTAGAACTGTTAATTAATATGCTTAGAGTACAGGATAAGGCCATAAGTGCCCAATCTGTAGAAAAAGTAGCTAATGGTTCTCAATCTGATCCAGGGACTCCCCCAGGAAAAGGTTCAGGAACGAAACTTCTCAGCCTGCCCATTACTAGACAGTCTAGCATAGTTGGTACAGAGGTTGAATCACACCATACTAATGGTGTGCTCTCACATTATACTGGTAGCCAAGCTGTTAGGGTGCCCTCTGTAAGGGACAGGTCTCCTTCTGCTCATTCCCATCATACCTCTGTATCTAGAAATGTCCCTCCCACCCACCCTGATGACAGATTGTTAGAAAGGGAGCTCAATAGATTGAGAGTGGAACAAACCAGACTGAAGCTCAAGAAGCAACAGCTGGATTTGGATAGACAGTCTTTAGAAGTAGAGAGGGAAAGACAGAAGTTGGGTTTAGAAACCCATGGTGGCAGCAGCAGTATTCCCCATAGTCATCCTGCAAAAGAGCATGATTCCAGGAATCTGCACAAGATAGTTCCCCCTTATAAGGAGGGGGATGACATTAACAAGTGGTTTGCTGCACTTGAGAGGGCCTGTGCTGTACAGGATGTCCCTCAAAAGCAGTGGGCTGCTATCCTATGGCTATCATTTACTGGAAAAGGTAGGGATAGGCTCCTTACTGTAAAAGAAAATGATGCTAACAATTTCAAAGTTCTTAAGAATGCACTCCTGGATGGTTATGGCTTAACCACTGAACAGTACAGGATAAAGTTCAGAGATACCAAAAAGGAGTCTTCACAAGACTGGGTTGATTTCATTGACCAGGCAGTGAAGGCCTTGGAGGGGTGGTTACATGGCAGTAAAGTTACTGATTATGACAGCCTGTATAACTTGATCCTGAGAGAGCATATTCTTAATAATTGTGTGTCTGATTTGTTGCACCAGTACTTGGTGGACTCTGATCTGACCTCTCCCCAAGAATTGGGAAAGAAGGCAGACAAATGGGTCAGAACAAGAGTGAACAGAAAAGTTCATACAGGGGGTGACAAAGATGGCAACAAAAAGAAGGATGGTAAGTCTTCTGACAAGGGTGGGGACAAATCTAAAAATGAGTCTTCATCAGGCCCACAAAAACACTCTGGTGGGGGTGGTGGGTCCAAATCCTTCTTTAATCAGAACAAGGAAAAGAAACCATGGTGCTATTTATGTAAGATAAAAGGCCATTGGACAACAGATCCCAGTTGTCCAAAGAAAGGCACCACAGCTCCTACCACTACAACCCCTACTGCTACACCTAGTGTCCCTACTAATAGCAGTAGTGGTGGGAGCAAACCTACTAATAGCCAATCCAAGGGAGTAGCTGGGCTCACTTTTGGTAATTTAGTTGGGGTTGGTCTAATTAGGGAGACCACAGAGGCTACTTTAGTCTCTGAAGGGGCTATTGACTTAGCCACTTTGGTTGCTTGCCCCCATAACTTGGAGAAGTACAAGCAACTAACCCTAATAAATGGTGTTGAGGTCCAGGCCTACAGGGACACAGGTGCCAGTGTCACAATGGTGATTGAAAAACTGGTGCACCCTGAACAACACATACTTGGACACCAGTACCAAGTAACCGATGCTCACAACATAACACAAAGCCACCCCATGGCTGTTGTAAATCTCAACTGGGGGGGGGTATCTGGTCCAAAGAAAGTTGTGGTAGCTTCAGATTTACCTGTAGACTGTCTATTAGGGAATGATTTGGAGACATCAGCTTGGTCAGATGTGGAGTTGGAGGCCCATGCAGCAATGCTGGGCATCCCAGGGCATATTTTTGCTTTGACAAGGGCTCAGGCCAAAAAGCAAAAAGGACAGGGAAGCTTGGATCCTGGAACAATGGACCAAGTGCTCCCTAAAGCTAGGGTTAGTAGAAGCAAACCACTTCCTACTATCCCTCCCTCTACAGTGGATTCAACTTCTGAGGAAGAAGAATTCCCTCCCTGTGCAGAACCTACACCAGAGGAGCTGGAAGCAGACACTGCTGAGCTTTTGGGTGAAGGGGGGCCTGCCAGAGAGGAGCTGAGTGTGGCACAGCAAACCTGTCCCACATTAGAGGGTCTCAGACAGCAAGCTGTCAAACAGGCTAATGGGGATGTCAGTGACTCTCACAGAGTTTACTGGGAGGACAACCTCTTGTACACTGAGCATAGGGATCCTAAACCTGGAGCTGCCAGGAGATTAGTGATTCCTCAGGAGTACAGAAAGTTCCTCCTAACACTGGCACATGACATTCCCTTAGCTGGGCACCTGGGTCAAATGAAAACTTGGGACAGATTGGTACCATTGTTTCATTGGCCTAGGATGTCTGAGGACACAAAAGAATTTTGTAAGTCCTGTGAAACCTGTCAAGCCAGTGGCAAGACAGGTGGCACTCCAAAGGCACCCCTTATCCCACTGCCTGTGGTTGGGGTTCCCTTTGAAAGGGTAGGGGTTGACATAGTTGGCCCCCTTGACCCTCCTACTGCTTCAGGCAATAGGTTTATCTTGGTGGTAGTGGACCATGCCACAAGATATCCTGAAGCAATTCCTTTAAGGACCACTACAGCACCTGCAGTGGCAAAGGCCCTCCTGGGAATATTTTCCAGGGTGGGCTTCCCAAAGGAAGTAGTATCAGACAGAGGAAGCAATTTCATGTCTGCATACTTAAAGGCCATGTGGAAGGAGTGTGGTGTAACTTACAAGTTCACAACACCCTATCATCCACAAACAAATGGACTGGTGGAGAGATTTAATAAAACTCTCAAAGGCATGATTATGGGACTCCCTGAAAAACTCCGCAGGAGATGGGATATCCTTCTACCATGCCTCCTTTTTGCCTACAGGGAGGTACCCCAGAAAGGAGTGGGCTTCAGCCCCTTTGAACTTCTTTTTGGACACCCTGTTAGGGGTCCACTCACACTTGTAAAGGAGGGTTGGGAACAACCTTTAAAAGCTCCTAAGCAGGATATTGTGGATTATGTACTTGGCCTCAGATCAAGGATGGCTGAGTACATGAAAAAGGCCAGTAAAAACCTTCAGGCCAGCCAAGAGCTCCAGAAGCAATGGCATGATCAGAAGGCTGTTTTGGTTCAGTACCAACCAGGGCAGAAAGTGTGGGTCTTGGAGCCTGTGGCCCCAAGAGCACTCCAAGATAAATGGAGTGGTCCACACACAATTGTTGAAAAGAAGGGTGAAGTCACCTACTTGGTTGACTTAGGCACTGCCAGGAGTCCCCTTAGGGTGCTCCATGTCAACCGCCTGAAACCCTACTATGACAGGGCTGATCTCACCCTGCTCATGGCAACAGATGAGGGACAGGAAGAAGACAGTGATCCTCTACCTGATCTCTTCTCTTCCACAGAACAAGATGCTCTTGTGGAAGGTGTAGTTTTGGCTGATTGTCTTACTGCTGAGCAGAAAGATAATTGCATAAATCTCCTAGGACAATTTTCAGAACTCTTCTCTACTGTGCCAGGCACCACTTCTTGGTGTGAGCACACTATAGATACTGGAGACAGTTTACCTGTCAAAAGTAAGATCTATAGGCAGCCTGACCATGTCAGGGACTGCATAAAGCAAGAAGTTCAGAAAATGTTAGAACTAGGAGTGGTTGAGCACTCTGACAGTCCATGGGCTTCTCCTGTGGTACTGGTACCAAAACCCAATTCTAAAGATGGAAAGAAGGAAATGAGGTTTTGTGTAGACTATAGAGGTCTCAACTTGGTAACCAAAACTGATGCTCACCCTATACCCAGGGCAGATGAGCTTATAGATACACTGGCATCTGCCAAGTATCTAAGCACTTTTGATTTGACTGCAGGGTATTGGCAGATCAAATTGTCAGAAGATGCTAAACCTAAGACTGCATTTTCTACCATTGGAGGACATTACCAGTTTACTGTAATGCCTTTTGGTTTGAAAAATGCACCTGCCACTTTTCAGAGGTTGGTGAACACAGTCCTGCAAGGGCTGGAAGCTTTCAGTGCAGCATATTTGGATGATATAGCTGTCTTTAGCTCCAGCTGGGATGATCACCTGGTCCACCTTTGGAAAGTTTTGGAGGCTCTGCAAAAGGCAGGCCTCACTATCAAGGCTTCAAAGTGCCAGATAGGGCAGGGTAAGGTGGTTTATCTGGGACACCTTGTTGGTGGGGAACAGATTGCACCACTTCAGGGGAAAATCCAAACTATTATTGATTGGGTTCCCCCTAACACTCAGACTCAGGTGAGAGCCTTCCTAGGCCTCACTGGGTATTACAGGAGGTTCATTAAGAACTATGGCTCCATTGCAGCCCCTCTTAATGACCTCACATCCAAGAAAATGCCTAAAAAGGTATTATGGACAGCAAACTGTCAGAAAGCTTTTGAGGAGCTGAAGCAGGCCATGTGCTTTTGCACCTGTCCTGAAAAGCCCTTGTTACTCTAAAAAATTCTATGTCCAAACTGATGCATCTGAATTAGGAGTAGGGGCAGTCCTATCACAACTTAATTCTGAGGGCCAGGATCAACCTGTTGCTTTTATTAGTAGAAGGTTGACCCCTAGAGAAAAGCGTTGGTCTGCCATTGAGAGGGAGGCCTTTGCTGTGGTCTGGGCTCTGAAGAAGTTGAGGCCATACCTGTTTGGCACTCACTTCATTGTTCAGACAGACCACAAACCTCTACTTTGGCTAAAACAAATGAAAGGTGAAAATCCTAAATTGTTGAGGTGGTCCATATCCCTACAGGGAATGGACTATACAGTGGAACATAGACCTGGGAGTAGCCACTCCAATGCAGATGGACTCTCCAGATATTTCCACTTAGACAATGAAGACTCATCAGGTAATGGCTAGTCTTATTGTCCTTCGTTTGGGGGGGGGTTGTGTAGGAAAGTACCATCTTGCCTGGCATGTTACCCCCATTTTTCACTGTATATATGTTGTTTTAGTTGTATGTGTCACTGGGACCCTGGTAACCCAGGGCCCCAGTGCTCATAAGTGTGCCTGAATGTGTTACCTGTGTAGTGACTAACTGTCTCACTGAGGCTCTGCTAATCAGAACCTCAGTGGTTATGCTCTCTCATTTCTTTCCAAATTGTCACTGACAGGCTAGTGACCATTTTTACCAATTTACATTGGCTTACTGGAACACCCTTATAATTCCCTAGTATATGGTACTGAGGTACCCAGGGTATTGGGGTTCCAGGAGATCCCTATGGGCTGCAGCATTTCTTTTGCCACCCATAGGGAGCTCTGACAATTCTTACACAGGCCTGCCACTGCAGCCTGAGTGAAATAACGTCCACGTTATTTCACAGCCATTTTACACTGCACTTAAGTAACTTATAAGTCACCTATATGTCTAACCTTTACCTGGTAAAGGTTAGGTGCAAAGTTACTTAGTGTGAGGGCACCCTGGCACTAGCCAAGGTGCCCCCACATTGTTCAGAGCCAATTCACTGAACTTTGTGAGTGCGGGGACACCATTACACGCGTGCACTACATATAGGTCACTACCTATATGTAGCTTCACCATGGTAACTCCGAATATGGCCATGTAACATGTCTATGATCATGGAATTGCCCCCTCTATGCCATCCTGGCATTGTTGGTACAATTCCTTGATCCCAGTGGTCTGTAGCACAGACCCTGGTACTGCCAGACTGCCCTTCCTGGGGTTTCTCTGCAGCTGCTGCTGCTGCCAACCCCTCAGACAGGCAGCTGCCCTCCTGGGGTCCAGCCAGGCCTGGCCCAGGATGGCAGAACAAAGAACTTCCTCTGAGAGAGGGTGTGACACCCTCTCCCTTTGGAAAAGGGTGTGAAGGCAGGGGAGGAGTAGCCTCCCCCAGCCTCTGGAAATGCTTTGTTGGGCACAGATGTGCCCAATTCTGCATAAGCCAGTCTACACCGGTTCAGGGACCCCTTAGCCCCTGCTCTGGCGCGAAACTGGACAAAGGAAAGGGGAGTGACCACTCCCCTGACCTGCACCTCCCCTGGGAGGTGTCCAGAGCTCCTCCAGTGTGCTCCAGACCTCTGCCATCTTGGAAACAGAGGTGCTGCTGGCACACTGGACTGCTCTGAGTGGCCAGTGCCACCAGGTGACGTCAGAGACTCCTGATGATAGGCTCCTTCAGGTGTTAGTAGCCTTTCCTCTCTCCTAGGTAGCCAAACCCTCTTTTCTGGCTATTTAGGGTCTCTGTCTCTGGGGAAACTTTAGATAACGAATGCATGAGCTCAGCCGAGTTCCTCTGCATCTCCCTCTTCACCTTCTGATAAGGAATCGACCGCTGACCGCGCTGGAAGCCTGCAAACCTGCAACATAGTAGCAAAGACGACTACTGCAACTCTGTAACGCTGATCCTGCCGCCTTCTCGACTGTTTTCCTGCTTGTGCATGCTGTGGGGGTAGTCTGCCTCCTCTCTGCACCAGAAGCTCTGAAGAAATCTCCCGTGGGTCGACGGAATCTTCCCCCTGCAACCGCAGGCACCAAAAATCTGCATTACCGGTCCCTTGGGTCTCCTCTCAGCACGACGAGCGAGGTCCCTCGAATCCAGCGACACCGTCCAAGTGACCCCCACAGTCCAGTGACTCTTCAGCCCAAGTTTGGTGGAGGTAAGTCCTTGCCTCACCTCGCTGGGCTGCATTGCTGGGAACCGCGACTTTGCAAGCTACTCCGGCCCCTGTGCACTTCCGGCGGAAATCCTTCGTGCACAGCCAAGCCTGGGTCCACGGCACTCTAACCTGCATTGCACGACTTTCTAAGTTGGTCTCCGGCGACGTGGGACTCCTTTGTGCAACTTCGGCGAGCACTGTTTCACGCATCCTCGTAGTGCCTGTTTCTGGCACTTCTCCGGGTGCTACCTGCTTCAGTGAGGGCTCTTTGTCTTGCTCGACGTCCCCTCTCTCTGCAGGTCCAATTTGCGACCTCCTGGTCCCTCCTGGGCCCCAGCAGCGTCCAAAAACGCCAAACGCACGATTTGCGTGTAGCAAGGCTTGTTGGCGTCCATCCGGCGGGAAAACACTTCTGCACGACTCTCCAAGGCGTGGGGGATCCATCCTCCAAAGGGGAAGTCTCTAGCCCTTGTCGTTCCTGCAGTATTCACAGTTCTTCAGCCTAGTAAGAGCTTCTTTGCACCAACCGCTGGCATTTCTTGGGCATCTGCCCATCTCCGAGCTGCTTGTGACTTTTGGACTTGGTCCCCTTGTTCCACAGGTACCCTCAGTCAGGAATCCATCGTTGTTGCATTGCTGATTTGTGTTTTCCTTGCATTTTCCCTCTAACACGACTATTTTGTCCTTAGGGGAACTTTAGTGCACTTTGCACTCACTTTTCAGGGTCTTGGGGAGGGTTATTTTTCTAACTCTCACTATTTTCTAATAGTCCCAGCGACCCTCTACAAGGTCACATAGGTTTGGGGTCCATTCGTGGTTCGCATTCCACTTTTGGAGTATATGGTTTGTGTTGCCCCTATCCCTATGTTTCCCCATTGCATCCTATTGTAACTATACATTGCTTGCACTGTTTTCTAAGACTATACTGCATATTTTTGCTATTGTGTATATATATCTTGTGTATATTTCCTATCCTCTCACTGAGGGTACACTCTAAGATACTTTGGCATATTGTCATAAAAATAAAGTACCTTTATTTTTAGTATAACTGTGTATTGTGTTTTCTTATGATATTGTGCATATGACACTAAGTGGTACTGTAGTAGCTTCACACGTCTCCTAGTTCAGCCTAAGCTGCTCTGCTAAGCTACCATTATCTATCAGCCTAAGCTGCTAGACACCCTATACACTAATAAGGGATAACTGGGCCTGGTGCAAGGTGCAAGTACCCCTTGGTACTCACTACAAGCCAGTCCAGCCTCCTACACTGGGCCACGTCTACTGGTCCACTTGTATGCTAGCCCCTGATAGTCTACGGTGTTCTAGGACTTGCTCACAAAATGTAAACTGATGGAGTTTTGCCCTTAAGTCTGTTTCATCGAAGTCTGGCTTAGCACAGATTTATTTCACATGCCTATTTCCTGCACATCGAGTCCAATTCAGACAAAATAAGAATGAATGCAGTGTGTTTTTCAATTATGCAGTTAGCCAGCGTAGGCAGCGCTTATTTAAATCAATATACTGACATCTCTTTGGACACATCAATATAACATGTCCATGACCAAAACATTTTGAGGCATATTTACAAGCCCCGTGCGCTGCCAGTGCATCACTTTTTGTGACACACCAGTGGCACAGACTGCAGACCCATATCTACAAGGTCACGCAAAGCCACTTTGTGTGGCTTTTCATGGCCTTGTAGATATGGTGTAAGGTAACACAGCGCAAGTTGCTGCGTTGCCTTAGACTGCGTCAAGGAAGCACGAACCATGTGAATTGCAGTGGGTGTTCCCAAGCAACATCCTTGGGTTTTGACGCATTCCCATATTTACAAGAATCTGAAAACTTGGGAATGCGTCAAAACTGTACGCCTCCCCAAGGCAGGCGCAATGAGGAGAAATATCTTTATTTCTCCTGGTTGTTTCCACTTTCCATGTGTGGAGGAACATACCTCTCAAGATTGTTTTTGTGCAGGAAGGTGCCCCTTCCAGCATACAACCAATCCTGCTGACAACACAGACACCCTTGAACCAGGGTGCAAGGGTGTCTGCGTTGGCGCGAGGCGGCAATGTGTGTGCCGGGGCAGGTGAAAAGGACAGAAATCTTATAAATACGGTGCCTTTCTGCCCTTCATGTGGCGGCTCAGCAGGTCACAAGCCGCACTGCCCTGCGCCGCGGGGCTTGCAAATATGCCCCGAAGTGTTCAAAACGCAATTATGAACATCACAACAGGGGCATGACACCACGCTCCTTCCCTCTCTTTACTTTACTCCCCTGCTCTGGACAAATTCCCCAACATAATACATTTTGACAGTATTTTACTAAATTATATCTAAACTCAGTGTATTATGGTATATACTGGAGCTCCAAGAGCATTATCGACAGAAAGCGTGTATCTCACAATGCAAGTGACCCCTTTGTGCACCCCACAGAGAGTTCATTTTTCACAAATGGCTTGTGTTCGTTTCCTGTCAAGCACCGGGCATCATGTGAAGGACAAAACTTTTCTGTGCTACAGCATTGTATTTAAATGTCGAGGTTAACACGTCTGAGCGTGTCCTAAGCATCTGTCTTCTTTTGAGAGACGCCGAGAGCAATCTTTGGGTACACTGTGCCATAAAACGATAACGTATCCCCAGGAGGCTGCTTGGCGCGGGATGCATTAGAGTACGAATTGTATTTATGGGATGAGAAAGGCTTTGCCAGATAATTTGTGGGATCAGTGCTAACAGAGCTAACATTTGAAAGGGGCCTAACAGAGAAAAGGGGGAGCTTGCACAGCACCCAACGAGAGTTGGAGAAGCATGACTTCTTGATCTCTATCTTTAAATAACGAGGAAGAGGTCAGACACTCAAAGCAAACTTTTATCTCCCTAAAGAATTACAATTACTGTTGATTCCAGTGGACTTGATAGGGGCTTTCAATGTGCTTCTTGATTTGGCTGAAATACAATAGGCAGTAGGTCAGAAAGGTAGAAGCAAAACTCCTGCAGGGACAGCTTAATTACTGAATTTCACAAACTATATTTCAATGTGATAAGTCACTAGTGGGGTACTATGAGGGTGTGGAAGTGAAGATAAGGACCGAGTTTGAGAGAATCCATACTAGTACTGCTTCCCATACGTTATAAGGGCATCCTGGACTGTGGTTTCCATAGGTTGTTTTTCTGGATTTATATTTTGTGCATTAATAATGCAAATTATTATAACTTTTCACAGTTCATTCTACATGTACAGGCTGAATTAACATGATTACAGTTGAAACTAATTTGATATGATGCATAGAAGTGTGTTTATGGCACATTTTCCTATTAGATGCCATCTTAGACAAGATGGATGCCATCACTGTCACTCACTTCTCTTCCGCAGTCTCCACAGAGCACAATCAAACTGATGGCCTATTTACTCTGTTATTATTACATTGCTCTTGGTTAACTTTCTCCTGTTCAATATGATTTCAAGCATTACTAAGGTCCCTTCTGCTGCCTTCCGTTGTGCATACTAGTCCATTCATTCACTGAAAGTTCTGTTGTTTAGTGTTTCATAATTGTTAGAACATCTCCAGATAGTATTCGCACAGAGTGTGCTGAATATGATTTTTTTGTATTGGATGGTGTTAATGTGTTAAGGTAATGACATCATTTTCCTTGTGTTGTGATTTGGTAAAGAAACAATACTTCTGCAGTTTTGCAGTTTGTTCAATTTGTGATATGAGAATTGTGCCTAAGAATCCCTTGATTCAACTTTAAGATAATTTTGATTTTGCATGCTCAGTATAACCTTGTATTTGAGAGCCTTTATGGCATTTACCCTATATCACTGAATTTGTTTTATTTTGTAGTAAAACTCTTTGATTTTTTACTGATTTAAACGTAATTTTTGAGTTGACCCATCATTTATTTGTACTGTTTGCTGTTTTAGTTTGTTATTTGATGTTTAAGGGATGCCTTAACACGCATTTTAACCTGTGGGAGAACTGGATATGGTAAAATATCTGGGGGGGAGGGGGGAGGAGGGCAAATTTGGGGTACAGTTTTGCTCCCACAGGTGTTATTACATTTTGACATACAATACGATTTTAGGGAACTTTCTAGGTGGGTGGTTAGTAATAGTAAGACTTCTGGCAAATGAACAATAGGCACGCTCTAACAATATTGAGCATCTGCAGTGATTCACTTTGATGCTAAAAAAAACTTTACAGCATATGCTGGAACCTTGAATATATTGAATATATTTTGTTTAGGTGCATTCTGCATTAAATGGATCTAGGCACTGTATGAGAGAGTCAAAGATCAAATGAAGACAAAGTAATCTCTCAGGAAAGGATGATGAATTATGAATTAGAGAGCTAACTCATAGGCCATAACAAATAGCCAGGCTTGTCATCTCTCATCAATGAGCTCTGATTTAGTGCTAGAACCATTTGCATGTTATATATTACAAGCTCTATTCACCATGGTTGCAATGCTACCGGGACCAGTGCTCGCGTATAGTGGGGGGACAATAACATGGTCCAAGGCGGGCAGGAAGTTATATTGTCCAGAGAGTGTGCTCGTGCGTATAAGAAAATGCAGAATACTTGCCTCACACCCAGTGCACATGGTTGGTCAGTTGGCGGAATCCTGTGACCCCAGTTTCAGAAGGTAAGTCCGTAATGGCTGCCATATGTCTTATGGTCTGGAGGTGGGTGGTTGTAAGATTGCATACAGCTCACTATTGGTATGACAGTACATGAGACTTTTTTTCCAATCAGCTGTCTCAGGTGGGTGCCTGCTCTCCAAGTGGGTGGCTATCTCTTGTTTGGCCAACAGCTATGGCCACAAAGAGGCTCACCGTTTTCTGTACATATAGCACATAGCCCAGCAGATAGTAGAGAAGTGGGCTCAAGTGTAATATGTGTCATCAGGGCCAGGCGGTCGAATACCTCCCTCCAAAACGATGCAATGGCACTGCACGGCCATGTCATGTGGACAGAGTCTGCCGCAGTTGTACAGCATTTCAGGCAATCAGAGGATTGTGTAGGGTCAATTTGTGCCATGGCTGAAGGTGTGCTCTCTGCCCTTTGGAGGAACTTATAATGAAGGAGTTTATGATGGTGCTTGAAAAATACCCCAGGCACATCTGTGCACACAAGATCTTATCAATTAACAGATGCCCCACATCTGCTACCCATATGTCTATAATCTTGGAGTCTCACGCTGGTAAGAGTTTTAAGCAAGCATGATATATTTTGGAGATTAACCTACTAACATCACTATCTGTGATTAGTAAAGTCAGAGGTGTAAAATCGTCAGGGGCCAACGGATAGAATGGGATCTGGGCATGCAATGCACTTTGTAGCAGTCGAAGTACGAACTAATCCATATATTCAGTGTCTCAAAATCTCTGGGATTCCCTGTCACTGATAGTGCCTACCGCCATGGTTTTCGTGGTGGTAAGGATGCCACGAAAACCATGGCGGTAGGCAGGGTCATAATCCCACAGGCAGGTGAAGTCTCCAGCCCGGCGGTCATTACCACTGTGGTGGTTGGGGTGGTACATTGGCGGTTTGGCTTTAGCCAAACCGCCAATGTCATGATGTGGCGGTAAGTACCGCCAGCCTGTTGGCGGTACTACCGCCACATTACCTCCGACCGCTGGGGTCATAATGACTCCCTTAGTTACTAAATACCTGCATACAATAAAATCTGGATCCCCTTTAGATCCCACTCCCCCTTATGTTCTAGCCTTGGGGTCGAACATAATACTAACAGACATATTGAACTACTCCTTAACATCTGGCCTTGTATCCCAGCATCGGAAACATGCAGTTGTTAAGCCTCTATTAAAAAACTAAATTTGATGCAACCCTTTTTAGTAACTACAGACCTATTGCTCTCCTTCCCATTGCTTCGAAGATAATTGAAAAACATGTCAACAGTCAGCTAACATGCGTTCTTGAAGGTCATAAACTCCTCCATCCTTCACAAATGTGTTTCAGACCACAACATAGCACAGAATCGGCTCTGTTAGCCGTTATGGAAGAAACCCGCCAACAACTGGATTTAGGTGGACACGCAGCCATTATTCTATTGGATCTCAGTGCCGCATTTGACACTGTGGACTACAGTATACTACTTCAAAGGCTACTATCAATAAGAATTGAACGCACCACATTTAAGTGGTTTTCCTCCTTTTTGAGAGCTAGAACTTTCTAGGTCCTTGATCATTCCTTCTTTTCCAACACATTCCCCCTCACTTGTGGAGTCCCTCAGGGCTCTTCGCTGAGCCCCACTCTGTTTAACGTTTATATGTTCCCCTTCGCTAAAATTGTTGAACCTTACGGTCTCTCCCTGGTATTGTATGCCGACGATACTCAGCTGGTAGTGTCTCTATCCACTACTGGTAATGTTGTACAAACCAATCTATCTTCCTGTATCACAGATGTAGCTAGATGAATGGCTAATTCTAACTCAAATTAAATGATGATAAATCGGAAGTATTGATAGTAGGGAACTACTCCCTCCTTAAGTCTCCAGACCTGGTATTGGAAGATCTTAAAGATCTTCCTCCGCCTAAAGAAAACATAAAAAGTTTAGGCTTCTGGTTAGACTCCCATCTCACGATGGACTGCCAATCAAAAAAGTTGGCCTCAACTTGTTTCGGCCTACTAAGAACCATCAGGAAAATTCTTAAAGCTCTACTTTTCTCGGCTAGAAGACTCATCATGCAGGCCCTTGTTTTATCTGGCTTGAACTATGGTAACTCTCTTTTCCTTGGCTCTCCTGGCTACGTAAAAAAGAGATTGCAGGTCGTGCAAAATGCCACCGCACGTCTGCTTATGAACATACCCAGACACCTCTCTGCCAAACCAGCACTAGCCTCACTTCATTGGCTTCCTATAGAACAACGTATGAACCTTAAGGCTATTTGCATGACATACAAAGCCCTCCATGATAAGGGTTTGCTGTTTCTCAGGGAATGCATAACACCTCATACCCCTCAGAGGGCATTTAGATCTTCCACCTCCTTGTTGATCAACACTCCCTGGTTTAGGAAAACATTATGGGGAGGTAGTTCTTTTTCTGTCAAAGCTGCATACCTTTGGAATTCACTCTCTCTGGAACTCCGACAAGAGCAGTTGGAATCTTCTTTTCATAAGAAATTGAAGACATTTCTATTCACAGCATAGGCATCCCTTAGTCTGGCGGTCTACTTCTAGTGCTGGGAAGCCTTCGGGTAGCCACGCTCTCTAAAAATGCATTAAACTAAACTAAACTAAACTGAAATACACATGCAGTGCCAGGTTGGTAACTATTACACTTTGTAATAAACCTTTCTTTCATATATCTGCATTATTGGCAGCAGCGGCCACTGCAAATCTCAAGGGGAGGGGCAGGCGGCAGGGGCAGGAGCAGAGGAAGCTGAAATGAATTACAAAAAAAAAAAAAGCAGCTTTCCGACGCCGGCTGCCTCGCTCCTGTTCCCTCTCAATGGTGTTGGTGTCCCAGCAGTCCCTGGGACACCAGAACAGGCTCCCCATGCAATCCTGGCACTGCTCTTATGCTAAACTTAGCACGAGAGCAGTGCCAGGATTGGTCCAAGCGGCTTGGTGTGCCGCTCAGACACTGCATGGGAGTCTGCGCTGTTTCTCCACAGGGTTGGAGAAACCTAAGTTTGCATGTGTGTTTGGCTGGCCTAAGATAGCTGGGCAAACACACATGCGCACTTAAGTGCACTCTACTTCCCCTCCCCTCTCCCATTGGCCAGCCCGCCCCTCCCTGCACATGCTGTTGGCTTAGCCAGGAGGGTAACGCTCCTTCGCCATTGTGAAGAAGCCACCCCTGATTATTGATTAATAAATACCTAACAATGTAATGTCTGGTTAAGGACTTGAAGAAAGAATTGGGTTACTGATTACATTTTTCCGATGTCATCGATGACCAGAATAGCTAATGCTAAAATTATCTCAGTACCAAGACTGTAAACATGTTTTAATGTATGCCCAAAGCTATACCACTTTTATTCACGTATTTGCCAAAAGACCCAATGAGACGCACGGTTTTATGCCACAACAATCCCTTTAACGGGTGACAGAGAGTTGAAGGCTGGTAATCTAAGGGCCGGGGGTGGGGAAATGAAGACAGCAGGTTTCTGTGATTTCATGAACTTTGCATTTAGTGGCAATGAATAGATCATACTTATTAGCAAATGCTAAATTAGCTACGAGGGTCAGAAAGGCTTGGCTTGATTTCCCACAGGAAACTGCAAAGTATGTGGTGGATGCTGGCGCACAGGACTGAGCAATGATAGGAAGCATTTTACTGAACTGACAAAATCTATACTACTGAGCCTGATTCTATGTTTCAAGATTGTGATAAATGGCAAACTGATACAAGCGCTCCCCTTGGCCTCACGGGGGCTAAAAGCATGAAGTAAAACTAAAACTGCGTCAGGAAATGTGCATTTATGAATTATTCACCAGGAGTGTTTGTAAGTCACATATCTTTATCCCAGTCTAATACAAAGACAAACGGCAACTATGACAAATATGTCCAAAATGATACGACTCAAATGTCCAAAGTGTGGGTGAATCCTCAGTGACATTTATGTACATTTGGTGGCTGTGCAGAGCTGAGGGTGTTTTGCAGTAAATTGACAGCATCCTTGCAGATGGCTCTCAATCAAGATTCATAAAGCGCCGCTAATCACCCAATAGCGTATTGAGGAGCTTGCAGGTCCTGGAGACTTATTCGAACAGCCAGGTCTTGAGGGCCTTTCAAAATCCCATAAGTGAAGTAATGGTCTGGAGGTGCATGGGGAGGCTGTTCCAGTTTTTTGCTGAAATGTGAGAGAAGGGGCATCCTCCACTTCTGCTTGAAAAGATGCAGGGAGTACAAGCAAGTGAAGGGAGGCAGAGCGAAGTCTTCTTGACGGTTGGTGGAAGTTTAGGCGGTGGTTAATGTACGCGGGTCCTTGGTTGTGTAGAGCCTTTTGTGTGTGGGTCAGCAGCTTGAAATGGCAAATCTTCTGTACGGGGAGACAGTGGAGTTGCCTGAGGTGGGGTGTGCTATGGATTCATCAGGGCAGGGTTCTGTATGGCCTAGAGTCTCTGTAGGAAGTGTGTGGCAATTCCTATGTAGAGGGTGTTGCTGTAGTCCAGTCGGCTGGTGATGATGGCCTGTGTCACAGTGTGTCTTGTGTGTAGGGGTAGCCACTTGAAGATCTTACGTAGCAGCGCAAAGTGAAGAAGCAGGTGGAGGAGGCGGCGTTGATTTGTGATTTCATGGTGAGCTTGTTGTCAATTATGATTCTGAGGTTTCTGGCATGGTTGGAGGGAGTGGGTGCGGGTCCTAGGTCTCATGGCCACCAGGATTCCTTCCATGTTTTGCTACTATTGCCAAAGATCTTGTCTGTGTTTAGCTGCATGTAGTTGTTTTTCATCAGATCATGGGATCTGACTAAGTTGGCCAGCGGGGCAATATATGCGTTGAAGAGTGTGGGGCTGAGGGATGAGCCCTGGGTGACACCGCAGCAGATCTCCTTGAGTTCAGAGGTGAAACGTGGGTCCTCTGGGTTCTTCCAGTGAGGAAGGAGGTGATCCATCTGAGCGTGTCACCTTGGATGCCGATGTGGTGGAGTCTTTCGATCAGCATGTGGTGAGATGCGGTATCAAAGGCTGCTGAGAGGGAGAGAAGGATCAAAGCTGCTGTTTCTCCTCAGTCGAGGAGGGTTCATATGTCATCAGTGGCTGTGATCAGGGCAGTTTTGGTGCTGTGATTGCTGTGGAAGCTGGATAGGGAGGTGTTGTGTAGCTGGTTCTGCTCCTGGTATGTCATGAGTTGCTTGTTGATTATCTTTTCCAGTACCTTTGCTGGGAATGGGAGCAGGGAGATTAGGCAGTTGTTTTGGGGTTTTCTGGGATTGGTGGAGGGTTTTTTGAG
This sequence comes from Pleurodeles waltl, assembly GCF_031143425.1. NCBI lineage: Eukaryota > Metazoa > Chordata > Amphibia > Caudata > Salamandridae > Pleurodeles > Pleurodeles waltl. The sequence goes on along the minus strand of NC_090436.1, from coordinate 388,623,544 downwards.
TAGTGGCCTGTCTTCAGCATGTTTCCAGGCATCTGGAAATGTTGCAGTGGTGATAGAGGTGTTGAGTAGATTGGTGAGTTCCTGGCTGATCCTTTGGTTTCCAAGGTTGAAGATGTGGTGAGGGCATGGGTCTGTGGGAGCTCCTGAGTGGATGGATTTCATGGTGGAGGTGATGTCCTGGATGGAAAGAATGTTCCAGGTGGTCAGTGTGTGAATCGAGTCGGTTATGGTGGTGGCATATTTGTCAAGGAAGTCCATAGGCGTGGGTTGGGGTTTGAAGTTTCTTTATATGGTTGAGATCTTGTTGTGGAAGAAGTGGACAAGGTTGTTGCACAGCTCCTGTGAGGGTGTGATTTTGTTTTCGCTGGCAGCTGGGCTGGAGTGGAGAATTCCTTAACGATGTTGAAAAGTTGCTTAGTATAGTTGGTGCTGGTTTCGATTGTGTGCAGCAAGGGCTGTCTTTGTTGCCGTCAGCAGGCAGTAGTAGAGGTTGAGGGAGGTCTTGAAGGATGCCCTGTTGGAGGCATCCTTGCTGGTGCACCATCTACTCTCCAGCTGTTTGATGTCTTGTTTTTCTTTTCTGAGTTCTTCTGTGTACCAGTTGGCCTTTTTGGAGGATCTTCTCTGGTTGTTGCTCTTGATGAGGGCGATGCTGTTGGTGCACTTGGTGATCCAGGGGTTGAAGAGTTTCACTCCCTGTTTGAGGTTGGTGGCGGTAGCGGGGCTGGAGGTGCTAAGCGCATCTACCCAGCTGGTCTCCGAGATTTTGTTCTACCTCCAGTAGAGGGCGCTGGTCATTTTGGGGGTGGAGGTGCAGGGGCTGGAGATGCTGAAGCAGACGATAGAGTGATCTGTCCCTGTGAGTTTTGTGACATGGCTGTATTGGACATGGTTGCTGGAGGTGAAAATGGGGCCCAGCATGTGTCCTGCGGTGTGTGTAGGGTAGTGGATGGTCTGGATAAATCTGAGGCTGCTCATACTGTCGAGAAGGTGTGCAGTGTTGTTGTTGGGGTCATCAACTTGGAAATTTAGGTCGCCAAGGAAGATGTAGTCCTTGGAGTCTATGAAGTTTGCAATGGTGTTGCAAAATCTGGTGCATGGGCATGGGGGTCAGTATGCAAGGGTGCCTTTGATGGTTGTTTAGTCATTCATGTGGAGCTTGAAGTTGAGATGTTCCATGGGGGTGGTGTTGTTGTCAGTGATGGTGGTGCACTGCATGGTCTCTTTGTGGATGATGGCTGTTCCTCCTCCTGGCTTGTTGGTGTAGTCCTGGTGAGTGATTTTATATCTGTTGGGGATCGCTGTGGTAATCTCTGGGGCAGACGGGTTGAGCCAGGTCTCGATGAGAAAGATGATGTCAGGTGCGAAGGTGTCGAAAAGGTTCCATAATTCGGTGGAATGCTTGCATAGTGAGCATGTGTTACAAAGGGTGCATTCAAGCTGGTGTTTTTTGCTCAGGTGGTGTCTGTGGTGTGTTCAGGGTGGAGCTGTTCAGTGGGCTGGTGTTTGTGCTGTGGCAGGTAAAGTGGCAGTGGGTACAGGTCAAACGTCCTAACGTGGAGTGTGGTTTGGCGCGGTTGAAGTGTTCGTTGTGGCGTTCGGGGTTGAGGGTGTAGAGCTCAGCAATGGTGTATCTTCGGGGGGAGGGAGGACCAGGTGTTGTGGCACTGGGCGCGGTCCACGTGCGGATGGACGCCGATGGGCTTGCCTTTGGTACCAGTAGCACCCCACTGCGTGCGTCTGCTGCACTGTCCCACTCCTGCCTACATTAAATAAGTCCTGGGGTGGGCAGGTCTTCTTGTGGCGGAAAGAACAGTGAGTGGGAAAACCCGGTTGTGAAAACCCAGGCAGTTGCAGTGTCACTGGATAAGTCTGTAACAAGCAGGAACTGGAAGCCACAGGCAAGTGGCAGGCTAGGTGTCCAGGTGCCTACTGTCTTGCTGGCTCTTGCTGGAAGATTACAAAAAGGTGTTTATTGGCTCTTGTCCTAATGTATAAGATAAGTAAGATGACCCAGCACATGGTATATGCTGAACTGTCTAGCATAATGAGCTGGAAATGTAGAAGCATTTGTAATTTTGAAGGTGGTTGAAATAGGAGATATAAAAACGTGACAATACAGGCAGGTGCATGATATTGTCACGAAGCAGGACTGGAATCAATATTTCCTTCGTAACCTGGGTCGACCACAGGGAAGCAATACTACAGATTCACTCATACTAAGGTTCTTTGAGAGAGAAAAAAGGTTGGCAGTTATCACAGTGTCAGTGCTGCTTGGGCAAAGGCTACACACCCATCAAGAACATGTTATGTGGGAGAGATCCAACAATGAACTACAAAACCTAACAGGCTATGAACTCCTGAGTATTCCGCAAAGAGGATGACCATTTTTTATATCTGGGTATAACTTCCCTCGGGCCCATGTCATCTGTGCTAGGTAATCTTAATACAATGTTACTGCAGTCAGAACCTCACTGAATGGATCTCAGATGTCCTTGCCAAGACCTATTGCTGAATATAGATTTGTATTGGTGTACATTGGAAATATAGAGACATATTCAGAAAGTTGTTTTGGTGGTGAAAACACACTTTTTTAATAATACATTTTATTTAATGTTTATCAAACTGTACTTAATAGCCCCAGTATACCGAAAACAAACTTAAAACTAGTTCTTCACCACTTATATGAACTCTTCCGTGCCTTGGAGGTTATTGCACTCTATTAGTGTTTTCCTGTAATGAAACACACAGGATTCTTAAACAGGACGATGATCCTCATATGTATATGAATGTCATGTATTAGAGTTTGAGTATGCACAAATGAATTGTCAAAATTACTGAACAAAATATCATTAACATTGTTGCTTATTTTGCAGTTCTACAGGAGCCGAGTAGTAACTATAACTTATCTTCCACGGTGGTGTGTAATGCCCATGCTATAGCTAGTTATTTAAGGCATAGAGAGAAGTGATAGTGTATGTATACTTGAGGTACTCATTCTTTGTATGTTTGGTTTTCAGGAATTACAAGTTCCACCTCAAAGTAGAGTTGGTTAAACAGGGATATTGCTAAGGTCATCTGTTCAGTCTTACAGTTTAGCATAAAACCTTATATCTATCAATTTGCATAAGATATCTTTCTGTATTGTAGATACCCACTACATCTCTGAGGCATTATTGATCAACAGACGTGATGCATCAGAGTGGTGGAGTTCTGTGACTCTGTTTTCTCTTTTATCCAATTCCCCTTTCCTCGTTTCTTCCACTGGCCCTCATATCACTCTGTATGTGGCCACTAGTGTTGGTAGTGAGAGACAGAAAAGTGTTTTTCTCTTGTTGGATTCCGAGCACAAAGATGGTGAATCCTGACAAATAGCCATCACTCTGTTTTGGATACTTTCCTAGAAACGCTCGATGCCAGATCTGATTGTCTGATTTTTAAAGTTGATTTGAATAATTATAAATGGTGCAGTCTTTAACTCTGCGGAGAACCTTAATCGGCAGTCACATGGCTGTTGTACCTGGCCGCATCACCTAATCTCCCACACGCGCTGGAGTGGGACTTCATCCCCCAGCGTGCATTGTGAACAGGAAAGGCCCCTGGACTCTACAGGGAGTGCAGAATTATTAGGCAAGTTGTATTTTTGAGGATTAATTTTATTATTGAACAACAACCATGTTCTCAATGAACCCAAAAAACTCATTAATATCAAAGCTGAATATTTTTGGAAGTAGTTTTTAGTTTGTTTTTAGTTTTAGCTATGTTAGGGGGATATCTGTGTGTGCAGGTGACTATCACTGTGCATAATTATTAGGCAACTTAACAAAAAAAAATATATACCCATTTCAATTATTTATTATTACCAGTGAAACCAATATAACATCTCAACATTCACAAATATACATTTCTGACATTCAAAAACAAAACAAAAACAAATCAGTGACCAATATAGCCACCTTTCTTTGCAAGGACACTCAAAAGCCTGCCATCCATGGATTCTGTCAGTGTTTTGATCTGTTCACCATCAACATTGCGTGCAGCAGCAACCACAGCCTCCCAGACACTGTTCAGAGAGGTGTACTGTTTTCCCTCCTTGTAAATCTCACATTTGATGATGGACCACAGGTTCTCAATGGGGTTCAGATCAGGTGAACAAGGAGGCCATGTCATTAGATTTCCTTCTTTTATACCCTTTCTTGCCAGCCACGCTGTGGAGTACTTGGACGCGTGTGATGGAGCATTGTCCTGCATGAAAATCATGTTTTTCTTGAAGGATGCAGACTTCTTCCTGTACCACTGCTTGAAGAAGGTGTCTTCCAGGAACTGGCAGTAGGACTGGGAGTTGAGCTTGACTCCATCCTCAACCCGAAAAGGCCCCACAAGCTCATCTTTGATGATACCAGCCCAAACCAGTACTCCACCTCCACCTTGCTGGCGTCTGAGTCGGACTGGAGCTCTCTGCCCTTTACCAATCCAGCCACGGGCCCATCCATCTGGCCCATCAAGACTCACTCTTATTTCATCAGTCCATAAAACCTTAGAAAAATCAGTCTTGAGATATTTCTTGGCCCAGTCTTGACGTTTCAGTTTGTGTGTCTTGTTCAGTGGTGGTCGTCTTTCAGCCTTTCTTACCTTGGCCATGTCTCTGAGTATTGCACACCTTGTGCTTTTGGGCACTCCAGTGATGTTGCAGCTCTGAAATATGGCCAAACTGGTGGCAAGTGGCATCGTGGCAGCTGCAAGCTTGACTTTTCTCAGTTCATGGGCAGTTATTTTGCGCCTTGGTTTTTCCACACGCTTCTTGCGACCCTGTTGACTATTTTGAATGAAACGCTTGATTGTTCGATGATCACGCTTCAGAAGCTTTGCAATTTTAAGAGTGCTGCATCCCTCTGCAAGATATCTCACTATTTTTGACTTTTCTGAGCCTGTCAAGTCCTTCTTTTGACCCATTTTGCCAAAGGAAAGGAAGTTGCCTAATAATTATGCACACCTGATATAGGGTGTTGATGTCATTAGACCACACCCCTTCTCATTACAGAGATGCACATCACCTAATATGCTTAATTGGTAGTAGGCTTTCGAGCCTATACAGCTTGGAGTAAGACAACATGCATAAAGAGGATGATGTGGTCAAAATACTCATTTGCCTAATAATTCTGCACTCCCTGTACTCTTCAGCCTTCAGCTTTGCGTTGTGCGGGGATCTTTCGCCTGTAGTCACCTGGCTGTTTTACCTGTCCGCATCAGCTAATCTGCTGCACGCGCTGGGGCCTCTGAACTCTACTTTTTGGCCTTCGGCGTTCCACTACACAGGACGCACGTCGGTGGTGCTAAGCTGACCCACTTGGTATCCCCTAAGATATTGTATCTCTAATTTGATATTTTGCGTCCTTGATAATTTGGGCATAATATGGAGAAAAAAAGTCTGTTTAGGGAGTTGCCCTGAGCTCCCAAGTTCATACTTGTTCAACCATTGATAGATTTCTGGTGCAGGCGTGGACCTTATTTCCCACGAAATAAAGTTGTCAGAGCGTTGACTCTCACTCGTGACTGAACACCTAGATCGCATCTTATGAGAAGCAATGACCCCTCTATATCTATGGCTCAAAGTATAAGCATTCCCAATTCCCCTCCAAGGGGCATCGATTTTAAGAGTGGTCCTGTCTGGAAAGGCCTACTAGAGGGAGCTGCTCCTGATAACGGTGCTGGCAATGGCTCTATGACCTATGTTTGCTCTCCTGAACCTGAGCCCGTGCTAAAATGAAGGAAAAGGTCACAGAAGTAAAAAACATCTAAACTTAAACCCCAGTGACATTAGGGCCGATAACACAATCACCTTGCACTCCTTTGGGAACTATTTGATGTTAGAGTCTATGATCGGCTAGCTGCCTTCGGGGCCAATTTGAATCTACTAGCAAAACCAGGAGAAGGTGGCCCTGTTTCTTTGCAAAAGCTATAGTTACCTGCCACAGCTGCTGCTAATCTATCAACTGCCAGTGCAGCCACACCCATACAACTTCCATCTGACTCAAGGGGAGCTTGGTCCAGAGAGGGGCTACTACTGCAACCTTGATCCCAGTCACGGCCTCGGGAGCGAACGTGGGACCCTGACTCTTTCCGGCAGTCATTCAGAAATTCAACGGCCAAAGCCAGCCACCCTTTCTGTGATTCATCTCCCCCAGCATCCTGTCCTCATGGTGTTCCTAGCCTCTTGACTGATTCACCTCAATCAACATGGGCCCATAATAACTAAGTAACCCATTGGTCGAACAATCATGTGAGTCGCAAGTGGGACTTCTACAATAAGATTCTTTATGTTCGACACATGGAGGGCATAGACCATTTGGAAAGACAATTTACAGGATACACCATAGTCATTAATGTTCATAATCCTGCAGTTGTAGGGGAAGTGTTGGCCTTAGCAAGAGCTGGTATGGTTAAACCAAGTTCAACCAGAATCTTACCACTTGGTTTCTTTTATGTACACTTATTCCATCCAATTTCCTGGAGCAATAGAGGCCAGCCCCCAAATCAATACTTTACCGGGCAACAATTTCACTCCCCCTTCCCCTCCAAAATAGATTCCAGGCGCTTGCAGGTCTGGATGATAATGACTGATATTCTGGAATGGAGGGTGGCTGCGCTGAAGACGACGCCAGTATGGTGGTTAATTGCTGTAAGACTGAAAGTCCATTTAATTGAGCATCCACCTTCCCAATGTTGACATTGCTGGGCCCTCCATGTTTAGTCACTGGCTTTAATCCCCCAAGTCAAATTGTGATGCTCAAAACATAGATGTGTGTGGGGCTTTCATGGATGGAAGCTTTGGTGAGCCTGGTGTACCAAAGGATGATGGCCTGGACGGGACTGACCTGCCACAGTCTATGTTGATGATAGCAACAGTGTCCCCCAAGTGGGGTTAGGGTTTACTTTTACCCATGATGTTGCTAAGGAAAGGGATGTTGCATGGACAGGACTGGGGATGAACTGTCGACCCTTACTGAGATTGAGGATGTGAGTGTGTGTGTGTGTGTGGGGGGGGTGGGCGTACACTAACATGATCACTAGGCTGATATCCTGGAACGTAGCTGGTTTGTTGTTCTGTCCTGAGTGGTATGCTTTTATTGATACTTATGATATATGTGTATGCCAGGAAACCTAGTTGACTGTACCAGTGTGTCATTCTGGGTTTGTGGCTTTTAGTAAGTAGGACATTTTACAGGGTATAGGCTGGCCAGTAGGGGGGAGTAACAACTGCGGTTAACACAACTTTAATGTGTAGTATCAAGGAAATCACACTGGATTCCCCAGACCTGTTGTGCATTTCTGTAATCTCCCTGGGTATGGCTACGTGTTATATCTACAATGTTTATTGTAGGCCAACGACAAGTAAATTCTAGTCTGGAGTACTCCACATGTTATCTGCCCACTTGGCAGAGCTTTCAGGGGAGGCCGTTAAGTCTGTGTGGGGTGAATTTCATTGCCAGCTTGAGCCCCTGGACACATATGTGGAATTCAATTTAAATGAATTAAATGAGGAATATCAACTGTGGGGCATACCTACACTAATTACCCCCTCCCCCAAAGATGGACCCCTCGGGCCCTTTAACTTAATTCTCTGGTATTGAATGAAGGTTTGAGAGCGTGTAATCGTAGGTCGAGGTCGGATAAAGAAGGCAAACATACTTACACTAGACCACAGTTACAAGTCTTATTGACTGCCTTTTACCTGACTTCCGTCTCTGGCCTAAATTAATTGATATGGCGGTGTTACCCCATTAAGGTGCACGTGCCCTGGAATTTAGGAGTTTAATTTCAACTCCACAGATTGATGATAATGAACCCTTTGATAGAAGGTTAGATGGATTGCACTATCTCGTTCTAGAGAGTCGATTGCTGAAGTATATAAAGTGGTCACTGATGCGATAGGGGAGTTGATGTTATTATTAGACATGCCTATAGACCATTGTGTGACCCTGCACAAGTACAGTAATATCCACGTCCAAATGTTCTCGAATTTAAGGCAACACTTTCTCACAGAGGCTAACCGATCAGCTAGGAGGTGTAGTCCCCCAACCTGGTATAATACAAAATGTAGTGAGGCTCGGAGGGTGCTAATGGGCACAATTAATCAAGCGATAGATGAACAATTCAAATATCCAGTGGGGCATACAAAGACATTATACAGGCCGCCAGGAGGGAGTGGGAAAACAAGAAATGGGACGGGCTCCTCGCAGCAGCTAAGAGAAAAGACTCACTCATTTTGGAACATTATTGCAACTGGTTCCTGTGATGGGTTTATTTCTGTTGAAAATCACATTACAATGACAGAATGGGTTGCACATTTCTCTAACCTGTATTCGCCTGAGGAGCAGCCTCACTATCTCGAGCTAGATGCCTTCAGTGTTGCCTCGGCGACTGAGATGGTTCGCAGTCCATCACCAGAGTGTCTGCTCTGATATGTGGCACCAGGAGAATATTAGTTTTGGTTTTGGAGAAATAAGGCAAGCCGTTAATAGGATTGGGCGACAAAAATCCCCAGGGAGAGACAAGATTCCTGAGGATCTCTTTCTGTATGAGAATAAAGTATGGCCCTCTTATTTTACCACCTTCTTCAATGCCATATTGAACGGGGCCACTATTATGTCAACTTTAGCTTAAGCCGAGATTGTACTCATCTACAAGAAGGGGTCTAGAGACATTCTCTCTAACTAGAGACCGATAAGCCTTACTGACACTGCCCGAAAACTCTACTCTAGGGTCATCCTGAGCAGACTCCAAGATTGAATGGCTGCCTCTGATAGACTGACTCCATTATAAGCAGGCTTTAGAGAGGGTCCTAGTACACTAGACGAGTTCTTCCGTCATCTTCTATTATACTGGACGATTGTACTGCTATGAGGAGGGTGACTATATGTGGTGTTTGTTCACCTCAGGTCAGCATTCAACCTCGTTCCCCCATTTAAGTTGTGGCAAACTTTGGCGGATATGGGGGGCCCACTTTACCTCTTAAATATTATTATAAGACTCCATGATAATATTTTCACGCAACTCAGATGTGGACAGATGGGGGAGATGACTGATAGATTTCCGGTAAATAGGGAAGTCAGCCAAGGGTGCATCCTTGCACCTCCTCTATTTTTGCTGTTTGTAAATGATCTGGTAAAGTATGTAGATCACAGCAAGTCTGATGCTCCGCGCCTGGCAAACACCAGGGTTCCTGCACTGATGTTTGCAGACAATACGTTACTCCTCTCCAAGTCCCCTATGGGCCTGCAAAAAATAGTCGACAGGTTCTATAACTTTTGTAGCGTGAGAGGCCTAGATATCAACCTTTCAAAAACGAAGTATATGGTTTTCAATCCTTGCCACTCTGCCCACTCATATCAAACATTGAGGAGACACTCTCTAGAGCGAGTCCACACCTTTGAATATTTGAGTAATTTTGACTAAGCATCTTAAATGGTAGACCCGCATTGCAAGGAGTGAACTAAAATTAGAACAGGCTTCTGGGAAGCTGTGAAAGACACTTAGAACATCCCAATATCGCCCGTTTCCCCGGTCTTGCAAGTCTATAACCACCAGTTGTTGGGATCTGCTCTGAATGGAGTTGAACTATGGGGATAAAGGGAGGTACCATCCTTGATTGCAGCAGAGAACTGCTTTATGTGGCAATTGGTTGGTGTGCCAATTAGTACAACACTGTTCCCTTTGCAGATGGATTTGGGGCTCAAAAATGTCTCCGATATAGTGAGGTTCTGGCATCTTGTGTTTTGGAGGAGGATTTGGGCAACTCCAGAATTGAGTTCTTATCAACAGGGATTGGCAGAGGTGTTGCATCTCCCAGAGGCAGGTAACATCGAGTAGGTATGTAGGTATGTGAGGTCTGCACTGACATCTATCTGCCTCGAGTACCTGTGGACCACCCAAGCTTATTGGTTTCATCAAATGGGCCTATTGCTTTGTCAGCCCAGTTTCGGCTCAGTGTCGCAGACCTTTCTCTTGCAGAGAGATGAATTTGTATTAGAGCAGTTCATGGCTGAAACAGAGCCTAGCATTGCGAGAAAGCTCTATCTCCAATTTAGATATGGGACCCTTCCTCTTGCATCGTACACCGCTAGATGGGGTCGCGTGGCAAACCAGATACACAGTCATTGTCCTTTCTGCAATTCATGGCAGGAAACTATTGAACGTTTTATTCTTTTGCCCTACATATCAAAGTTAAAGTATGACAAGGGTTGTTCCACTATGTCATAATCTTGGGGTAAGTGAATTTAAAGAAGCATTTTGATACCAGACAATTTGTTGTTTTTGTGGTATCGAGGTTTCTGATGGCTTTGTGGAGGATTAGGCCAAGAGCACTTTACCGGATATTGTAATGCATTTTATATGGTCACCGCATAGCTGACAATACTTGGTTTTAACTATTTTGTTTTTATTATTAAGTGGTTTTATACTTTATATTTTTACTCATTTTATCACATGTAGGATGATATGAATGTTTATTCCTTCTTTCTGATCTTTGCTTTGTGCCTGTACAGGATTGTTTGTTTTTGATTTCTGATGGCAAGATTTGCTGAATAAAGATTTGATAACTGAACTGAAAATTGATTGTAATAGCATACAACTAAATGCATTGTACTGATCACCCTCTTTTCTAGTGTGATTCTGTGATGGGTAACATGCTTTGGATTGCTACTTCATACTTGGTGCTTTTTTCTGTTGAAAGTACAAATGATAAGATGAAAAAAAGTTGCAATTAATCCATATTTATGGTCTTATGATTCACCAGAAGAAGACTGATCAGCAAATGACAATTAGAAGTCTGATGAACTTGATTAACATTGCTTTATTTATACCTCTTACAGCAAAGTAGTGATAACGTTACACCATGGGTCTTAAAGTCCCACACTTAGGGGCATATTTACAAGAAACTTCTGCACCAGTGCTGTTGCGCCCGTTTTCTTGTGTTGCCCTTGCCCAACCTAACGACACCATGGGTGCGCCATATTTACAATACGGCGCACCATGGTTGTGGTTAGGCCAATAGTGTCAAAAATGTTTACGTTATTGTAGCGCTTTCCTCCACTAGCGTCAAAAATGTTGCCTCTAATCATATCAAGACAATTCAAGGTTGGATCCAAATTTACCAATATGTGGTTCACTAAGTAACTTGCTGAGCTGAAATCCAACAACTGGAATGGCAAAGCTGTAAGAAGTCACAGACCTATGAGGAAAAAGTCTGTTACAAAGATAAGAGAGGCTACCAGAGAGCTATTGTCAGGGCTAAAAAGACCCACTTTGTGAAATGTGTTAAAAAGGTACCTAATCAGTAGAAGAAAATATTCAACAATACTAAGTGAAGATACTATAAAAGTGACTCCTTGCCTTCCACATTGCACCACCATTGGAAAGACATCTGAGTTCTTTGGAGCAAATATCAGCAACCGCTGCAAGTCTTTCACTAGCTCCCTAGAAGCCGTCTCTTGCCCCTCATATCATGCTGTACTGCCCTCCTTCATACCAATGGAAAATGCAGAAGGATTGATTCTGGCCATAAAAACACATCCAGATCCCCTACAGACACCTGCGCTGCAATGGGTCCACTCCTGTGTTATCAACCACTGGCAGAAAGTTAGGGAAAGCTCATTGAAGTTGTCAACACGCCCGATATCTTGCAGTGTTCCACAAAGATCATCCATCTTGTGCCTTCTCTTCAATTTTAATGACACCTCTTGGCTCTGATCCTGTAGCAGTACCAGGTCAAATGTATACAGAAGACATACAAATCCACATCTGCTTTAAAAACTGGCCAGTTAATGTAATTGACATCACTTCTTGCATCGACCATGTGTTCCACGGGATGAAGAAGAGCTTCTTGTGCATGAATGGTGCCAAGACCGAGATCCTAGTATCCTAAGACACTAAAAGGCAGATTTAGAGTTTGGCAGACAGGGTACACTGTCACAAATGACACGAAGTCCCTTCTCTGTCAAGTTCGTAGTCTATTCTGCTCCCTTTAAATCAGACAGACCACCATTTTTACGATAGCGGTGCCTTTCCTGGCTCCCCTATCAGAAAAGTTGCACCAACAGCCCAACCCTATTCAGAGCAAATCGTCTGATGTCCTTTTCTCTCAGTTTGTCACCATCAGGTAAAGCCTGGTAGTCACAAACAGAGAAAAGAATGACGTCCCCCTCCCAACCCCACAACATGGGTGAAAGCACTGAGGACGTGGCGACATTAGTTTGGGATTTTTCAGAAACAAACTCCTGAATTTGGAACTTATTTATGAAAAACAAACCAGTTTAGTATGAGGCTGTCAGAAACATTGTAGCCATGCACCAAACATTTTGTGCCTTCAAAGGAAGTACAGAGATCACCACTGGGATGGTGTGGGCTCATAATGGCAGACAGAAATGCAGCCAGGGTAACAGAGGTAGTGACCTCAGTGACCCTGATGAACAGCGGCATGTCTGCCACACTTAAATTCTTGCTCTCTGGCCAGATTTACAACAAAGTGGCGCAGCAGTACTGATGCACCAGTTTTCGTGCATCGCGCCTGTCCCACCTAATGTCACCATGAGTACACAGTATTTACAATATGGCGCACCATGGCGCACGTTAGGCCAATAGTGTCAACATCTTTGCTGCTATTGTGGCGCTTTGCTGCAGTAGCATCAAAAATGTTGACACTAGTGCAGCAAAGTGCAAGAAGGCCCATTGATTTAAATTGGTGCATCACTTTAATGCCTGTTTTGAGGAGGCATTAAAAATGATGCCAAAAATGACACATGAATAGATTTCACTGTGCCATTTTTGCAGGCCTCCTAATGCCGGAACACCCCCTTGCATACATTATGCCTGACGCAGGCATAATGTGGCGCAAGGGTTCGCAAAGTTGTGCAATGCATGCATTGTAGCACTTTGTAAATATGGTGTGGCAAAAATTGCCTCCTTGAGCCACATTAGCATAAAGAATGACGCTAGTGTGGCACAAGGTGCGCTAGGGGCTTGTAAATCTGATCTCAATTCTGTCTCACTACAGTTTGACTGACCCACAAATCCTTGAAGCCCTGTCCACCACCTCACCAGAAGTATGGCACCTAGAGATTCCACTTTGATGCTTACCTCTCCTTCGCACCTCAAATCAGTGATGTGGCAAAGCGTGTAAACATGCTGTTATCTTTCCTTTGAGAAGTATTCCCCCTCCTTCCGATGAGCAAATGCTCAACTGATGTAAGCCTGTGTCCTGGTGCTGCTTAACTACTGTAGATGCATTTATTCTACCCTCGTCAAAAACTCATAACCAGACGCCAACGACCTCAGAACTCGATAGTCAGGCTTTTCTTTAACCTTTGCAAGTAGGATCACTTCAAACTTGGCCTTAAACACCCCACTACCTCTCTGTCAACACCTGGATCAAAGGCAAAGGTCCTGTACACAGTCTGCAAAGCATACTAGGGCAAAGGCAGAAACTGACACCTCACCTCCAACTGGAGCACTTCACAGACTGTCCAGCCAGATCACCAGTCAGATCAACCAAGACTCAATCAAGAATATGAAATACTAGATGAGGATCATCTGGACGTTCCAAGACCTAGACTCTATATTTACCTTAGCCCTTGCCTATGATCAGAAAACTCAACTATCCAGACTTCCCTTTTACTGAACTCAATACAGAGTGGGGGTCAGAATCGAAGAATTTTAGATTCAACTAGCCATCCTTCCTTCTGGACTCAGTCCCCTCCGCCTTCTTGTAATGCTGTGGAATTCTGTGTCAAGTGCTCTGAAGTAACTGAAAGTAGAAAAGTAATGTTTGCTAAAACTCCTTAAGAAATAAATAATTGGGCACTGTCCTGTAACACATAGGGTGTTGAACCCTTATAAAGAAGGAACTCCCTCCATTTCGCAGACAGTAAATTGGCCTTTGCTATCAAACTTGTTAGAAGACTCCAATAAGATGGCAGCCAGGTCTTGCTGCTTACCAAGACATATTTGTGCATTAATTAATAGGTGGTGGCACCTTCTGCTTTAAATTTTTAGTCTGTGTCTGACTACCCTGATAAGTATTTATTTTTAAGTGCTTTATTTGTCTCACATAACTATGTACAGAGAGAAAATACATACAGAAAAGGAACGGAAATATGAAAAAGTAATATATTAATATGATATTGAGAAAGACGTGCATTTGTGGTTCGGTATTGTTAGCAATCATGACTGACTTACAAATGAGTTTTTTTCCTACTAATGTGTTTACATTTTGACTCTTGCTAGTCCATGGCACCTGAGCTATGCACGTGTAACCAGTACAAGAAATGCAGATCTATTGTAAATGCTTAGCACCGTGGATTCGTGTAAGTCTCTAAAGCCCTGTGCATGCATACCCCATTCATGAATAGTATATCCATGTGGGGGGTTAAGAAATATACAAAATCAGTTTTATTCATGTTTCAATAATCTTTTTTGCAATAAAACATATTTCTTATGCATGCCACTTCTTCCTATGCACATCTTTTGGGCGCTGCGTTTGGTGCTTCTAGGTGTGATCTATGTGCTCTTAAAAGTGCAGCAAGATAATTCCCAAAACTTTATAAATGTCCTAAAAAGATATTTCTATTCCTGCAGTTCACCCAGTTTGCATCGAGTGGTCATGAGTACTTCCTTGGATCTCTCCTATTTTCAAGGTTACACCAGTGGAATTCCCTTCTTTTGACACTCACATCCTATTTAAGCGCATAAACATTGTATGCAATATTTGCATACATTGTGAGATTGCTGCCAGCTAGCGCCAATTGGAGGTGGGCAAAACGTTTAATTCCACTCGCAAACTCCGTTTCCAAACTTCAGCAAAGTTTACCTTCACTCAACTTCTGTTCCCCGCAGCGGGATGCTCCGCTCAGGATGGACAGGACTTCAATTTTCAAGGAACTGTTTTCCCTATTGTCACTGAGGCTCTCCTTCGTCCTCAGTGGAGGTGTGGAAACACAACTGCCCCCCCACAGGAGCCAGTCTTCCCATTCCACCGCTGCCAGCATTCCCGACTGTGGACATCCCACAGCCTGGAATGGAGATTTCAATAAAGTACATGAAACTGTCAAGAGCTTGTCTTTGCAACTTCGCGCACCCATATGTATCCCTGATGTCCCCGGCTTTTATACACACAGTGGAAGCTGTCCTGAAGGTCATTTTCCACTCTCCACACAAGGGTTACACTTTGACAAGATCAGTCTATAGCCTCTAAGTCAGGAGCATCCATCCTTTCCTGTAAAACAAGGTACTTATCTTTAATTAAAATCATACCGAACTACTAATATTATTAATGGGTGATAGTGACCATGTCAGACAAGATTACATCAGTGACCACCACATGCAAGATCACCAGCAGTGATAGCCTCATTGCATGCAACAGGCAGGGCAGTGTTGCCAGCAGTAATGTTAAAAAGGCATTAACAATTTGGAATGCCTCTACATGGTTAACACATAACAGTCAAAGCTGCAATACCCTGGCACCAAGGTAATAGCATTAATAATAAGTCTCATCAATGCCTCATGAATTTATGACTTAAATATCAGCTTTAAATAAATCTTGGAAATCCAACTAATTTTCTCAAAATATTAGCTTATCAATCAATCAATCAAAAGATTTATAAAGCGCGCTATGTACCCGTTAGGGTTTCGAGGCGCTGGAGGGGGGGGGGGGCGGTGCTGCTAACGTTCGAAGAGCCATGTCTTGAGGAGTCTCCTGAAGGTGAGGAGGTCCTGGGTCTGGCGAAGAGAGGTGGGGAGAGAGTTCCAGGTCTTGGCGGCGAGGTAGGAGAAGGATCTGACGCCAGAGGTCTTGCGCTGGATTCGGGGGACGATGGCGAGGGTGAGGTTGGCAGAGCGTAGTTGACCTGAGGGAACGTAGAAGTTGAGTCTGGAGTTCAGGTAGGTGGGTCCGGTGTTGTGGAGTGCCTTGTGTGCGTGGGTGAGGAGTTTAAAGGTGATCCTCTTTTCCACGGGGAGCCAGTGGAGGTTCTTCAGGTGGGGGGAGATGTGACCTCGGCGGGGTACATCGAGGATCAGGCGGGAGGATGCGTTCTGGATGCGTTGGAGTCGTTTGATGTCTTTCGTTGGGATGCCTGTGTAGAGTGCGTTGCCGTAGTCGAGTCTGCTACTGACGAGGGCTTGGGTCACCGTCTTTCTGGTTCCTGTTGGAATCCACTTGAAAATCCTGCGGAGCATGCGGAGGGTGTTGAAACAGGAAGAGGAGACAGCGTTGACCTGTTTGGACATGGTGAGAGCGGAGTCGAGGATGAAGCCCAGGTTTCGTGCGTGGTTGGCAGGGGTGGGTGGCGGGCCGAGGGCGGTGGGTTCTGCAAATATACATTTTCATCACAAATGCACAGTTTTCAACTATGGGATACATTTATTATTTCAACCGAGCAAACATTTCTAATTTAGTAGGCTGGGCTGCACACAGGAGAGCCACTTATGGGTAGCTGGAGGGATACCAGTAGGTCACAGGCTACTTGTTGGAGAAGCCTCATTTAAATGCTGGACAACTACCAGTGCAGTTCCAAACCATTGCCAAATGTCCTTGTTAACTGCAAAGAATGGGAGAATCCCCTTTTGCCACAGATTTTTGCAGTAATTGCTGTGTTGACACAATGAGGTTTAACATGTTTGCAATTAAGATTGTTTTTAAGGTACCTTGCATTTTAGGTTTTTGGTTATTTGTCACAGTACAGTCTTTGAACTGGGAAAGTATCTTTTAAAACATCATGTCTGTACCGTCTAAAGTGAAATGCCCCAAGGAGCGCAAATAGTAGCAGGTGTCACAGTTTGTCTATTTTTCATGAAAATGTTCATTCTGTTGTACTCATCAGAACATGAATCTCATGAGAAAATATTGTATTCCGAGGGAGGCACAGAAAGTTAAACGATGACAGTTTGCTGAGAAGATTGAGTCTCCCATGAGCAGTGATCAGAAGTCACCGACTCCAATGGGGCGGTCGTAGGAGAAAGAATACTTTCTTTGTGCAAGCAAGGCTGAATGTAATGTGCAGGGGCATGAATTCAGGGGGCAAGATATTCAGGGGTGACACTCCCCCAGTAAACGCATTCCTGGCTTGGTAGTTTGTTTTTAGGATACCTAAGTTGGGTCTGCTATGTCTGTGTCAGTTTCTACCATTGTGCATCAAGAATCAAAGACAAAACAGTGATTTTTGATGTTGAATTGGAGAGAGAGACAGACAGGCATATATAATATCTGGTGGCTGAATTTCAAAATGTGAAATCAGATAACCTATAATCAATGGTGTTTTTGTAGAAGGCTGACCATCTATGTAGTGTGCAAAGCTAGGCACACTGTGCAGGGGGTCCAGGCAACCACACGTTGGTTTACAGGGGTAAAAACTAAGGGCCACATGTACGAAGATCCAGTTTTGCGACTCACAAACTGCGAGTCTTAGCGACTCACAATTTACAAAAACTGGATGTGCAACAGTGTCAATGACACTGTCTGCAATTCAAAATGGGGTCGCAAATGACCTACCTCATGTATATTCATGAGGTAGGTCGCAATTTGCGACCCCATTGGGAATGGCGGCACTCACAGAGATGGGGGCAGACCACCATGTCTATGACTGCTTTTAAATAAAGCAGTATTTTTTTTAAATGCCGCCTGTTTTCCTTAAAGGAAAACGGAATGCATTTCGAAAACAAAAATTAAAAGTTTTCTTTTCATATTTTGAGAGCATGCAGTGGTCCATGGGACCACTACCTGCTCTGAACTTTTTTTTCACATGCATTCACAAAGGGGAAGGGGTCCCATGGGGACCCTTTGGTGCTAACTGCAATTGTTTTGCAACCGCGAACGTTTGCGGTCACAAAACAATCATACATACCATTTGGATACCATTGGGACGCCCTTGACACGCCCCTTCCTAATACCGAATCGCAAAACCCAAACTTTGACCCTGCTCAAATGGGAACAGTCCAGTCTGAACTGCCAAGCCAGGTCTTTCCTGAACTATAACACAAGCTACTCTGGGCTGGTTTCACTCTTGTCATGGGCTCATCAGCTGGGGATAGTTTGGTTCCAGTGACATAGTGTGCAAGGGACCTACGTTTGGCCATACCTGTCCCATTTAGGACGACATACTAAAGCATACAGAGCATGACAGATGGAATGCTTGAATTAATCAAGAGGAAAACCCATCCTGGGTTGCTTGTGTTCCATTTCAGGAAGGATCTGGAGTGATTTGCATAAAGCTGGGTCCAAACTGAGGTGGCATGGTGTGCAAATATAACAGTAGATTGGGATGCACCCAAGTAATTACCAGTGGCTGAGATTAATTCAACGATTCTGTTCATCACCTTTTCTATACTTTAGTGTGTCCAAATTGAGTGATCCTAGGTAAACATTTTTTTCAGAGCGCCTCCTTTTTCTTTATTATCAGTATGAGAGCAGTTTTAAATACTTGAGGTCAGGATGTGTGTTGTACAGGTACCTCCTATGTTTGATTTAATAGACTATAATGTTGCTCTATCTATAATAAGAATCTAGGTCACTGTTAGGCTGTACATTTCTACTGACTTGCCTCTCAGTTCCTTAATAACGTTGTTAGGGTGAGCCATTAATGTGTCTAAGTTCATTTTTTAAAACTATCACTTATAATAAATGTCTATGCAATGATTTAATCTGAAGTACTAAGGTGAAACATATCTGCATATTAAAAAAACACTTTTTTGAATTTATAAGCAACTTTATCAAGTTTTTACATTAAGCTTGTTGCACGATATACATGCCAAATGTTTTCATGGGCTTGGTTCATGCACGGACTCTTAGAGCCAAGCAGAACTCTTGGATCGGTCCTGGCTCAGCTTGCCCTATTACTTTTCTGGCATGCCTAACTTTATTTTTGACTAGGGCTTAGTACATGGGGTCATCAGTCACTTTATAACTGTACCAAGATGAAAAACAGTACTTGCAGTGAAAATGTTTTTAAAATAAGTGATCCCAGGGTAAGGATGCCAGGTCATTGTGATGTACACTACCGTAGTAATACGTTTTCAGGGAGAACCACAAGGCCCAGGTTGAACAGGCAGGGGCTTAGCTTCAGGCAGGGTATGACCCCTGCCCCAAGGCATTCTTTGCTTGGTAGTTGTTTCTAGGTGCCCTGAGAGGGGTTTGCTATTTCTGTGTACTTTTTCTCATTGTTTTCATTTTAAGGAGATGTTGACTTTTTCATTTTTTGGGGTGGAAACATATATAGTGACTGGTTTACCAAATAAATTATAAATCTGCACCTAAGAAGTACTCCTTCAGTGGGTGCAAATTTACTATTTTTTGGATTTAAAAACATTGGCATTAGTCTGTTTGGAAACCTGCACCAGTCTCAGGTTTCCAAGCATACTTCTGGCAATCACACACCCAAAAGGTGATGGGATGAATGCTTGCAAATAGTTTAACTGGTGGTAATCACTCAGGGTAGAATTCCAACCCATCGATTTCCAGCGGCGGCTGTCACATAAATCAAGGGGAGGGGGCCGAGATGAGATAAAAAAAATAAAAAAAACACTTATCTTGCCTCCATCCCTTTTGCCTCCTGCCGCCTCGTGCTACTCTTCTTCTGGTGTCCCAGCATTCACTGCTGGGACACCAGCACATGCTCCCTAGCAATCGTGGTGCTGCTTTCATGCATAACCCAGCATGAAAGCAGAGGCAGGATTGTTGTGAGCAGCAGTGACTGCCGTTCAGACACATCCCTGGGGTCTGTGCAGTTTCTCCAGCCCAGCTGTTAAACACAGCCAGGCTGGAGAAACCTAAGTGGTCTCAGATGTCTGGCCAAACACACATGTACACTTAGGTGCACTCTCTTCTCCTCCCCCCTCCAAACTCCTGTGGCCCAGCCCCACCCCTCCCTGCTCTGCTGTGCCAGAAGCAGAAAAATAAAACAATAGTAAACTATTGTCTTATATGTTTTGCTTCTGGCTCAGCCAGTGGGACAATGCTCCTTCGCCATAGCCGCCTTTGCGTTTTTCACCCACTCTACCATGCTAGACAGAGACCTAATGCAAATCAGTACTGATCCTGTTCCTCATGGAAACAGTCCATCCGGACCCATGGTCATCTCCCTCCTCCACACAGCAGCCCGCTGCTTTTTTATTATCACACTCACAAATATTACTGACTAGGCTACAACCCTGGTTATGCGGCCACACCTGTTGTTCAAGTGTCACTCTGATTGTGGCAGACTGAGGGCTATCCTGTATCACTTTCAACGGAAACACTGCCTGGTTTCTGGTCACTTAATCTGTCTTCTATCAGGGGTGGATGTGAAGCTGTTCTTAGTGTTGGCAGCTCTTGGCTCGTTTTAGTGCCCTCTGTGGCTTTTGGAGAAGGGGTGCACCTTTGGCACGCCTCCAGTCTCATTTTACCAGACATTATGCTAGCTTCTGACAGCGGCGGCCGGCAGCTTTAGGAGGGAGGGGAGTGGGGCGGGAAGCACACACACACACACACACACATTCTTTCACACATACATGCACGCATGCACATCCATTAACAACACTCATAACATTCAAACATGCATGCATGCACCAAACATTCATTTTAAAAGATCACACACACATACAGACACTCATTCTTTCACACACACACACATGCACGCACATCCATTAACAACACTCATAACATTAAAACATGCACGCATGCACCAAAGATTCATATTAAAAGATCACACACACCCTTACCTTTAGCCTCGGAGGTCCCAGGAGGGTTGGGACTGCTGCCTTCCCTCATTGGCTGACCTCAGCCAATGAGGGAAGGCAACAGTCCCAGCCTCGTCACAGAGTGGGACGGGGTCAGTGAGACTGCTGACCCCACCCCACTCTGTGATGAAGTGTCACTGATTGACCTGAAGTGCCCAGGTCAAAGTCAATGGGTGACGCTTTCCTCGTCACCCAGGGGAGGGCCTTGAGGCACCTTTGCTGAGCCAAGGAGGTCACGCCCATAGGAGATGTGACCTCTTCAGCCCAGCAAAGTTCAGCTCAGGCAGCCAGGAGTCTGGGCAAATCGAGCATGACTTCTCCTGGCTGCCTGACCTGAACATGAAGAGTGTCTGTCAGGCTGACCTTGGTTCAGCCTGACAGACACTCTTCATGAGGGGCAAAAGGTGGGGGGGGCATGGCCCCTCCGCCCTAAAGGACAGGCCGCGACTGGATTCCGATCATATATGTCAAGCTATTACATCCTTGCCTTTAGATCCCTCCTGAATCTTCCTTGGTCCCCCAAGCGTTGTGAATCTTGGATGCTTCGCACATGCATAGCTTGAATTATACAGAAACTGTGGCAAGCCCACAGGGATAGAAATCAGCAAGCCCACACCCGCAGAGCCAGAAAGTTTGTCAGCGCCACAACAACGTCATTGAAGCTGTCTCAGCTCATCATTAAAATTGATGCTAACTGCGGGGAAGCCTAATAATAGTTTACATTTTTTCCATACACTTATTTAAAAGCTAGTACTTTCCATGACATTTATATGTTTCCAAGTGCCTTTGTTACTGAAGTCAAACAAATCTGAGGGAAAGAGACGTTTTTCGAGCGAACTTTACCTTACATTTAGAACGCTGCCATACTTGCTGAAAGCCTCTTAAGTGGATCCTGCCACAACTCCCGTCCAGCTTCTGGGAACTAGCAAAAGTTTCACTTTTGCCGAGAAATCTTTACAGGTTTGGGCCGCAAACTGTTTTGGCAGTATATTATCTTGAGCAGCTTTCCAGAAAGACAACTGAGATTATGAAACTGACCCCAAACTCGGCTTTTATCCAGATCAGAGTTGAATTCACCATCGCCATCAACGAGACACCGTGTTTACGTCATGTTAGTGGTCTGGTGGTCTGGTCTTCAGCCCACGAAATACTGCATAAAATAAGATGGCTTCCAGGCACAGATTCCTATGGATAAGAGAAGAATACGCTGGAGAGAATAGAGTAAAATCACTCTCCAGCACCCCTCATTGGAACAGGTTGAGGGGGCCTGAACGGCGATCATAGAAAACTTAGCCAAAGTTAAGAAACCATTGGAGAGTGTTCTAGTGGTCCAAATCCCGGCGGACTCACTCAGTCTCTCATCATTCCAAGATCAATAAAACGAGTACCATTCACTTGGGTGACAATGAACAGCTACTATTCAGCGCCAAGATGCTCCAAGGGGCGGACGTGTGTTGTGCTCTGCATTAACAAATCCATGGGATGGAGTGACACTGAGCTCAGGTCATACATGTTCCTTTATCATAACTATGAGCATAAAGTAGGAGGGAATTCTGGACAAATGTCAATCTGACTACTATGCAACTGGAATTCAGAATCAGTCTGTACCTAGGCGTTACAGCCTGCTGCTGAGTGCAATAATGGTTATTAAAGACCCTCAACCCAAGTTACAGGCAGAGCCACAGGGTAAGGGCCTCATAACTATAATAGCTGGAGGCCGGAGGCCTCTAAAGCTAGGTGTGGAATGTTCTATATTACAAATGGAGAAACACAATTCATAGATAGTGGAGAAGGTCTGTACCAATCATTACTGGCCCTGACCCACTCCATTGTCTTCAAATTAGCTCTCAACATTTCATTGTTTTAATAGGATTTACAGTTTATCTGTTCTTTTAAAATAACATTAAAAAGCCATTATGCAACATGAAAACTACTGCCCAGAGAGCTGCAATATATATGTACTGCACGGAGCCACTGCACATATGCTAAGCCAACTGAATGTGTGCCTGGATCGCTATGCCCATAGTGGCAGAGCAGTTGTCTCCTTCGTGGCCACAGATGCCTTTGCAAGGCAGACAGAGTCCCGTTGGGAAGGGGTCACAATCCAAGGTCAAAGGCTCCTAAGTATACTTCTGGCTACCTCAAAAATACTCCTCCATGAGAGAATGTGTGCAATGTGCTCACCACCCTATGCGGTTTTACCTCTGCTCAAGTTCCATAACTGAGACATGCGCTGGGATAGGGACATTGCCCGTAGAGAATGCTCCCCTTGGAGCCAGGCATACTCCTCAGGAATACGTAGGCACTGGTACAGCGCCAATGCATTCAACGGGACTGAAAGTACCCTTTGGCCCCCGATGTAATATGTAATAGGACAAAAAATGCAGTACAGCAGTCTTAATATAATGATCCAGCTGGAATCTCTGTTATCAGGCTACTGATTATTACACGGTGTTACAAATACCACATTATGTCTTTTCACAATGTAGAAACAGACTGTATGTCTGGAATGTTTTATCACAACTCCTGCCACTAGGTAGATGGGGTTGCTTCTGAATGGAGAAGGGGGAGAATGTGGGGAGATCGTGCTCCTCATTACACAAAGAGACACTTCTGGGCACTTCTACCAGTCACCACTGGCAGGCGTGGGGGCTTAAATTCCTACACTGTGTGGTAGCGTGCCCCTGAAAATCAGGTTCCACCCCTTGGTGTCATCAACAGTAAATGTAGATTCTCCATTACACTTCTATTGGTAGATTAAATTGAGACCATCCTTTTGTCTTCCCATGATAAGTGGTAGTAGGTCTGGACTTTAGCATGACCCGTGAAATCATTCTTTTCCAGTTGTTGAGGTGTGATAGTCCCTGCAGTGGTCAGGTGTTGCCTGTATGGCAGCCTGAAGTGGCAGTGATAGGCATGTTCAATCTGCTCTGGAAATGAGCCTTCCAGCCACACAGCCATCATGGTAAATCTCTGTTGCTCTTCTGTTTGTTAAATTGTACATCAGTGCAAGGGGGCGTCGTTCGAATGCTTATTTTGTGGGTGGTGGAGGTTCCAATAGGGTGCAGTGCACATTGACAGCTCATAACTAGCGACTAGAGGCCAAACATGTGGCGCAGATTTTCTACGGAAAGTTCAGATTTCCTGGTTACACAGCAGATGTGAGACAATTCAGAGTTTTCCCACTTTTCTACCATTTTGGAAATTACTTCTAGATTTTCTATCGTTGCCTGGCTTTCCAGGTACAGGAAATGTGTGTGGAAAGATCAGAAAGGAAAGCTGACCCCTTGGGCTCCACTCAGCTCCAAGTACAACAGGTGATAGTTGAAATTCCACACTTTGGGGCACTTTCTCCAGTTCTTCAAAAACATCAACACATTCCTCCGAGCCAAACTCGTTACATGTCTCAGATCTGAGTTTTAATATTGCAGGTAAACTATTCCGAGAACAAAAATACCAAGTCAGTATTTTCCACCTTGCCTTATTGAAATTGACTGGCGTTATAACTTCTGAAAAATAAGCCCGACTGAGATTTTAGTGGATGTGGCCCAGGTAGAATCAGGGCTAAATGATCTTTGTTCTGCAGCCATGGGCACAGTCTGTGACAAATGTGGCATTCTGCGCTGGCAGTTGTTAGCCTCGGTACATTATGCTACATCATAATTAAATATACTGCAGGGGAAACGTTGAACACAAGGTCCTAGCATGAGTAGGAGGCATAAGAGTTGTGGTCTGTGCAAGTTATAAAAGTGACCTCTAGCTCATTTCAGAAAAAAGTTACATTTAAAGAGATCTGACAAACTGCAGATCTCAAGGGGACTGAAAGTTTGGGGAATACTGAGTGAAGAAACCAGCCGGCGGCCATATCAAGATGATATAGCTACTAACTGCTGTAGTCACAGGTCCTCTGCATGATTCCAAATTGTTCGAGGATTGTGTTACAGCTCAAGTCTGGATATTGTAAGTCATTTGGAAAAGAATGTGCTTAAACCCACCATCTAATAATGTTAGACTAATTAAACAAAATATTAATTTTATCATATAATACTGGTTTTGAATTTGTCATAAAATTTAAAACAAAACATAAAGACTGGTTTTGTTGCTAGATAGTATTTAATTAATGATGCTGAAATGTGTGTGTGCCAGTAGGACCCCATTTTAGATAATTTGACTCGATTTATTGCTTGAATGGGACCAATTTGCCTCGAGGTGCTATTTAGCACACTATGACATACTAGATGGATGTTATTTTTCTCCATTTTGTTGCATTGTTGTCTTCTTGAAACAAAAATAAATCTTGAAAGTATGGCAGCGCATTTCAGTCATGATACACCTACGCCCTTGCCTGCATCGACATGAAGCACTCCACACCATACTATACCATAACCATGGATATTCTGCAGAACAGCCATGCAGCAATGTACTGTCAGCTCCCACATACCACTTCTATGTTACCCTAAAACACTCCCTTACCCAGGGATGTGGCAATGCAGCATGTAGATGCAGGGGAAGTTGAGGAATGGTGCAAGACACAACAACTAAAGAACAAAGTAAACTTCTCCCTTTAAGTGGACCAAGATATTGTTTAAATACCTGGGTATTCATCTGACTCCAAGATTGGAAGATCTCTACCGAGCTAATTATCCACCTCTGATTAGGTAACTAAAGGCAGATATGATGCCGGGAAGAATGGCCACATTACAGATGAATATTCTCCCACGCCTGTTATATCTCTTTCAAGCACTGCCAGTAGACCCCTGCCACTCCTCAGAGCTTACCCAACCACAGTTATATGGCAGAATAGCAAACCCAGGTTAAACGGGAAGATTCTAAGAAGTGCCAGGGAGCCTTTGGGATTGGGAGTTTGCAACCCAAAAGCTTATCATTCAGCGGCCCAGCTATGGTTCGTCTTTGAATGGTTTCTTCAAGAGACTGAGAAGCATTGGCCCGTCATGGAAAGGAGCCTTATGGGAAGGTCTTTGTGGGACATTCTTTGGCTCTCCAGGCAGCCAGGCCCAGAGTAGCATATGTCTCCTATATTATACGCCCGCTGATGGCGGTGTGGGACTCATGTGCCCATGTTGACATAATGCTCATTTTATTTCACTCCACTCTTTAGTAATCCTGACTTTACACCTACAGTTACGTTTCCAAACATGAAAAGAAAAATGTTGTACCACGTTACAGGACTGTTTCATAAAAGAGGTAATCAAAACGTTCAACCAGTGTAAGGCCGGAAATAAATTGAACAAAATAGATATTCAGTTATTTCCAGCTTAAGTGCTGGGCCATGCAGCCTAGTAACAAATAAGCAACCACTGGAGAGTTCACCCTGTACGAAACATTTTTTCCTACATACGAGTTGACTAATGGCCTCATTTGAGCCATCTACAGAACACTGACACATAGGCCACCCGCACAAAAATGGTCCTACATGCAAAAGAGGGAGGATATGTTAGACACAGTAGTCACGGAAGTTGTATGGGCTAGGCTATGGAAAGATATTCCGAAAATGATTCGGAGAGTCCAGTGGAGAGAGACCGGTGACCACATTTTGGATGATTGGTATAGTACCCCACACAAAGTGAAGCATATCTATCCTTTTACAGATAGTAATTGTTGGAAGGGATCATCACAGTTAGGGCACTATGTAACACATTTGGTGGACATGACCAGTTTTGACTATATTTTGGAAGGACGTCCTTAGCCATATGAAAAAGTTGGTGGGCCTTCTCAATGCCACTGTATCCAGCTCTGACAATCCTGAGACAGTGCCCAAAAAATTGGAAGTACCGGAGGGAAACCAATTGGATGATGAAAGTTCACATGCTCTTTGCATCAAAACATGAAGTTTGGGCACGCTGGAAAGATAAGTGTGCACCCAATATGGTGAATTGGGCCTGCCGGCTGTGGAACCTCCTGGCAAAGAAGATACCTACAGATGGTATACAAGATGAATGCACTACTCTCAATGCGATATGGCATCCCTCAATATCTCACCTAATGGAGGAGTCCCAGGACTTGAGATGCCCTGCCACGTTGAGATTCCTGAGATTCCAGCTCGCCGAGGGTGATGGGATGGGGAAAACTAAAGGGAGATAAGCCCTGTGCTTATTGCACACAGGACACTTTTGGGAGTAACTTCTTGAAAAGAACTTCATTTATGTACTACAATATGGTGCAATTGAGGAGGGGTGGGGTTAAGGAAGGTTGGTTTCTGATAATAATTACTTGGGTAATGGTTGGGTTCTGATGTTAATTACTTCATTTTACTGAAGATTTGAATGTTTCATGTTAGTATTAGCACATCTTTGGAAAAACTAAATTGTTTGAACACAACAGTAGAGTAAACCATTACCTACCAACACCACCACCACAAAAACCATGGCTAAATGTAGTATAGTGGTTCATCACAGACGTACTCCAACACAACCTGGGAACGCCACCCACAGCCCACTGCAAGGTCTCACTTAATGCTACAATGACTGAGAAGGCTGTGTACAGCTGCATTGAGGCCAAGCAAAAGTGTTTCCGAAGCGGCAGAGGGGGGTTACCCCTACCAGAGGAGAGGTCTGGCTGCTTGAGGAATATGTGTGTAGGATAAAATAAAAAACAAAAAAGGTACTGAGGAAAGAATTTGGTGGTGCCCGTTATCACCCAAGGCTTTCAAGCATAAACAGAAATATGGACTCCCTGGTTGTGGCAGTGAATGCACCTTTCATTGATCTTCCAAGGAAGACTGCACACATGCAGAGAGAGATGATCCACTGATGCTGGGATGTGGCAAGGGACCTGGCTCAGGTCACGTCAGCCCCTGAAGTGTTGCAGACTGTACAAACATGTGCCAGTCAATGAACAAAAGCCTGCAAAAGATAGCGAGGAGGCATCTAGCCTGAGCAGTTTGCCTGCTGCTGATATTTAAACATTAGGACGCTGTACACCATAGACAGGCCCGCTGTTAACAGGAGCGAAGTCACAGCTGTTGACATCTTATATGCTATGTCAGATCTTGGTACCCCCGGAGCATATAAGCTTGGAGTGTTATTGTTTCTCATTTGTTTCACTCTGTGAATAAACAGAAATGTTGTTGGTATTCATGCAAACTGTACATATCTCATGACGTCTTAGTTGAATATAACCTCCCCTTAACTGAGAAGCCTTTGGTGTGATGTCTGTCTTGTGTGCCCTTCTTTCAGCAGCCGTTGCTAGAGGGAGGGGCTGGAGGGTTTGAGGTGGGGGATTTCTCATCATCTAAGTTGTGTCTATGTGGTACTATGGGAAGTCCTTTTCAGGTTGCAATATTGTGTAACACTGCACAATAGGCAATGATCATGCAGGCCATCTCAGTGGCATACGGCAATGCACCTCACCTTTCTGTAGACAACTGAATCTACCTTTCAGGGGTCCAAATGTGCACTCCACGTTTGACCATATACGCCTGTGTGCTGCAGTGTACATTCACGCATTCAGCTGTGGTGTGAGGAGCCAGGGCTTAGGAGCGGTAGGCATATGCACCGTCACCTACAACAGTCATGAACCATAGTTATTGAAGTACATCACGGCATCGCTTGTGTAGGCTGAAGACCGTTTATATGTGACTTACCCAATAGGCAAATGTCTATGAGCAGACATTTGGAGACCCATAGTGCTTGAACATGTAGGAATCACGGGTACTCCCAGGGAATCATATCAGGAAGTCTGTAATAAGGTAGCCAGCACTGAATTGCATTTCATTCCACATGTATGTTGAGTGAGTGACTTTTTAAGTAACTGAAGTACATATATTCAGTGGCAGGGGTTGGACAGATCGATATATGTGTCCCGTGCAGGCAACATATTACCTATGAGAAAAGTGCAATTCCATAGAACAACTCCTTCATGTGTAGCAATTCCTGTCAAGTGTTGGTGAAGACAAAGCGGGTATTTATCCTAGTAAATATGGCAACCAAGAAGTTGCTGACAAACCAGGAAAGGGCACCTACTGTCACGCAGTGTCCTGAAAACTGCCTGAGGCCAGACCATGAGTATTACATAGGTCTTGCACATATGTAACGCTAGCCTCACTTCCTTAGGTGTCACAACTTAGCACAGGGTCCATCTCATCTACTGAATCTTATTCCACCTGACTATTCGGCTTGTACTTGCCAGAGACCTCCTCAGTTTGTTAGAAGATTGTGGGTTTGACCCGGAATATTTCCTCCTGTCCCCTCCATCTCACCTTCAGCACTCCCACAATCCTCAGTCTAGCTGCCATGATCCACAGTGCAGCAATTATGGGGACATTCATTAGAGTCCTGTTTTTATGCTTTACATCTGCTTATCACCTACTTCACTTGATGGTAATTTGCTAGAGCAGTATGCACCTTTTGCACCTATTTGCAAATTGTGAAATTGACAGACATAGTGTAAGCAAATCGTATTTAGGCAAACGCATAATGGTATTTGCAGTTTTATGTTGTTGAAACCCTTGATTTTTGGGGTTTCACACACTGCACTTTTAAGTTTTAGTAGCCACAAACCAGTTATTTATTAGTGACTGGCTTGCGATTTGCTAGATGCTCACACCTTACTCCCTAAGGCTTGTACATTCTCTTTTCTGCCCAATGTTCGCAATTTGTCTGTAGAATACATTTTGCATATCTGCAGTGGGGAATATCCTTTCATTTCGGAGCCTAAAAAAGTACACGGACATCCTCAACTGTATTCAGTGCAAGTAAGAACATTGAAGTAAGCCTCTTACTTTAAAAAACATTCTACGTAGGACTAGAGGTAACTGAAAGCTTCATTACCCCCACTAGAAGAGGGTTCAATAAATGAAGCATCCTTTTTTCTCAAGTTATATTAATTTAAACGGATATTTGCCTCATTTGGTGGGTGACTAAATCCATCTGATAATAATACTATGGCCCTGATTACGAGTTTAGGTGTTACTTACTGGACCTGATAAATAGCAATGCCATGGGGTACGTTATTTATTGGGTGCGATAAATAACACCTATTGCAAGTAGGTGGGGAATAACATGCGAATTTTGGTGTTTAATGCATCGAAATCGTCATGATACCGTAAATATCATATGCTTTTTCCCGTTGAATTTTGTCAGGTTTGCTTTGCCGAAATGTAACGAAGTTTGAGGTATTTAACACATCCGATGCTTTAAATACCTGCCAACTCGTACTTACAACCTGTGCATAAACAGGGGCTTAGGCACGGGTCGCGATATACCGACCAAGTCGTAATCAGGGCCTATGTCCTTCTCAAAATGTCAGACAAGTCGGTATACCTAAGGGGCATGTTTATACTCCATTTGAGCCAAATTTGCGTAATTGTTTTACGCAAATGCAGCGCAAAACTAACTCCATGTTTATATTTTTTAACGTTAGAGCCGTCTAACGTCAAAATATTGGAGTTTGCACCAGTTTTTAGATGTGTGAACCTACCTTGCGTCAATGAGATGCAAGGTAGGCGCTCCCATCTAAAAAATGTTGCTAACCTCATAGCCCCATATTTATCCCCGGTGCTAAAATGAAGCACGGGTGGGAGGAGGGGATAAATAATGGTGTAAAGCTTGCTTTGCACCATTATTTAACGCCTGGGTCAGACCAGGCATTAGGGGACATGTGGACCCATTTCCGTGGTTAAACACCATGGAATGAGTCCACAGGTGCCCTCCTCAAGTCCCAGGAACACCCCACCGACACCAGAGGGACACCGGAGGGTGGGAGACCCCATCCCAAGTAAGTAGGGTATGTATAGGTAAGTATTTATTTTTTTATTCAAAGTGCCATCGGGGCCAGCTTAGGGTCCCCTGCATGGCACAGGGTGCAATAACCATGCCCAGGGGACCCTGGTCCCCTGTGCTGGCCATTGGGGTGGTGGGCATGACTCCTGTCTTTTCTAAGACAGGAGTCATGTGGTATGGATGGTTTTGCATCGGAAAATGACGCTAGGCTGGTTAGAGGCATTTTTTTTACCTCTAACCAGCCTGTCATTTTTTGGTGCAAAACCCCCTTCTCCCATACCGCCATCCCAACCCAGGTTAACGTCATTTTTGTTTTTACTCTAGCCCACCCTTTCCCTGGCTTGCACCATTCCATAAACATTGCACCCGGCTGGCGCTCAAGAATGGCGCAAGCTGGTGCTAAACTTTTTGATTCAAAACTGTGTTAGTGCAGTTTTGCATCAAAAAGTATAAATATGCCCCTAAGTGTCTTAAAGAAATGTTTAAAATGTGCTGCAGCTCCTTCTCTGATTCCCCTCTTTAGGCTTCCAACAGATCAAAACCCTCTCATCTCCCTGTTCACTTTTCTCATTGCTTCTGCGATAACCACCAGCTTCACCCCCTCTCTCAAACTCACTATTGTATACACTTACTTCAAATTACAAGTGTACCTATCCATAACCTGTTTCATAACCATAAACCATCTCAAACCTGAAACCTATACCAGAACTTTCTCCTCTAGATGATTCTAGAATAAGTCAAGGCAGCCCCTTCCTTTAAATAATGATGCTAGTGTTGGCAGCAGCTGCCACCACAGTACCAAAACCTGTCTGCTGTCAAAAGCCTGTAATAATTGTACAGAACAGTCATCAAACTACCAGCACATCAGTACCCCCTGAACCTCATTCCTCCACTACTATACCAACCTCCTTCACCATTGCAATGTTCCTCCTAGTTGAGCATATCTACTGCAACGCTCTCGCGCCATCTTCCAACACTCCTTATCCTGTCCCTCTAAAGCCCAAATGATCTGTCTTCCTCTGTAACAAAGTCCTAAGTGAGTGGGTACCAAACTATTCTGCCAGAAAACCTAACGAGCACAATTTCTTTCACGTTGCCTGTAACAACTGATAGCACAACCATGTCTTACTACTCTTGCCTTTAAAAACTGGGCATAGTCACTCAGCCATCATTGGCCTAAAATCCAGAAAAGCCTTTACAAGGCAGATTAAGAAATTTCCACATTCTCGTATACAAACCACCTTACCCCTGCACTTGATCCGTTTTTTAACACAGTAACCAAATCCTCACCCTATCCCTTTAGATGGTTAACTCATTTCTTCACAAACCTCCTTCCATGTTCCCTACCCATGAACTCTGGCTTTCAAAATACCCCCAAAATCATCCAAATCGAATACAAGAGCCATAAATTATGTTCTAGCTCAGAAAACAAATGTCCTGCAGGTTTCCCACTTAGTCAAGCAATATCAGACAAGTCACTGGCCTCCTCCGCCTCCTTGTCATGCCTCTGTGCCTCACCCATCCTCCAACATTCTACTTTCCAATTCCCCTGATGTTGACTCGTAACCCAAAAACATTTGCCATAGAGAATAGCTGCTGCCAACTTGCTTGTGGAGATCCCAGGTGGCCGCAATTACTGCTTCTAACCGTTATCTCCATATATGGTCACTCATACTACGAGCTGAAGCCCTCAGAATGGGGACTAACTGAGCTGACATAGAATTACCATGCAGTATTCAGCAAAATATTCACTTTGCTGAGGGGTTTAATGCACACATTCACCACCTGCTGAAGCAGCCATAGCCTCATATGATTTTACCAACTGGAATAACCAGCCAGTAAAATACGGTGTTACTGTCCTGAGAAAATCAAGTGCAGGAACACCGAGCCAGTCATAATCAGGCAAAGGGAATTCCGCTTCTCCAGACTCTTAACCTGTTGAGTGCGGGTGTCGGCCACTGGCCGACGCCCACACACCCTCCCTGGTGCGGGTCACGACCAGTGGCCGACACCAGGAAGGGTATTAATAAATCCTCGGGTGTGTCGCACCCGAGGATTATATATATTTTTTTTAATTTCCCTCGGGAGACACGGAAGCTTCCGTGTCTCCCCCTGCCCCCCCCCACCCGCCCCTTTGTGACGTCAGCGCTCCGCGAGGCGCGCTGATATTTCAAAGGTGTTTTCCCCATCAAAGCAGGAAGCAGCCTTGCGGCCGCTTCCTGCTTTGATGGGGAAAACGGCCTTTTCCACGTTCGGGAAGGCCTCGTAAGAAAGGGGAGACACTCCCCTTTCTTACGAGGCCTTCCTGAAAGTGTTTCCTGGCCCCCGGTCGCAGCTGTGCTGCGATCGGGGGCCAGGAAACACTTTCAGGTTTCCTGGCCCCCCCGATCGCAGCACAGCTGAATCGGGGGGGCCAGGAAACACTTTGAAAAGGCCTCGTAAGAAAGGGGAGGCTCTCCCCTTTCTTACGAGGCCTTCTGAAACTGTTTCTGGCCCCCGATCGCAGCTGTGCTTGCTGAGGGGTTTAATGCACACATTCACCACCTGCTGAAGCAGCCATAGCCTCATATGATTTTACCAACTGTAATAACCAGCCAGTAAAATACGGTGTTACTGTCCTGAGAAAATCAAGTGCAGGAACACCGAGCCAGTCATAATCAGGCAAAGGGAATTCCGCTTCTCCAGATTCTTAACCTGTTGAGTGCGGGCGTCGGCCACTGGCCGACGCCCACAGCCCACACACCCTCCCTGGTGCGGGTCACGACCAGTGGCCGACACCAGGAAGGGTATTAATAAATCCTCGGGTGTGTCGCACCCGAGAATTTATTATTATTTTTTTAACTTCTCTCGGGAGATACAGAAGCTTCCGTGTCTCCCCCCGCCCCCCACCCGCCCCTTTGTGACGTCAGTTTCAGAAGGCCTCGTAAGAAAGGGGAAAGTCTCCCCTTTCTTACGAGGCCTTCTGAAACTGTTTCCTGGCCCCCGATCGCAGCACAGCTGCGATCGGGGGCCAGGAAACACCACTAGACACCAGGGATTTCACTTTGGGGGGGCCGCCCCCCGGAAAACGGGCCGCACCCCCCCCCCCCCCCCCGGCATAATTTTTTTTTTTTTTTAAAGGTAGGTGCCCCCTGGGGATTTTTTTTCTTCCAAAAAAAAATAAAAATAAAATAAAATGAAATGACAGGGGGTCGCCCGAGGGCAGGGTGACCCCCTGTGGGGGCAATATTTTTTTTTAGATGTTGTAGGGTTTTCCTGGGGGCCATTTTGGCCCCCAAGGAAACCATACAACAACAAAAAAAATATATATGTATATATAGATCTAAATATATCTATGTAGATAGATATATCTAGGTACATGGATATATCTATAGATATATCTATGTAGATATATATATATATATATATGTATATATATATATATAGAGGTAGATCTATATCAAAGAGATTTATAAAGCGCGCTACTCACCTGTGAGGGTCTCAAGGCGCTGGGGGGGGGGGGGGACGGAGGGAGGGAAAGGGGCTGGGAGGTTCACTGTTCAAAAAGCCAGGTTTTGAGGCCCTTCCTGAAAAGAAGTAGGTTTTGGGTCTTGCGAAGGTGGGTTGTGAGGGCGTTCCAGGTTTTGGGTGCAAGGCAGGAGAAGGATCTGCCCCCGGTGGTGGTGTGTTTGATGCGGGGGACAGAGGCGAGAGAGAGGTCAGCTGAGCGGACGTTTCGTGTGGGGGTGTGGAAGGTGACTCTCGTTGAGGTAGGCAGGGCCTGTGTTGTGGAGTGATTTGTGTGTGAGGATGAGGATCTTGAAGGTGATCCTTTTGTCAATGGGGAGCCAGTGGAGGGATTTGAGGTGTGGAGAGATGTGTTTGTGTCGGCGGAGGTCGAGGATGAGTTGTGCTGCTGAGTTCTGGATGCGTGTAGTTTGCGCTTGAGTTTTAGAGTGGTGCCGGCGTAGAGGGCGTTTCCGTAATCAAGCCTGCTGCTGATGAGTGCGT
Source organism: Pleurodeles waltl (assembly GCF_031143425.1). Classification (NCBI taxonomy): domain Eukaryota; kingdom Metazoa; phylum Chordata; class Amphibia; order Caudata; family Salamandridae; genus Pleurodeles; species Pleurodeles waltl. Next base: position 388,589,051 of record NC_090436.1, on the reverse strand, counting down.
GAGTGACAGTTTTTCTGGTCTCTGTGGGGATCCATTTGAATGTTTTTCAGTATACGGAGTTTGTTGAAGCATGAGGAGGTAAGAGCGTTGATTTGTTGGGTCATCGAGAGGGAGGAGTCTAGGATGATGCTGAGGTTGCGTGCGTGGTTGGCGGGGGTGGGTGCAGGGCCTAGCGTGGTGGGCCACCATGGGGGGTCCCAGGTGTTTTTGTGTGGGCCAAAGAGGATTATTTCGGTTTTGCTTGAGTTGAGTTTCAGGTGGTTGGCTGTCATATATATATCACTTTTGTCAATATGTGTGTGGTTTCCCTGGGGGGAAAAGGGTCCGACTTGTCTAGTGGCAGTTTTAGTGCCATAAAGAAGCGCAGAAGGTTTATATGCCAACTGCAAAGAGCACATCTGTATTTTATGTAAATAGCTGAGTACATTAGTAAAGTCTATGGAGAGATGAAGGGCACTTTTGCTGGGTGGTAATGAGGGAATCCGAGGAGGAGGGAGTGGAAGCACCAATAATGATTGTTGGACTGGGCGCAGGAGGTGCTAAAGACTGTGACGAATGGTATGTGACAAGGTGTTTTTTGAGTGTCTTGAAAGTACGTGCTGATTGAGGGAAGAAGCGCAGGTAAGGTGGCCTCTACTGTTGCACGTATCTCACACACACCATCGATTTTGTGACTGTCTACGTAGGCTAGTGTTTTAGAGCAACAGTTTAGCCAATAGCAGAGATGGCATCTTGATGGATGACTGCTGCCTGCACTCGGGTTATAGAGGACCGCTCTGACATAGGATCAGAGACTGAGACATCAGATACTGAGACAGCATCTGAGGGATAGGACAATGGCGCAGACTCTGGGAGTGATTTTTCAGTCAGAGGAGTCCCATTCGAAAACTCCTCTTCCAGTACATTATGAGGGAGGTGATGAGGACAGTCCTGCTGTCCCTTCGCAAGCTGTTCGTGCAACTGGGTAATAGTGGGTTAGGCCAACCCAGAGAGCAGGTGAATGCGGCGGCAAGCAGAGAGAGAGTGCTCTCTTGGGAGCTCCCCAATTTAGTTCAGCCCCAAATTCCACCACCCAAATCATATTGTGGAGACATCAAAATTGTCTATGGCAAAACAAACTGGTTTTGTAAGGCAGGCACCTGTGTTTTTGGTCCCGGATTCGGCGGCCATATAGAGAAACACACTAAACCCAAACATTTCTGGAAACTAGACATTCGGGGGAGTCCACAGAGGTGTGACTTGTGTGGATTTCCCAAAGTTTTCTTACCCAGAATACCCTGCAAAGCTGAAATGTTGAAAAAAAACTCAATTTTTCTCGCATTTCTGTCACACAAACTACAGGAATATGCTGGGATCCACAACATTCCTACCACCCAGTGACTCCTCACCTGTCCTGATAAAAACACTACCCCACTTGAGTGCCTACACCTAGTGCCTGTGTCAGGAATGGATCACCCCAGGGTCAACAGCTGCCTCACGTAAGGACCAACATTGACCGTTGTGTGATCTATTCCTGTCAAAGGCACCAGGCCTAACCACACAAGTGAGGTATCATATTTATCGGGAGACTTGGGGGAACGCTGGGTGGAAGGAAATTTGTGGCTCCTCTCAGATTCCAGAACTTTCTGTCACCGAAATGTGAGGAAAACGTGTTATTTTAGCCACATTTTGAGGTTTGCAAAGGATTCTGGGTAACAGAACCTGGTCCGAGCCCCACAAGTCACCTCATCTTGGATTCCCCTGGGTTTCTAGTTTTCGAAAATGTGCTGGTTTGCTAGGTTTCCCCAGGTGCCGGCTGAGCTAGAGGCCAAAATCCACAGGTAGGCACTGTTTTCTATTAAAAAAATGTGATGTGTCCACGTTGTGTTTTGGGGCATTTCCTGTCGCGGGCGCTAGGCCTACCCACACAAGTGAGGTATCATTTTTATCGGGAGACTTGGGGGAACGCTGGGTGGAAGGAAATTTGTGGCTCTTCTCAGATTCCAGAACTTTCTGTCACCGAAATGTGAGGAAAACTTGTTTTTTTTAGCCACTTTTTGAGGTTTGCAAAGGATTCTGGGTAACAGAACCTGGTCTGAGCCCCGCAAGTCACCCCTCCTTGGATTCCCCTAGGTCTATAGTTTTCAGAAATGCACAGGTTTGGTAGGTTTCCCTAGGTGCCGGCTGAGCTAGAGGCCAAAATCTACAGGTAGGCACTTCGCACAAAACACCTCTGTTTTCTTCCAAAAATTTGGATGTGTCTACGTTGCGCTTTGGGGCGTTTCCTGTCGCAGGCGCTAGGCCTACCCACACAAGTGAGGTATCATTTTTATCGGGAGACTTGGGGGAACGCCGGGTGGAAGGACATTTGTGGCTCCTCTCAGATTCCAGAACTTTCTGTCACCGAAATATGAGGAAAACTTGTTTTTTTAGCCACTTTTTGAGGTTTGCAAAGGATTCTGGGTAACAGAACCTGGTCCGGGCCCCGCAAGTCACCCCTCCTTGGATTCCCCTAGGCCTCTAGTTTTCAGAAATGCACAGGTTTGGTAGGTTTCCTTAGGTGACGGCTGAGCTAGAGGCCAAAATCTACAGGTAGGCACTTCTCAAAAAACACCTCTGTTTTCTTCCATAAATTTGGATGTGTCCACGTTGCGCTTTGGGGCGTTTCCTGTCGCAGGCGCTAGGCCTACCCACACAAGTGAGGTATCATTTTTATCGGGAGACTTGGGGGAACGCCGGGTGGAAGGAAATTTGTGGCTCCTCTCAGATTCCAGAACTTTCTGTCACCGAAATGTTAGGAAAACTTGTTTTTTTAGCCACTTTTTGAGGTTTGCAAAGGATTCTGGGTAACAGAACCTGGTCCGAGCCCCGCAAGTCACCCCTCCTTGGATTCCCCTAGGTCTCTAGTTTTCAGAAATGCACAGGTTTGGTAGGTTTCCCTAGGTGCCGGCTGAGCTAGAGGCCAAAATCTACAGGTAGGCACTTCTCAAAAAACACCTCTGTTTTCTTCCAAAAATGTGGATGTGTCCACGTTGCGCTTTGGGGCGTTTCCTGTCGCGGGCGCTAGGCCTACCCACACAAGTGAGGTATCATTTTTATCGGGAGACTTGGGGGAACGCTGGGTGGAAGGAAATTTGAGGCTCCTCTCAGATTCCAGAACTTTCTGTCACCGAAATGTTAGGAAAACTTGTTTTTTTAGCCACTTTTTGAGGTTTGCAAAGGATTCTGGATAACAGAACCTGGTCCGAGCCCCGCAAGTCACCCCTCCTTGGATTCCCCTAGGTCTCTAGTTTTCAGAAATGCACAGGTTTGGTAGGTTTCCCTAGGTGCCGGCTGAGCTAGAGGCCAAAATCTACAGGTAGGCACTTCTCAAAAATCACCTCTGTTTTCTTCCCAAAATTTGGATGTGTCCACGTTGCGCTTTGGGGCGTTTCCTGTCGCAGGCGCTAGGCCTACCCACACAAGTGAGGTATCATTTTTATCGGGAGACTTGGGGGAACGCTGGGTGGAAGGAAATTTGAGGCTCCTCTCAGATTCCAGAACTTTCTGTCACCGAAATGTTAGGAAAACTTGTTTTTTTAGCCACTTTTTGAGGTTTGCAAAGGATTCTGGGTAACAGAACCTGGTGCGAGCCCCGCAAGTCACCCCTCCTTGGATTTCCCTAGGTCTCTAGTTTTCAGAAATGCACAGGTTTGGTAGGTTTTCGTATGTGCCGGCTGAGCTAGAGGCCAAAATCTACAGGTAGGCACTTTGGAAAAAACAGCTGTGTTTTCTATAAAAAAAATAGGATGTGTCCATGTTGTGTTTTGGGGCATTTCCTGTCGCGGGCACTAGGCCTACCCACACAAGTGAGGTATCATTTTTATCGGGAGACTTGGGGGAACATAGAATAGCAAAACAAGTGTTATTGCCCCTTATCTTTCTCTACATTTGTTCCTTCCAAATATAAGAGAGTGTGTAAAAAAGACGTCTATTTGAGAAATGCCCTGCAATTCACATGCTAGTATGGGCACCTCGGAATTCAGCGATGTGCAAATAACCACTGCTCCTCAAAACCTTATCTTGATCCCATTTTGGAAATGCAAAGGTTTTCTTGATACCTCTTTTTCATTCTTCATATTTCAGCAAATGAATTGCTGTATACCCAGTATAGAATGAAAAGCAACTGCAGGGTGCAGCTCATTTATTGGCTCTGGGTACCTAGGGTTCTGATGAACCTACAAGCCCTTTATATCCCCGCAACCAGAAGAGTCCAGCAGACAAAACGGTATATTGCTTTCAGAAATCTGACATCGCAGGAAAAAGTTACAGAGTAAAACATAAAGAAAAATGGCTGTTGTTTTCAGCTCAATTTCAATATTTCTTTATTTCAGCTGTTATTTTCTGTAGGAAAACCTTGTAGGATCTACACAAATGACCCCTTGCTGAATTCAGAATTTTGTCTAGTTTTCAGAAATGTTTAGCATTCTGGGATCCAGCATTGGTTTCACACCCATTCCTGTCACTAACTGGAAGGAGGCTGAAAGCACCAAATATAGTAGAAATGGGGTATATGTCCCAGTAAAATGCCAAATTTGTGTTGAAAAATTTGGTTTTCTGATTCAAGTCTGTCCGTTCCTGAAAGGTGGGAAGATAGTGATTTCAGCACCAGAAACCCTTTGTTGATGGCATTTTCAGGGAAAAAACCACAAGCCTTCTTTGGCAGCCCTTTTTTCCCATTTTTTTGGAAAAAACCAAATTTTCACTGTATTTTGGCTATTTTCTTGGTCTCCTCCAGGGGAAACCACCAACTCTGGGTATCATTAGAATCCCTAGGATGTTGGGAAAAAAGGACGCAAATTTGGCGTGGTTAGCTTATGTGGACAAAAAGTTATGAAGCCCTAAGCGCGAACTACCCCAAATAGCCAAAAAAGGGCTCAGCACTGGGGGGGAAAAGGCCCAGCAGCTAAGGGGTTAATAAAGGAGTCCACCTCTGTCATCTCCTTTACTGCCATCACCCAAACGACCCTCCCTCTACCCATCAACATGTTGCAAAATACTCCTTTCATATTTCTCCAGTTCCTCACCTCAACAAACTTGACCCCCCCACTTAATTGACCTCTTCACATTAGCCTGTTCACCCATCATGCACTTTTCAGAATCATTTCCTTGTAGCCTTCTATTGCTGTCAGCCTCCTAACTCCTGCAGGTGGCACCACACTTCATGCTCTTGGTGCCGTCACCCACTGCCGCACCCTCACAACCTCCTCCCGCAGCTACCGGCTCCGGTGTTATTCTGTTTGTAATATGGAACAGGCTCTTCAAGTGTGCACACAATATCAATTACTAAAACCCTGCAAAAGCCTCAGCACTGAACTACTGTAGGTGAAATTTCAAAAACAGTACCCTAGGCTGCCCGAAAATGCCCGAACCTCTGCAAACAAGACCACACTTAGCCAACACTGAAAGCACTTCACTGGCTCCAAGTCCAAGCAGGCATGAAGTGGAAGGTCCTCTGCACTGTCCGCAGACCACCTTGGGGAAACATCCCAATGCACCTTCACCCATAAACCCCCATCAGTCAACCATAAACCTTTGTTTATTGACCCAAACTTCATTAACCCAAGAATCCGTCAAATGTCTCACGTATGGACTCCGAGGCATGTTTTTTAGAGTCCAGGCCCTATACTATGGGGTGAGCTGAATCCAGGCCTGAGAGCCAAACCAAATTACACGCAGTTCAGAAAACACCTTAAACTGACTCGTCACCCTTCAGACATGCCTATAGATGAGAAGCTGCAGCAGAAGGGTCATGGCTGAAGACAGTCAAAAAGGTCCCATCTCACTGACCCAACGCCAACAAACAGGGCCGGCTTTAGGGCGGTGCGACCAGTGCGGCCGCACCGGGCGCTCACCTGGATGGGTGGGGGCACGGACCTCAGGGGGAGCTGTGTTTAGCAATAACCTACGAAACTTGCTATTTGAAAGCACCTGCTAAAAAGTTCCTTGTGTGTCCAGCCTTCAGGAAGCATTAAAATGCCAAGATAACTCTTGTGATTAAGGTTCTTGCTAGAGAGAGAGAGATCAGAGTTTTGTCCAGTGGCAGTTTTGACTCGATATGAAGTAGCGCAGAGGGTTAGTATGCCTGCTGTAAAGAACAGAACTATGGGCCTCATTCCGACCCTGGCGGTCATAGACCGCCAGGGTGGAGGCCGGAGGTAGCACCGCCAACAGGCTGGCGGTGCTACATGGGCAATTCTGACCACGGCGGTAAAGCCGCGGTCAGAAAAGGGCAACTGGCGGTTTCCCGCCGGTTTATCCCTGCCCAAGGGAATCATCCACGGCGGCGCTGCAAGCAGCGCCGCCATGGGGATTCCGACCCCCTTCCCGCCAGCCTGGTTCTGGCGGTTTTCACCGCCAGAACCAGGCTGGCGGGAACGGGTGTCGTGGTGCCCCTGGGGGCCCCTGCAGTGCCCATGCACCCGTCGCACACCAGCAACTCCGCCGGCTCCATTCGGAGCCGGCATCCTCGTTGCTGGTGCTTTCCCGCTGGGCGGGCGGGCGGCCTTTTGGCGGTCGCCCGCCAGCCCAGCGGGAAAGCCAGAATGACCTCTGCGGTCTTTTGACCGCGGTGCGGTCTTCTGGCGGGGGAACTTTGGCGGGCGTCCTCCGCCACCCGCCAAAGTTGGAATGACCCCCTATGTCTTATATGGATAGCTGAGTGGATTAGTAAAGCCAGACTTTACCAGCGCTTTAAAAGTAATTAAATGTATGTGAGATGGGCTATGGAGAGATGAGGGGCACTTTTGCAGGGTGGTAGTGAGGGAATCCGAGGAGGTGGCACCACCAGCGCTAAAGCCGGCCCTGCTAACAACACCACTAAGCTATGACTGTTGCCCTATCTTGTGTGTCATAAAATAACCAAAGCAAGACATGTAGCGCTACCAACAACTTGTAATAAATATATAGTAAATGTGTGAACTAACACCTCATTTACATCAACATTCCCAATCGAATACGGTGTGAATTTGCACTTGCAAATGGCACTATTGTATGCAAATTTCTGCTGACCTGATGACGTTTCCCGGTGGCAGCGGCGTAACGAAACTAGAGGGGGCCCCGTACACAGAACATGGAGGGGGCCCACCTCAGGGCTCACTCAATCCAGGTGTTGTGCTGAAGGGGCCCCTGGAGCTCGACCCCACCCCCCCAGCACCGTGGCTGCCTTTGTTACCCCACTGCTCTGTGGGTGAATCGTCTCTTTGGGTGGACTTGTGATCATTCAGTGCATCTAGGTGCAAACGTTGAGAACCATCCACAAGCTATCAAACAAACGTTTGGCATTACTTTTCCACCCAGATTTACTTGTTTCACAGTGAGGCATAAACCTTAAATAGGGACTAAAGAGCGAACATTCCCATAATTAGTTGGGGTTTAGGGAAAGGGGGGTCCTACATAGAAGCAAATATTTGTATTCATGGAGAACAAAAATAAACGTTAGGAAGTATGAATGCACTTTAGAATGACATTTCCAAATGCAGAAATGTACAAAAGTCCTTTCTGGTTGGCGATGTGCTGTGTTTACTCAGTGTACAACGGGGTCTCTTGAGTTTCAGTCATCAGGGATCTGCATCTGTAGAAGAACTAGTGAAACTGTTCCAAGCTAGTGTTAATATGCGTCTACTCTTGTGCATCAAAGACAGAGTATTGTGGACTCTCTTGTATATCATGCAGGATAGAGTAGGCCCTGCGGTCCATGAGAGGGATGTTACAAGTCCCTGGGGGTAGTTGGCCACATAGAGGAAAGTGGCAGAAGGCCTAGCTCCATCATATAGTCACAGAACATCAAGGTGACCTTTAGATTAAGTATGGTGAGGGTAACTTATCGCTCATAAAACATGGTTACACTATCGCCCTTCTCCCAACCCTCTCTTAAATCAATGCTTAAACCCCTAATCCCCCCATGAAAGAGGCCCTTTGGTTACAGTTTTGCAGAATATATGTGAAATATATATCTTAAGTAGTTCATGGTAAATCACTTTCAAAAGAGACTGTAGTTCAGCAGTTTGTTAACTTGGAAAAAGATTACTGCTTTCTTGTAATGCAATTAGAGAGGAAAGAGCAGAAACACGAGTTCCCGCCTTTGTTTATACAGCAATTATAACAGTGCCTTACGCGCTGTGTGCTGACTATTGCAGCATGCATGGTTAGGCCACAACTGAACTGTAATAACTTATTACAGTAGAGTAGCTATGGCATTTTCTTATTCCATTTGAGTAGTTATGTCACTGCAATAATGTAATAACAATAAGACCGTTTTTTACACATTTACTGCATGCTTGCACATTTTATGCCGGACATACGTAATTATTAGCGGGCAGCTCACTTAACTGCTATTAATCAATGGACTTTCCTCCTGGCTATAGAACCAGTCTATCGAAAGGACCGTAATGCCACGCATCCTTTCCTTTGCGGATCTCTAGACAAGGTTTCAACTCGCCAATACTGAGTCGTACAGCTACCTCCAAATCAGACATGTACTCTATAAAGTGTTACCTGGAAGGGAAGACCTCCCTGAATCATCCACGCTTGAAGACCGCTTATTGTCCGAACACGTGCCTAAAAAGGCAACGTCTCTCACATATCGTTAAATTATCAATAACCTGCCAGATGTATGTGGGAGCCTGAGAGCACATTGGACACGTGACATAGGGAAGTTAGATGATGACGAGTGGTAAGAGGCCTTAGCATCCCCTAGGGAAGTAGCTATCCGAGCAAGATTTTGTTTAGTACAACTGAAAATTCTCCATAGGAGCTATTACGCTTGTAACGCCTTGGCAAAAATGGGGAGAATAGCTTCACCCCTGTGTCCCCGAAATTGTGGTCATGACGGGACATTCTATGACATGCTATGGAGCTGCCCAATCATACAGAGGTATTGGGGCTCAGTGGTGTCCTGTTTAAACAATGTACGTGATAACATTGAAGAGCCTGAGCCCAAATGGTGTTTGCTAAACATCTGGGATGCACCCATGTGGATCCGATATGGATGGTTTTGGGAATGGTGGTGGCAAAACGCAACATTAACCACACCTGGAAAGCAAATAGACCACCGGATCTGGAGGACTGGATATCAGACTTAGATTGGTGCAGGTTGGCAGAGAAAGTGATCTATGAGAGCAGGGGGTGTCCGAGAAAATGGGCTAAAATCTGGGAGAAATGGAACGAACACAGGGGTGTACTGTGTGCCTCGCCTGAAGTTGGAGGACCAGAAAGTAAGCACGAGATAAGAGGGGATGACTTTGAGATGCTATAGTTCTTGGGGGGGAGGGTAGAGAGGGAGGGAATGGGGTCTCGATTAAGAGAAATGGTAATGATCAATTGTGATTTGATGAATATGACTTCAGAGGCTGCAATGTTTATCTGTTTTTGTTGTTTTCTCATAAAAAAGAATTACAAAATAACTTTTTTTGTATTCACAGAAGAGTTCATAAACTAGGGGCAATCACATCCACCTTAAGCCCTCATTACATGTTGTCTGTAAAATTCTCATATTTGCAGTAACTCTAGTGATCAGAGATATTGGAATTACGAGTACTGCAAAAAAAATAGCATTTTCCTAGATACATTTTGGTTGGTCGAGCCTGCTAGAATTTGTCGGTGGTAAATGGCCAGTAAATACAAATCCACATGTTATTTCTCATAATTGGGGATTCATCCCACAGGATAAACTCTGACTCACGGAGTAGGATTGTATTGGTTTACCGGTCCCCTCGGCCTATGTATGAGATCGCAGGCTGAGGTGATGCCGCTGAGGGTTGCAGCTTGTTTGGTTCGATTAAGAGAGTAGATCCGTGGCAGGAATCAGTGGTTTCCCCGTGTGAGTAGTTACTGGTTGAGGAGTGCTCTGGAGTCAATGGGTGTTTGACTTGCCCCTACTTGGCATGTACAGGTAGCGCAGGAAGTCAGGGGTGTAGCACAAGCCCCTGTCCTGCAGGGGTCCCCAAACCCTTAGAGGGGCCCCAGTACTTCAGGGGCTCCCCACTCAGCCAAAGACCAATAAATATCTGTGAGACATGAGAGACATATGGTCCCCTCATCACACTGCAGGTGGGTCGCATTATTTCACACCAATGCTGGTAGCAGGAGCCAATGAGCGCCACCGACTCAGTGCTCGCGTGCTGAAGCCCATTGCAGTACTGTGCCATGTGACAGTACAGATGCCACAGAGGAAGCACTTGGATTTCACAGGATTCAACAACATTGCCCTGATGGCACATGATTGCAACCCCCAGTCTCTGACGTCACTGCCACATGATTATAATCGGTGCGCATAAAAACTTGTGTGCCCCAAGAAAGTGTCAGCGGGGCTCCCAGAGAAATGGCACGGAGATTAGGTTTCCTTGGGACACTTACAAACATTTAGGGCCTGATTCACAAAGGTAAACTTGCACTTTTCTGCACGTTTACGAGTGTTTGCTATTCACAAAGGGATTTACGAGTAAATCTTTAAAAGCGCCGTAGGTCTTTTTATGTGCGGGGAATCTGCACTGGTAAAGTCATTACTGGTATCTCCCTTTGTGAATAGCGATCAATCAGAAACGTACACAAAAGCGTAAGTTTACCTTTGTGAATCAGGCCTCAGTGATGCAGGGGACTCCTGAAGTAAATCAAGTGTAAGTAATGCTAGAAGCGTGTGAACGGACACCAGTGAACCCCCTTACTAAGGGTAAGCAAGGTTTTATTTAAGCAAGCAATAACACATTTTGGAAAATATATATATTCTACCATTTTCATGTCTGCATGGATAAAGTACGCACCGATGCATTGCCCAAAAGTGGGGTACAAAGATTGTTGAAAATAACATATGTACGTGAATACTTACACAGGGAAACCACGTAATTCATGTGTTGCACGAGTGCTAGTAACCAGTACGTGAATTATAAAGAGTGTGTTGCAATTATTCTTCCCTTGCATATATACTTCGGACTCTTACCCTCTACTCTGACGTAGTAGATTCTGCACCTGGACAATCAGTGTTTTACACTTTGATGCACTGTTATTCTCTGTTTTCATAGATTGTTCTGTGCTCAGCTGTTCGCAGGGCGCACTTCCTTCTAGGTAGACTTATAAAATGCACAAGAAAATTATTAATTCACAAATACTGTCAATCAGGATGACATTTGGAAGTCTTGGCAGGTGAAAAAGACATTTCAACCCTTCATTCATCCGAAGTTCTAAATGAAACAGAAACCTGCAGGAAATGGAACACGGTGATGTTTTTGGCATCAATCTGTTCCTATTTCCAGAATACATTTTCTTAATTATTTGCTTTGGAAGTAAGATCACCTAAACTCTGCAGTACCGAGTCTGAAGTGAAACTGAATACAGCAATGTGTAACCAACCACAGAATAAATAAACGTGTAGCTCCAAGTGTAATAAGATTAGCTCTTCATCCTCCTTTACAAATATCCACACGAAGAAAAGCCCATGTAAGCCGCAAGCCACACAATAGGAGCAAAGCCGCGTTTACTGCGTCTCCAGGGCTTACAGGTTGCTTCTAGTGGAGGATCGTGTGTCAGGCTATTGAAACCTCACAGGTGTCTCAGAGAGCAAGATTGAATCCCACAGTTGGGGTGGCCTTGTACAGGAACTTTCTTTGTTACCACCGGCTTCTCTAAGGAATGGTCGGTAGATCAAGGTATTCTCACTAACCTCTGAGAGGAACGACCTGCAATATCGTCTGCTTGTCTGCCTCGGGACCCTAGTTGGGCCTAACTTACACTGTGGGGTTGTTCTTTGCATCTCACGCTCACCTTGCCCTCGAGACCATCTGTTTGAGACACTGAACTTTATAGGGGTCAATATGACCCCGGCGGTCGGTGGTAATGTGGCGGTAGCACCGCCAAAAGGCTGGTGGTAAATACCACCACATTATGACATTCCAACCCGCCAATGTACCACTCCGACCGCCATGGCGGTAGCAACCGCCGGGCTGGAGATAAGAATCTGCAGCCCGGCGGCCGCTATTGTACCACCTCAGGTATTTTGACCCTGCCTACAGCCATGATTTTTGTGGCGTTCGCAATGCCACGAAAACCATGAAGGTAGGCCCTATCAGTGATAGAGAATTCCTTCCCTGTCACTGATAGGAGGCCACCTTCCCCCAACAACTCCCCAGACCCCCCCTCCATCCACGCTCCCCTCCCTTCCAATCCCCCAAGCCCCCTACACACACACAGACACGCACCACACATATACACACCCACTCACACAGGCATACACGCATTCATACACGCATGCATCCAAGCATTCATGCACACATCTGCACCACAGTCACACTGACACGCATTCACATATCCATACTTACACGCATTCTCACACATGCACGCACACAACACTACACATACATTCTCATTCACACAACACACACACTCATGCACACACCCCCACACACATTACCCCCATTCCCCTCCCCTGTCGGAAACCTGACTTTCCTGAATCCCGGGGGTCTTCCAGCAGGGGACAGGACGGGGCGCTGCTACCGCCAGCAGAACACCGCCAGGCCGTATTATTTTTCATAATAAGGCTGTCGGCAGTCTACTGGCGTGGCGCTGCTGGTGGTAGCAGCGCCACCTTAACACCGTCCACCAGCATGACCACAGCTGGATTTCCGCCTTTCTTGTGGCAGAAATCCAGCTGGGGTCATATTATGGTGGACAGATGTTAGTCACAGCGACGGTCTTTTGGTGGCCATCCCCACAGCAGTAGGCGGTTTTTACCGCCAATGACATAATGAGGGCCAATGTCTGCGCTGTCACAATAACCACACAAATATGTGCTGTATCACATAAAGTGAGGACTCGGAGACCTGAGTTTATAAGGCACTGTGGCCCTCGTTATACGTTTGTCAGACTAGGACGGAATAATTTACCACTTGTGGAAAATAAAATTACTATAGAGTTAAGAAGTTACCATATGAGGTAAATACCTTCTATTCTGAGCTTTGAATCAGAACGTTATGTATAACATGTAGCAGCATTGTTTGACTTATCGAAAGAAAACAACACAACATAACAGGGTAACGTACACAAAGTAAAATAAAACAATGAAACCTACATCACGACAAAACAGTCAAAAAGAGGATGCAACACAACTGCAGCCAAGCACTACAAAATCACACTGCAATAATGCGGCACAAAAACACAGCAGCATAAAGCACAGTACAACACATCCCTACCACAATAAAATGCCACACAGCAAATGTATACAAACATTTCTGCTGCACAATTCCACCTGCAAAATGCTGTTTTTATAATACAGTGATGAAAAGGTGTTTCTTTTCGAGGAAGAAGTACCTTAGCTCACCACCTAGGGTGTGAAATACTGCCAGTGAATTTGTGTAGCGCCAAGTCAGCTTCCTCTCTTACGCTTTGGTAGCGTCCTGAGAACCTGACTGGATTTTAGTACTAGGTAGGTCAGTAAACCCTGTTGATTGAGACTCAAAGCGTTAAATAAGGAATTTTGCTTTTTTTCTGTAAACTGTGGTTATGTCAGGATATCAAACAGTTTTGTCTCAATGTGTGTGGCCTGACGATCTCGGACCACCTCCTCAATTATCCAAGGAAGTTAAAAACCTAGGAATCACCATGGATTCCAACTTAACTATGAATGCCCAAGTAGACAAATTAGCACGCACAAGCTTCATCACCTTAAAGACTTTACGACGCATCTTCCCCCACCTCGGATTTCCACACAAGGTGCAAGCTACTATCTCGCTTGTACTATCCAAACTGGATTATGCCAATAGCCTCTACCATGGATCATCTCTATCTGTTATGAAAAAACTACAACGTATCCAGAATTCTGCAGCCAGGCTACTATTACATATAAAGCCACAAGCCCACATCTCCCCTGCCTTGAGGGCACTACACTGGTTACCCGTTGCCAGAAGGTGCACTTTCAAGCTGCTTTGTATCACCCACAAAGCCATACATGGAACAGGACCGTTTTTTATCAGAAAGAAAATTACCAAATACATCCAACAAAGAACCCTCCGCTCAAGATTGGCACCCCGCCTTAGAACACCACCATACAAGAAAAAGACTATAGGTGGTACATCCTTCTCTGTCCAAGCAGCCAAACTATGGAATTCATTACCCCCAACTATAAGAGCCACAGATAACTTTCTTGTCTTCAGAAAACTACTCAAGAGTTGGCTCTTTCCTTCATAACCACCTTATTCAAACAACTATGAACTGCATATGCCTATGATGATAAATATTTTTTCAGATTATATGTATATTTCTAGTTATTTATAGTTTCTTTAGAAAATATGTATTGCTACTATGTCATAACAATAAAATACACACACACTCTTTAAACCTGTTTGACTAAATACTTTTTACCCATGGTTCTAATTATGTTTTGTATGTGTGTATTCATGTGTATGTGTGTGTGTGTATATATATATATATATATATATATATATATATATATATATATATATGTATGTGTACATTTTGTTTCTGTGCTTGGCATGTTCGTGGATCATTGCATGGCTCCTGGGTGGGTTGTTATACTAGATATCTATGAATTCCTGCTCTCATCTTATCACACTTATCTACTCATCACTCTTATGTCATGTCTCTATCAAACTATCGTCCATTCTCACTCTGACTCATCCCAAATCCCTTCTACCACTTTCATCTCCTAAATATCTCTGCCTGAGCTCTTCCCTACGCTTCCACATCTAACTCACCAAACCTCACTCTATTACTGTGACCTCCCACACAACCCTACTAAATTCTCCTGCATTTATCTCACCCTGCTACTATACTCTCCCTAACCCTTCCACATACTCTTCCCCCTCCGCCCCCCCTTTACTCATCCCAAGCCTTTGGGTTGAGTAAATGAAGGATATACTCCCAATTAACATTTCTTGATTTCTTTTCTCCCCACCCCTCCATTACTCCAGTAAATCTAACTAACAAACTCTCATATCCGCGGCTCAAATTAACTCATAATAATACTAAAACTGTACTCATTATTTAATGATACTAATCCATCACTAATTCTTGTTGGGTTCCAGAGTAGCGTGCTACTCATCGAAAAGCGCTTCAACTCCTCGTCAGGGGTAGTAAGCGCTATATAAATACGATTGCAATACAATACAATACAATATCGGATGACGATGCAAACAGACATCTTTTGATTGTGATCACTATTTCAATGTATATTCCTAGCTTGTTTTAAAAGAAGAATTATTTTCTTTTCTTTTATCCCCAATATTATAATGCTATTTTATGTTTGGTAACATTTGGGAAGTACACCTCTTTCTCCTCCTGATAGTTCATCACCAATTCTCAATACGGTCATATTTCCACAATCCCACAGCTCTCTGCTAGAGCCCACCTTCACCAACATTCCTGCCTCCCCAACACACTACCCTCTCTATCAACCTTCATCCACTTCACTTTGTTTTTCGCACCATCACCACAAGTCATCCTACACATCTGCAAGCACACATTCCACACCACGAGCCTCATCACTACTTCTATCCATCCCTTCCTAAATCACAGCCAGCTTTCAAAGACATTCAACTTGTTTGTTGTGGCACCCAACCAGATGCTCATAAAGAACAGAATTGATTGCAACCTGCCCTCTAGTTTACCAGACTTGTTAGCTGCTCCCCTAGGGTGAAGCACTTTTAACAATGGTTTATGATCTGTCAGTAATACAAAATTCACTCCCCAAATGTACTTCCCAAAGGTATTCAGCTCCCCATATGGTTGCCACTGCTCCTTTCTCAATGGCCAAATCATTTTTAGGGTGCTGCAAGAGAGCACCTACACTTTGGCTGCTGACATCAACAATCAAGTAGGTTTTCCTTTTGAAAATCACATATATCAAGCTGTCAGAATGGATAGTCTCCACCTTGACATGATCAAAATCCTTCTGCAAATTCTTTCTCACTTCAAATGACTTTCATTTGATTGACATTACTCTAATGAAAAGGGCAGAACTGCACTGTATCTACAAGATATGGCGCTTTCCTGTGCTCTCCCCCAATGCTGGCACACAATAGGCTGCCTAACGCCAACGCAGGCACCCTTGCACCATGGAGAAAGGATGCCTGCATCCTAGACAGGATTGCGTTTGTGCAGAAAGGGACACCTTCCTGCACAAAAACAATCCATTGAGGCTTTTTCCTTTTTCTATGTGTGCTGCAGAACGCAGCACACATAGAAAGGGGAAAAAACGAGGAGAAATAAAGATATTTTGCCTCGTTGCACCTCCCTGGGGAGGGCGGTAGATTTTTACACATTTTCAGGTTTACAGATTCTTGTAAATCTAGGAATGTGTCAAAACCCATGGATGTTGCATGGAAAAACCCAATGCAATGCCCATGGAACGCCTCCCTGATTCAGTATAAGGAAATGCAGCATTGCCTTACATCATATCTACAAGACCATGAAAAGCCATGTGCATGAACTACCCGTGTTCTATTGGTTCTCCAATTTATGTGCAAGCCTTATTACTTTCAACAAATCTGCTTTTGGTCTCACCCCATCAGATGAAAATGTGCAGTCAAGATAATGTTTAAACTCCCACCCCAGAAATCAGCATTTGAACTTATGTAATGTAATACCTGCAATGACGTGTCTCAGTGCTAAACTGAGTGCCTACACTGCCTAAACAAACGCGAACATGTCATTTTTGAAAAATTAACACTACATGTGATTGTGTTTTTAAAGATGTTTGACATCATATGCTGCAACATCTTAGCTGGTCAGCCAAGGCCAAAAGGTAAACAGGTCAACTGAAACATCTTAATAAATGCTATTACAGATTTTGCTTCCACCTGTAATTGTAAAACAACTCTGCACACTTCACAAGGAACAACATCTCATTAATACTGGGGAGCTTAAAGCTATTGATTTAAATGTTCAGATTGAGGCTCCAAAGGTCAAAATAGAAACTTAATCTTTGCCTTCTTAGTGCTTACGAAAGGAAAAAGCAAAATAGATGCTTCCACTGCCTAATTTGCCATTAAACACTACTTTGGCATCTCCCAAAATAGCCTCAATATTCATGTCTTCTACTCTCTTGACTTGATCAGGTCCCCTCAGAGTACTGTTAATATACACGTCATATTGCTGAGTCAAATCCATATTTGTTGCCCTAGCCACATACATCTTCTCTTTGATTACCCTACTCCTAAAGCAAGTGGCAGCCCACATTTATCCAATAAAGTCACTTTGCTCCCATGGATGTCATTTAGGGGTTGCCAGGCGTCGCAGCTCAGACCCCTGGGCTGCCCTTCGCTATCCCCTGGCACTCCCTTTATGACCCCCCAGGCCTCAGAGGTGGCATATGCAGTGCCAAGAATACAGTGGCACCTGTCCTTATGGACATCAGTTGGGTCTCCGCTCTCTTTGTTTTCTGTCAATTTTTAACTACACTAATAGGGAAAAATAATGTATTATTCACTATTAGTGTAATAAACATCGAGCTGGAATATGCCCTTCCTTGCCAGCAGAGGTAAGTGAAAAATGCTTTTAAATGTATGTTGTGTGCATGCGTGTGGGTGAGAGTGTGTTCATGTGAGAGAGAGTGTATGTAACTATGAATTTGTGTGTATGTGTAAGTATGTATGCATGTGGGAGAAAATTGGAGGTCAAAGGGCATGTGATGTTACTTTCGCTACTCCTGGCATTTTGATGAATTGATGTCATTGTTTGCTCCTCTGCATAACCCAATAACAAATATTTGAGGTGAATTATTAGGCCACAAGTCTATAAAGAGCTCCTTAGGAATGGTGGGATACATCACACTGAATCAAATATGAAGTCCACATTTTTATGATATACTAGAAGTCTGTTGGCCGGCATTTCTTTTCCTATGATGCTGTCTCATTTCATACACCCAATACCATATGCAATCTTTCCTTTTCCACTCCCCACATCCCGGCAGCAACCTTATGCCTCCTTCTCTTCCTATTCCTACAATACCTATTGAGGACATAGGAACTCTTTCAACAGGGCCATGCAAATTGCTACTGCACCGCTAGCAACCCTTAAAGCTATGTCTTACCATACAGTATTTGCTATGGAAATGGCATCCTTCATGAAAAGTCTTTATAAACAATGCAAGTGTATACCAAGTTTTGGCATCAAAAATTCACAACACAATGCCAAGAAACATTCAATAGACTTACGAAGTACAGTTTTGTGTCACAAGAAGACATCAAACATATCACTTATTTCTTGAGCAGCTAAGAAAAGAAAGAGGAGGAGCTCAGACTGGATGGGGTCATTAAAACATACTCATCTATCTATCTTTCACAGCAAATGGTTAGATGGCTTCAAAATGTATCTTTCAGCTGATTTCAAATCATCTGCATTCCCCCTGAAGGCACTTCTCACCTTCAAGAAACACACTGCTACATAAACAAAGCCATCCTGGTACCAGTTCTCTTCACTAAAGAAGTTGAAACTGTTCCTCCTAGAATGTGATGTTGTCAGAGAGCAAGCTAAATAATACAATTTTGAAGTAATAAACTACTAATTAAAAGAAATAAAGTGTATATTAAAAATCAGTTTTCAAATAAATGTGTGTTTAAAATGTGCAACGTATAAAGTGGCTGATATGGTGGACACCATAAACAACATGTATAATTATGAAAATAACTGTATAATGAAAATGTATTTTGTTTATTCATAATTAAATGTACTGAAAGGTGAATATTAATATGTACTGAAAGGATTAATAGTTTAAATATTCTGAAATGTTTTATTCTTCAATGTTTTAGCATTCGTTTTAAAAAAATGCTAATGCTGCAAAATAATGTTTCTCTAAGCATCCTGTATGACTTGCTTACTGTGGAAAAGTTATGTTCTTATGTTGTAACTTTTGTCTGTCTTCCTGGGATTAGATAAGGTGTACCCAGGAACAATAGTCTTCAGTGCTCATGTATAACCTGCAACAATTGTATTCTACTTTGGAAACTGGTGACTGCAGATTGAGAGAAGATGAGCCAATCGTGAATGCAGAAAATGAAGAAAAGATAATTCTGAAACGTGGACCAGTAGTTATTGGCTGAACACTAAACCACCCAATAGACTGACCAATAGAAGCTTAGCTAGTTGCTTTCTAGGGATTTTATATAGAAACACTGAAGTGATGTAAGAGCAGATCTTCCTTTTCTCAACTAGTGAAATGATGTGTTCTTGTTTCTTAGCTGTTTGCCTATGATTCTGTCAGTTCAGACACATCAGGGCCAAACATTACTGAACTGTTCCCTATTATGCCACTGCCCAATGAAGAAGACCAGAAGATGTTCCACTGATGAAAACATCACTGCTTGCTGATCCATTAGGAGAGGTATAACCAAATGTGCTTTAGTCTTTCTTGCAGATTTTTATGTTTTCTCTTTTTAGAAACCCAACCACAATTTTTTGGCTAGTGCCAAAGACAGATGTCTAGGCTAAGATTCTTTCGAAGGTTTGGTCAGCTTGTATTGTTTCTGTACTTAAATCATTTGGTCTTGCGTTTGATTCAAGTGATCTTAGCATTGTTAATCTAAAGGGCAATTAATGTTTGAACTGGTGTGGTGATTCATGGCCACTAGGACATGGTGCATATAAATTACTGACTCCAATATTGAATGTGATGTTTATTGATTTGATCTTATTGATGTTGACTGTTAGGATGGTATCTCACTCCTATCTGAGTTCAAAGAATTGTGTTGACCTCTAAGGGTAATTGATGGTTACCTTAAAAGTGTCACCTTATAAATAATCAAAAAATATATAAGGCTGAACATACCCACAATTTTGGTAGCAGCGGAGGATAGTTATCTCTCAATAGGAGGGTATCATCTGATGTTTTCGTCTTATTAGGAAGGACATTTCTGTTTTTATTTGTTATGTCATTTAGAAAGAATTGGGAGATTTGGTTTTACCAGTGCTTGATGAAATTTAGAAATTTGGTTTTGTCAATGCTTATATGGATGAAATTTGGTTTTGCCAATGCTTGTTTGGAGAGGTCTTCAGTGTTCTTAGTGTAATTTGTGTTTGGGGTAGGGTTTGCGCTTGCAGTGCTTTAGCAAATCACAGGTGAATTGTGAGGTTTGAGAGAAATAGGGAGTTTGCGCACTCCAAAGTAGTTTGTTAGGAAGTGTGCATACTCCAAAGAGTGTATGTAGGGAAGTCGCCGTACTTCATTTGTATGTGGTGCTTTATGCTCACAAAATTGCCCACGTGGTTGTTGGTATACCGATCCCATGTGGTCTAAGACTCCAGAGTACTGTACAAGTGCAGGAGACACTTGGCTGTTATTGCCGTAACTTATCTGTTTAGTTGGTCAGTCGGGCGTGGTGACAGTTTTCCTAGAGTGTGTCTTAAAGGGAGTGCTAGTTTGACAGATATTGGTGATCCCTGAGTGCACAAGAAGGATCTAGTATTAGTCAAGGGTGAAATTTGCTGGTTGAAATCAGAGAAAGCACTCATCGAATGAGTAGTTGTCAAAGCTCAAAGCCGCAATCGAAATATTCCTGAAGATTCTGAAGTGATTGTATTCCATACCTGTAGTAAGCAGACATGCTGGTGTGTTGATTTTTTTATTAGTGCTTACTATATTTGCATTAGTTTTCGTGTGATTCAAGTTTTGGAAGACGAGTCCGCAAGACTTTGTCAGCTGCTGTGCGTGTGACGTTACTGGGTCTGTGCTGGGATAGGTCGGTTGGTGAAAGGGAGCCACAAATGGATTGGTGGACAACCGTGAAGCATTAGTGGTTGAGAGAGGCAAGCGAAAAGAATTTTAGGATTGAATTACTTCCTGTTTTGAATTTAAATTGTAGTCTTAAGCCTGATTAAAGTAAAAATGATTTTTTTTAAAGCGTTAATGAGTGCGCTTAAGGGAGATGCTTTTATTCCAGTTAGAGTAGGAGAAATTGCCCCACCAGAACGTACATCTGCATCCATCATAATTGAAGAGAAAGGTACCGCAGCATGTATTTGGTTAAAACAATAGTGTAAAATTACAGAGAAGGAAGGGAGCTTAGCGTTTCCTGTCTATGGAACATGCAACATCAGAATTTTAAAAAATTGAGGAGAGTGTTGTAGGAATTAAAACCTCCTCCGATACCAGCACAATTTGAAGCTTTAGCCATTTGGGAATTAGTGGCAAGACTACAAGAGAAATAAAAATTTGAGAGGCGAATGAGAAAAGTTGAGAATACATTATTAGAGGCAAGGTGGGGTAATGAGCAGAAAATTTGGAGAACTGAAACTTTACAGGGTATTAAAATGTTTCTTGCAATTACACAAAGAGAAAGAGAGCAGTGTCAGGCAAAATACAAAGAAAAAGAATAAAGACCCTTCTGAAGAAGATGAGTCAAAGTCAGATGATGCTAGGAAATCGTTGACTTATGATGACTCAGATAATGGTGAATTTATAATGGCATTATTGAGAAGTTATCCTCCACCATATGCAGCACAAGGGATAAGTCCAGCTACTAGTACTGGTCCAGGTGCTCCAGTACCAGCTGTAGTAACCCAGCGTCAAGTACAGGTTGAAATTAACATTCCTACTATTACTGTAACTCTAACACCTATGACTCAGCTTAAGCTACCTGTAGTCTATCTTACAATTCTATTCTACAATTCTTGTTGTAAGTTCTGCACCGAGCATGACAGTACCAGTGGTGTCATCATCACAGATTTACCAGAAACCAGTGATGGTTCAGATGGAGTCTATACCTAGTTCAACAGCTCAGGTGCAAGTTCAGACAATGCCACGGTATACACCTGTGACAATATTACAGTCAAATTCTTCAATGTTGTCAGGTCAGAATTCTGGAGTAATTTACTCGAGAATTCAGAATGTTAAATTGAGTCCAGAAGCATTAACAGTGCCTGTTACTATTGGTCCTGTTGTATCATTGTTAACCCAAGGAAATAATGAGAGTAATGTACAGAATATTTTTTAATTCAGATGCAGAAATGGAGAGATTCAGTGTTACTGCAGGAGTTGTGTCTCCAATGAATCAGATTTTTGACAGGTCCACTGATTGACTTAAATTATTCTAGGACTTCACAGAATTTAGGAAGTCATATTCAGTTCTGATGAGTTCTGAGGCTACATGTATTACTCCACAGAGTGTGCCCAATGTAAATAATAATGTTTCATTACAAGGGTTGACAGCTCAGCAGTTAACAAATTGGTTGGAAAAAAATGAGTGGAGCAAAAACAATTGCTGAAGGAGGAAATTCATTGAACTCGGCAAGACGTAAATTAAAATTAAATGAAATGATTGAGGCAACAGTTGAGTTAAATAGAATTGACTCATACAATGAAGATGAGCTATGTTTTAATGTGTAAAAATGTTAAAAACAGAGCAGGATCTACACACCAGAGATTATCAGAACTTGCAGAGAAATATGAAATAGAAACTAAGAAATCAAAGCCACTGAAAAGAAGTTCCAGATTATAACTCAATTCAAAAGATATTGGGAACATGAGAATACCAGGAATAGAAATTCATATTAAGGAATTAATTCAGAATATCCAAACATGGGGAGCATTAGATAAATGGGAAGGCAGATGGGTAAAGAGAAGAGATCAGAAGAAAAAGGAGTCTGCAAATTTAAATATTGATGTGCAGCAGACTGATAATTCAGTAAAGATATTACCAATGAGAAAAATTCCTGGAGGGAATTATGTACAAGTCTCTTGGAGCAGCAGTGATATTTTGTCATTTACAAATGACTACCCAAGACTGAGAGAGAAACTAGTGGAATGGTACCAGCAGACAGACTCCTAACTTCCAACGTGGGCAACATTAGTTTTCACGTGTGCCACAAGGGGCTTTTATGACAGTATTGCTTTCATTCCTGTAAGTGCCTATAATATTAAGAATATTATTATTATTTTTCTGGGATGCACTTTGAATTATGTTATACATATATGTGTACTTTGTGACATTTCATTCTGCTACGGCAATTATCACTAAACATTTGTTACTGTTGTGCAGTATGGTATTGACCTGTGTACACATACATTAGGTGTCATTATATTGAAAATTGTTATTTTTAATTGTTGCTGTTATGTATAGACTCACAGACATCACTGCACTTGGTTAAAATGGCAGACACTCTTGCAGGTGTACTACAATGAATTTCAATTGTGGTACTTTGTTGCTGACATGTGTATGTAATGGTCTTTTGTCACTGACCATGTGTATGTAATGGTCTTGTCATTTTCCATTCCTCCACTGTGATCAAGGCTACGGCCTAAACACATTGGCGAGGGCTAACTTATCCAAATAAACACCAAGCATTTTTATTCCAGGGAGTCCAAGTGATCCTTTACTGGGGATTGGTTATTGCAGCATATTTGGGCCTCCGGAGCCTGGTTTCCTGGCATAGTGACATATATATAAAAATATATATATATTTATTTATTTTAAAAAACAAAGGTTACATAGACGTTATAGTTAAGCTCACATTTCAAATCTACGAAACCATTGAATTTCAGCTGTTAAGAGTTATTTCAAGACAATATAACTCGTGCCCTAAGGTAACTATATCGTACGCCCCGCTTTCACAGTTTCCTCATTAATAACTTCAAATAGTACTGTGATATTATCAACGATGTTATAAAAGATTTCATGAGTGCTGTAATATCTGGGGTAATTAGCAGTGCATGGCAAGGGCGCAAGTTTTAGTTACCCTAGGGTACGAGTTATAGTAAATAACTAACTACAACAGCTTAATTTCTATGGTTTTGTATATATATATTATCCAGTGGCCGTCACCACTGGGTAGTTATAGTTAGGATCGTGTTTCCATAGGTAATGCCTTTTTTGTGTTGTTAATAACTTTGGCGCTGTTTGACAAACCTCCACAAAACAATCCAAAACTGACTAGTTTGCAAATGGAAAGTTTCTGGGTGAAACGACTAGCAGGGGCAGAGAAAATGAGGGGTCCCAAAACAAGTTTTCCCCATTAATTTTTCCATAGGAACTTTAGACACAGCTACAGCCCTAACAACTGAAAGTATACACCAAACATGGCTGAAAACTAGATCTTGGTCCAGGAAGAGTCCTTTTGTGTTTTGGTGTAAATCTGTTCAGTAGTTTTGGAAAAATTAAGGTTGAACAAAATTGTAAATATATAACGCTGCATAGTATCAGAGGGGCCGACAGGTCTCATGCTTAGATCTGATTGGCCGCTACTACCTCAGCCAGGAATTGGTGGCAGCCATCTTAGGACTTGGGACTCGCTCCTGAGTCCTAAGAAAAAACACAAAAAAGACATAAGGGGGCAGGGTACAGATACCCTGAACACCATCTGGGGAGAAAAATGTTTTGTTTTCTTTTTAAAATTTGCCACTAATTTGCAGTGGATCTGCAAATCACAGCAAAGAAAAATATGCATTTTAAAGCCCTCCGGGTGGGTGGAAAGAGCCACATGTATTTATTTATTTATTTAAGGGAAGGGGACCTCCCTCCCCAATCCCTAAAGAAGCGCTGGGGACCCCATCTTCCGAGCCTGATAATTTAGTAAAGAGGATGGGGAAACCATGCGGCCACACTAACCTGAGCACAGAGAGGCCCCAGGGACACCATTCCACGGGGCCATCTTTCAAATCAATGGGAGGGGTGCCACACAGCCCCACTCCCTGAGTCATACAATGGCCACGGGGACCCCATCCCCCAGGACTATTCAGCTGCTCCCACCCAGTAGAAGAACAAAGCATTTCTGTCCCCCCATCTCAGGCACGGAAATGCTTCTATTAGTCCCACTCTACAGGAGCAAAACAAAAAAGCCCCAGCGAGATTGGAGCAATGTCAGCTCCTGCTGCATCCATGATGGGTGCAAGCAGGGGAGCCAGCGGGGCTGTGGGGACCCTGGGTCTCCCTCCACTGACCTCAATGTGGGGCCACATGTGCGGTTCCGCAAGAGGACACTGGGGCACCCCATTAAAAAAAAAAAAAAATGCCCAGTTGTGGCATGCCCCAGGGGGCTTCTCCTTGCAGCCCCAATAAATAATAATGGTATGGGGTGCCCCGGGTGGAGTGCAGGTGGGAAAGGGGGCTCCCTGGGCTGCACAGGAGCCTGCAGGGCCGCGGGAGCCCTGGGGTTCCCCTGGGACTCTTAGAAAAAAAACGCCAAATTTGAATAATAAATGAGCAGCCACAGCCGTTCATTTATTATTCACGGCTTCTTCCAGGAGTGTTCCACGATACCCTGGGAGGGCTACCTACATATATTGTGTTTAGGTGATGTAACTAGAAGGGAATTTTTATTAATATAGTAGGGAGATCTGCAGCTCCTTCCTGCAGCACTAGAAAAAAATGTGTCTCCTGGGTGATTGAAACAATGCTTAATTTTCTCAGGCAGAAGCTTTTGCTGTGCAGCTGAAATTGCAGTGCCACCTAGAGGCCGGTTGAATGTTGTGTTAAAAATATATCACATATAATACAAGCTCTTTATGTGGTTATATTTACCAATGCATGTTTGGGGTGTAAAATGTGAAAAAGTAGAACAGAGCTATACTTGTTTTTTTTTTTTTTTTTTAAATCTGTTTATTAAACACAATCTTCACACAACAATACAATAGCTGTTCGCCATTTTGCAATACGTTTGTACAATTGTATAATTTTACACAGCATTGCTACACCGTAAGATGTCAAAGAGAGAAGAGGGGAAGGGGGGATAGAAAGAGGGGAACGAGAATAACTGAAAGGGAGAACATTTATAACCAATCCTAAGAGTGCGAGAAAATTAAGGGCGGAGTGAAAGGAGGGTACAGTGGCATTTAGCGTGAGAGCTATTATGGGGAATGATTGCGGCTTAAGGGGGTCTGGCCAAACTCTGACGGCATCCGTAATTGAGGTGAATTACATCTCAAGGGTGTAAAAAGTGTCTGTGGTATTGACAGATACAAGGGCAAGAATATTTTACATGTTGTAAATGTATGTTACATGCCTATGTTAGCGCGTGGGGTGTGAATGGGTGCAGCTGGGAAGTGTCATTTGAGAGAGAAGGAGAATATTAGCAATGAGTTCAGTTAAGGACAATCAGAACTGGTATCGTGTAGCTAAAGTATTAACGGCGTCAGCTCAAGCTGTGTTGTTTGTATGTTGTATCCTGTTCACGGGGGGTACATGTCATCTCTGGCCTCTATTGCCACCACAAACGTGTCCCAAATCCCCGGGCCCGAAAGAATGAGACCTCTGTGCTGTAGCAAGTGCAGCGTCTGTGCTTCAGCTTGAGATCGGCTATGTAACTCCTGTAGCCATGTCGCGTGGGAGGGGGTATGTGGGGCTTTCCAATGTGTTGCTATCAAACGTTTATACACCACAAATGCCAGGTCTATAAACCTGTGCATATGTTTATCTTTTTTGACACGATGACGTATGCCGAGTAAACAGGAGTCAGGTGTGGGTACCAGGGTGTGAGATGAGATCTCTGCTGTGATCTCCGTCACTCGTTGCCAGGCCAAGTTTATGGGATGGCAACTCCAAACCATATGATAGAAGTCAGCTGCTGGTGTAGCGCATCTGGGACACGTTGGTGTTGTATTGGGGTAGATTTTTTGGATGTGAGCTGGTGATAGATATGATTGATGAAGATAATTAAATTGGGTGTAACGTAGGCGAGGGTTACGGGATATTGATTTGATTGTTGCAAGGGCAGTAACCCAGGTCTTCTGTGGTAATGGGGTAGAAAGGACAGAGTCCCAACGCGCTTTCGCATGTGGCAGTGTTGTGCATATTGCCTCAAGCAATGCTTTATATAGTGTGGTAATAATGCCCTTTGAGCTGCCAATAGTTAGGATAATGGTGAGCAGTGAGGATTCGGGAGGTTCCGTGTCTCCTACGCCCCAGATGTTGTTGAGCAGTAGCTTTATAGCATTAAATGTTAGAAAGGCCCCATTTTGCATAATGCCTGCAGTCACCAGTTTCGCGAACGTATGCATCGCGGAGCTAGAGTATAAATCACCTATTTGGAGCCTATTCATTTCTCGTGTATCGTGGTGTAGTGACAGGGTTTGGGTACCCGGCAATTGAAGCAGTGGCAACAGGGGCGAATAGGGGAGAGATGTGGTCTTATTTTGGACATATCTGCGCCAGCAGAATCGGGCTGCCTCTAGTAATATTAGTCTGGGAAGCGTGTGAGGAGCGTTAGTTAGTATCGAGAGCAGCAGCCCCTGTGGTGCTGTATGTGTCTGTAACATCTTGCTTTCAACCGACGGGGTGTCACGTAACCATGTGGACAGCCAAGATAATTGAGCGGCTGCGTAATATCTTTCGAAGTTAGGCATTCCCAGTCCACCCATCTCCTGCGGGTGTTGTGTTATTAACAACGCCACTCTGCGTCTATCCTTACCCCAGAGTAAATCAGTTAGCATTGATTGTAGCTTATTAAAAAAGGAACGTGGCAAGCACAGCGGGAGGGCTGTAAAGTAATACAAAAACCTTGGAAGGATGAGCATCTTGGCTATCGCCACCCGGCCCATTGGTGACAGAGGGAGTAAGCTCCAGAAGGATATTGAGCCACGAACAGAGGCAAGGACCCTATCTATGTTTCCTTCTTTTAGATCTATAATGGAGTGATAGATCTGCACTCCCAGATATTTAAAGGTTATATACGACCAGGGTAATTTATATTGCGGTAGTTTCGTATGGTGAGCTACCGGGGATGGAGAAATGGGGAATATGCTTGATTTGGACCAGTTGACGTGCAGTCCAGAGGCGATGGCGAAGGAGTCTAGCAACTGCAATACCTCCGTCATGTGGGCCGAATGGTCACGCAGATATATTAAGGCATCATCTGCATACAAAGATACGATGTGGTGGGTATTAGACTCCGGGATGCCCCATATATGTGCGTAGCTCCGTAGTTTAATCGCAAGTGGCTCCATGGCAATAGCGAACAGCAATGGGGATAATGGGCAGCCTTGTCTAGTGCCCCTGCCTATGGGGAATGCTTCAGAGATGACTCGTCCATTTTTGACACGGGCAGTGGGCCTGGAGTAAAGCGTTTTGATCCAGTTAATAAAACCAGTGCCGAAACCAAATGCTTTGAGTGTGTGTAAAAGATAATTCCAGCTGAGTGTATCAAATGCTTTCTCTATATCTAGGGAAAGAGCCACTGCTTCCGAGTTTGCATTGCTGTGTATTATATGTAAGAGTCTCCTAATGTTCAGGAAAGTGCTTCTGCCAGGAATGAAGCCTGATTGATCATGGTGTATTAAAGACGGTAAGTAGGGGAGGAGCCTGTTTGCGAGTGCTTTTCCTAATAATTTGCAGTCTGTGTTTAGCAAAGAGAGCGGCCTGTATGATTTGACATCTAGAGGGTCACAACCCATTTTTGGAAGAACCACTATCAATGCTTCGCACATTGAGTCCGGTAGTTGTAATTTACGATGTGCTTCATTGAGTACTTCTGTAAGTAGATGTAGTAAGAGGGCGGCGTGGGAATTGTAATATTCTATCGGTAGGCCATCTGACCCGGGTGTTTTATTACGTGCCATTTGTGATAGTGCAAGCCGCAGTTCTTCAATAGTGATAGGGCCGTCTAGGGTGGCGGAGTTGTCAAGGATAGGTTGATTTTGGGGGACCAGGTATAGTGTGTTAATAAGATGTTGCTCTGGAGGTTGTGGAGGGGGTGTATAGAGGGTGCGATAATATGTGAAGAAGGCGTCGTTTATGCCTGCTTGGGTATTAACGATGGTGTCAGAGTTTACGCGTATTGCGCCAATGGGTGTTGATTGTGATGGCTGCCGAGTCAGCCAAGCTAATAATCTACCAGATCTGTCACCTTCAGCGTGTTGTCTGGTCATATAGTGTCTATAATCATGTTTACTCAATCTATTGTCTGTCTCCTTGTGAGTAGACCTAAGCAGGTGTAGTGTTGCCAGTGCGGGTTCGGTGTTATCGTTTGCATTCTCTGCGCTTCGGAGCTTTGTTTCTAAGTCTTGTAATTCCTTAATGAGTACCTTCCTGACCCCTACCGTAGCCGAAAGGCAATGACCCCTTATCACCACTTTATGAGCGTCCCATTCTATGGCACGAGATGAGGTTGTGTTTTTATTTGATAGGAAGTAATCAGTTAAACTTTTGGAGATATCTTGTTGAAAAGGAGGATCTAGGAGGGCTTCTGGTTGCAGACGCCATGTTGGTATCCGAGTGTGCATGTGTCCCCATGTCAATGTCAGGCATAATGGGCTGTGGTCTGATATTGTGCGTGCCAAATATTCAGATAAGCAAATTTTATGATTAATAGTGGTGGATACAAAGAATATATCTATCCTAGTATGCAGTTTATGTACTGGGGAGAAGTAAGAATATTCCCGGTGAGTGGGGTGGTGCACCCTCCATATATCTCTTAGTCCATTGTTTGATGCCCACTGCGCCAAAGTCTCTGAGGCGCGATTAGCGGGGGCTGCAATAAGTGGGGGAAATGAGCGGTCCATTTGAGTGTCCAGGACACTATTGAAATCACCCCCCCATATGCATTCCAGTGTGGGGTCGCTAAGGTTGCCAGTAGTGAGCGTGGACAAGAAGTCACGCTGGTTCGCGTTTGGGGAGTATAGTGCGACCAGAGCTAATGGGGACCCGTCTAAGGCGCCTTCAAGTATTACATATCTACCATTTGGATCACATTGTGTGCGAGAGAGTACAAACGGGACACTAGGTGCTATCCAGATGGCTACTCCGCGAGCAAAGGACGAAGAAGTGGTGCCGTATAATTGACCCTTCCATTTTGAATGCGCAGTGTCCAGGATGGATTTGGTGAAATGTGTCTCTTGCAGCAGAGCTATGTGTATTTGATATCTTGTAAGAAAAGCATGAATTCTTTGGCGTTTGAGGATTAGCCATACCCTTAACATTCCATGTGAGTATTTTGTATTTCAGGGTCTCTTGGTGCTTGTGAGTAGCCATAGTTGTTTTTTGTATATTATATAATCTGAATTATAATTATCTGTCAACCCGATCTTGACATTGTTATGGGACCCAGTCACTATGATTGGCTGACCAGTAAGTAACAAGCTGTCAGCTGTACATTTGTTACTACAGTAAGCGTTCCATATGTGTTTGCCGCTTTTTTTATGTTTAACCCGCCTACTGTAAATCCGTACTCCTAATATAGAGGTGCACACTAAAACAACATACAACAAATAAACCATTAACATATAGAAAACGATACCGGAAAAATCCAGTGTGAGATACTTGTCCATATGGAGCAGGGGGGTGGCAATTAGCGTTGGTGCAAGAGTGCGGTCTTACCCTGCCCGGGTTTCCTATGGTTTAGAAAACAAAGCGCACCAGTCGGGGGGGGCACCCGTTGGCTGCAAGACTGCGCGCAAGAGCATTGAAGAAGCTGTGGTGAAAACTTTTAGACGTTAAGTAAGCAAGTCCGACCTTTCAGCAGATATCATCCGCCGTGCGTGGAGTAAGGAGAGGACCACGTGTGGACTCGGTTGAGTCAGAGTTTGTATCCTGTTCTAGTTCGATTTCCGTTTGCAAAGGTAGTACAATGGTAGAAGCATTGACAAAATTAGATGTTGCCCGGAGGAGCTGAGAGCGCTCGGATTTTGCCTGCTCAGGTGAGGGTCCGGCTCTTTGTTTCTTGCGTTGTTTACGGTTCAGAGTAGAGAGAGATCTAGTGTCATCCTGAGTACTTGCATCCAGCGGGTCCGCCAGGCCTTTAGCATGCAGCCAAGTCCAGGCATCTTCTGGGGTAGTAAAAAAGAAAGTGCGAGAGTCATCCTGTACTCGAAGTCTGGCTGGGAACATCAGTGAATATTTGATATCGTGTTTGCGGAGGCATGTTTTAACACGATAGAAGGAGTTGCGTTTTTTTTGCACTTCTGCTGTAAAGTCCGGGTAGGCTGTTATCGTAGCATTTTCGTAGCACACTGGACCTAATTTCCGAAATAGTTGGAGGATAAGGTCTCTGTCTCGGTAGTTGAGGAGTCTTATTATAAGAGGACGTGGCTGTGAGCCGGGTGCTGGAGGTCTGCCTGGGATCCTATGTGCTCTTTCAACCGAGAAGAACTTCGGGATATTGTTTTTAAAGATTGTGTCTATGAGCCATTGTTCAATGAACAGTTCCGTGCTTAAGCCCTCTGTGCGTTCGGGGAATCCGACCAGGCGTATGTTGTTGCGGTGGGACCTGCCTTCTGCATCTTCCGTTCTGCGCTTCAGGAGATCAACTTCTGTTGACAGCTGCGTTAGCTGTGTTTGCAGGTCTTTCATGGAGCCAGGTAAGGACGCCGTGTCTTTTTCAAGTTCGGATACTCTATCGGCCAAAGCATGTTGGTCCGTGCGAAGGATGTTGAGATCTTCTGTTACAGAGCCTATTTTGGCTTCCAAGGTGGTCTTAGTGTCTAGAATGGCTTGCAAGATTTTTTCGAATTGTGAAGTGTGTGATTGTAAAGTTAGCTCCAGCTTCTGTAACGTTGATTGCGCAGTGATGTGGGCTTCTGGAGGGGGTGTTATAGTGTGATCCATTTTGGTGAGAGGTGCTCTGGTGGTCTTTGGTTTCACCATTTGAGGACTGCAGCAGTGTCCGTGAGTTAGTATTGGGTTTGGAGACCCTGCAGTGAAAGCCGCTTGGTCAGATGTTGAGGCAAGCCAGCCGATCTGGGCACACGTCCGACGAATAGCTTGGGGAGGATCAGCCAGAAGCGTTGACTAACAGCTTAAGGAGGACGCAGTTAGTGGTGCCAGCCAGGTACCGCACTGTTGAAGAGGCGTGGATTCGGCGCTTTTAGACTAGATAGGAGCAGTGTCTGTGCCTGAACTTTTGAGTTTTTGAAAGGAATATTTGATGTATTATGAAGTTTTGATCTGAGGGGTGTCGCCAAGAGGCTCACCTTGCGTTATTGGCTGCGCCCCTTGTGCCGCGGGTATCTGTACGCAGTTTGTTCTGCAGCTACCCCTTCACTACTAAGGAGTGGAGTGCGGTAGAATTGGTGTGGGCACGGACTGCCTGTGTAGGGTGATTCAACTTTACTGGTTCTGTTTTTCTTGGTGTCATAGGAGGTCACGGTGGGGCTTGGGGTGATATTATCACACAAATATGGTCAAACAGTGCACCAGGCGTGCATAGCGTTTGTGGGGAGGATGCTGAAGCAGTGTGATGCTCTTTGCCGACGAGTTCGTCATTTCTGGGCCGAAGGATCACGGCCCCACAAATTGTTAAAGCACCCAAAGTGGCGGCCACCGATTATGGGATCCTTTTGCGAGCAATTTTCCAGGACGACAGCATTGCTTGGCTTAAATTAATCCCAGATATGAGACAAAACGTCTGTGGGGGATGTTTAAGCAGTGTGGTTTCCTTTGTTGATGGGTTCGGCACTCCTGAGCCATAGGATCCCGGCCCCACAAAGTTTTGAATCGCCCAAAATGGCGGCCTCCGAATATGCGGACGTCCGATTAAATCATTCGTTTTTTTTTTTTTTTTTTTTCTTCCCCCGTTCTTTAGGCCGGCAGCGGTGCTTAATTTAAATTGGTCCCAGGTATCCGATGGTTGCCTGGGCAAGGGGAAGGAGCGGCACGAGCAGACGCGCTCCAGCGCGGCTCGAGATTGAGCAAGGCCGTGTACGGGAGGACTCGGCCGGCCCTGCGCACGCCGGGGAGCCCTCCGCGGGCTAACGATCAGCCCCGGCGCGCGTGGCGGAGGCGCAGCGGCGAGCTCCTACCTTTGTGGTAGCGACGGGGACTGGGCGGCAGCTCCAGTTCAACCGAGCATGCGGCTTCGATCTGCTGGGCCGCGCGGACTTGAAAGCGAGCACGGGTTTTCCTCCGGGAATACGGCGGCTGCAAAGTCGCAGTCGCGGTCGGCGATACAGTCCTCCGGGGCCCCCCAAGCGGTTACCCCACCCTGCAACGGGGGGAGGGGGCTGGGGGCTCAACAGCAGGATAATTGTGCGGGCTGGGTGACGGAGCTGCAGTTTATGCTGCCGCTCCGATCGCCATCTTGGCCACGCCCCCTCTTATTTTTATTTTCTTAAAGATAAAAAAATATATCTCTATTTAATTTCACATTTTTCACCTCTAAAATGCAATTATGAAAAACATGGAAAAAGAGAGTCACAGACATGTAGTTCAATAGAACTTTACTAAATATTTTGAAGTAATTATTGAAATATTTCTTTGATTAAAATTATTGATAATTTTTGGAGAAAGATGATAGATTTGCTTTATATATGGTGTGTTATATATAGGGTGGGTGGATTGGGAGGTTTGACTGCTTGTGGGGGTGGGCCACAGACTAGCCCCAGTGGTCAACTCCTCTGTGCATGTACACAATGTGGTGTTGGCTGCCTGTGAGTGGTTCGGCCTGGCCCTATGGCCAACTCCTACTGCGCATGGCCATTGGTCTGCATGGCGGGCAGTTGGCTTTACATATGGTAATACAATTTTACTTTAACTTAAAAAAAGAAATTCACTGAAAAAAAACAAAGGTTAAAGTAACATTATAATTAGGTGAAATGTATATGTATCATACATACATTATCACAATTACTTATATATATTTAAAAAATGTAATTTGTTTATGTTACTATTTCCCACCAAAACTCGCTTTAAAAGAAGAAGCCAAGCAAGAGGTCTTAATTTCCCATCATCCATCTGCACAGGAAGTGAGATCACTGGTTTCCAGCCCACCGTACTCTACACTCCTCCCTCCTCTCAAGACCTATTTAACGGCAGTTGTAGTGCGGATGCACAGTGGGCACCCCACAGGTACATTGAAGGCATGCCAAAGGCAAGCCAGTCTGCGCCCTTTCTCACCTGCACTGCACCCAGCACAAGGAACCTTGATTCTCCCCGTACCCACTGATTCCCTGCTGAGCTCCATGCTTTTAACCCTAGCTTCCACTCACTACACTGCTTCCATACCACACCACAGAACACAGAATGAGCGTTTACATGCAACTCCTGCAAGTTGTCATGTATTTTCCCACACCTTACACCCACCACTCAGGCACCAGCAGCATCCCACTCGCTCAAACAGACCAAACATCATCTAAACCACACGCCAGACTTGCATGCATGCTTCTCAACATCCCCTTGCTCAGCAAACATGCTACAGATATATAGGACCGACTGCATGACCAAGCTCAAGACCTGCTCTTTCTCATAGAAACATGGCTAACCTCTGCACCAGGCATCACTACTGCCATTCCAGCTGGTCACAAGATCTGTAGGTAACACTGCCATCACAAGCCTGGAGGTAGAGTCAGTGCTAGCTTTGGTTATCTTAAAGGCCTTCATGTCAGGATGAGCACAGACAATGCAGGCCAATGGCTCAAAGGTAAGGGTGAATAGGAGAGGGGACAGGGGCCACCCCTGCTGGGTACCCTTCTTGAACGGGAACACAGGTGAAAGGACACCATTAACTCTCACCAATGCTTGTGGAGCATGATATAACAACGTTATCCATTTTCTATAGTTAGGCTGAAAAACCAATTTCTGCAATGTTTGCTGGAGGAAGGGCCAGTGTATGGCATCAAATGCCTTTTTGGCATCGAACAAAAAAGGAACATATGTGGTTCCTTCCTATCATATCACACACCCGTGCCATCCAATTAAGTGCTCTTCATAAATTAAGTCTTGGGGACCTACCTCGCATGAAGTCAGACTGATCGCTTTTGATCCCAATGATACCACAACAGTAAATAGTCTAGAGGCGAGGATTGTGGCCAGTTTCTTGGTTTCAATGTTCAACAAGGCGATTGGGTGATAGGATGAGCAATGAGTCTTGGGTTTACCCTTTTTATGTATTGCTACAATTGTAGCACATTGCAGATCAGGCTGTAGTGCCCCTGTGCCCTTAGCCTCTCAGAAGATGGTCAATACATGTGGCCCCCAGTAGTCCAGCGTAGCGCATAAAGAACTCTGCCAGGGACCATTGGAACCCGGGATCTTCCCTGACTTTAATTTTGCTAATGCCGCCTGGACCTCAAGGAGGGTATTATCTTTCTCCAGTGCCAGTTGGCCCTCAGCCGATACTACGGGCGTAGCCACCCTATCTAAGTACTCCATGACGCGCTGATTGCATACAATGGATGTGCTTTGTAAAGCAACCCATAGTACCAGGCAAATTCCTCTGCAATGGGCCTGTCTGTTGTCACACCGGACTGATCAATGATACACCTTACCCAGAGAGCCTCTGTTTTGCTCAACCACACCAACAACTTGCTCGCTTTACTTCCAGTGTCATATAGGCGGTCATTGTTTTTGCCTCTCTTTGTGCCAGGTTGCAAAATTCACTGTGAAACACCTCAAACCTTCTAAGGGTCGGTGGATCCCTCAAAGCCCCAGAGGCCAATTCTAGCTGCAGTAACTTGCACCCTGTCTTCTCTATCTTCTCAGTCTCATGCCATTTCTTTCATGCAAATATATTTTGTGCCCTATCTCTGTGGACCGCTTTGCATGCCTCCCAGAGAACTATCCCAGAGTACGCTGAACCCTTGTTTTCTGTAAAGTAGAGCTCCGTGTTAATCTGGAGTTCCCAGGACACTTCTAGTATATGTCCCCCGACCACCACTTCCCACCCACTAAGAACCAGAGAGGGGAGTAATAAGTAATCCGACAGTCCCCTTGCCAGATATTCTGCCCCATTTATGACTGATATCTCACCTGCTGCGGCAAACACATAATCAAGTCTAGAGAAAACTCTGTGCATCCCTGAAAAATAGGAGAAACCTATTCCATCCAGGTGTAGGTGCCTGCCACTGGTCAGAGAGGCTCAATATGGCAGTAAACTGTGCCAGGGGAATGTCTCTCATATGAACCATGGTTGACCTGGTGCGGTCCAAATCAGGGGCCACACAACATTGAAATGCGTATAGCAGCAACTTTCTCCAGTGTGTGTGCTTGTAACTGATTGGGGCCATACACACTTATCAGGATAATGTCTGTTTTCTCCCAAAATACCCTGAACCAAAACATATCTCCCACTCTTGTCCACCCAAGTAGGTTCTTATTGATCAGTATCGTCACTCCCCTGGAGCCTGAGGTGAACCCTGCATGTGCCAAAGTTGTGGAAAGCTCCACTACCTAGGACATGGCCGTGTGTCCCCTGCAGGTGGGTTTCCTTAAGAAAAACTATGTCAGGTCTTAGGTGACATATGTAATTTGCCACCAGACCCCACTTGACCTTGCACCCCAAACCATTTGTGTACGAAGTTAATAATGAGTAGAGTAAGTCATCTGATGAGCTGTGCCATTGATGTAGCGTGTAGTTGTAATCATGTGTCTCCCTATCCCAAATCTAGTGATGACGTCTTCATTGTTTCTCCCTCTTCCAGTAACTGTAAAAAGCACTTACAAACACCCAGCTAGTGCCACTCACTGCCTCACCACCTCACACCTCTACCACTCGCAAGTGAGGTCAGAGAAGCCTGTAGCTCACCCCACCCTCCCACTCCCCAGCAACTAGATCAACCTTTGTAATATAAACATCCCAGTTAGGAATCCTGGGGACTCACCCTCACCATAAAATACAGCCAATAAAAGTCACTTCCTTGGTCCTTACAGTTCTGCCACTTGGAGCCCATCCTGGTGTTTCTGATATTTAGGAGTGAGCAGGGTCATCAGATGACCTGTCCACTGTTTTAGGATAAGCTGTGGCACTATCTGAGCTCAGGTCCTTTCCACTTCCTGCCACATGCTGGATCGTGACCCCATTGGCTTCCGTCACGTGTCAGGCACATATGCTGCGGCGTACCTCCATTGGATTCTGTAAACCCTTCACCTTGACCCTGAGTATCCCCTTGTCCCGGTGTGCCTCCCCCTCAGGCACCTACCCCTTGCCTTCTTCTGTTTCACTATATCCCAGAGTTTGGGCCAAGCCCCACAAACCTGTCTAGCGTGTGGTCACCGGGGTACCCTCTCAAGGTGCCCCAACCTGCGGCAATTCCTCCAGGCATTGCCATGCCTCCTCTGATGTCTGTAAGATGAAGATGTTTTCCTGAAATATCACGTTAAATTTTTGCCAGAAATAATAGCATGTACTTCAGTTGTAATGCACGGAGTTTAGCCTTAATTGCATCATAAGTCCTCTGTTGTTTCTACACCTCCCTAGAGTAATCTAGGAATAGCATGTTTCTGGAGGCATCATAAGAGATAGACCTTCTCCATCTAGCTTCCCTGACGATCATGTCTTGGTCCTGAAAAGTCAGCAAATATGAAATTACCGCTCACAGGGGTGCACTAAGTGGGGGCCTCACGCTGAGTGCTTTATGGGCTCATTCAATGGCAAAGCAAGTGGAAATTTATCTGTAAAGAAGGTGGAGCGGAGCCAGTGGTCCAGGATTTTCAACATGTTGCCTTTTTTCCACCCCCTCAGGGAATCTCATGAACCATAGATTGTTTCTCTGGCTCTGTTTTCCGCATCTTCCACACGCCGGGCAAGATCTTTCATAATGGCTTTGACTTCCTAGACTCCTTGTTTGAGGGTACAGACCACATCTCTGTGTTTAGATATTCTACTCTCAGCCGTTATCACACTCTTTGCAATTCCTGCCTTAAGAGGGATACCTCGGAGCGCACCTCTGTGATTCTTGATTCTAGGGTAACTCCAGAGGTTTGGATTGCCTTGAGCAATGCAGCATCATCTGGCATCCCGGGAGGGTCACAGGGGCCCAACTGGTTTTGTATATCAGTCGATTTAGCCCTGTAGGGATAGTTTCGGGTCTTTATCTTTTGCCATGAATGCAAGGATCACACTACTGTCCACTCATCGCATCATTTGCATGCAAACACAATGATGGAATGAGGATCCGATAAAGAGGCAACGGGTGGGGGGTGGGAGGGAGTGAAGCCCCAAGCCCACAAAGTCAATCACTGAAAAGTGCAGCAAGCCACCAGTCCACTACATCAAGGCAAAACTCAGGAGATTAGTGGTGCCAAAACATCCTACATATCAATTCACAGTCTGTGTTCCAGGACGGGAGAGGGAGGAGCATCTGTGCTCTGTTTCCCACTGCCCTCAGTCCCAGATGGCAAGCCGTACGCCCTCCACACCTATTGTTGCAGGCCCAGGCATCATTGCACGTGGCAAGGCCTGATCCAGCTACAGTGAAGTCCTGATGAGTGTGTAAAAAGGGGGTGAAGAGGAAGAGCAGAGGGAAACCACTCACCTCACTGGCCGCTCAAATGAAGGTCCAGCTGTAGTCTCTTTTGGCCACTCTGCACCTGTTCCCCATACTGGCAGAGACTCTCCCCAGTCACTATCCACTCCACCAGGCAGCAATCACCGCCAACTGTCCAGGGGCTCTGCAGGACCTCCGCAGCAAGCTACGCCCTTCACCAATTGTCCATGGGCTCTGTTTCCACTCACCGGCTACCGCCTTGGTCAAGATGCGTCCCCACTGTGTGCCTGCGCCCCACCAAGTTTGCAGGTGAGCAAGCCCCTTCACCACCACAGATCCCGGGGTCAGCTCATCCCACCAGGCAGCAATCACTGCCGACTGTCCAGGGGCTCTGCAGGACCTCCCCAGCAAGCTACACCCTTCACCAATTGTCCATGGGCTCTGTTTCCACTCACCGGCTACCGCCTCGGTCAAGATGCGTCCCCACTGCGTGTCTGAGCCCCACCAAGTCTGCAGGTGAGCAAGCCCCTTCACCACCACAGCTCCCGGGGTCAGCTCACCCCAGCTGCCATCTTGACTGCGTGGTCCGACTCTGACCACCAATATCAGCCAGGCCTGCAGCACAGGAGACAGCTGCCAGTCATCAGGCCCGGTGTTGGGTGTCTCAAGGTACTTTGTTGCAGCCCCCACATGGTTTTAGGGACTGGATGGGCTCTGGAGGCTATAGGATCAATGAAGGATCAGTGTGGTCAGACAGATCTCAGAGAGGCTACGTCTAGCCCATTATTTCCCCAGCTATGCCCAAAGAGTCCCTTAAGGTTCAGCACTCAGCCTCATCCTTTTCAATGCACACATGATACCTCTGGCCAATGTCATCCATGCACAGAACATCAACAGCCTCTCCTATGCACACAATATACAACTCATTCTCTCCATCTCAGACAAGACCCCTAACACAAGAAATAGGTTCACAGACTGCATTACCAAAGTCACTAACTGAATAAAAGCTAACTGTCTCAAGCTCAACACAGTCAAGACAGAACTAGTGTCTTTCGACAGGAACACCTAAACATGGGACTCCAGCTGGTGGCTGGCCAAACTTGGATACACACACAAACCGAGAACCCATGCCAGGAACCCCAGAATAATCACTGGCAGCAAACTGGACATGACTGCACAAGTCAACACCGCCACTCCATCCTGCTTCCACACCCTGAAGATGCAGAGAAGGTTCTTCAAATAGATTGCAAGCAACACAGGAAAAACTGTCACTCATGCCCTATTTACTAACAAGTTGCACTATGGGAACATCCTCTACTCCATGATCACCAAGCAACTCCCTAGAGGGCTACAGACCATCCAGGACTCGGCAGTCAGACTCATTCTCAACCTCCCACACATAAACCACACGACACCACACCTCAGGGAACTGGCTTCCAATACACACACACACTCAATTTAAACTCCTCACACACACATTCAAGAGACTCCACAACTCGGGCCCCACCTACCGGGACAGTTGCATCTCCTTCACCCAACCATGAAGACTCCTTCTCGCCAATATCTCACACATACACAGAACCAGATCAGGAGGACAAGCATTCACTTACATCGCTCCTAAAGTGTGGAATTACCTCCCTATCCACATCAGAACCTTCTCTCCGGCTTTTTAATTAACCAAAGTCTCTGCATTCCGTGAGGTATGATTGTGAAAACTTTCTGTATTATATACAAACTGATTGGTGCACAAAAAAATTTGCACAAATCAAACATTTTCACAATGTCATGACAAAGGTGCAGAGAGCGCTGAAATGCTTTGACCTATCCTCTGCAATAAACACTGCAGTAGAATACCTCACGGAGTGTTGAGACTTCTTTTTTTTCTTTTCAGCGGCGCTGCTCTGCAGATGGCACCACCCGCAATCCTGATCCCGCATGCATGTGCGTCAATGGAGATGATATATATATATATATATATATATATATATCACACACACACCTATATTTATGATATATAAATAAATGCATTTTTGATATTTATACATATTAGATTTATTTATCTATCTATATATAGTTAAACATTGTAATGTGTGTATTTATTTGACTACTTCTTTGCAACAAAGATTGACACATGCACCCTCTGCTGCAAAAAGGACATTGATTATGTGTGTGGTACCACATCTGCAGTAAACAGGACACAAATCATATGTTTTTTAATGTTGATGTGTGCTTTTCACATACATAAGTGTACTCTACATCCACTGCCTTTGTTTAAAAAAAGCAGGCATGTAATAATTTAGGGTTTCTCTGTACACTTTGGGGCGTGTATGTGGTCCACAGAATAGTGGGGCATGTTGCCAGCCTGACAGGGCATGTGTAGGATTGGAAAAGGGATGTGTGGTCATCAAGTGAATCATACTGCCCATATTCAGTTCGACCATGAGCCAGGTACTTGCTTGAGCTGATTTAAGGGATGTTACTAGGACAGTCTGATATCAGAGATGTGGGTATCCTCCATGACTTTATGTTGCTAATACAGTCACCATCTTCATGAATTTGCCCATCAATACAAATATATCTGAAGGGAGGCGAGTAGCAATATCATTGTAAGAAGCAAACAACATGCAGGACAGAGAACTAATTTTAAGGTGGAGATTGCAGGGAGGAATAGGATTGGTTAGTCTGATAATACAATGTTATGTTATGCCTGAAAACGCCATTTTGTAGAGAGTACTACTAATCATGGTCTTTTTCAAATGTCCTCCTTTTTCAGCGCAAATGAAGGAAAACAAGCGGCCCAAGAGGGGGAAGGCTACCACCATTAGCAGCGGCACGGCCGGGGCCCACATGGGGGATGGTGCTACAGGAGATGCCTCGGCCTCAGAAGCTGTTCCCGCTGCTGCTAGTAGTCAGGTTTGTTATTTATTTATTACTTTTACCTATTCCCACATAATATGTATTACGGCCTCCTGTATTTTCCATTTTCCCAACTTCCCTTCATCTGTGTTAATGCTCATTATCCCACGTAGTTTTTTTAAATTTTCTGTGTTCCCCGTTTACAGCAGCTGACTTCCTCCTGTCTGTAGATTTCTTTCCCTAGCCCTTTATGTTATGG
Organism: Pleurodeles waltl; assembly: GCF_031143425.1. Classification (NCBI taxonomy): domain Eukaryota; kingdom Metazoa; phylum Chordata; class Amphibia; order Caudata; family Salamandridae; genus Pleurodeles; species Pleurodeles waltl. Next base: position 388,547,853 of record NC_090436.1, on the reverse strand, counting down.
TAGCAGAAAGCTAACCCTCACCCCTCTGTTACACATCTCCTCTCCATCACCGTGCAGTGCAATACACGAAGGGAGACTGACTTTGCCCTTAGCTTTCAGAGTGACAAAATAGCAAAACTGTATGAAGACAGTGGAGGAGCAATATAATTTGTTAGAAATTGTGTAAGATAGAGAAACTATTTTATTTTTAGGGTTGAATTGAAGGGGGGCAAGGGTTGTTTAGTCAGACAGTAGATTTGTTTGCTTATAAAGTGCCATGTCCCTTCATGATGAAATAAATATGTAACAACGAATGGTTGCCTACTTGGTTTACACAATGTCAAGTAAACCTTTCAAAGTCATACTTTGGATAGAAAATACCAACCTAACGTTGGTGAGGTATTGTTTTTGTAATCTGAGCAAAATAGTGCAATGGTTACAGGTATCTAAGTAAGTTTGATAACTTTGTCTCGGTCTGGCAGTACTCCAGGCTCCTGAGGAGGAGTGACTGCTGGGATGAGTGGTACGTCTCTTTCCTTTATCCTTTCTCAATCACAACTACCTAATTTGTTGATGTACTCCTTCCTTTCTTCCAAGCCCAGTAAGCAACCCATTTATAAATTAGCCAGCCTCCTATGTTTTTGTCTCATCCTCTCTACCATTCAACTGGTAGAAAAAAGGTTCAATGCCCAGTGACCACTCACCTATTATTTTTCCCATTCTTTCTCTCCCAGCTACTCCAGAAATTACAGTCTGATCTCAACATGTGAGATATTTCATCCATAGTTTATGCTTAAGAGACTACTTTTGTGACTTCTATTACTGTTGCATCTTCTACCTTCTGCTAACCACGTGACTAAGCTTATTAGTACATGACACTTAACCAATCCACAACCAAACCTAACATTAGCCCAAGCCTGAATGTTTTATTATAACTTACCTTACTTGGGATGAGATGGAGGAAAGGACAATCAGGGACTCAGTGTTATTTGAGATTTGTGGGGTTTTACTAGAGTGAGGGGATGGGCCTGTTGAAGGAGGCGAGGGCCATAGTTATATTTTTATATACAAATAAATGGCTTCATTTTCTTGAATATCTGTCTTTGCATTAGTAGTAAACATAAGTAAAGAGGAAGCTCTACCAGCGCAGACAGATTCTGTCTGACACACCTGTCCTATCACTAAGTAATTGTCCTACTGTATCCATACCCTTCCCTCTCTCTAGGTTTTTCCTAACTGAGCGCCCTTGCTATGTCAAAGGTATTACAGTTGCATCTTTGAACGAGTTTGGTATTATCTACTGATAATACCAAACTCGTTCAAAGATATAATGCCAAACTCGTTCAAAGATGCAACTGTAATACCTTTGCTAAGAAAACATAAGATGAAGACCCCTCACTCATGAAAAACTGTTGCCTAATTTCTGTCCCTCCTTTTCCATTTAAAATTATGGAAGCCAACAGGGCCCAGAAATTATGTCACCGCCTACAGAAGACCAATTTCCTTAATACTCTTCAGGTTGAATCTGTCAGGGTCTCTGTACTCAATGACATGTAGGGTGTGACGGGGGCAGAGGAAATATAGGAGTTTTGGTCCTGTTGGATCTATCAACAGCCTTCAACAAAGTCAACTACAATCTATTGGTCATGTGAATGCCACTGGCTTCCAAGGCCTGGGTCTTGACTGGATTAAATCCATTCTGGACAACTGTACTCAAATTGTTCACCTCTCCCCTTTTACGTCCACCACCATACAGATGAAGCGTGGAGTGGCCAAAAGTTATTTTCTGTCCTTTCCAATCGTTTTTACTTATTTGTTAGGCCATAAATATAGAATAAGGGAAAAAAGACCCCAAACGTTACAACTATGCAGACAAATACTAAATCCTAGTTTGAGTAGATGGTTCTGCCACCTCCCAGGAAAACATTCAAAATTCAATACATTTTGTCTGGGAATTGATTGGTAACAATTAATTGAAATGAAGGAAAAAACGAAACAGTATTTGTGAATAACAAAACTTGCCTCTGGAATCAGATTTACCTGCCTGCCAAGATGGGCACTGTCCTTATCCCCAACAGACAAGCTAAAAACCTAGGAGTCATCAGAGACAGAGAGCTATCTCTGAAACCTCAAATTGGAGCAGTAATTTATTTCTGTTTTTTACCTGTTTTTCCATGTCAAGAAAATCAAAAAGATTGCTATGCTTGTTACACAGGAAGCTCTGACAACAGTAATAATGAACTTAGTCGTATCCAGGTTGGACTATGCAAACTTAATATTCATTGGCCTCCCAAAAACTCTGCTCTCTAGACTGCAGACTATCAGTATCAAACAGCCAGACTGATCGACATACTGCCTAAGACCTTTAACATCATTCCTCTTTTAAGAGACCTTCACTGATTGCCTTTGGAAAAGAGAATTAGGGCCTGATTATGATCTTGGTGGACAGGAATACTCCATCACAAACGTGAGGGATATCCCATCCGCCATATTACGATTCAATTATATTCAAAGGAAATCGTAATATGGTGGATGGAATATCCGTCACGTTTGTGACAGAGAATTCCATCCACCAAGATCATAATTAGACCCTTAGATTAAAAACATGCTGCCTTACTTTTGAGGCTCATTCTGGTGAGAGCTCACCGTTTCTAAGTAAAAGGACCAACAAGCACACACCGGCTTGGGAGCTTCATGGCATTGCCAACCAGCTGCAGCACTCCATGACGCAGCACTGGCACAGCAACTGTGGAAAAATTGGTCAGACTGGGATCCTTTTATTTTGGACAGTAGTCCTCCACAAATTCCAGAAAGCCCTCTCCTTCCACAATCGAAAAATGCAGGAGTTCAAGTGATAATATTTTAGACCATTCTGATGTATGAACAGACTTTTTGATGTTTTCAGTGGTAGGGTGACTGCTTGGTAAACATAGCATTAATAGTAGGCTGTTTTTTGTTGTGCCACAACTTCCACAAATTACCTATAGAAGGCTTCTCCACTGAGTAGCTTGTGAGCTACTAGTTGCTCCCCAGGTCCCTAGAGGTAACTCTCCAGTGTCAAATACAGCCGACTAATTTTAAAGCTTTTGTTTGACTGAAATTATATAGCTATACTAAAATTGAAAAATGTGTATCAGAAAAGAGAATGTGTGTATTTTCAGAACTGATAACCTGATGGTTGAATTTCCTAAATATATCTGAAACTGATATTTGAATGACAAATCGTGTGGCATTGGGGAGGTTTTCACTTATACTAATATTATTACTTTGGTGCCAGGGAAATTTAAGCTCTGGGGGTTGTTTGGGGTGTAACACCCCCTAATGAATGTATTTTCTGATAAATAGTTGGGCACAGGTGCTTTCAGTTGGGTGTCAGATGTCAGCTGAAATTCACCAGGAATGTTTACATACATACAGACAAAAACACACACTCTCACTCTCTGCTTGGAAAGGCCTAAAAAATAGTGGTTATTTTACAAAATATTGTGTTTTCTCTTTTAGTACTCCTACCAATCCGCATTCCTCTCCCTTTCTACTCCCTGTTAGCTCCTCTCATGCTCCCTGCTTGTCCTATAACGAATTTAAATATTACATGCCAGCCTGATTGTTGGTAAATCTGAAACTTGCACCCCCAATCTTGCTGACCAAGCTACGCCACTGTTGATATGTATTACCCATAGAAGTGCATTCCAAATGACAAAGCATCGTTTTACATTACTGCTGGCTACCCTGCCAAGTGCAGAGTTGATCACTATGGATAATTTTACATAGGGGGCAACTAACCTAATCTTGTCTGATGTGTTCACTATTACAACACTAATGATATTAGTAGATTGGAATTATTTTTATTGATCATAAGCAGTTTTTATAATAGAAAATGTTGAAGACCCCTGATACGGGTACCAGCTGCCTGTTCACTTTTGGGTGACTGTAACTGTATCCTGTTGTCCCTTGTGCCATGCAGATGTTGCTGCTGGTGATGACTGCACACTACTGTGGAGACTCACAGGGCTGCTATGTGTAATGCTGCTGCTGTCATCCTGTTCTTCCTTGTTACCACATTCTTCTATCCCTTCAGCTGCTTCTTCTCTTTCACCGTCATCAGCTATGTTTTATGGTGCGCTTCAGACGTGATTGCATGTTGTTTTCTGCAGACAGGACAGCTGGCCGCCAGTACCTTAATGCCCTGGCTTACTAGGACCATTCTGCAATTGGCTCCTCAAGGAGGCTAAGAGCAAAGAAGTCCCAAACTGTGAAGGAGAACTCTATCATTGTGCCAAAGCCAGAAGAACTGGAGGTGAAGATAAGTGGTTTTGTGGTTTGTCTTTTTGTAGGGCATGCAGTGACTGTTGTCGGGGGTGGTGGTGGTGGCTGCAGGTTTCAGGGGTCTTGTAAACTCTCCACTTGGATGATAACTTGCTCATCATCACCTTCCTCACTTTTAAGGCTTTAGAGAAGTTTCTTTTTCCCCTTTTCTCTTGTGGCGCATATCAGAGTTGGACTCAGTCAGGTCCAATCAATGTCCAGATCATCAGAAGAGGGGTGCAGAGAAGATAGGGCAGTGCTCTTTCTTTTCCTTGCTGGAGATCATACAGCTGGTAGAAGAATAGTCACAATGACATCTTGCTCAGTGGGAAACTCCCCCTCCTGTTCTGCTTCTACCTTAAGATCTTTTGCTGGCTGTGGCTTCTGTTGTTGCCCTCCCTGCGACTATTGGGTTTGCTACTGAGACAATTTAATTTCTGATTCAATGTTTTCCAAGTCTGTAGTCACTGCAACACAAAGAGACATGTGTTTAGGTTTTGGTGGTGGTGCCAATGGTGCAGGAGTGATCCAACAACCAGCCTCTTCCTGCCCAGATTAGGGTGCAGGTGCATGTCCTGTTTCTTGAAAAAGGATGAGGACTTCATGCCAGTGGTGGCAATAAGCTTTTTCTCCTCCTGGCCACGTTGTTGGCAGGAACCTCCTTCTATGGGGTCACCTTCTTCACACTAGTAGTTTGCACTAAGCACAAGCAGAAGCAGTTAGCAGGACGATTTTCAGCTAATTTGCAGACTTCCCTCCATCTCAGTTCGATTCTCTGCACCTCAGTTCCGTGTGTGATGTCTTGTACATCTGCACACAGGCAAAACTGAAAAAGCAGAAAGTCAGTGAGCTATGGGCAATTTGAATCTAGCCTATGTAATGCAAGTGAAATCAGCACCATCAACATCACAAATGCTTAACAGTGTACCCAAACCGTGCATAAACTAAATAAGTTTCTCATGACATTAGTGAGGGAAAAGGTTAGTTTGTGGCTCTCCAAAGCCTATGGAACCCCTATGGGTATGAAAAATCAAATTCATTAATTAAAAAAATTTAAACATCCATTCAGGGCCCATGGAACTCCTAGGCGAAGTAGGGGTGCAAAGAGAAAATGAATAAATGAATTAAATGATTGCTAGTGTCTAGCCAAGGTTTGTGGTGCCTTTGAGAGACGGGTGGGGAAGGGGGAAGGGAGGACAGGCAAATATTGAATAAATGAATTTAAAAAATACTACTGTTCCCCCAAGGCCCATGGAACCCTTAGGGAAGGCAGGGGGTGCAGGAAAAATAGAAAAAAAGTTGCAGAAAAAAGTAAAATACAATATATCAACCATGTCACATATACACAAGCTCACAAAAAAGGGTGGACAAGCACATGGGGAAAAGAGGCAGCTGAGAACAAAAGAAGATGTCTGGCTACATGGTCTCAACTCCAGAAGCCACACCAACCCTGTCCATCAACAAGCACATGCAGACAAAAAAGAACCTACATTTACATTTAACAGAAGGCCTTCTACAAGCCCCTAAATGTTTACAAAAAAACACAGCAAAGCAGCAGTGAGAATGTGAAAAATATATTTAAAAAAATACACCGAAATCCTGGTGCAGGGCAAACTATGCCCAACACAGTAAAACAACAACATCACAGTAAAATGATGAACAATCCAGCACAAATTTCACAAAAACACACAATAAAATGGATAAAAATTATATTTAACCTCAGGCCTCCAGCATACAATAAATGAGTTGATTCCGCATGGGCCCCTACTCCAAACTCCAGGCTATACACCCACAAAGATACAAAACAAAAAGAAAAACATAAAAAAGAACAAAAATAATAGTGCATGCCCTCCCACAAACAACAAACGTTTTCCAAAGTGCTGCATTGAACTCACTTCAATATTCTCCAAAAAGTGAAGATTACAAGTGTGTGGATGCAGCAGAGATTATAGACAGAAAGAGCATGATGCTTTCCCTCCAAAATCCAAATCCAAAATGATCAAGGGCTGAATAAAGCAGAGGGAGGAGTCCTCAGGGCAGGAAGAGGATGTTCTTACTGCAGGTACAATAATCACTCACATTCCATGGCATTCTCATTCTGTTACAAAAAAAATGTGTTTCACACTCAAAACATTTACAGAACGGTCAGTTCAGGTAAATATTCAACACAAAAATGTAATTTCGAGTTGATTTCCCAGTCGCTTATGGTCAAAACACAGCCATTCAAATTCGGGTTTGTAGTTTGGTGCTCAAAAAATACTCAAGCGTTCTGCTAGGTAAAATCACCTAATCACCCTGTGCCCATGGACAACGCCTTGAGACCCCCACGGGTGATAAGACGCGCTATATAAATCTACATTTACATTTAAAATACCCTTCCTGTTGACTGCACACATTGAAGGAACTGCTGGTCGCATTGGGAAGATGTCACTCGTGTTTGTGACGAACTGTTTCCCTGCATCTTGCTCTATGATTTCTCCCCAAATGGAAGTCTACTGATGTCACGTGGTCATTTCAATAACTAAGCATGACATTTGTTATAAGAAATTACAGGAATTACACCAGTTACGCCGGAGTAACAAAAGCTTTGCCCAGACATCATCTTGAGAAGCTAAATGAATCAATACTCCCGTCAGAGACTCCAATGGTGGAATAAGGGACAACTGTGGAAAAGCTCAAAGCGTCTGAGATGGCCAAATATATTACTAATATAAGAGGTTTCTGTGCAGATTTAACTGTGAAGAAGAATGCTGTGGATGACTGGGTTGGGAAGTTTGAAAATGCATCAGGGGAGCAGGGTCTTGGGCTTTCCACAAGATGCGGGGGATTCAGACATCGAAAGGTTCTTACAAAAGTCGGCGCAATCGCTGCGGCTTTGATGGTGACGCGGAAGATGTCCAACAATTTCTTGGTGAGAAAGACATGAGCTACTGTTTCTTTTACATATGGGCAACAACCCAACTGTTGTGCGCTACTTTCTATAATGAAAAGGAATAAAAGTTGATTCTTACTAATAAAACGAGGAAAGACTTGTTTCACCCGGCACTATTTCGCTTCTAATTCTCACTCATTGCCTAGCAACAGACTGACGTAAGGTGCCTGGTTCTAATTTTGAATTAAGAGCAAGAACACAGATGCACATTTACATTTTAGAAGCTATGGAAAATCATAATCAATTCAGGTTCATTCACATAGAAAATACAATGTATGCGGAGTTGGAGCCGTGCCGCAGCTGATGTTGATTATTTGGGCAAATGAGTGGAAGATGCAAGCTGGCTCCATCCCCATCCACGGAAGAGTAACATGTGATGTTTGCTGTGAGCTGCCAGAGTCTGGAGGAAGCCTGGAGCATGTTGCCAGCTCAATGCTGAAAGAATTAACCGCGCCCGGGGGGTTTCTTGGAAGTCCAATCTCAAAAAGCCCATTGTTATTCAATACAGATGTCGAAAATGTGTTCTGATAAGGCAGTAATCACAGGGCTGCTGCAGATGACAGCAGTAACGTCACCTGGACATGATTGTGTTATTTATTTTCATTTTTTTTTTTTATGAGGGATGGATCCAATAGGAGAGTAACAATGCAGCTGTACACAAAACAAAGAAAGTACTGTACGAACTACACATTCATTTATACTTTAAAGTAGTAAATGCACAGATTCAATTACATACAAGGATTCGGATTTGAACCATGATCACTTAACTCAATCGACATTTGGGAAAAGGCTAAAAAAAAATTGCACTGCACTGCACTGAGGCATGTGATTGGAAATGTGCATTTTATTTCGAAGAATATTTGAGTCGAAAAAGCATTATCTAGGATAAGAGGACACATCACACCAAAAGAGTGCAGATGAAGCCATTAACCAGTGATGGGATTAGGGACCTGGCGACACCCGTAGGTAGGTCTGTCAGGTTGTGCTCAGGGAGAATGGAAAGAAATTGTTCTGTTGGAGGCAACAGGTGGTGGAGGGGGAGGTGATACGAAGCAACAGAAAGTGCTTGAGAAGCAATACTGAGGGCGCGCCTCCCGCCTGCTTGAGTAGGCCGCTCCAGTATGGTCTCTTCAGTCACAGGGTTTGTTAAATTTGTCACATTTGGGTTTATTTGCAATGAGACTGGTGGCACAGCTGCAGGCTGGCTGCTTCTTTTTTTTGTGGGTAACCTAGGATCTGCTCTGCGTCACACTAAATGTAAAGTGGGATCTTTTGTCATTTCTCTACATTCACAGTCCGTGAAGACGCGTTTCTCTACTTTAGTCCTTTACTATACTACCTGCCAAGCTGGTATATCTGACACTGACCTTAGAGCAGGTCCCCTCTTGGCATTTCCCAGTATACAGTAAACTTCTCTGGTACTTCCTGTTACAATTCCTACAAAGCTCGGTCTTGATGGTTTCTCCTGTATCTTCTTGCATCACCTCTTCAGGCATTACTAATCATGTGTCTGGTTATGTTAATTCCTTGGACCTTTATACAAACGTACACATCTCACTGTGACATCCTACATGATTTTAAATAAATATGAAATATTCACCTTGTAATGTACAGAATGAGCCAAAAAAGCATTCAAGCTTAATTATAAGTAGAGACTTGGTCCTAAAGGGTTTTTTTAAACCTAAAAAAATGTGCGTTTTGCAGCGGAATTTTCATATAAATTATTTAAAATGGAGGAGTTCGGAAGAAGTAGGATGTTTTAGTTGATTGGGGAATTCTCTAGCCAGCAGTGGTTCATTAATGAGCTCTCTGGCCAGTATGGGAACAGCGGTTGCCTGGAGAATGTACTTAAACGTATTGGGTGAGCATGAGTGAGCAAGAGGTCCACTGATGCTGATACCTTTAATATCTTGCTTGTTTCTTTTATGGATAGTAGGTTAAACAAGCATGCATTCGGTTATGTCTTACTATACTCATGATTCGACCTCCGTAACTGTGGTTTGCCTTTAATGGGAAATGTGTCTCAAGATCTTTGGCTTTTTTTTGCCACATGTTCTGCAATAGACTTGCATAATTTCTTGGAATGAGAAGCCTCATTTATGGTGTAGTTTGGTTTTCGAAATTAAGAATTATGTCAATAACAACAGAAATAAGTATCTGTAGACAACAACTGTGTTAATGTCAATGGTTTGCAATAGATAGCCACAATCCTCTCAAGAATGCCTAGAATTTATCTTAGATGGGCTATTGGTATGACTTGAAGAGAGGGAAAGTTGCCAATAATGCCCACAAAATGTCATGTATTGGCTATTATCAATCCAGACACAGCCATAATGCAGTCAAAGATGCTTAGAATATGTTAGGTATAGGCACAGTTATGCCAGCAATTGCCAAACTGTTGCCATTAACACATCTATTATATAACGGAAAGGTCACGGTTATAATAAGAACAGCATAGATCTTGTCAAGAATGACTCCAGCACATAATGGAATGGCTACTATAATGCCATTGATTTCCATAATGTTGCAAGACAACGTCAAGAACAGCCCACTAGAAAGCAAAGGGCAACTAAAACAGTGCCCCCTTGATTACACAGACACCAAGAATGTCACCAAGAATGCACACTACAGGTCAAAAACGGGGCTTTATGTGAAGGATAATTAGACTGTCACAAAGAATGCCCAATATGTCTCAATAATAGGACATCTTTATGCCAGAGACAGCCAAAATGCCCTTATCTCTCAAAGATGTGCCGTGATTTTCCCAAGAAAAACTAATTTATCAAAGAATGTCTGCTATAATGACAGGGCCCGCTAGCGTGTTTTTTTTTTAAGAATGCCCATAACATACCATGAATGAAACACTAATAGGCCAGGAATGGCTAGAATGTCACCATGAACCCCCAGAATACACCAAGGATGTGGCACATTTGTTCCAGAATACTGTAAAAAACGCTCATATTATTTTAAGAAAGATTACTATTAAGCTTCTGATAAAATGGATGCCATTAAAATGCCCACTATAATACAGGAATAGGCCACTATTATTCCATGCATAACCCGGATATCACCAAAAATCTCCCGCTATGTAAACATGGACACTGTCAGACCAAGGATGGCCAACATGTAGTCAAGAATGACCTTTGTAGCTAATAACATTATGCCAGAATCAACATTAAACCACAAGTCAATCCGTCTATCACCACCTCCACCACATGCACAAGCAGACACACACACACACAAAGACACACATTCATACACGCTCACTACCACACATTCACTCATACAAATGTACCCATTCACATATGAACACAAACACCTAGATATAGTATGACTCTCAGGCACAGTCCCAGTCTTCATTAACCTCTAGGGCAATGTCTGTGATATATCTGTGAGTCAGGCTCCGAGTGGCTATGTAGCTGGTGCTCCTTTCATCCTAGCTTTGTGACATTCTTAGATGCAGGAAGCAGCAAGTGGTGAGAGGAGGGAAATGCAGGCCACAGAGCTGAGCAGCCACACAGTGGTAGGTCCCAGCAGGATTTAGGAGATGGAGAGCTGCTGGTTGCGGATGGAGCAGGGTGAAGAAATATTTGGATATGGATGGTCTAAGCTGAGGTGGCATGGTGTGCAAAATAGTGATGGATTGGAATGTGACCCAAGTAATTACCAGTGGCTGAGATTAATTCAATCATTCCATTCATCACTTTTTTGTATACTTTAACTCAGGGGTGGGGCTAGTCACCTAAAACTAACCAAAGGCGTGTGATGGTAGCATATAGTAAGGTTGCCGCACTCAATGTTAAACTTTTTTAAAACAAAGGGATTTGTCCCTGTAATTTATCCACTTTATACCAAACTATCTACTATTACCCAATCCTGTACAGAGGCAATATATTATTGGAACCTGCATTCGGCAAATCTGGCTGGGAAATAGCAGACCACTAGAAATACTTGGGAACGGGGGTGATTCATGATCATCTAAGCAGTCAGAACAGAGAGCCAGTGGCTGCTTTACATTGGGTGGCAAGGTTTTCCTTTAACATGTGTGGTTTTCTTCCTGGAGTAAGGTAAAAACAGGTCTGTAGGCCAAATTGTAGATGTTGCCTCCAAAGCCTGGGTTCTAATCCACTTTTATCACTTTACCAAAATGATTTTCAATTCTGGTGCACCCACTTTCAACCTCAAATTGTAAATATGTGCATTGAAAGTATGTAAAATCCAAATACACATAGTATTGCCGTAAATGACGTCTCCACACTCCTACACATCACATCTAAATTTTGTAATCTGGATTCATCTGCTTACACACACCATTCTATGTACAGCACCTCACTTCTGAGATGTTTCACTTACCCCAAAAAAAGTCTTCCGCTGGTCTTTGTAGCTAGATCTGCAATATATAAAATATCTAAAAGCATTGCCTTCTCATGCCATGAGCATGAGCCTTTTAGAGTTTACCCCACCACAGTAGGTCACTGTGTGTTTGATATATTTATGAAACTATGTTCTGCAAATACAGAGATCAATCCACCATGGCCAATCATATCCTGGCCGAGTATTTGAGTCAGAAAAGCATTATCTAGGATAAGAGGACACAGCACACCAAAACAGTGCACATGAAACCATCAATCAGTGATCGGATAAGGAAGCTGGGGACACCCATAGGTGGGTCTATCAGGTGTGTGCAGGGAGAATAGAAAGAAATTGTTCTATTGGAGGCAACAGGTCATGGAGAAAGAGGTGATACAAAGCAACAGAAAGAGCTTGAGAAGCAATACTGAGGGCCCGCTACCCTCCTTGAGTAGGCCATTCTAGTATTGGTCTCTTCAGTCACAGTGGTTGATAAATTTGCTATCTTTGGGTTTATTTGCAATGAGACTGGTGGCACAGCCCGCATGGCTGGTTGCTTCTTATTGTTTGGCAAACCTAGGATCTGCTCTGCATCACACTAAAGCCCTCATTATGACCCTGGTGGTCTACTGGTGAAGACCACCACATATGAGTGTGGCGGTTTGGCCTCTGCCAACCAGCCCCACCTCCTATCAGACCACCAGGGCGGTCAGGCCCATTGGGCCGGAGATGAGCATCTCCGACCCGGCCATTCACAGAAGACCGCCAGGGGTATTAGGAGCCACCTTTTCACCAAGGTTTCCGCTGCAGTAGCACCACCACGAAACCCCTAGTGAAAAGGCTACCAGTGACAGGGAATTTCTTCCCTGTCACTGGCAGACGACTCCCCCAGCCCCCCAAACAAGCACAATACCTCTCAACCCCCCTCCCCCCAACCCCGTCCAGGTACAGTGCACCCCTCTCCTCATCCCCACCCCCCTTCCAGGTACAGCACACCCTCCCCCCTTCCCGCATACATGCACACAGACACCCACACGCACCCCTCATACACTCATTCACCAACACTGACATACACACATTCACTACAACACTCATACTCTCAGTCACCACATCACTCATACTCACATACACACACACATACACACATGCATACCTACCTACATTCATACACACACTCAATTCTGCATTCATACACACATACAACCACACCTACACATATACAAGCACACATGCAGATAACACCCACTCACACACAACACCCCCCCCCACCCTCACACCCCCCTCCCCTGTCGAACGATCGACTTACCTGGTCCGGGGAGAAGGTCGTCTGGCAGGGAACAGGCGATTCTACCTCCAGGTGCGCCCTGCCATCCGGACACCGCCACGCCACTTTATTGCACATTGCATGGCGGGCGGACTCCTTTTGGCCCAAAATGTGGTGAAAATCCAGCAGTAATTGTAATATGGTGGGTGGAACCCGTGGCTTTGGTGATCTTGTAATAAGACCACCAAAGTCATAATGAGGGCCTAAATGTAAATTGAGATATTTCTTCATTTCTCATTTTCAGACATGTGTTTCTCTGCTTTAGTCCTTCATTATACTACCTTCAAGGCTGGTATAGCTGACCTTGAATTTATAGCAGCCTCACTAGGCCCTGCACCCACATCAATGCTATTAGTGTGCAGTTGGGACTGAATGTGGATTAGTTTAATTTAACCAGGGAACCCAAAATCTCCAAGGTGATTCGGCTGGGTTTCAGTATTTGCTTTCTCTAAAATGTTTTCCTTCTCTAGCATGTACTCACAGAGTAAAAGTACAAATAGCTACAGCTCTCTCTACACTGGAATTTGCTAATAGTGCTTATCCTTAGGAAGCCCCTTTCTTTGCAACAAAAACCTGGCACATGCAAAATTCAGCTTCTACAATTAAATCTCAGATTCAAGGACTTAATCAACTGTCAGCAGCAGAAATAATTAAATATCGTTACTTGTGTGTAGTCTATCGAGTCAACTATAGGAAAGGTCCATATTTTTCTGCCGTAGGTTTATAGGTTACGTGCCTACTCACACCTGTAAGTTGCTTCCCTCCAAAAAATTCTGAAAGTCAGAAGGGGGGGTTGAACTTTCTCTCTGCGAGCAGCCCAAATCTGGAATGCGCTCCATTTCCAAAACCCTCCTATTCTCTCAGAATTACCTTACTGTATCATTTCATGGCACCTGAGTCTAGTTAGAGTTATGTATCAGTGCCCAGAGGTCTTGTCAATGGTGAAAGGAGCTCTTCACAAAGCATAACACATGACCTAGGTAAATCTTGAGTATAACACGGTGTTTGTCCCCAATCTGATCTATTTTGAAGTGGACTGGAAATTTCCCAGTGAAGAAGAAAGAAAGTTCAGTGAGGCACATATTGTTCATACATCCAAGCTACCCATAATCCGATGTATATCTGCTCATATCTTACTACCTAATACAAATATTTTCCGTGTGTACATGTACATCACTTCCTCACAATTTTCTGATGCTTACTTACAACCCTTCCAGTCAATTCTCAACACAAAGTATGATATCCCAGACCACTCCAATGTATGGGCCTCATTCACAAAGGTATTTGCGGCCAAGAACATACCCTACATGTAACCATACTGAAGTGCAACAGAGCTGCCAAAGAATTTTACTTTGTAATAGCTGATAAAATGAGTTCCACTGAGTGGGGCAATACTGACATACAGCACTAAAAAAAAGCAGAATGTATATATAGAACTCTACATAACAGAATAATTATTAATATTTTCAAAAATATTTGGAACTCTAGAATAATGACTCACACCATTGGGAAAGATCGTAAACTTTCATTTGTGAATGATGGCAATTTAACAAAGCATGTGGCCCTAAGAATAAAAAAAAACATATTTACTAGGATTCGACAAGCTAATAATACTGGTCTACAGCAAACAATGAATCACAGGTGTGGAGCAAAGTCATCGCTATCCAAAGATGACTGGTGTGAATATAAGCTTGAAATTGCAATGTTAATAAATGTGCCTTCTTCAAGAAAGGGGATTAGATATTGGACACAAGCTTGTTGGCTCTGAAGAAGCCATTCATAAGATGGTAGAGAATTTTCAGGAATTTCATTTAGGTGGCATACTAAAGAGGCTATGCAACGACTAACCAAAATATTACTTGATAGTTGTAACCCATATTACTAGGTCACTATTAGGATACATTACAATACTGATATCTAGGGGATCTCGATTTGCACAGCTCCATTAGGTTCTACTAGGTTTTGCTACGAAACAGGCTCGGCAAAAGTGGAAACCAAAAAAGAGAGAGAATCACATATTGACACATTAAGAAAATAAGACTTGAAGTGACCCTTACATGGTGTAAATTGTTACCAGCACCATCGAGGCAATGTCCCACTCTGTAACTGAGGGAGTTCATGATGTATGCGGTTATTTTACGTTCACGTACATGTGTATTGAAGTGATCCTCTTACTCATTTATCGGATAATTTAGCATTTGGTGGATGTGGGGGATCCATCAAAAACAGCAGATTCTTCTGCTCAATGTAGAGCTGGGGGAACAGCAAGGTTTGTATAGAGTGCACTACTGGCAGCCTCGAACATCACTGTTTAATCTTAAAACCAACTATGTGCTTCCGTTACCTGGTAAACATTTGTAAAAGCACAGAAAGAGCAACATGACAACCTCTACAGAACTATTTACATCCTTTAATAAGAAATGAGAAGACGGACAATCACATAAACAAGAACGGGTGATTCAAAGCAGCATCGGAGACAACTATAAAACCACACTCCTAACACGTTTATATTTTGGTTTCAAGTCGAAGTGCAGTGGTCTACTCCCAGGGTCCCCAGGCTCCGGCGGCTCTTGGATCACAGCGGGGATCATCATCGGGATAATAAATAGGCACTGAATGTTGATCGTAGTGATGAAGTCGGGAAAGCAGCTTCTTAACCACACCGGGGTATTTGTCTGATAAATCATTCCTCTCCTGGGGATCCTGAAGGATATCAAAAAGCCATAACTTTTTTGTTGGTGCATCAGGTGACCACGGTGTAGAATAGTTATAGAAAGAAGGCGGCGGAATCCAGTGATCACAACCTAGAGCGGATTTGAAAACAAGGAGTATAACATTAGTTCCGAACAGTTGCCAGGGCTATTGTCTAGAAAACAGTTTCCACCCATGGATGCGCACGTGGTGCAAAACATGCAAAACCTTCACCTTCGACAGATACTGAGAAATGTAGGGAGAAATGCAGACTGTTGTCCAGACATGCGGGTGTACCATTTCAAAACTCTGGTTCTGCGCTGTGTTACCAGTAATTACCATTCTTCTTTAGTTGACATACTTGTTCGATTGAATTCAGCTATGTAACAAACTGATGCCTTTGCAAAATGTTCTTATTTCAAGATGGGTCTCAGATGTGGTTCTCAACTGTGCCACATTTGCAGGCATCCTTCACAACATTCATTGGTATACAGCAGAAAAGTGAAAACTGACATTTAGGAGTGCAAGCAATTTATGAAAGAATTCTTGGAAAGTGTACATTAATTTACTATTTAACATTACTCTGCCAAAAGTGCAGAGAAATCCGCAGTAGCAAATCCTATGCAGAGGATAGGAAGTGGGCATTACAAGCTATAGGCTGTCTTGTATGTATGTGCGCCCACAAGCGTATATTAATGGGAATTTTCAAATTCCAATCCAACTCCTTTCCACCATGGAAAATGTAAGACATTTATGCAATCCAGTGGATGGTGTAATTCTCCTTCCAGGATGAGAAGGGGAGCGCATCAATCTCAGATTTGGTTGGGTATTTTATGAAAGCATTTTCTTCAAGAGGAAAAATGTTTTCCTTAAGGGAA
This sequence comes from Pleurodeles waltl, assembly GCF_031143425.1. NCBI lineage: Eukaryota > Metazoa > Chordata > Amphibia > Caudata > Salamandridae > Pleurodeles > Pleurodeles waltl. Next base: position 388,531,394 of record NC_090436.1, on the reverse strand, counting down.
AAAAACGTGCAATTGCAAAGACGGGCAACAGGACAGCATGCCGAGCTTACCTTACCTTCACAATATTTTTGTATTCAATATACTGTCTACAGCAGTCTTACACCAGCACCCATCAACATAAATACATGCTCTCAAAATCAAACACCCAAACATTTATCATCATAAACCCACACAGTCAAAATCAGACACCAACACACCTAACATTGTACATCCAAACACCCACCATTGTATACCCACACAGTCAGCACCATACACCCACCATCATATGCCACTACACCGATCATAAAATTCCATCCCTCAAGCATTTACTAGTGCTCTACGTGGATGTATATAAACAATGCATGCCTTTACCATGCAATGCCTTTTCCGTGCATTGCCTTTACAATGCAAGTCTTTACCACCCATGCATTTACAGTGCCAGGTAAGTATACATAAGTTAAGTGAAATCCATGCATATATATGTATATATATATATATATATATATATATATATATATATATATATATATATATATATATATATTTATATATATATTCATATAAAAAAACAATGTTTACAGGGATGTTATAATTAGGCTCACATTTTCAACATACAAAGCCATAGAAATTCATCTGTTATAGTCAGAGTTATCTCAAGTAACTATAACTCACACCCCCTCCATGCGCATCTTTTTCTTCAAAAATTTCACTGCAAATATTACATTGATATTATCAATGATGTTATCAAAGATGTCACGAATGCCATACTTTCTGGGGTAATTAGCAGTGGATGGCAAGGGCGTGAGTTATAGTTACCCTAGGGCACGAGTTATAGTTACTTGAGACAACTCTAACTATAACGGGTTGATTTCAATGGTTTTGTATGTTTAAAATGTGAGCCTATCTATAACGTACCTGTAACCTTTGCTTTTTTTATGTGAATTTCCATGGTTTTTTTTTTAATGTAATTTTCATTACTAGACGTTAATCACACCACTACTGTGGACGCCCTCTGGCCATGTGTGGCGGCGGCTGGCTGTAGGCAGTGCACAGTGGGGGTTGGCCGCAGTGCCTGGCCTGCGGCCAGATGCTGCAGCCAGCTCCCCTAACCACCCAACCCCACACTGGGCACGCCCAAAGGCTGTGCGCAGCATGAGTTGGCTGCGGCCTGTCTCTCTGGATGTAAGAATAGTTGTGACAGGGTGAATCTGGGTGTGAGAGTGTCTGGGAGTGAGAGTGGACGAGTCATTGTCTTAGTGGGTCTGTGAGTGGGTGCGTGAGAATCTTAGTGGGTCAATGAGTGGGTGCGTGAGATTCTGAGTGCAGCTGTAAGTGGGTGCACAAGGGTCTGTGAGTGAGTGGGTGTGTAAATGCCTGAGTGGATCTGTGAGTGGGTGCGAAAGGGTCTGAGTGGGTGTCTGAGTGGGAGAAAGATTAAAAGAGAGGGGAAGAGAAAAAGTGAGAGGGAGAGAGGTAGAGATTTTTAGGCTTTGATGAATGATATACTTAGAATGAGATATTTCTGCACAAATTAAAAATAAAAATGTATTTGTCAATTAAAAAGAGTGAGATCTCCTCTCAGTACGAACCTTAAACATTTGGAGTTTTAAAGATATTAAAAAATGAAAAGGCACACCTGGAGTAGAACTCTCAACTTTATGTGTCAGGGTCTGTGACCTTAACCTTTAAGCCATAGGTGACTCCTTACTGTGAAGCTTCCAGACATACCTATGACAGTAAACCCAAGCATGTGATTGGAAATGAATGTGAATGTTCCATCACTAGGAAGGTTTAACATTCAAAACAGTTGTAAATAAACAAGCACACTGCCAAGTGATACTAGGATTTGAACCTTCAGCCTAGTGAGTGACAGCAGAAGACCTTGACCATTGGGCCAGAAGTGACTATGTTCTGCTCCGCATCCATAACATTCGTACCAAACATGTTGCTAGTCTGACTCTCTGAATTAATTGCATCTAGGTACCAGTGCAATGGCAATCTCTCTCGCTCTTCCATCCGGAGGATGGAAGAGCGAGAGAGACAGAGTGACAGGACCGAGGGAGGAGCATGAAGCCCCCCGCGGTCCTAGTCAGCTCCCCACATCCTGTGGGAGCTGGCATTGCTTTCACAAGCAGGGAGCTGCTTTAAATAGCAGCTCCCTGTATGGGGGAGCAATGTTTTCATCTGTTTCCCTGCACACATATTTGCGTGCAGGGAAACAGATGAAAACACCGCTTTCTGCCAGTGGGAGATGTTTGACAGCTCCTGCTGTCAGAAAGCGGATTTTGCTTGCTTTTGCTTAGTGGTAGTTGTTAAAGCTCCTACCAAGCAAAAGCAAATAGCTATGTCCCGGGGGTGGGCACCCCAGGACATAGCAGGAGCCGGCCCTGGTGGTGGCGGTCCCCAGGGCCATCAGTGGCTCCTCAAGAGGCACCGTGCGGCCCCCTCCACCATTCTATTTGCCCCCAGGGAGGTGGTGGTCCCCAGGGCTCGTGATCCGCAACCAACCGCCTTTCATTCTTGCTATTATTGCACCGGGGAGGTGGCAGTCCCTGAGAGGGAGGGGTCACGAGCCCCCACCATATTCCATACATTAGAGCTCTGGGGAGGTGGTGGTCCTCCAAGGCTATGGGACGGGGGCGTGAGGACCCCGTGCATTACATTTCATTAAGGCCCTGGGGAGGTGGCAGTCCCCGGGGCTGCAGGGGCGCTGTGCAGCCCCCCACATTATATTATATTTGAGCCACGGGAGGTGGAGCCACGGGGAGATGGCTGCAGGGGCACTGTGCGGCCCCTCACATTACCTTTAATTTGAGTCACGGGGAGGTGGTGGTCACCGGGGCTGCGGGGGGCCGTGAGGACCTCCTGCTTTACATTTCATTAAGGCCCTGGGGAGGTGGCAGTCTTCTGCGCTGCAGGGGCGCTGTGCAGCCCCCCACATTACATTACATTTGAGCCATGGGGAGATGGCGGTCCCTGAGGCTGCATGGGGGGCCACAGGCCCTCCTGCATTACTTTCATTAAAGCCCCACAAAAATGGCAGACCCTCAGCTAACAATAAGTCCAGCATGGGGGCCGAAGGCACCACCCCCTAATTATTTTTACATGCACTCGGGACTTGGCCCAGCCAGGGGCTTTAAAAAAACATAAGCACAGGAGCTTGCACTTAAAAAAAAAATTGCAGTGGATTCTCTGCGAATTTGCAGCAAAGTTATTTAAAAAAGAATCCCTCTGGGACCCCAACACAGAGCTAAGGGGTAGAATGTTCCTACTCTAGCCCCTTTTCCTTTTTTTTTTTGCATTTTTGTTGAGACTCAGCTGAAGCAGAGTCCGAAGATGGCTGCCAACACTTCCTGGTTGAAGTCTTGGCAGCCAATCAGAGCTATGCATTTCCCTGCACAAGTTCGTCATTATTTGCGAAGTTGTCGGGGAGAATCCACGACCCTAGATATACAAATGTATTTTCCATGTAATTTCTCCTAAATGGATTTACACCAAATAAGCGAAAGCGTAATCTGTGTACCGAAAGCTGGTTGGTGTAATTCCGTCCAGTGGTTCGGGCTGTAGTCATATTCAAAGGTCCTATGGGAATGAACATGGGAAACATACGTTTTTATTCCCCCCATTTTTCTTGGCCCCCTCTTGATGGATCATCCCAAAACTTTCCATGTGCAACAAGAATTACTGGGGCATTTTTTTTGGAAATTTTCATGAAGATTCGTCAAACGGTGCCAAAGATATAGGCAAGTCAAAAAACCCTTTTTCTATGGAAACAAGGTCCTAAATATAACTACTTAGTGACGACGGCCAGTAGATAAAATACACACATGCACACATATATATTCACTTAAAAAAACAAAGGTTACTAGGACGTTATAATTAGGCTCACATTTCAAATGCACAAAACCATAGAAATTCACTTGTTATAGTTAGTTATCTCAAGTAACTATAACTCGAGCCCTAACGTAACTGTAACTCGTGCCCCCGCCATGCACAGTTTTTTCATCAAAAATATTACTGCAAATATTTCATTGATATTATCAAAGATGTCATGAGGGCCATAATTTGTGGGGTAATTAGCAGTGCATGGTGAGGGTGCGAGATATAGTTTCTTTAGGTCTGTAACTTTAACCTTTAGGCAATAGATGGCTCCTTACTGTGATCTCTCTCTCTTTCTCTTCCATCCCATATTGGGATGGAAGAGAGAGAAAGTGGGGGGTAGCCTCAGGCCCCTGTGGTCCTAGCTAGCTCCCAGCATACTGTGGGAGGCGGCATTGCTCCCAGAAGTAGGGAGGTGCTTTAAAAGCTCCCTGCTTGTGGGAACAATGTTTTCATCAGCATATTTGCGTGCCTGGAAACATATGAAAACTTTGCTTTCTGCAAGCGTGAGCTCCCACTGTCAGAAAGCAGACTTTGTTTGTCAGCCCCCACCAAGCAAAAGCAAACAGCGATGTCCCAGGGGTGAGCACCCCGGGGCATAGCAGGTGCTGGCCATGGGGGGTGGTATTCCCCAAGGTAATTATTGGCTCCCGATGGCGCTGCGTGGTCCCCCTCCAATGAGAATTGCCCTGGGGAGGTGGAGGTCCCCGGGGCTTTGGGGGGGGTCTTTGGAAACACATCCTTTTTGACCCCCCCCCCTTTTCCTCCACCCCCACTTGACAATCACCCCAAAACATTCCAGACAGCAGCAAACATGGCTGATTTTTTTGGGGGGGGAAGATTTTGTGACGATTCGTCAAGCAGCACCGAAGTTATAGGCAAGTCAAAAAATACTCTTTCTATAGAAACTAGGTCCTAACTAGAACTACCTAGTGGCCACTGCCCCTAGGTAAGATACACACATACAAATCAAACAATTAATTTGTTTAAACTGGGGAGTCCTCCCAAACATGCTCCTACTCACCCCTAAACCCTAGAAACTCCCTTACTGCCCTATACCCCCACCTACCCCTAAACCTTAAAAACACCCTTACCACCCATAACCCCTACCCACCCCTAAACCACAAGAACACCCTTACCACCCAATACCCGTACTCATCCCTAAAGCCCAGAAACACCCTTCCCACTCAGTCCCCACTCCTAAAGCCTAAAAACTTCCTTACCACCCAATACCTCTACCCACCCCTAAAGTTCAAAACACCCTTATCACCCAATACCCCTACCCACCTCTAAACCCAAAAACACCCTTACCATTCTAAACCCTTACCCACCTCTAAACACTAAAAATACCCTCATCGATCCCTAAGCCATATATATATATATATATATATATATATATATATATACATATACACACACACACACACACACACACATATATATATATATACACACACACACAGACAAGCACACTTACCTTATATATACGTACCTTGTGATGTAAAGGAATGTGTTGTAAAGGCATATTTGTGGTGAAGGCCTGCTTTGTAAAGGCAATGTGTAGTAAAGGCATATTCTGGTAAAGGCACTGCATGGTAATGGATGTGTGGTAAAGGCATTACGGTGGAATACCCTCATTGTAATGGCTGTTTCTCACTCTACATTGTCAAACCAAGACCTTCACCCAACTCACTCCTGATAAAACCAAAATTATGCATCCTTTTACAAACTTATAAACATAATCACTTATTCTCTCAAACACATCACAATGAACACTTACCTAAGTAATAACAGGGGTATGCGATAAGGTTGATTTAGTACAGTGGGTTTATGACACAAAGTGAAGGTAGAATCTTAAATTGTGGATTTTTGGGAACCCACTATTGAAATATTAGTCAACTTCAACTCACTTTCCACTGAACATATATTTATAGTGATCTATTGTTTTATTATTAATACTATGTAACAAGACACTGTCATAGCTGCTCAGGTGGATGACAATATCTCACCACTACTGATGTTCTAGATGTTAACAGACTTACTTACCCTTCCTGAATTTAAAGTATGTGTTATATATCAGCTACCACCTACTCATTTATATATGCACCACAAATATCTACTGCATAGCTCATACAAATGAACTCAGAAAATATACAGCATTAACAAGAAATGTAGATAACTGGTTACCAGAAATAACCAGACTGCTTGTATCACCAAAGTATTCATGTGTGTCTACCCTGTGGCAAGGAAAGAATAGAAGAGAATAACGAGGAGATCTGAACACATGACTTTACTTACCGGGATAGCCAGTGAGCAGTTTCCATTGTCCATGTCGTATCCCCGCATGGATGGATATATTGAATGGTGAATTGTCCCACAAGGACAGAAGTACATTTTCTGCAGATTCTCTGATGTGCCCACCAGGGCCTGTAAAACAAAGTACATTTCTTATTTTTAGGCTTTGTGCATGGTACTGGGTGTTTGCAATAAGGCCCATGATACTAACACCAGCATTAACTGGCAAATTATCTTGCTCTCTAACATGCCTTATAAATGTTGCAAAGCCACAATCGAAGTCCATGTTAAAAAGTTCTCTTTGAGAGAATCTGCTTTTTTTGGTACTCTCTGCAATCTGGAGAAAAGTTAGAGATAACATCTAAGATAGGGTGACTTGTTGTAGCAAGGCACAATACAATGATGGCATGGACTACAGCTGGAGAAGACGTAGGAAGAGGGGGACAATTTTACATGAAACACAAATATGGTAAAAACAGCAGAAGCCTTTGCTAACCCTTTGAACTAGAAAACGAATACCATCAAAGAAACAACCTAGAATACAAAATTGAGCCAAGAAAGAAGTGAAGCAAGATGTGGGGGCCACAACTTGAAATGCCAGGATGAAGTGGAATTGCCTATGGCAAGAACTTTCATCTTGTCGGTGTTCGTTTTAGGCGACTTAGTACTTAGCATCTAATTACCACAATAAAACACATGAATTGTAATTAATTGGGGGGTAAGTGCACTGCCTTTCCACGTCTAAAAAGATAAGAAATTGACCAATCTAAGGCCTTTTCAACGACAGTGGTTTGGAAGAGGCAAGAGGTGTTGAAGGTCTTTGAAAGTTTTAGCAAGATCAGCATAGACAAACCACCCCATTCATAATGATTCTGAGATCATCTAAAATGGAAACTAAAGCAAGTCTAGTGCTCTGGCGAGGGCAAAGACCTGGCTGAATGGTATGCAAGACTGCACTGTCCTCCAAAAAAGTGGATGGCTGAGGATTATAATAGGTAGGGGTAACACAAATTGTCCTGTAATTGCTGAGAATATATAGATCTGCATTGTGCCTTCTTATGTAAAGGCCCAGCCAGTGCCTGGTTTCTATTTGGAACAGACAGAGGCAAAGACATGGGAGTTTCAGACAGCATTAAGAATAGGGCAAAAACAGTTAGTTTCCAGGTGCAGAATCTGATCCGAAGTGGACTTAAGCGGGGAACCAAATTTAATAGAATGCTAAGATTTTGGTTTTATCAGGAGTGAGTTGGGTGAAGTGAAAGAACAAAAGTTGTGAACATGATAAAACTGTAGTTGAATTATAAAGTGCCCAGATACAGTGCAACACAGATCAATTGTGCCATGGAAAAAATGGAGTATGTTTTGGGAAGAGGGAACTGACAGGCAGCAGCAGGAGGGTTCCATCAAAGATTTAAGCATTGTAAAATTACACTTAGATGAATTTCCGGTATCTAACATGCAGGCAGCTCAGTAAGATGCATGAACAAGTCTTACTGATTTTCACTACCTTCTCAAAACCACACTTTCAACCCTCACTAAAAAGCCGTCTTCACCACTCCATGCACGCTTTCGTTTTTGGAGTCTATTTTGGCAAATTTAATTTCCTCAGAGAACCAAAGTGCATAGACACCTGCAGTATGGTCAGTGGCAGACTTTAGAATAGAAGAGGGGAGCCTGACACCATGAGCTGTTAAGATCACTCTGGAAAAACAGCAGCACCCAAGGAAAGGAGGAATTAAGCTGATCAATTTAGGGTAGTCTTGTTTGATAAACACGAATACCACAGCTTCGTTATAGATGATACTTAAAAACTGATTGCATTGGAGAATCGAACCCCATGGATCCCACGATCTACGCTACTCAAACCTATTACAGAGGGAGGGTTAAATGTCTCCAACATTAGAACTTATAGTCAAGGAGCTCAGATCCACCCACCCCTTAGAATGGAATCACAATGCTGAAAATAAGGAATGGGTTACAATCCAATCGAGTATGGCTCCCTCAAATGGTGACCCATGGAATCACTTCCCTCTTAAATTCTTCCCTAATACTATTTGAATACTGGCACCAGATCACCAGAAAGAAAGGTTTCACCATTTTCACCCTTGATGCCGATTATACACAATCTGGACTTTAATACCCAGATTTAGATTGGAACAGCCATAACCCCACCCCATCATTGGGGGAATTATTTTCCGAAGGCCCACTTTCCACTAGAGAAGTGTTTTTACCTGATTGGGGGCTTAACAAGCCAGACTATTTCCAAGTTACACAACCTATACATTGGAGTGGCTCCCAAAGAAATACTACATTAGCTGGCAAGGTTAACATCCCACTTGAAAACCTTATATAATAGCTTATATAAATAAGCAGATTGATAAAGGCATAACTTTGTTCCAACACACTTTTTAGACCTAACTACAAAGGCCAAACTTAAATATGTTTTGAATAGGGGGCACGACTTGGAAGAGAAGATTCCTGAGGAGAGTTGGGCTAAAATATGACAGAGGGCACAAAGGTATCAATATGAGATCGCTACAGAGAAAATGCACGTAATATACTAACAGGCTGGTGCCTATCTGTTACCAGCTATGAACAGAGGCTACGATTTATGTTGGAAAAATTGCAGAGAGAGGAGCACTTTTTCCACATGTGATGGTCTTGTACACATATTCAAACCTATTGGAAAGAAAACGTATCCCCTATAAGACAAGTAACAGGAATCACATTGCCACTGAAACCGCTCATGGTACTTTTAGGTGATTCCGAGGAAAACAGCGTCTTCCCACTTACCACTCCCATCTGTATTCTAATATAACACCTCCTGATTGCAGCTAGAATGTCATTAATACAAGTCTTGAAACAGCAAATAACTCCGCCTATGAATGCATGATGGGGTAAACTCTGGAATATCTATGCCAATGGTTCTTAACCTGTGGTCTGGAGACCAGTGGCAGGGTCCATGAAGACTACCCAGGGGGTCTGAGACTCCTTACAAAATGAAATAACATTAACAGATTAATAAAGTGTATAAAAGGAAGAATACATAATTTTAAAACGTGATGGAATTTGAAACTGGAGGCAAACAATTAAGTTACTATCTCAAATTGATTTATGGGAGCAGTGTATCTGCATTAAACATAATATAGTATGGAAAATATGGACAATGAGAAGCCTCAGTTCAATTTCGAAAAGCTCCAACCTTACCATCAATTTTCTATTTTTTATATATCTGTTTGTGTTAAATAAAGTATTTCATCACTTGTGTATTTGTTACAAGAATGCTTGTTTCTGTATTTGTGTCCTGCTTTGCAGTTCAATTCATCAAGTGTCTTTTTCCACATCTCCCTCCACCTCCTCAGTAGTGGACTGAGCACTCTTACCTCTTGCTGATGGTTTTACATAAAATTCTACTTGTTGCTTATAAAGTTAATTGCTCGTATTATGTGATATGTGCCTGGAGGACTAAACTTGCTAATATTATCATATGAAGTATCAAAACTAACAAAGTGTTTAACAAATTAGTATTCAAGAAGTAAGAGTAGTTACACTATTTCGTGCTTTATCTATTTCTTGTATATTTCTTCTCTTGATGTTATGTGGACTATTCATCTCTCCTAGGTTGCTACCAACACATTCCCTCATGAAGAATCTTCATGTAATTTTTAACAGGGTTGAAACATTGATATATCTAATGCTCAGGTCAAGCCTAAACTAGATACTAAGGACTATTTTGTTAATGTAATTTTTTATTGATTTTCAAGTACAAACTGTACATCTTAACAGTAATTGACGTAATATGTCATATACATCACAGCAGTTTCTTGAGCATTATAACATGTACAATTACAGGATCAAAACCAAACATCTTATAAACAGGTATATTTCCCAACTCTTCCCCCCACCCATGGCTGCTCAGTTAGAATATCATATACTTTATTGCTGTCATGCATTCACAAATTAAGACTCATGTGGTGTAAGTACCATATCTCATACTGTTTTGCGGATGTTGTATGTTCAGTTGCCCGTCCTTCCGACAGCCCATCTATGGGCATATTATCTCTGCCAAGCAGAGTCATATCCCTCTACATTAACTCCAGCCATCTTCTACACCCTCACAGTGTACTTTCATATGGCTAAACACCAACACCAGATTCAACCATCTTCCCACTCTAGAGTTCCATTAGTATCTGCCTCCATGATGCCAGATCACCTCCAACTGCTCATCAAGCCTCACATCGTGCACTCATCCATTTGATAGCAATTTGTTATTTAGCCAGTACTAAGCCTAGCATCAGAAACTTATGGCTAAGTTTCTTCTTAGGTGGGGTGGGCATGAGGCAAAACAACAACTCCAGTGGGCTACACGGGACCTCCCAAACAGTTGGCCCATTAATGCTTTGTAAGATTTCTTCCCAGTAAGACCCTATTAAGGAGTAACTCCATACTGCTTCCGGCATGCCACAATGCGGGCATCTATCATAGCGGGCGGGGTAAACAGTGTGTAAGGTCTTTGGTGAAAGGTACGCCTGATGTCTGTAATAATATTGTGTAACCTTATAACGTGCATTGAAACTTACAGTACACGCTCCATATGTACTTTTTCCCAGTCATGTTCAGGGATAACCTCGCCCAGCATCTCCTTCTATCTACCATGCATCTAAGGTGGGATTTTCGACAGATCCTCTCTGAGTGCACTATACAAATGTGTTACTAATCTACAGCTCCCTGACATGTCAAGTAATCTGGTCAGTGTTTGTGAAGGTAAGCGTTTATCTGGGAAGCAAGGAACAATCCTGCGTGCTGTAGCCGATATTTTGGCATATCATAAGTATTGTCCATGTCCCAGCATAAATTAATCAATTGTGCCTTCATGTGTTATAAATTTACCACCGAGATAAAAATCTCCCAAAACATCGCAACCTCTATCCCACTACTTCTGGACCAAAATCATTTCCGTTATGTCCGCAAACTGTTTCAATGCCCAGATAGGTATATTTGGCATATAAGGTACCGTGTAGCAGTCGCAAGGTAACACCCCTGCAATGCGGCCCCAGCTCTTAGACCCCTGGTCACTATAGCCCCTAACTACCATCCACATTCCATGTAACATGCAAAGGAGAAATCAGTAATCATAGTGTCTCTCCCCCACCACAGAAGGGGATATTGAAACACAGAAGAGCAAAGAGAGAATCAAGAACTTTACTCACATCCAGTGTCCCCACAGTTAACACTTGATGCCCAGGCACCCATCAACGAGTCCAGGATATAAAACTTTCATATAACATTGTCTCAAAGCAAAGACTCCAAATGTACAGTTCCATTGAAGTAATGCACACCCAAAGGGTCCCATACGTTGCAGCAACAACAAGTCCCTTCATGGAGCACTTTGACGTGGCCATACTCACTACACTCCGCAGGTACCTCAAGCCGGGCCACCATTCGTGCTGTCCGTGCCATACTTAGGACGACTCCGTTTGTTCAAGGAAAGATCCTCCGAACCAGGTAGGGCCTCTGTGTCTCTAAGGGTACCATCCGACAGAGCACGATGCGGCCCTATGGGCTTCATGATTGGGGGCACCTATTTCTCCCCACCCTCTTCCGAATGCGAGCTGACTGTCTGTGTCATAGGAGGTGGTGTCCCAGTCCAGTTCGATCTGTGAGGGGTCCCCAGCCAGTGTATCCACCTAGTCACTGGCCTCATCTGCAGTGTAGAAGAAATGCACCTGCCCATTATGAACCACCCAGAGTTTTGCAGGGAACATCAGACTGTAGCACAGGTTGAGGTCACGTAATTTTTTGTAACGTGTAAGAGTGTTTTGCCCTGATTTTGGACCCTCATGGTGTAGTCCAGAAAGATAAATATGGGGTGCCCCTCGAAATTCAGCAGGCCTCTAATATGAACCTGCTGTAAAATGGCATCGAGGTCCCTGTAATTGAACAATTGTGCGATAAGAGCCCAAGGCGGTGCACCCGGGAGTGGCAGCTGAACCAGGGCCCGGTGTGCCCGTTCCACCATGAAGAACTTGGACAGCTTTTGCGGGTGCATAATTTTGTCAAGCCACTCTTCCAAGAAAAGCTCCGCAAATTGTTCCTTCACCCTCTCAGGAAATTCAGAGTTGTTTCAGATCAATAATTCCACCATATGTTCCCCAGAGTCGACCTGCTGGGCAATATATGTGCACCGCATGAGCCCTAGGCGGGTAGAGCCCAGTGGTAGCTTCAGAGCTCCAATGCGGAGCATGGTGTCCAGTCTCCAACAGCACCCCTCACAGTGCTGGTTTACCAATCATCTGTTATGGTTGAGGGTTGTACCTCTGTATTATGGGGGAACTGCCAGAACAAAAGAAGCATCTCACATCACAGAGTCCCAGTAATCATCCTGCAAGCAATTTTTCATAAGAGCTAAGTATTCCAACAGAGCTGGTGTTTCCTACCAAGGTGCTTTCAGTTTGTCACCGTCTTGCCTGATTGACCAGATTAAGCCCTCTTGCTATTACCAGTTGCCATGGGCCAGCAGTCCTTATCCAGTGCCTCAGTGAGTTGGTCTTCAAAACTCTATTGGGCTACTATAGGCTACCAAAAAGCCTCGCTCCACCCATCCATTAATCTCCTGCGTTGGTTGGGGACCAGTATCTCAGCACCTCAAGGTGCAGCATTCCGTACCAGGGCTTTTAAACAAGCCTCACTTTGTTACCATGTGTTATATCCGGGGCCCAGGCTCGGTGATTTTTTCCTTCTCTCGTTGTAGGACTCACCGCGGTCGCATAGGCTCTCCACCAGCACCTCTTAAGCAGCACGAGTCTTCCTTTCCAAGCCTCCGCCAGGCCTCCCACTTGTACGTCAGGAGAGGCCCTATGCACAGAAAGGCAGCCTCCAGGTCACTTGCCATACTCAGGACCTGTGAAAGAGAGGGCCCACCTCCTTCGTGGTCTGGTCGCCCATTCCCTTGTTGCCGCTTCCCAGACTTCACCAGCGCAGGGGCCCAGGAAGACCAGGCCTCAGTTCTCCAACCTCAGGTCATCACCAGTGGGAACTGCCCACCGCAGGATTGTCGGTCCGTTCCCCAATTTGCAGCATGCCCGTCCGCGGGTGTAAAGGGTGTAAGTAGGGAGGAGTGCACAAAAGTGTCTACGCCCCTGGCCTCCACTCCAATGTTCCCTGTCAGTGTCAGCAGGGCCAGACAGTCAGCTAAGTTCGTCCTTGTATCACGGTGCCCCCATTTTCTTGGAGGCATTCCAATTTACTGGTATTTTTTTTTCTAGCAGTGCCGGGCATCCTAGGGTTCTCAAAGTATCACTGCTGCACTGCCCACAGTTCGGGGTGCACGCCCAGGGTCTCTGGGTGGCCGATAAGCATCTGGAGTCCAGGATTGTGCCAGGATTTAGTCAGGCCTCGCTGAAGCTTCACTTGGACACATTTACTACGCCATCTTGCTGGACACATCCCAATACTAAAGGCTCTTGAACTGTTATATTAGCCATGGGATGTCCACAGAAGTTTTTGAATGAGAACTTTACAGTTGCTTGTTTTCTTGTACTGTGCACTTTATTTGTATTTGGTCACATATTTCACCTGTACTGCACAGTTTTTCTGGGGAGGACCAGCCCACTATGCTCACTATAATGTTTCATTCTATTGTGTGTATATTTTCTTAAATATACTTTCTGATGCAATGATTTTGTGTTACAACATTTACTGCTGTGGGGGCTTATATTGACTCCTCCAAAAAATGTTAGAAAATATTTTTGAATGAGTCTATGGAACCGTTGTTCTAGTATCGATTTACGCAGGCTCAGGTGGTTCTCCAGCTCTCCTGTTTCTCTTTGTACTAGGACAGCACAGGAGAAAATGTATTTCTGTATTATTTCCTGCATTGCCACCTAATTATTCTGGTATCCACTGCACTTGCACTGGAGCAAGTTTATAGGGCTTCATACATCATTGTGGAGCGCTGAAACATATTTTCAAATGGGCAGCGTGCTACATCCTGGGAGAGTGCTTGATTGGCAGTGTAATATTTGTTGTGTTGCTATGTGAGAAGCATTTTGGTATCACACATGAAAGACAAGAGGTTCTGGAGTGCTGGAGGTGTTGCTATGTGAGAAGCATTTTGGTATCACACATGAAAGACAAGAGGTTCTGGAGTGCTGGAGGAGAGGTATGAGAGATAGGCATGCAAGTTATAATTATAGATAGGACTACAACATATAGACTTCTACCCAATTATTTTCCAAGCTAGAGGGGCAGTGGGATGCTGTGTGAGAGTAGATAAAAAAATAAAGAAGGTCATATCCACAAAGCAGACATGCTATCAAATTCGTAAAATGATGCCAAATGTGTAAAAACGGGAGTTAATGACACAAGCAACAGCCATGCAAATTTTCAAAGGAAGGGACACTGACAAATGCTGTAGAAACAAGCGAGGAAAGAAGTGGAAGAGCAGTCTCCGCTGGTAACCTGAGCAGAAACTACACAATCTTTAAAGGTCCAGATTTGACCTACGTATGCTAGACCAAACGTTTGCGCAGGGCTTCACACCTCAAGCTCTCTCATCCTTCTTAAGGCAGATGAGCATCAGTGAGAAAAGTCCTAGATAGATCATGGCTCATGTGAGGGTGTCAGGGAAAGCACTCACTAAATCTGGCCCTTTGTTCCACAAGATAATCCACCTCGAGTTCTCCTAAATCACTGGGTGGGCTACTGAAAATTCTGGTGCCTATCCCCTGTGACAAAACAAAAGTGAACAGCTAATTATGTCATGCTTTGCTCCCTGTTTTTTTCATTCACCTTTTCCACATAATGTTTCACGGATTGTGGCCAAGTTTATTTTGTAGACGTTTTCAGGACGCACTTACAATTTTTTCATTCTCTGTCTCTTATTGCCCATAAATGTGGTCCCTACTTGGGTCTCATTTTACCTTGCACTAATCTTTTTTTATTCAATATTTTAATTGAAATTTATCACAAAACACAACAAATAAAATGATGCACAATTCAAACAAAGGTTGCTGCGGCTCTATTATACAAAAAGATCATTGTGTGGCAGTGTCCGCATAAATCAGACTGCAAAGGACAAATTAGGAACACTTAATCCTTACAGTCCAAGAGGCCTACAGCAGGCCACTCACCTCCCAAACAATCCCAGGACTTGCCACTCACCCCGAGTCCACCCCGATCATTCCACTTCCTCAATGGTCCACTGATCCTATATCTTTGCAAACTTCCAGGGGCAGCCCCACGCCCTGTAGATCAGTTTCTCTAACAGCCTGCAGCACTCCATACTAGCTTCCCAAGCGTGTGCCCTCAGAAGCATGGTACAGCCCCAGTACTGCACCACGTCGCTCCTAGCCACCGCCAGTGCCACATTACAGAGTCGAAGTGTATACTTATTCAGCATCACCTCACCCCAAATACCCCAGCAGACCAACCAGTGAGCACCAAGGCCTCCCCCACCGCCTTTGAGAGCCTACCATGGACACTTTCCCAGAAACCCCTAACCCTTGGGCACTCCCAGAGCATAGGTATCAATGCACCCTCTTGCCCACAACCCCTCAGACAAAGATCTGAATCGAACCTTCCTATTGCATGAATCTGTGTTCATGTATAATATGCCATGTGCAACGGCTTTCACTGAATACACTGGAAGCCCACTCGGATAGCCACCTCCCCTGGATACCTACATGCCGCCCTCCACTCATCATCCTCCAGCCACCCCAGATCACCTTCCCAGTGCTCCTGTAACCTTTGAAGCAGGACCTGCATACTACTAAGTAGTGCAGAACAGAGCTGCGAGACCGCATGTCAGTGCACCAGGGCGGTCATTGCCCAATTTTCCAAAGGGCTCTTATCCTTCAGGCCCTGCAGGCAAGAGATGCTTCACTTCACGATAGCCCTAATTTGCAGGTAGCACAAAAAATATCCCCCTTGTCCTCTCGCATTGGCCCTGCAGGACTGCAAAAGTCAGCTTATCCTGTTCATCCCAGAGGTCCCCCAAATTGGAGATGGCAATCAATTCCCAGCATCTGTGACCAGACACCTTGCAGAGCTCCGCCAGTGCCCCACGGGTTCCATGATGGTGTCTCCAGAGTCAACTTACGGGCGTAGCCCAGCCCATCCGGCACGTCGCCAGGTGTGTACCACCATGGAAGTAGGTTCTGGGAGGGTTGATACCCTTCTTGCCCCATAAATTCACCACATGAAGCCATATGTTTCTAATGCCTGCTGGTTCGCCTTCAGGCCCGGCTCTCCCTGATCCACAAATACACACTCATTAACTAGCAACAAGCAGGCCAACAATAATACATCCGCAAGTCTGGAAAGGTGATGCCCTCATCCTCCAGCTGGCGCATCAATGTCTCTAGCGCCTCAAGACCCTACGGGTGATTAGTTGCGTTTTAGAAATGATTGATTGGTTGATTGATAGTGCAATTCTCGGGTCACCCCATCCCATAGAAAAACCCACACTTCCGTCTCCACCGCACAGATAAACTAGTCTGGAATCTCAAACAGGGAGTTTTGTACCACATATAGGAACTTTGGAAGCTAAATAATGTTATAATCGCACAACCCAGTAAGGACAGGGGGAGCTGCCACCAGTGCTCCGCATCCTTGCAAAAGTTACAGTATATGATCTACATTCTTCTCATAGAACAAATTGCGGTCAGTCATCACATATATCCCCAGGTAGGTGACCCTGATGTGCCACACCAACTGCCCGGGCCAATACCCTTGTGGCGTCCACCTGGACAGCGGGCACACTATGGATTTACCCCAATTAACAGAGATGCTGGAAAATAGCCTGAAAATGCGTGGAATTTCCATAACCCATGGGAGTGAGCAGTCCAGTTCCTCCAAGTAAAGAACATCATCATCCACGTATAGGGAGATCACATCCTCCCAGTTCTTGTCCCAGTGGTGCCTTTGCAAACGTGCATCCCACCAGATCCATGCCACCAATCGCTCCATTGCTGCCACCAAGAGTAACAGGGAGAGAGGGCACCCTTGCTGGGAAACCCCAACTCAGCTAGAACTCTTCCAACAACACCCCATTCAGCCTCACCCTTGCCGTTGGTCCATGGTACAGGAGTCGCACCCAAGCATGGATTCCAGGCCAAAGCCCATGTGCTCAAGAAGAGCCCACAAGTAGTGCCATTCAACGGAATCAAATGCTTTCTTGGCGTCTAACACCAGAAAAAGGGCTGGTTCCTCAATACGGAAATGCCAAGCCAGGCAACCAAAATGCCACCGGAGATTGTGGAGTTTAGACCAATGAAACATAAACCCTGAATGATCCAGAGCGACCACATTCGCTATTACATATGAAAGGCTATTTGCTAAGACCTTGGCAAGCAGCTTAGTCTCCACATTCAGAGAAGGCAAATCGGCCGATACAGGGCACATTCCTCCTGGGGCTTCCCAGGTTTATGGATCAATACAACCTGCGCCAGCCAGAGATCCTGAGAAAGCACCCGACTGGGCCTCACATAACAGAGCATGAAGGGGCTTAAGAACCTTTCTCTTCACACACTTAAAAAATTCCATAGGAAACCCATCCTTGAGGGGGGCCATAGGCTCTGCAATTTCCCTCTCTGTGTTTTCCACCTCAAGTGACTCCGGGTCTCCCTACCCAACTAAGGCACCAGGATGCATGCCCTCCCTTGCCTCCTGCAAGAGATGGGAGTTGTTAAAAGTGTGAAGATAATAAGCAAACGTCTGGGCTATCTCTGCAGGGAATTGTGCCCTCTTCCTCGTTTGCATACAAATCAACAGAATCCACCTTTGGCCCTCCTCCTTCTGAGCCAACCATGCCAGCAGCTTCCCTGCCTTGTTGCCCGCCTCATAGAGCCTGCTCTGCTATGCCCAGTACATGGTCCTCACCTCTTGGTGGACCTATAGCCCTCCCACAGCTGGGCCAATCACCGAGCCTGCTCCAGGTCCGGCGACTCCACATAAGCAGCCTCCTTATCGGACAGCTTCCTCTTCAGCTCCGTCACCTTACGGTGTCTCTCTCTATTCATGCCTGCCACATGTGAAATTAACTGAACATGGACCACAGTCTTGTACACTTCACAGAGTATCCCCATCCTTCCCAAGAACACATTCTCCCAGGAGTACTGACCCCCCCACCTCCGATACATGGTGTTGGGTATCCTGGTCTATTAGTTCCCATGGTGTCAAACCACCAGCCCAGGCTGGGACGAGACCCATGAACCCATAGCTCCATAACGATCAGGGAGTGATCCAAGAGACCCCAAGTCAAGTAGGAAGTGTTCCTGTATCTATAACATTGTGGCCCCAGTACAAGAAAATAATCCAGGTGGGCCAGCAATTGAGAGGCATTAGCTGCGTAAGAGAATTGCTGCTCCCCCGGGAGTGTCACCCGCCACAGATCCTCAAGTCCCATAGACCAAGCAAAGAGCAAAGTCTTGGGTGATCTCTGGGTGCCCTTCACATCTGTGCCGTGCTGTCCTCCCTGTCTTCACCATGCGGTCCTCCTCCTCATGCAGGGTCAGGTGGCGATCCAGACCCCCTCCATCAGCAGCACCATTTCAGGGCAATCCATTTTCACAAGTCTCTGTAGTGTCTTTGATATCATGCGCTCTAAGGCCCTCGTGATCATGGCTGGACTCTAGACAGGAATTATGTAATTGCATGATAGGTGTTAAGGTGTGGTTGTAAAAATTATGACGCAATGGAAGCAGAGCACGACAATATGTTTTAGAATAATGATGTCTGATACAGAGCTCCATGTGTGGTGTATTTGTTTACATGTTCCTCGGCTGGGGAGGACACTACAACTGGCAATGTGTAGGGGATGCGTGCCCCCAAAAACAAAGCTGCCCTCCCTGAGAGTCTGCAAAGTGCAGCAAACTACTTGTGTGTGCCATGTGCATCCCAAATCAATGCAAAGCAGTCTGCGATTGGCGTATGTGGAGTCAAAGCCCTGCTCCAGCTCAAACACAGCCATTGAAGAAGTTGAGGGCCCTGCAGAGGAGCACATTCGAAAAGCCCACCAAAAACCTCTTGTTAAGGCTAAAAGAAAAGATACTGAGCTGCCCCATAACACACGGTCATCATCAATCTGAAGCAAACACTAAAGGCAGTGATGACCAGGAACGAAAACAGAAACTTACTAACGAGCAGAAGCGATCGATGTGCTATACAATCTTGAAAATCGGACATGACGACCAAGCCCAAGCAATGGTGGAGTTGGGGGGAGAGGTTGCCAGTTCTGCTTGACAAGATGAACGCTGCTTGACAGCTTGTGCTCTCAATGGTGACAGAAGGAAACACAAAGTACGACACATCTACATTCCTAAAGCTACATTTGTTTGAGATTGCAAAGAAACTGAACATTGATGCCAGGTGAACCACATTGATTGAAACGTTCAATGACTTCATAGATGCCCTAGGAGAGCAAGACGATAAGAAAATCATTAAATACTTGAAAACCCTTGCCTGTGATGGAGTGAAAGAAGTGCTAAAGAAGGTCTCACAAGCTGGTTCAACATCATACCAAAAGATAAAAGAAATGTTAGATGCCAAGTACATACTCAACCAAGCACCACAACAAGCTGGTGAAATGATGGATGAATTTGTTGAGAGACTTAATGCACTTTACAAGCACTATATGTTGTGTGACTTTAATAATAAGGAAGCCAAGCGCCTTAGTCATTGATGGCTGCTTTCAGATTCCTTTAGAAGATGCATGTTGTGAGAGCCATTCAGTTTAGAGAAAATGCTAATTGCTGCAAGAGCAGAAGGACAAGCAGATCGACAAGCTGCTGATATGGAAGCAGCAACAGCACATAATGACAGCACATAATGAATCAGCTTTAATCATGAAAAGCAAGCAAAAGGCCAAAATAGTTGCACACAATTCAACGTTTCAGAAGATGAAAAAGCTATGCTTCCGATGTGGGTTTTCATTTCCACATGAACTTAAATGTCCAGCCATAGGACAGACATGCAAAGGCTGCAGGAAAGAAAACCACTTCATAACAGTCTGCAAAGTGAAAGCGAAACTAAATGCATCTCAGTGGGAAGAGAAAATGGCCGCCAGAAGGTTCCAGAAGAATTCTTGACACACCCACAGGGCCAAAAGGCAACATCAGTTATGACAAATAGAAACCAAGCACAATCAATCATCAAGTTCATCATATAAAGGCTCTTCAACGTCATTTTCAAGCACAAGGGAAGAAGACGGATGTGTGTTGATGATATTGACTAATGAGTGACATGCACATGTAGGGTTAGCTGCTTGCAACGGAGATCAAAATGCTAAAGAGAATTGCCAACTGAAGCTAAATTCATTTGGACTTTGTCCAAAAATTACATTAAAGGTGAGCAGCTGGCCCTTACCCTTCATTATAGACAATCAATTAACATCATGCCAGGTCTTGTGTGCCAGGCCTTACTACGTCAAACACAAAGGTATACACTCTGTATCAACTGTTACAGAGTCAAGGGTCATTTACAGAAACCTTGCATCATAAAACGACATCAGTGTGAGCGCCGATTGAAGTCCTTCAGGGAACTTCATCTAATGCATGCCTTCTTAGCTTTGCCACTGCTGCTGACATGTGACTTATATCTCTCAACTACAACATCCATTGCTCAGGCTAAAATTGTTATTCAGTTCCCGTCATTGTTTCATGGCCTAGGAAGACTCAAAAAGATGAAAGTGCACCTCCATATTGATGAGGACATTTGCCATGTTGCCCACTGACACTGCAGAGTCGCCTTTTACTTGCCAGCAGTCGTTGAGAAAGAACTAAAAACAGTGATGAAACATGACATAATTGAATGTTCCACCGGTCCTACACCTTGGATTAAATCCATAGCTGTGGTGCCAAAAAAGGACAATGGAGGTCCAGTGCATATTTCTGTTGATACGCGCCAGGCCAACAAAGCAAAAGAGAGAGAAAGACATCTTGCTTACCACATAGCGGACATGATCATGCAGCTGAACAGAGCTAAAATCTCATCCCGTGTTGACCTGAACAAAGAAAATCAGTAACTCGAGCTGTAGAACTATAGGTGCATTGCTACTTTTTCAACTCATGTTGGTTTTTTCAAATACAAACAACTGAGTTTTGGAGTATCTTCGGCTGCAGAGATATTTCAAGATGTTATTCGCTGAATTATTCAACCTGTTATGCATGCTTTCAATTACAGTGATGACATACTAGTATTTAGGTCAACACAAAAGGAGCATGACAAGGCTCTTACACAAGTTTGCCAATTATTTGCTGATGCAGGTCTCACTCTGAATGCAGCAAAGTGTGAGTTTCACAAAACCAAACATATTTTGTTGGGCACATTTTCTCTGATGGGGGAATGACTCCTGACCCTTATAAGATCCAAGCATTGACATCTACCTGCCCCCTACAAAATGTAACCAGGCTACAATCCTTCTTAGACATTTCCAGTTTTTGCTCAAGGTACATTTGTGACTTTGCTACACTGAATGCCCCATTGAGAGACTTAACAAAACAGAATCTCCTATTTCAGTGGTCTCCTGAATGTGATCACAGTTTCAAAGACATAAAACATGCAATTGAAAATGCAACTGAAATGGCCTATCTTGACCCCAAGATACGTATTGAGATCACAGTAAATGCGATCCCGGTGAGGTTGGGGCAAATTCTTGCTCAACACAATGGTCATCTGAATGCCCAGAGACACATTGTGGCCTATGCCAGTAGAAGCTTATCTGAAAAAGGACATGCTTACTCTTAGCGAGAGAAGGAGAGTTTGGCTGTAATGTGGACCTGTGAACTTTTTCACGTATTTTTACATGGGAAACGTTTCACTATCATCACAGACCACCAGGTGCTGCTTACTGTCTAGAAACCTGAAAGCTAAGATGCCTCCTCGCATTGAGAGGTGGGTGTTGCAACTGCAGGAATATGACAATGTGATTGTACACAAGCCAGGGAAAGACAAAAACCCTGCAGATTACTGTTCACAAGTGCCACCACATCGCCAAAGTTTGACATCCAAAGTGGCTGAAAAGTATCTCAATTTCATTGTGAGGTCAGGCACACCAGCAGCTCTATCCATTGATTAGATCATTGTTGCTACCAAAGCAGATAAAGACATGCTCAGTCTCAAAGACCTCATTACAGTGCAATCTTGGAAGACTTGGAATTTTTGCTCATGGTGTCGAATTCCAAAAATTCAAAAGTGTACAGGATGAGCTATCTATCACTCAAGAGGGTATCATATTGAGAGGCACGAGAATCATCATACCTGAGAGCCTAAGGCACCAAGTCATTGAGCTAGTCCATGAGGGACATTGTGGCATTGTAGCCACCAAAAAAGCCCTAAGAGAGAGAGCGTGGTTCCCTTGCCTAGACTAAAGAATTGAGAGAGAGCTAAAAGCATGCCATTTTTGTGATTGTTTATCCCCCAAAGTGGTGCAGCATCCAGTGACAATGTCTGACCTTCCTGTGCATGCCTAAGAAAGAGTTGCAGTTGATTTCTATGGGCCTCTAGAAAACAGACACAATCTTATGATAGAGAACAAAAGATGCGTGGCAGCTCTCTCATTCAAAAGAAATATCAACCCACAGTTTGTTAAGGATACAACAGTCCATATACAATATGTTTTTGATATAAATATTTATCAAAAGTTTGATCGAAATGATACCAATATGAATTAACAATTAGAATACAACCAAAATGAAAAACTTGCAAAGAATTGAAAATAAAAAATAATTGAAATTTTTTCATAATATTATCCTATATGCAGTGATACAAATAATGCGGCTTGATAATACAAATCCAGCCCATTTCAAGCTTATTTTCAGCCAACAATCATTTGCAGCCAACACGTGTTTCGTCTAGGGAAGTCTCCTTTTGAATTCCCGTACGACTTCTTCAGGGCTCATATTTACACCAATCCAAATTATGACTTTAGTTGAAACTTATTATTGTTTATTATTATTGTTCAGGGCCATATATAATTCGTCTTTTGTCCTAAATCATTATAATCCGTCTTCAATTGAAACCGTAAATGATAGAATCGCCGTATCCGCGTAGAATTAGGTAGAATTGCCAAAAATAACCGCGACGCGAGTGCGCGTCTCATTAACCATTTCTTATGATAGTCATTGATGAATATTCGCGTTTTCCTTTGGTAGAAGACTTTTCATCGACAGCCCATGATAAAGTCATAGAGCGGCTTGATGACATCTTTGCAGCTATTCTCAAATCTAACAATGGCCCAACTTTTAATAGCAACAAATTCAAGGAGTTTCTTGATCGACTCAATGTTAAGCACCAAAAGAGTACACCTTTCTGGCCCCAAGCCAATGGTGCTGTTGAATGACTTATGGGCACCCTCAAGAGGGTAATTCAGCAAGCGTTGATGGAGGGGATCAATTTAATTAAGCCCTGTGCCCAGTCCTTCGTGCCTAACAATCAACTCCTCACTGCACAACTGATGAGAGCCCTGCCACCTTGCTATCTGGGCGAGCCATCGGGACCAAGCTACAACAATGGACATCGGACCAATCGATGAATGCGAAAAGGTTTATATCACAGATACTTCTCAAAAGCACAATATTTGAATATATTCTAATCTGCGCCAATGTGCCAGGTAACAGTCTTTAAGAAAGGGGACTTGGCACTGGTCAAGCAGAAAGAGAAGCTGAAAACAGACACTCTATTTGCTGTCAACCCTCTGATGGTAGTGAAGTGCAAAGGACACATGCGGAGACAGCAGCGTCCCAGACAATCCATCACACGGAACTCGTCACACTTTAAACGCTCATATCAATGTTTGACTGCTTCTGAGATCACAAGCGAGGCGACCCCCCCTGAACGTCCAGATTGCACGTCATCGCCTATGTCGTCGATCCATGATGACAGTGTATCTCACTAACTCATACCACCTGATCTGGCAGACCAGTGCAAGCTCCTCTATGGCTCATTGAGGAAACATAATGTTAATGTTGTTTGTACTTTTTATTTAACAAAGGTGAAGATGTAGGCCCTCATTCTGACCTTGGCGGGCGGCGGAGGCCGCCCGCCAAAGTCCCGCCGTCAGGTTACCGTTCCGCGGTCGAAAGACCGCGGCGGTAATTCTGACTTTCCCGCTGGGCTGGCGGGCGGTCGCCTTCAGACCGCCAGCCAGCCCAGCGGGAAAGAGGCTTCCACGATGAAGCCGGCTCGGAATCGAGCCGGCGGAGTGGAAGCTGTGCGACGGGTGCAGTTGCATCCGTCGCGTATTTCACTGTCTGCGCAGCAGACAGTGAAATACATGTAGGGGCCCTCTTACGGGGGCCCCTGCAATGCCCATGCCAGTGGCATGGGCACTGCAGGGGCCCCCAGGGGCCCCGCGACCCCCCCTACCGCCATCCGGATCTCGGCGGTCCGACCGCCGGGATCTGGATGGCGGTAGGGGGGGTCGGAATCCCCGCGGCGGTGCAGCAAGCTGCGCCGCCGCGGAGGATTCAATGGGGCGGCGGTACACTGGCGGGACCCCGCCAGTGGTGCCGGTCCGACCGCAGCTTTACCGCCGCGGTCGGAATCCCCATTGGAGCACCGCCGGCCTGTCGGCGGTGCTCCCGCGGTCCTCCGCCCTGGCGGTCAAAGACCGCCAGGGTCAGAATGACCACCGTAGTGTCTTTGATATCATGCTCGCTAGGGACTTCGCAATCCTGGGTGGACTCTAGACAGGAATTATGTAATTGCATGAGAGATGTTAAGGTGTGGTTATAAAATTTATGATACAATGCGGGGAGAGCGACAGTATGTTGAAGAATAAAGATGCCTGATACAGAGGTCCGGGTGTGGTGTTTTATTTACATACTACTGGGCTGTGGAGGGTAGTACACTCTCCAGGCCAGGCCCCCGAAGTCTGGGAGGACAATACCAGGAAGTCACAATCAGACACTCCCCATCCCCCAAGCGAGCCACCTACCGCCGACCAACTGGCAGATGGATCAGCCCATGTGTGTGTCACCTGGAATAGCGAGACATACGAAGCAAGATGCCGACCCCGGTCCCCAGCCTAGCAGCCCGCATTAACCAAATATCGAAACTTACCCCCCTCCCCAGAAAATCACAGTGGGAACCCTTGAGGTGTGTTTCCTGCAGTAGGATCAGGTCTGGGGCCTGCCATGCCAAGTACCGTTGCATCTCCCTCTGCTTCAGCTTGTTACCAAGCCCATTCAAATTCCAGGAGAGGACTCTAAGAGATGTACCCCTGGCTACGTGTTGGGACCCTGTCACCGCCATTGACTGCACATGCTCTCCAATGCTCTCCAATGCAATGAATGCCACTGCAGCCCCCTCAAACTGTATCCCCCACCTCTTGCGGTGGGTGTAGAAGTATGCGCTCCCCCAATGCCAGAGGTGCCTGTCACCTGCCCCCCCAACTGCATGTACTGCATACCACCATGTCCTCCAAGTCCAGAAGGGGCAATGCAGCCAGCCCTGCTAGTTCAAGGTCCTCCAGAAGAAATCTACCTCACTCCTACACCACAAACCCTCCTCCCAAACCTCCAAGTGGCCCATCAACACTGCTCCAGTGGATACTGCCACTCAGAGGATCTCGTCTGCAGTCATGGGCGTGACACTCAGGAGGTTCAGCCCTTACTCCTCCACACCTGAGGTCAGCGACCCATCATCAGATGGCAGCGAGGCCAGAGCCAGCACCTCCTAATGATTCACCAAGGGTTGTAGGAGTCCCTGCTGTATCTCCGCGACCACCTTGTCCTGTTCTGTATGTACCTCCACACTGCTGGGGGTCTCCCTCATCCCCCAACGCAGGTGCATCTGCAGCCTCCGAGTCTGCCACTCTGGGGATCTTGCAGCAGTCCACCCTGCAGCACCACATGGCTCTGTCGTTCCAGCCACTCCCACACCTCCTTTGCTTCGGTGAAGAAATGCGCCATATAGCCAACCTTCACTCAAAGCCGGGCCGGGAACATCAAGGCATGCTTAAGCTAGAGGTGCCGCAGATGTCTCTTAACCACTAAGAAAGACTCATGCTTACATTGCACCATTGTGTATGCATGGTAAATGCTCACTGGACTGTTCTCAATCCCCCAGGGCACATGAGCACAGGCTAGCTGGAGAATATAGGCCCACAACAATTACCACTGCCTCAATCTTGTGCCCTAAAGCACTTTATATTACGTGAATAGCGGCCAGTACTGTGGCTGTCTGGGCCTCTTGTCCATAGCTGGGCCAGGCCGCTCACAGGCCTCCGCCGCTCCCTTCACTGGCCATGTACAGTCATAGTCAAGGCCCATACACTCAGGACCTCCAATTGTCTCTCTGTGAGGGGGTAGGGAGGCACCTTCTCTGGGCCAAATGAGGCACAAGGAGCTCAGTTCTCCAAAGACCCTGCGCACCCCCTTGTGCGTTCACTCCACCACTAATGGGAGCAGCTAGGCCAGTCTGGGAAGCAACTCTCCTACTCCTACCAAAAGCCCTCTCTCGAGCGCACATCTACCACCAGGCCTGCTCTGGCTCAGCTGCACTCCCATCCACACTGGCCGCTGTCTGATATCTGCGAGCTGCCACCAGTTCTTTCCCACCAGCAGTCCTTGTGGCCACCAGACTTCTGTCCAGTGAGCTATCCTGTATGGGCCAATTGAGGAGCAAGGAGCCCGGAACCCCACAACCACATAGCATTGCCTTGGTTACACACTCCACCAAGGGGGTCAGCTGGGTCTGCCCGAGGAGCACCCCTACAACTCCTAGCCAGGGCCCTCTTTCACGCTCACTGACTCTTCCAGGGCCACTCCGGTGCCAGTCTGCACTTCCTGCCACTAAGGCCACACTGGGGGGATTTCCGGGCCCAGTCTGCAA
Organism: Pleurodeles waltl; assembly: GCF_031143425.1. Classification (NCBI taxonomy): domain Eukaryota; kingdom Metazoa; phylum Chordata; class Amphibia; order Caudata; family Salamandridae; genus Pleurodeles; species Pleurodeles waltl. Next base: position 388,504,409 of record NC_090436.1, on the reverse strand, counting down.
GTTCCAGCCTCCATGGCATCCCCAAGGCCACAAGGACCACCACTGCTCGGCCGTCAGTCCCGAGGGGCCCCTCTGACCATCACCAGGCCATTCACCGGAGGCTCCAGCTCTACAATCGGGCATCGACTCACACTTACAGGCCCGTCCACACCTCACTGGGCCATAGTACAGAGTCCCAGTCGAAAGGTTCTCCCAGAAGCCCCAATCCTCAGCCAGTCATCCGGGGAAGGTGGGAAAGAAATCCTGCGACCTCCAGTTGCTGCACTCTAAGCTCAAGGGCACCTCTGCGATCCCACAAGATGGCAGCCTGCGAGCTCACGGACCGGCCAGCTTTCCCGAACTTGCTGCACTGCTCCTCCACTCCGCACTACAGGCTGCAGTCGGACCCACCTGCCTCACCTCTCACTGCTGGGAGCTATACTCACCACCACAGCAGCTGCTGCCAGTCAGGGGCGCTCTGCACAGCCGGTCGCCGCTCACTGGCCGTCTTCACTGCAGGCCATGGCTCGCCACCAATCTTGCTCTGAAAGCCCTTGGTGGGCACCATGGGCCTCGACGTCAACCACAACAAAGCCCCCAGTGCCCCGATTGAGTGACAGTGACGGGAAAGGGGTGCAAGGCTAGGGAAGATGTGACAGGATGCTTCACAAGTGGGCCAGCGGCTCCAGCGCTACAGGCTAAGCACCCATCTCCATTGCTGCAGTGGTCACGCCCACCTTCTACTAATCTTCCTGACAGATTAAGAGTGTGTGGCCAGTAACATTTTTATGCATGTATATTTTATTCTTTTTGGGAGGGCCCTTCCTCTCTTTTGGGATATTAATATGCTTTATGTTAAGATGCTGTTGGGGTAATTTGCGCCTGGTGTAATGTAGAAATAGATGCATGACTATTTGTGCATATGTTTGTGCTATCACAGATTAAGAGCAAAATTCTAACTCGAGATTATGCAGTCTCTACTGAAGAACTGTTAGTTGTGGAAATTAGGACATATGAGGCCTTATAAGAAAGAAAGGGAATCATCTCCTCTAAGTAACAATGAACTTTTTGGAATTAATTAAACAGGGGCGCTCAATAGTATTTTGACACTACGAGTCTGATATGTTCTTACCATCCTCAGACTCTAAGAATAGCAGGGATTGTGGTCATTCCACAACTCCAGGGAAGCAGTAATTCTGAAGTGGGACACAGAATTATCTGCTTTTCACAGTTCAGTCTGGAAGCCGTGTAGCATTCTTTCTTGTCCAATATATTTCCTGCCCAGTTATTATGGCCCTGTCATGTATATGAATAGCATCCCTTTGTGATTCCCTTTGTGATGACGTGCCAGTGGCTGGAGCCTAACACACTGACATTGTCACACCAGGGAAGGTGTTTATCCTGGCCACAAGACACAATCAGCTCTCCTTTAGACTGTGTTTTAAAGGGAAGACACATAGTATACCGAGCAGGAAGGATTTAATTGCACGAAGTACACACTAGACCCAAGTCACATCTATGCACATGCCAATAGATGGTTTGTTGAACTGTCTGCATAGTTCCTCCAACACAGAAAATCCTTAAGAACAAACATTCCACCCCAACATACATTGATACCAAACATTTTACTCCTAAATAAAACCATATGCCCGTCCTCTCAGAACACACCAACCAAACCCATGCACAAGCACAGACCCATCTGACAACATATTAAACTGTACCTAAAAGTTGATTTCCTTCTTCCAACACCACATGCATTCCACCTACACAATGTCAACCATACACTGGTCTTAGGAAACCTAGAAGAACCGAAATAGAATTGTCCTGGCAACCATATCTTTTTTTGCCCTCTTCCTTTAGGTTGCTTTTCTTTGGACTTCTACTTTCATTCTGCTCTCCATCAGCCCTTACTGAGTTCCCTCAGTCATTCAACCTCTAATCACCTTCCATGAATTTGAGCAGTAGTGGAAATCATGGTGAACGTGTGCACCCACAACATATGTGCATCAGCCCTTCTTCAGTTTAATCTGCTTAACCACCAAAAGTCTGGTTTCATTGACAACCCAGCCATGCTAATCCATTAGACCCGGAGATCATGCAAGGCTGTTCTTTGGTTTCAACACAAGATGCAAATGTATAGGAACTCAATACAACTGTCAGTTACTTGCAACTCTAATGATAAAAATATTGTTAGAGTTCGCAGTCACAACCTCTGTGACTCCACACATTCTACCTACATTTACCTGCAGAATTAGTCTATTATAACTAGGTAATACCAATTCTATCAGTTAGATTTCTCTAACCAATAATACATTGTATTGTATTTTCCCAAGCAATCACATGTATCTTAAGCCTCTGGAAAGGCACCTTCCTTCCTTCCTGTATGTTGTTGCTACTGTCACACATTGAACTTAATTAACTCTAGTGCTTCAGTCTGAGACTGACCAAAAGTCAATTCCCTTATCCTGTGATTTGAGAAACACTCAATGAAGTGACATTCATGCCTCCCGTTTTAGATCTGTTATTAAAATTATATGTATAATACTTACAAGTAAGGGCTTTCAGCCAACCCTTTTCATCCACTGATCAGTTATTGTGTCATTCACATTCTCCTTCTGCAACTACTGCATGGAGCAATGTGTCAGCCTACTTCAGCCATTGGCTAACTTTATTGTGAGTGTCGTCATTCTGTCCTTTCACAAGGAGCATAGCCATACACAAAGCAGCTCCCCTCAGTGCGAGGGACTACCATGGCAATGTGTGCTTTATGAGACCAAAACATATTTATGCTTTTAGCCAAGATTTAAATGTTTTTGTTTTTTTCTTAGATTCAGGAGAGTCCGGCAACTTCCCCAGCAATAAAGGATTGCAAAAACCATGACAAAATAAACACTAACAATGGCAAAAGGTGTTGTGAGACTCTCGCCAAAATAACGAGCCTGCTGAGTTTTGGGCTTCAGCACCACTGAGTATGGGGGAATGAGTCTGATCCCAAACTGTGTGGCAGCTGCCAGCATAACCCTTTCGGCCAGCTAGCAGCACCTCACAGATACCGTAGATAAAAGTGATTTGTGGCAGCCCATCGCATGACACTCTTTAGACTCCTCTGGGAAGTCATGGTGGAAACAGATCGTGCCCTGTCCTCTTAGTTACACAAGTCTCATAAATGTAATGACAAGCAGAAGCTTATCTTGGTTCAATAGGATTCATTGAAGCAAATGCACCCTACGTATAAAGCCATGAAGTGCGATTAGAAGGTTGATGAAGTCAGACACTATTACAAAGGTGACCAAGAAAGTGAAACATAGAAACAGTCCTACCATCTTTGTCACAATAGCATTACTAATATTCCTACACCCACTACTAAGATTCCTACATGAGAGCAAATAACAGTGATAGCCCTAATCCACCCATCTAGTCCTGGGAGTGTAGCACAAGCCATATATCTGTGTTGAAGGTAAGGGAGAGGTTGGTTAGTCTGCTGGAAATCCTCCTCTGTGACAGAAGAGGAAGTGGCAAGTTTTTGCTGAAACTGCAAAGGCGACTGGACACATAAGATGGCGATCTGACTGGAATGTCCCCTCTAAGGATCTAATGCAGTCTGATATTTTATAATAAGCACTGTGTTATTCTAGGAACTGTCCTGATGTGACAACACGTCCATTTCTGTGGAAGTTAGGCACTGTACTCTCTTGGACTGCCAATACCCGGGAACCTATCGTATGTAGCTTTGATGCAAGCATAAAATGAAGTGTTGCGCAAGGCGATGAATAACAAAGTTTAGCAGAGAAGGACAATAGATAAGAATAATAAATTATCACCACTAAAATGATGCCCCACTAAAATAATAAAAAGAATAAAATGCCAAGTGACTTGGTGAAGGGTCGCAGGCCTCAGATCTAAACTAAAATAGGCAAAAATAAGTGGGAGTATGTGCCGAACGACTAACCTCACAACAAAGGCTGGCAACCAACGCCAGACCTATTGGCTTTGCCAATTCCAGTTTAACAGTTTCTCTGCTAGTCGTACCGAACTACATTGTCACAAACAACTCAACATTCTTGTGCTTTATTCATCTTCATTCATCAAATAATTCTTATCCTTCTGCAACATCACTGATGCATCAGCCTACCATTAGCTTCAGGACCCTCTGCATTTCACCATTCTCTTACAAAGTTGTTAGCAATTTATACTTCCTGATGCATGTTGAACAAATAATGCCAACTCATTTATCACCCTTCTCCACCCCACTTTGCCCTTCTTTTTACTCTTTTACACTGTGACCAAGAATCAGCAACAGACATATTATTTCCTTTCACATATTCCATACCGTAAGTGAAGGCTAGAAAATGTATTAACCATTTTACTATTATGGGCATAACTCATCCTGACCCTCTTGCATACAACAGATTAGTTTGTAGTTTATATGGCATGCTCTAAAGAAAAATAAAGAGATAAATGGAATTATAAATGGGAAACACTGAATGATGGGAATGCTTTTTACCAAGGGGTTCTGAGTAACATCAAACAGATAACAACAGTGTCATCAAATAGAACACTGAGGTGAACACATCTTTTTACATATGTGTACTTTTATATTATGCATGACCCACAAATATTATCAGTCCCTGCTTTCAACTGCTAAGAGTAATGTGGAGTCAAACATAACATTTCTTCTCCCTGTGAAAAATTATAACTGCCTACTGCCACCCAACCCAACGTCCTCTGTGCCATCCAGCCCCACTCTTTCAGAACCTGATGTATTCGTCTTCCATATCTGTGAACTTACGTAGACAACAGTGAACACAGCGCTGTCACATAACGAACATCACTTTCCATCACCTGGTCACTAGAAAAACTGTGTACCAATCAAAACAGTCTATAAACGTATATGACCCATCCAGCTTCAATCTTATTTGTAAGTCTTCTCATACCAAATGCTACTGATGCCTTTTCAGCAGACAAACTGTTCATATAACAGACACATGCAGCCACATATTGTCTGTAATCCTACATATGCACCATTGAGCATGAGTGAAGACCCTTTGATGCACAATACTGTGCAGGCACTCTACAAGATAACCTGGAGGAATCAGTCTTTGCATCGCTGTACACATGTGAATGTACTGCAAGCAAGCACAAGTCATCAAGACTAAATGCTAATTCTTCACCAGGATACTTCCTTCCCAGGCTAGATCAACCTCCAAATCACCCACTCACCAAAGATGACTCAAGAATAACCTTCCTCCAGTAGGGAATCTCCATTAGGTGAATCACAAATGCACATCATAATATGGAAGTGCCAAGAGGCCAAGTAGTTGGTGAATTCTGCAATATACAATTACCTAATAACATAACAAATGAAGAGCTGCTTCAGAAGGAGTAATAGTTATATTCTGTTTAGTGGTTCAGTGCTATTTAGTAGTGGCTGCATTCAAAGTAACATTGGTTTTTTTACTGATTAGGGATTGCATTTAATAAAAGTATGACAGGTTTTTGTATGAGTGATGTTGTGCAGACAGATCCAGTAGCAGCCAGAACGGAAGCGCCTGAGAAGTCATCATTGGAACATTGGCGCTGGTGCTGAGGTGAAGGAGAGTGCAAGTCACCTGAGAACAGGAAGAAGAAGACAGGAGTCGGGAGTTGACGGGAGGAGAGGCGGAAGCCAGGAGCTTTAGGTAGATGCCTGTGAACCCCATGGGAATCTTCATAAGGGTGGCCCCTGCGGGAGCTCATAACCTGGAGTTACCCGGGGCCTCTCTCATATTTCTCCTGACAGCTCCCAGGATCCTGACACTTCAAACGGGTTTCACAGTTGTTTGAGAGGATTTAGGATTAGGGCGGTCAGAAAGTGAAGGAGCAGTATGTTGTGTGAGAGAAAGTGTAGACTGACCACACCAGGAGCCTACCCTAACCTTAGAAAGAAAGTATGTGAGGAGCTCATTCATATAAAATATTTCCTAAAGCCTTGGTAATTTAGTTAGTGCCAAGTGAGGTATTCTCACCACGAACCTGTGAGGTTAGTCACATGTGAGAGGAACCTTACTGATGGAGCATATAAAAACTGACAGTTTTATTTGTGGTGATTTCGATCGAGTCACATGCCAATATAGTGTTCATGTTAAAAATGTTCAGCTGGAGGTAGAGAAGCAAATATATACAAAGTTAAACCAGAGATTTTAAATTTAGTACTTCAGGTACTCAATTGAAAGTTTATCTAAAGAATATTTCCACCCAACACAGACGTAGTGGTGTTTTAATTCTTTCAGTAAAGCACATTGTCATTTTGTTCATCAATGTTGCCTTTGCCTCTCATGCACAGAATGTATACATTAAAAGAAGTACGATATATTTCAGTGGCCAAAGTGAATGGAATATATTAATTACAATTAAATGAGTGCCTGAAAAATTGTTCTAACATTGAACGAAAGAGACAAGGAAACACCACGGAGGTCAGAAGCTGTTATCCTCAGACATGTTAGATAAGGAATCAGCTGTAGGAACAATTTTATAGAGGATGGCTCTTGGGTGGATATGAAACATTAATTAATATCTTACAGTGTGAGGATGACAATACAAGTTTCTCATACTTACATGGACCTTGATCCCTATACATAGGGTCGATATTGTGAAGCAATTCTACTCTGGGAGAAGGGGTTCCTTCACTAGAAAAAATAAAAAGAGAATTCATATTTTTCTACAGCGCTAGCCAGAAACGGAATTATTATATTTTAAGACTTAGTTTTTGTTGCCACTTCCCCACTTGAAACTGTTACTGAGTCATACAAGAATATAAATGGTGTCCTTCAAAAGTCTTTGAATTATAATTTGCATAACAATTCGAAATACATTCTATAGCATATACACGACTGTTCAAAGGCTTACAGTTTTTAAGAAAATCTAATGCTGGGCCCTGGAACCTTAAAGTCTAAATATGTACCTAATGCATTGCAGTGCACATTTCATTTCAAATAATCTTTATAGGCACAACAGACGCAAGGATACAATTTGCAAAACCTCACATTCAATAATCCAATCAGAAATCCCAAAGTATATATTTTTTTACATGGTGCTCACGTCTCCCTATGTTCAGATTATTTAACAAAAATCGTTATTATCAAAGTCGAGTTCTTAATCCATACAGAAATATGTGCCTTGATTCTTTGTGCCAAATAAATAATTTGCATCCCAACACTCCGAAGGACAAGCTAATGTTCAGTCTTCCTGTACGTGGACTATCTATAGCACTTAACCACACAGAATTGTAAATCGCATATAATGACACGCAAACAGAGCACTATATCAGCAGGTGACATATCGTTATATATAAATCCTGCTGCTGGTTATCCAAGGGACTGAGGTATTGAGATGAGTTGTGGAGTATTACAGTTTGTTCATAAATTTCCCAGAAAGGGCTTTCACATTACAAAATGACATTTCTATCATACATACACCAAGTTGCAAGCGAGTGAAAACTGGAGACCAGGATGTGGTCAAATATAAAAATGAATTAAAATTCTTTCATGAATAATAACAGGTAATCCATTTGTACACTAACAGCCTACCACCAAGCCATAGACCACCAACGTTTCACCCTCCTTCGACGGCGTTCTGTATATGTTTAAAGGATCCTAAAGAAGACATCCATCTCAGAATCAATTACAGACAGGTGTGTTTCATTAAGATTTGGTCAAGAAATCCCAAGGAATACATGCTATAGTCAGCCTAAACGGCGGAACCTGACACCGTGCACATCCATTAATTTAATTCCAGTTTGCATTAGAACAGAGGCATATATGTATCCTTAAATGAAAGCAACACTTAACAATGTCTAAATATTACAAACGTATAGGAGTGCCATCAAATGATAGACTCTATCTGTGCACAAGTTAGTTACTTTGAGGCATGATACACATTTATATATATATTTACTTTGGATAACTATAACTGGTGAAATTCAGTGATTTTGTTAGTTTAAAACATTATGGCCCTCATTATGACCCTGGCGGACAGCTTTTTTTTGGAGAAGAGTACTGCCAACAGGCTAGCGGTACTCTTACCCAAAATATGACAATGGTGGTTTGCCTCAAGCCAAACCGCCAATGTACCACTCCGTCCGCCAGGGCGGTAACAGCAGCCAGGCTGGAGACTTCAGTCCCCAGCCAGGCAGCCGTCACTAGCCCGCCCGCGGGATTATGACCCCGCCTACCGCCATAGTTTTTGTGACTTCCTAGGCATTGTCAGTGACAGGCAATCCCTTCCCTGTCACTGATAGGGGTCCCCCCGCCTCCTTCCCCAGAGTCCTCTCCCATCCTCCCCTTCCCAACCCCCCACGAAAGACACGCACATTCACGCACCATCTCACACACCCATACACACACTCATACCCACTTTCACCCACTCATGCGTACATCAATTCACACACACATCCACACACACTTACATACATACAAGAACCCACGCAGTCACATAACACAACATACACGCACACTCACAACAATGCAGGCACGCGCATTCCACACGGCACACACCCGCGTGCACTCATACACAAACATACACCCACACCCCCACAACACCCCTCTCCCCTGTCTGAGCACCCAACTTACCTGATTGCAGGGGGTCCTCCGGCAGGAGACGGGACAGGGCGCTTCTGCCAGCAGCAGCGTCCGCCAGCAGAACACCGCCAGGCCGTATCATGGGTCATGATACGGTCTGCGGCGGTCTACTGGCGTGGCGCTGCTGCTGGCAGCAGCACCACCTTACCGCCGTCTGCAGCCATGGCCGCAGCCGGAATTCCGCCATCCTTCTGGCGGAATTCCAGCTACGGTCACAGTATGGTGGACGGTAGGTAGCCGCGGCGACGGTGTTTTGGCGGCCGTTGTCGCGGTGTTAGGCAGTCAATACCGCCATTGACATTATGAGGGCCTATGTTTTAACTGACTAATTCACCTAACTATAACATCCCGTTTACCTTTGGTTTTTTTTTTCAATGAAGAACATGTTACTTACCTTCGGTAACGCCTTATCTGGTAGAGACTATACTAGCTGCAGATTTCTTACCTTAGATATCTTACCTTAGAATTTCCCCCAGACATCAGACCGGATGCAGAAGATTTTTTGTGAGCAGTACCCCTGTGCACCGGTAGATGGCGTTGATCAGCCCCAGGTGCATCATCAGCATTGTCTGTGCATAAAATGGCGTCCACGGCATCTTTATATGCACCACCCAGATTCGGTGGCATCAGTTTATATTCACAATTTTCCATGCCAAAAGTGCAGAGCCTTGAAGAACACTGACCACTGGTATGGAAATCTAGGGCCCTGAAAGGGAACAGCCCCTCCCTATAAACCTGTTTGCAGAGAGGGGAGGATGGGTGGGTCGGTAAAGAATCTGCAGCTAGATATAGTCTCTACCAGATAAGCTGTTACCCAAGGTAAGTAACTTGCTTATCTGATAGAGACTTGTAGCTGCAGACTCCTTACCGTAGAATACATACCCAGGCAATACTATCCACAGAGGTGGGTCTGTGGGCCAATTTCAAACAAGGAAGCCCTGCAGGAACGAACTGGGAAAGTACCCATCACTACGGACCTAACTGTCCAGGCAGTAGTGCTTTGTGAACATGTGCAAAGAGGCCCACATTTCTGCCTGGCAGATATCCAGGACTGGAACTCCACATGCTTTAGCTCTGTTGGAATAAGTTTGCAAGCCCGCAGGAGGTTGCTTTTTGGCCAGCGCGTAGCAGATCTTAATGTAGAGAACAACCCATCTGGAGATGGTCTGCTTCTGCACGGCGTGACCTTTCTTCAGTCCAACACACCCCACGAAGAGTTGACTGTCCACTCTGACTCTTATTTCGATCAAGGCAGAATGACAATGCTCTTTTTGGGTCCAGACGGTGGTGACGCTCCTCTTCCTTAGAGGGATGTGTAAGAGTGTAAAAAGCCAAGATGATGGATTGGCCTACGTAAAATGGAGTGAGAAAGGAGGCTTTTGTGCGAAGCACCAGTTTGTCAGGATAAACATTGAGGTAAGGAGGCTTGAATGACAAGGCCTGAAGCTCACTCACTCTTCGGGTAGATGTAACACCACAAGGGAGGCTATTTTGAATGTTAGGAGCCTGAGTCGACAATTATTGAGAGGCTCGAAAGGAGCACACATCAAGAATGTTAGCACAATAATAAGGTTCCACTGAGGCAGGATAAATAGGGATTGGGAAAAAGATGTATAAGACCGTTTAGAAACCTATCTACAATAGGGGACTTGAAGAGGGATGCCTGGTCAGGCAACTGCGTAAAGGAAGAGATGACAGAAAGGTAGCCCTTGAGAGTGCCCAGTGCAGAACCCTGCTGGGCAAGAAAAAGTATCAAAAGGAGAACCTAAAAAAGGGGGGAAGAAAGGGGATCAACTTGTTTGTTTGCACACCATGCCACAAATTTTTGTCATCAGCAGGCATGCACCTTCTTAGTGGAGGGCCGTCTGGCCACCAAGATGACATCACAGACTTCAGGTGGGAGGTCAAAAGCTGTCAACTGCTGCTGCTCAATCTTCACGCAAGATGGCGGAGACTAGACAGGTTCAGGTCGAGAACCCTCCCCTGCTGCTGCAATAGAAGATCCTCCCCAAGAGGCAGCCAGATCAGAGGATTGATAGCCATGCTCAATAGCTCAGGATACCAGACTCTCCCTGTCCATTTTGGAACCACAAGGATGACTTGGGCCTGCTCGTTTCTCATCTTCTTGAGAAATCTGGGCAGGAGGGGTATGGGCAGAAAGGTGTACAGGAGGCCTGAGCTCCACTCAAGATGATAATCTCCTCTGAGTGAGAGCCGACTTGGAAACTTCAGCGTGCAAAACTGCTAACATTGCACATTCTCATCGGTGACTAACAAATCTAACCAAGGCTCTCCCCACAACTGAAAGAGACCTTGCACCACATCCAGATGGAGAACGTAATGTGATCTGCTAGGCATCTTCGGCTGAGTTTGTACGCCCTGGTGTTCAGAGAGCCCACCAGGTGTTGAGCCTCCAGAGATAAATCCTTATGTTCCAGCCATGACCAGAGGTGCATGGCCTCTTGACGAAGGGTCCACGACCCCACCTCGCCCCGTCTGTTGCAATACCACATGCTGTTGGTGTTGTACATGAACACCTGCACTAGCCTTCCCTTGATGGAGGGTAGAAAGGCTTGCAATGCTAGCTGGGTCGCTCGCAGCTGCAGCAAGATGATGTGGAGTCTGGGTTTCCCCAGAGAACAGAATGCTCCGATCTCCACCTCTCTCAGATGGTCGCCTCATCTCAGGAGTGACGCATCTGTCACTACTGTGAGATCTGGTTGGGGAAGGGAGAGGGTGTAGGAAGCTGGACTGGTGTGTCGTGAGCACCTATAGTACTTACACCTTATACCAGGGCCAGGGTTCCCCTATTAGTGAAGTGTAGGCAGTGTCTAGAAGCCAGGCTCTTGAGCAGCCAAGGCGTATCTAGGAGATATGCAAAGCTCATGCAATTCCACTGTAGTCGCATATGAAAGAAACACTCAATGTTACAAAAATAAAGGGTCTTTATTACCATAACTCAGTACCAAAAATACTAGATAGGCAATACCCCAACAGGAGGTAAGTAAACACACTAAATATATACACTAGTAATCAGAAATAGGCATAAATAGCAATAGAAAACAGTGCAATAGCAATAGACAACAGTGACCCCAGGGGAAGCCCAAACCATATGCTAAAAAAATGGAATGCGATTGGGGGACCCCCACCCAGGTAAGTGGAATCTGTAGAGGGGAGCTGGGGGAACTAGGAACCTCAAACGGTAAGTACCACAGTGCCCCCCAGCGACCAGGAAGAAAGGAGTAAGTTACTGGGTTTTCCCCAAACTACCAAAAGGACTGAAAATAAGGATAATGTGACACCCAGAAAAGACTGCTGGAAACCAGCAGTAGATTCCTGAAGAGGAAGACCTAAAAAAGAAGGAGACCAAATCCAGAACTGGTGGAAGTGTCCGTGGTGGCAGAACACCACTATCCACCCGTCTGAGGTTGCAGAAGTTGGTCGACGGTGGGACGAAGACGATCAGCAATGCAGCCCTGGAGTCGGTGAAGAGTTCGAGAGAGGATGTAGTCGATGTCTCAGGCCGGATGGAAGATTGCAGTCTGTCTGTGGTGTGGAAAAGCCACCAACAAGCCTTGGCAAAGGCAAGAGTCACGGTAGAAGAAAAGTGAAGCTGCCGGGGACCAGCAAGGTCCAGTGGGAGTCACCCCATGGAAGGGAGTCCCAGGAGACCCTCAGCAATGCAGAGAGTCCCCAAAAGAAGAGGCAGGCCCCACAGAAGACCCACTGGAAGAGGACCCAGGAGTTGCAGAGGAGCCCACACAGCACAACTGAAGAAGGGCCCCGTGCCGCAGGAGAAGCACGCAGATGGCTGTGCTGGGGACTGGGGCTACAGGGAGCCTGAAGATCCCTTGGAGGAGATGCCCACAAGCCTTGGTAGCTGCAAGAGATGCGGTGCATGGGGGTACTGTCCAGCCTGGGAAAGCAACCTTCACCAAAGTTGGCCAGCTGGCAGAGAGGACCAATGGGACCACTCCAGGCCACCACCTGTGATGCAGGATCCACGAAGCTCAGGATGAGGGGAGATCCACGCAGCAGGTTGTCATTGCAGTTGGTGCCTGTGGATGCAGGGGAGTGACTCCTTCACTCCAAGGGAGATTCCTTCTTGTGCAGACTGAAGACGTGCCGTCCTCAGAGGATGCACAGCTGGGGAAATGTTGCAGTTGCTGGAAGGAGCTGGAGAAACAATGTTGCAGAGCAGAGTTGTTGCTGTAGTTGCATATCATAGGTTCCTGTGAAGTCCAGTTGTGGTTCCAGTGGCCAGAAGTCGAAGTAAACAGAACAGCGGAGTCCTGCTGGAGCCTTGCCAATTGAATCTGAGGACTCACCAAAGAGGGAGACCCTAAATAGCACTGGAAGGGGGCTTGGTCACCTAGCCAGGTGACCACCTATCGGGGGGCTCTGACATCACCTGCCCAACCTGGCCACTCAGATGCTCCCAGGGACCTCTGCCCACTGTGGATTCAAGATGGCAGAATCAAGGGAGCCTCTGTAGGATCTCTGGACACTACCCCTGGGGTGGTGATGGACAGGGGAAAAGGTCACTCCCCTTTGCATTGTCCAGTTTCACGCCAGAGCTGGGACTGGAGGTCCCTGAACTGGTGCAGACTGGCTTATGCAAGGAGGGCACCAAATGTGCCCTTTAATGCATACCAGTGGCTTGGGGAAGCTACCCCTCCCAAGCCATGTAACACCCATTTCCAAAGGGAGAGGGTGTTGTCTCCCTCTCCCAAAGGAAATCCTCTGTTCTGCCTTCCTGGGCTTGAGCTGTTCAAGCAGCAGGAGGGCAGAAACCTGTCTGAAGGGTGGCAGCAGCTGGGGCTGCACAAAAAACCCCAGAAAGCTGGTAGGAGCAATACTGGGGTCCCCAAAAGAGTCCCCAGAGTGCATGGAATCATACTTCCAATACTTGCAACAGAATTTGATACCAAACATTCCCAGGTTCGGAGTTACCATTATGTATCTGGACATAGGTAGCAACCTATGTCCAGTACACGCGTAAAATGGTGTCCCTGCACTCACAAAGCCAATGAAAATGGAGTTGGAGTTCATGGGATCACCTCTGCTCATGCTGGGGTGCCCTCACACACAGGTACCTGCATCCTGCCCTCTGGGCTAGGAGGGCCTACCATAGGAATGGCTTAAAGTGACCTGGTGCATTGATCTGTAGTGAAAACGGTGCATGCACCCTTTCACGCAGGCTGCAGTGGCAGGCCTGCAGATACACTTTGCATGGGCTCCCCATGGGTGGCATAATACATGCTGTAGCCCATGGGGGATCCCTGGTGTCCCAATGCCCTGGGTACCATATACTAGGGACTTATAAGGGGGCACCAGTATGCTAAATGTGGTGTGTTTCTGGTCCAAGCAACCAAGTCTAAAGGGAGAGAGGAGCATAGTCACTGGGGTCCTGGTTAGCAGGATCCCAGTAAACACATTCAAAGCATACTGACAACAGGCAAAAGGTGGGGTATCCATGCCAGAAAGAGGGTACTTTCCTACAGAGGGGTCTGCCTCTGACCCAGTCGCAGTCCATTTCCACTACTGCAGGCCTTTTGCAGTTATCTCTGAGATCTGGATCATGTCAGAGAAATTCCCCTGATACTGCACCCACTGGTACTTCAGGTCCCACTGCAGAGCAACCACATGCCATTATGCGTGTATTACCAGCAGGATGCCAAAGCCCCAACAGCCTCAGAGTTGTCTTGCTGAAATTCAGGATGAAGGCTGAAACATTGGTATCATAGCTTAAATATCCTAAGCTGACAATTTGGGAGGATAAGCCTGAAACTGTACAGTGTCCAGACCAGCTCGGCCCATTCATAGTGACCCCCCAGCAAATGTAGAAGGTCTGCCATAGTCTGGAGGTGGGGGCCGAAAGCCTGGGGTGAGCCCACCTCCAACAGCTAGTCATTGAGATAGGGAAAGACTGGCATCTCTGATCTCCGCAGATGAACCACGACCAGTGCCATCACCTTGGTGAACACCCAAGGGGCACTGGTAAGGCCAAAGGAAAGCATGGCAAACTGGAAGTGCTAGTGGCCTACTGTGAACCGCAGGTAACGCCTGTGGGTAGGCAGGACAGAAATGTGGAAATATGCACCCTGCAAGTATAATGCCATCTACCAGTCTCCTGGGTCCAGCACAGAAAGGACCTGAACTAACGACGATTTTTAACTTCTATTTCCAGCCATGTTTAGAGATGCAGGGCCTCTTGACAAAGGGTCAACAGCCACACCTCGCCCTGTTTGTGGAGAAGTGTGGCTAAATGGTTAGAGCGGCAGACCCTTATGCAGAAATCTGGCCCGGGACCAGGGTTCAATTCCCGCCTTGGCAGGTCTTGGGCTCAATTTCCTCGGACCTGATAATTCTCGCATCGGTGCCTAATCTAATTCATGGGTCCCACTCTGTAACTCTGGGCAATAGCTTGCTTAATCTCCACAACGGCCCCAACAGCTCTGGGATGCCTGGCTTCACCTTGGAGGTTGCCTAGGAGTAGGCACCTCACAGGGAAAAGCCAGGAGGGGCTCCACAACGGTATGCTTACAGCGCCTTGAGACCCTAACGGGTGAGTAGTGCGCTATACAAGTACGAAGTTTACAGTTTGTTGTAATCCAACGTGCCGATGGTGTTGTCCGTGAACACCTGCACTAGCCTTCTCTTGATGGAGGGTAGAAAGGCTTTCAATGCTAGCTGGGTCGCTCGGGGCTTCAGCAAGTTGATGTGGAGTCCGGGTTTCACCAGAGACCGGAATGCTCTGATCTCCACCTCTCCCAGATGGCCACCACATCGCAGGAGTGTCGCAAACTTAAAAAAGAATTAGACAAAATGTTCAGCTCCACTGCAATTACAAACTCAATAATAATGAACTGGATTAGAATTGTTAAAGCAAAAGGTTTCAAACTCCTCCCAATCATTGGAAGCAAAGTATGACCATTCAGGTCCTGAGTATTTTTGGCATGGTTCTTTTTCTCTTTGATTTGCTATTCACTCGACCCTCAGCATCACTTTGACTTGTCTCTTCAGTCTCCTCAACAATAGTCAGAGGCACTTGTACAGCTGTCACTGTGTGCTCACTTGGCCAATTGTCTCCGGGTACAGCTCTTTTATCTACATCAACTGGTCCTTCTTCACATCTGAGCTCATGTGAGTCAACTGTTTCTATCTCGATCCTTCTGTACCAACCACTGATGTTGACTTACTCAGAACCCCCTCAGACAGTACTTGTGCTGTAGCAACCACTTGTCCAGCCCCATCAGCTTAACTAACTTGATGCCTCTTGCTCACTGTAACTAGCCCTCCTGGAACAGGCATATTACGCCTTACCCCAGAGCGTAATATGGTGTTCAAATGAAACACCAAGCAAGATTTATCCCAGACACTGCAGCACTCGAGAGAAAGTTCGTAAATACAACCACTGCCCTTACACCCTCAGGCTTCGCCTACTTACTTATTTCTTTTCCCACAGGCACAAGACTTACCATGGTCTTATATAATAGGGTCCTCTTTGCACCCTATTATAAGTGAGTGACCCCATATACCCACAGGCATAGTGTGCCTACTTTTGAGTTTCCTACTTATATGCCTATTTTTTTAACCTAGTCTTATATTTTTAATACTGGGGGTTCATCTCTGAATGGTTGTGTGACACGTCCCCTTTTCAGATACTTGTTGGTACTACTTAGAACGTGTTTACTTCTAGAGGTATGAATTTTCTACTCTTCTGTTGCTATGATTCACCACCACCTCCCTATCTTTGGTGTGTCCAGCACACAATTGCACTAATGATGGTGACGGGGGGAATTGTATACCCACCTGAAGTTTGTTAAAACGACACTGCTATGCGGTAGGCACTTACGACACATTTGTACATGCTTGTCTGACCTGTCAACACAGTAACGTGTGTTTTTACAATCATTTTTTTTTAACTCTTCTTACTCGTGAGTATAGCGGTATCTTACCAAATGTCCTCTTTTTTTAATTGGCCGCATGCTTCACTATTTTGACTCACATCTTTTTATTCTTTATTCTATCATCCTTAAACGCTTCTGGACAAAGATTGGATACCATAATTGTTGTATATATCCTGCAGCCTTGAAAAAGTCACATGTTGTGATATGATGGCTGTGATTATGGAACGACAACCATCCTATGGATGTGAAATCCATGTCTTCCATTAAAAGAACCCACTACAACTAAACCTAACTGGAGGACTTGTTTCTTTACGAACTTTCTCTCAAGTGCTGTGGTGTCTGGGAAAAATTAGACTTCAGAGTATCATTAATTAGCTTGACCAATCCAGAAGCCTCAGGTCTGTTGTGGTAGTGTAATCTTTGCTCAGCTTGTAATGCCGCACATAATAATTTTAGGACCTCACTGTTGAAGTGGGTTCCACGGTCTGACTCTGGATAAGTCAGGAATCTGAACCTTGGTATTAGCTCCCTAAGTAGCAGCTTCGCTACTGTGAGACTGTTATTTCTCTTAATCGAGTAGTCTTCAAACCAACAAAAGAAAATGCATGCAATGACTAAAACGTATCTCAGCCCATTGCACATGGGCAGTCCTATGAAATCCAGCTGCATCTTGTTGAACGGTCTTCCTGATCTACCTATGTGACTCAGTGTGACAACTGTGCATTTTCCTACATTTATCTGCTGCCATGTGACACACCTGTGGCACATGGCTTCTGTATTCACTCTGAATTTGGGATTAAACCACGTCTGTCTAAGGGTTCTGATCATTACATCTCTACCTATGTGTGCCTGTCCATGACAGTGTCTAGCAATGGGATGACAACAAACTATTCGGCAACACTGCTCTTCCATCACTTGAAAACCAAATATCATCCTCATTTCTCTTGACACATCCTGCTCTAACCCAACTTTGCACCTTCTCTTCTGTCACTTCTTCCTGCAATATTTTAACTTCTTCCCAAAGATCAACAGCAGTTAACTGGAAATTTTGACTTCTCTCATCATTTGTATCATTATTCCACTCTCCATTGGAGAAGGTACAGCTTAGGGCGCAGTATCTTTCCACCTTATCAGCATGTGTACTTGCCAAAGTTACGTAGTCTGTAGATTTCTTATGAGCAGCACACTTGATGACAGCAATGTTTGCATGCAGCTGTAATGCGTTCAACAGGTCATACATTTTATCTCTATTGCGGATAGGGGATCCAGAGGAGGTCTTGAACCCTCTCTGAGACCACAACTGTCCGAAATCACGAACAACACCAAAACTATACTGACTATTGGTGAAGATTGTCACTTTCAGCTGTTCAGAAACACAGCATGCTCTAATAATAGCAACCAATTCAGTCACTTGGGCAGAAAAGACTCCTCAAAGCCAGGAGGCTTCAATCACACCTGAGACTTTGAAAACTGTGTAAGCAGCTCTCGGGGTACCATTTTTGTCTCTTAAACAGGAGCCATCAACAAACATGAGATAGTCATTCTCAGGGGAATGTCTTGAATGTCAGGTCTTGGCTTGGTGCACAATTCAGTCACGTTGAGACAGTCATGCTCAACCTCATGCACACATTCACTGGCGTCTTCCACAGGGTTCAGCCACTGAGTAGCTGGATTCAGAACAGTATATCTCCTAAGGTTGACATATGATGCAGCAAGAATGACCTGCTCATAGCAGTTCAAAAGTGCATTGGTCAAATACTGAGCCTTGGTTTGAGTTAACAATATTTCCACAGAGTGAGGAACAAAAACATTCAGAGGGTGATCCATAACAATGCCTTCACACTGTTCAATGCTGATGCTCAAGGCAGTGACTGCCTCAAACCGGCAAGCAGCCTAGAGGCCGCAGGATCAAGTGTGGCGGAAAAATATGCTTGTTCGCATTTCCATGCAGCTGTGTCAAAACTGAGAAAGCACATCCATCTTCATGGCGATATATTTTAATTATTGCTGAGATTCTTATTTGTGACACCTTCTGCACACCTTTCTCAATGTGGGGACATAGATACAGGACTTCTTTCTGGCAATACTCTAAATCTACTGGGGAAACTTTATGTCCATTTTCTCCTAAATGATTCAAGAGAGCAGTTGTATCTCCTGCATGCTTCTCACATGATTGATGCCACAAGTAGGTCATCTATATACTACACTAAGACTGAATAACAGAGCATTTTAAGTGACTTCAGATTCTCTTTCAAAATCTGATTAAAAATGGACAGACTCTCGGTATACCCTTGTGGAGCTCGGCACCATGCAAAAACACATTTGCTGAATTTGAAAGCGAAGAGGAATTGCCTTTCCTCATACAACAGAATGGGGAAAGTGCTTGGCACAGATCAATCACGGTGAAAAATTTGGTTTCACATGAAATTTGAAAAAAAATCACTGCAATATTCGGTACTACAGGACAACATGGAACGACAATCTCATTGGTTTTTCTCAGGTCCTGGACTATGTGGTACTTTTCACTGGGCTTCGGCAGTCCTAGAATGAGAGAGTAACATGGACCTCCTATTATATCTTTCAGAATACCCTGTTCAATTAGACTGTTTATCAGGTGAGTAATTCCTGCAATTGTCTCGTGGTCATGTTATATGGGGTGTTTTTGGATACCCTTCATTTGGCTTCACTGTTTTTTTTACAGGCTCCACTCCTTTAATGAAACCTATTTATTTTCCTTAAAAATCCTAAACCTCAGGTGTCACTGTGTCTTGTAAATCTTCAGGCAAACCATTACATGTCAGCATTGGGTACAATGTGACACTTCTCAATTTTATAGGGCACATTTTCCGCATTTGTTTGCATCGCAAATTATCTTACACAGAAGGTCGCATCCAAGCACGCTCCAAGCACGCTTACTGTACTTGAATCACACACCACAAATTGGTGTTCATCTTCATATGAACCTATTTTTAAGGGGACATTCTCTGTTACAGGGTTGGTCAATTGTTTATTTGTGATCCTACAACCTGGATTCTTTTTCCTGAAAGGGGCAAATTTGGTACTTCTGATGTTCTAACAATGGAGCGTGGAGTCCCAGTGTCAACCAGGAATGACATATGGTGAACCCATTACATCACTATTTACATATGGACCACATTGAGCTACTTAAGAATGTACCTAGAATGCAATCCTCTTCATCTGAACTATCTGCTAGAAGAAGTTTTGAAAATTCTTCAGCACTCAGGTGAATTTGTAGAAACTGTGATGCTAACAGATTCACATTTGCATTTGCAATTTGATTTGGATTTTGTAGGGAAACAACCATTTGCTGTTGAGTCATCAGGGCTTGCGGTATTTGCATCTGCTGTCCTTAGGACACATTAACATTATGCATTCGGGGTCTTTGAACTCTCTGAATTTGAACCAGATTATTGCCTTGTACATGAGCAACTCCATTATTCTCTACCTGGTTATTCACATTATAAAGGGGCCACTCCCTCCGCCAGTGGCATACATTTCTGCATGCATGACACAGATGAGTTCTCTTCAAAGCCTGGACATCAACAACACCCCCACTTTGATCCACCTGAACACCACATCCTCTACCTTTAAGTTGGATAACATTAGTTCCCTACTGTTCCACTCCTTGCATTACCACCACTGTTCACCATCATCTGTGGGCTTTGACTAACTTTTTGTGCAGCTTTCAATTGCATGACCATATCCTTCTCATTCAACTTTTTCTGCTTCAATTCCAATTCATCGCTGCAGTATTTTGCATACCGCAGGATCTCATCAATCGGTTTGTTCTGCCAACAGGTTAAATGCTGCTGAATCATTTCATTTATGTCCAGTTTCAATTCCTTCACAAATCTGAACATGAAATGACCCATATCTTTAGCTTCTATAGTTTCTGTACCACTGAAATGTTTGAAAGCCTGCAACAATCTCTCTTAGTCATAGGAATTGATTGACTCCTTCGATTCCTGTGTCGTCCTGCCAAATCTCTGCCAATCAATATCTTTCAGCGATACTTATTTTTTCAAGAACTCAATTACCTTGTATTACCTTTTCATCACCTCTTCCGACAGTGCACCCGTTATTTTGTCTCTTGGGGGTTCACTGTCTGGGCAATCAACACTGACTTTACATTAAGTCCACAAATCACTTTGAACCACAGTATCGAACAATATATTTAAATCCTCCCACGGGCACTTTGAAAGTTTCATCAACCTTTCTGTCTGCTTACACCATTCCACTGGTTTCTCTCTCAACCTCGGGTAATCATTGGTGAAGGAAAGAATATCACTCCTACTCCAAGGTACATGAACATAACATTCACCTGATATTTCTCTCATGGACAGCAACTTTACTTTGTCCTCGGGTTGATTTGCTCCTTCTGGAGGCACATTTGGCTTTGCTTTCTTTGGGTCTTTTTTCATCAACCATCTACCTTCCCATTTATCTATAGCAGCCCTGGGCATATTCAATGATCTATCCCTCTCCAGGGTCTCTTCTGTTCTCGCATTGCAGTTTGTAATACCTGTTCCACCATCAGGACTCAAATTATTTAACCAATCATTTATCTGCTGTGCAGTGAAATGTCTCAAACCCACCTGATTATTCTGTGATACTCCTGCTCTTAAAGAACCTACAGTCTGCTGGTTTGGGGTATTAAAAAGTATGAAAATAGGCATTTTCTCTGGCGTGTTAAAGGCTACTCCTCCTTGTGGAGTGCGGCAATTAACATTCGGGATCTGCTCTGGGCACAAAATAAGGTTAGGCTCCCTGAGGAAACCTTGCATCAGAGGTAAATCCTGTCTGTCTTGCCATAGGGTTTGGATCTGCAATTCGTGTAGGAGGTACCGGTCTCACAAGAGAACCTGTTCTCTCCATCTCAGAGTTGTTAGAATATACGTATTTGAAATGGGGTCTCTAGTTGGCAGTGGTTTGCACCCTGTCCAAGTAGGGACCCTCACTCTCGTCAGGGTAAGGGAGCCACACAGATAAAATAGGCCCTACTCACCCTTTTGGTAGCTTGGCTCAAACAGTCAGGCTTATTTCAGAGGCAATGTGTAAAGTGTCTGAATACACACACACAGTAACACTGTGAAACCACCACACAAGTACTCCATACCAGTAAAATAAGACAAAAATTACCAAAATCTAACATTCACAGTATACGTTCCAGTGCAATCTTAGCACAACTTGTGATAAAATCAGTGGAGACCCTACGAGGTCTTGGTCTAGAGTCAAGAATGGTGGTAATTACCTCAAGTGCCTAACCTTGTGGAATATTGGTGTACAAGTTTTCTATATCCATCGTAACCAAGATGTCGAACCTCAGGATTAAAAGGAGGCCCTTCTATTTGAGTGATCACAGACAAACTATCTCTTGTGTATGACTTGGTTAGGGGTACAAACGGTTTGATGAACATATTCTGCAAGTGGTTGTAAAACCGAGCGGTAGCCAGACACGATGGGTCTTCCTGGTGGCTTCTTTGTATCTTTGTAGATTTGGGGTAAAACATAAAAGGCTGGTATGGCAAAATGTTTGATTCAGACTCGCATGGGTTGAGTGGATGTGGATGGAGACAGACACTAGCGGTCCCATATTTAGAAGGTATAAGTACGCTGCAATGGATGCAAAGTTTTTCTAGAGTTTATGTTGTATGGCGGTTAAGCAACTTTAATATTTTAATATTTGTGGACTTGTTTACTTGGGCTTGTAGGTTGAAGTCCTCTTGTGTGTTGCTACAGGGTCTATTTTTGCAACCTGTTGTAAGTAGCGGAATGTAGCTATTCTAGTTGGGAGCCTCACACAGTGTATTATATGGTGCACATTTGCTATGTTTTAAAGGTAATTTCTACATTTTCTTTGTCATGTAAGTGGTGGCTTATATTAGTATTCACACCTGTGTTTGTGGTGTTTTCTTGGGTTCAACAGGCGGTACACATGCTGTGATTTGGCAGATTGCAAGTACTGTTTAATAATTGATTTTCCATATGTGTAGGTATTATTTTACAACACTGAGTCCTGAAGATGGTCTAACTACCTCTGACTGCCAGCACAGAACGAAATGTCGACATTACCTTCTCATTTGACAAGCTGAATTGAAAGACCATGATATTGCTTGAACTGGGACTGAAAACCAGGCAATTATTGTGCAGGACTGTGTTAAGGGCAGGGTTATAACCCCTTCCATGATCTTCTGTTGGGATTCAATCTTGTGATCTAGGGGGTTATATACAGTGTTGTTGTTTATGAGATGGACATTTGTTGTACATTTTTTGAACTTTCTGAATCAGATTTATAAATATATTGGATTTGAACAATACAGAGTTGTCTTACTCATTAATTGAAGACTGGATCATATGTATATAAAAAATATCTAAACAATTCCTCTAGGAGCATTTGTAAGTGAGACACTGTCTCTACCCAGTTCCTAGCGGAATACTGGGTTGCCCCTAAGTGTGTTTACTTTCTAAAAACTGCATTTTCAAAACTACAATTCAAAAATCAACGTCACCAAAAGATGTATTTTTAAATTGTGAGTTCAGAGACCCCAAACTCCAAATCTCTTCCTGCGCCCAATGGGAAATTACACTTAAAAGGTATTTCAAGGCAATCCCCATGTTACCCTATGGGAGAGACAGGTCCTGCAATAGTGAAAACCAAATTTAGCAGTATTTCACTATCAGGACATGTAAAACACATCAGTAAATGTCCTACCTTTTAAATACATTGCACCATGCCCATGGGGCTGCCGTGGGCCTACTTTAGGGGTGACTTATATGCAGTAAAAGGGAAGGGTTGGGCCTGGCAAGTGGGTGCACTTGACAGGTTGAAATGGCAGTTTAAACCTGCCCACACAGACACTTCAGTGGCAAATGAGACATGTTTACAGGGCTACTCATGTGGGTGGCACAATCAGTGCTGCAGGCCCACTAGTAGCATTTGATTTACAGGCCCTGGGCACACATGGTGCACTAAACTAGAGACTTACGAGTAAAACAAATATGCCAATCATGGAAAAAACAATCACGAATACAAATGAGACAGACAGCACTTGCACTTTAGCACTGGTCAGCAGTGGCAAAGTGCCCAGAGTCCTAGAGCCAGCAAAAACAAATTTCAGCACAGGGTCAAAAACAGGAATTCAGAAGCAAAAAAAACTGAGGAAACCATGCCAATAGCTGACAGGTCTAACACGTATCAGCCCCTCCCACAACTGAAAGTGGGGAGAACAACCCAACCCCTTGGGAGTTCTCATCACGAAGGCAGAACATGGAAGGCCATCAGCATTGGTGTGTTCTGTTCTAGGGCAGTGTTCCACTGTAAAGTCCATTCCGTGTACGGAGATGGACTACCTCAACAGTTTAGGATTCCCCCCCTCATCTGCATTAGCCATCTGAGGAGCATGTGGTCTGTCTGAACCCGAAAGTGAGTCCCAAACAAGTAGGGTGTTAGCTTCGTCAGCGCCCAGACCACAGCAAAAGCTTCCCTTTCTATTGCGCTCCACCTCTGTTACCAGGGAAGCAACCTCCTACGAAGTAACCTCCTACTAATGAAGGGTACAGGTTAATCTAGGCCCTCTTTGTTTAACTGTGAAAGCATGGCTCCCACACCATGCTCTGAGGCATCTGTCTGCATCACAAATTCCTTGGAAAAGTCAGGGGCCTTTAGCATGGGTGCTGTTCACATGGCCTCCTTCAGGGTGTGAAAAGCGGTCTGGTACGCCTCTGTCCAGATCACCTGGTGTGGCTCCTTCCTGGAAGTCAGCTCTGTCAAGGAGGCAACAAGGGTGCCAACCCCTTGATAAATCTCCTGTAGTACCCGGTGAGGCCTAAAAAGGCCCTTACCTCTGTCTCGGTCTTGGGGGGTGTCCAAGCTAGAACAGTATCAATCTTGGCTTGGTCACTTCCTACCTGGTGTCCCAAGTACACCAGAGACCCCTGCACTATCTGGCACTTACCGGCCATGACAGTGAGGCCTGCACTCTGGGTCCTCCCAGCTAGAGCTGAAAACAGCAATGTCGTCTAGGTAGGCAGCACTGAAGTTCTCCAATCCACCTAGAATCTGGTTGTCCAGCCTCTGGAATGCAGCAGGGGCATTCTTCAACCCAAAGGGCATAACATGGAACTGATAAGGCCCCACTGGCGTTGAGAACGCTGACCTCTCTTTTCTCCCCTCAGTCAAGGCAATCTGCCAGTACCCAGACGTTAGATCAAACGTGCTGAGGAACTTGGCCAGTGAGCTTGGGGATGGAGTGTGCGTCAGTCCTGGTGACAGCATTGAGCCCCCGGTAGTCAACAGGGAACCTAAATTTAAGTGTGACACTGGGTGGAGCAGCCTTGGGGACCAGAACCACTGGGCTGGTCCAAGGACTGCTGGAATACTCAATCACCCCTGACTCCAACATCTTAGAGACTGCTTCTTTGATGCTGTTCCTCACTCTATCAGTCAACATGTAAGACCAGTGCTTAACAGGCAGGCTGTCCCTAGTGTCAATGTTGTGGGTACACCATTGAATGACCCCAGGGATGAGTGAAGACATGGAGGCGAAGTGTCCCAGTAACTGGTGACAGTCTCTCTGCTGTTCTAGAGTCAGAGTAGGGAAGAGATTAACACCCTCCACTGACCCATCCTGTACTTTGGAAGACAGCAGGTCTGGGAGAGGTTCACTCTCCCCTTCCACATCATCATGCATGACAAAGAGCATGGTCAACTCAGACATCTCAAAGTGCGGCTTGAGGCCATTCACATGAGAGACCCTCAAAGGATTCCTAGGAGTCCGCATGTCCACCACGTAGGTGACATTACTCTTGCGCTCCTTTGCCTCAGACCCACAGTATTGGAGAGCACAGGGATCTACCAGGGCCATCACCCACACTTTCTGGCCAGGCTGAAACTCAACCAGAGTGGTATTCTGGCCCTACCAGCATTTCATGCGCTCCTGGCTAGCCTCCACATTCTCCTGGGAGAGTTTCTGGAAGTAGGTTGCCTGGTTCCTGAAGGCCAGCATGTACCTGGATACATCCTGGGGTGGCTTCCTAGGAGCCTACCCCCATCCCTCCTTCACCAAACTGAGAGACCCTTTCACAGGCCCATACAGAAGCTCAAAAGGGCTGAAGCCAACCCCCTTCTGCGGTACCTTTCTGAAAACAAACAACAGGCATTGTAACAGAACGTTCCATTTACGACTCAAGAGTTCAGAGAGACCCATAATCATGCCCTTCAGGGTACAGTTGAACCTCTCCACCAACTCATTGCTTTGGGGGGATAAGGCGTGGTGAACTTGAAGGTAACACCACACGCACTGGACATGTCTTTCATGAACGATAATATAAAATTGGTACCCCAGCAAGATACCATCTCCTTGGGGAAACCCACAAGAGTGAAGATCCCCATAAGTGCCCTGGCTACGGTGGGCAGAGTCACCATCCTCAGAGGGATAGCTTCCGGGAACCGGGTGGCGTGATCTACCAAGACCAGGACAAACCTGTTGCCCAAGGCTGTTTGGGTATCCAGAGGTCCCACAATGTCAATGCTCACCTGCTCAAAAGGGGTTCTCTTGACAGGAAAAGTTTGGAGAGAAGCCTTGCACCTCTTCCCCAATTTGCCACTTGCCTGGCAGGTTTGACAGATCCTGCAGAACGCATCTGAGGTCTTCCTCATTGGGGCCAATAGAATTGGGTGACAAACCTGTCAAAGGTCTTGTCCTGTCCCAAATGACCTGCCAGTGGCATATCATGAGCCAGACCCAGTAGGAAGGCTCTGAAACACTGGGGTACCACCAGCACACAGGCTGCCCCAGGTTCAGAAATCTTAGGCTCACTATGCAGGCGATCATTCTCCCTGTAAATCAGGTGAGAACCAGAGGTGATACCAGCTGCCTGGGCCTCTGCCTGTCTCTGAAGACCCTCAAGAAAGGAGCTCACTTTCTGCACTGCGCAGAACTCCTCCCTGTTGCGGTCCCTTTCCTGCTGCCAAAGGGTCAGCTCAGGTAGGTCCCCCAGTTTGGCCACTTCTTCCCGTGTATGTTTCAGGGCATCCCTCTCAGATTTGGCCTCCTCCCAGATCATAAGAATCTCAGGAGCAGGTTTTCCGTGCCCCTTGCTCTCCTACTCCTGGCAGGCACCTGGGCCACTGTTGCAGGCTCCAGGTCCCTCTAATCGCCCTCTCTGGCAGCCATGGACCGTGTGGTCATGCACGCCCACTCTGGCAATCCTAACATTTCCAATTGCGACCTGAGCTCCACCTCCTTCAAGGTGGTATGCTCCACGCTGTTCCCTAGCAGACAGTCAACAGGCATGGATGGACTCACAGCTACCCTCAAGGAACCTGAGACCCCACCTGCCCATTCAAAGGAAACCTGAGCTATCAAACATTGGCACTCACTGTTGTCTACTGCTACAACCTGGTGGACCACATTAGGGTTCACTTGCTCCTCAGACACCAG
Organism: Pleurodeles waltl; assembly: GCF_031143425.1. Classification (NCBI taxonomy): domain Eukaryota; kingdom Metazoa; phylum Chordata; class Amphibia; order Caudata; family Salamandridae; genus Pleurodeles; species Pleurodeles waltl. The sequence goes on along the minus strand of NC_090436.1, from coordinate 388,477,439 downwards.
ATGAATGCGAAGAGTTGTCATGCTGGCTCCTGTGCCTCTTAGAGCCTCCATTTGCTTCCCATTGATGGTCACCCACTGCCCGTACTTCTTAGTGCTTTCAGGCATGAGGGTTCTCTGGACCATCTCATCCTCACCCAGGAAGACTAGGGTCAACTCAGCTGGCTCCCCACCACAAACTGGGGTCAACTCCTCCCCAAGCGCTACACTGGCCACCCCTAGTGTCTGCCCACCAGTTGGGGGAGGAAAACTGTGTCTCCCCCTGAAATGCCCTTCCTGATTACAGGTGAAACCCTTTAGGGGTCCCTTCCCTGCAGGTTTTCCTGAAGGGAACAAACTCTTCTTCTCAACAGGGGTTTGGGAATCCTTACCCTACGAACTGGTTTGGGGCCCTTTAAAGAACTCCTTACCTTTCTCCTTGTCCATCCTCCTCCTTCTGTTGGGGACCCTTCCCACCCTCGGCTGAGTCTCCCATATCCAACTTCTTTTGGACCCTGGTGCTTAGCCAGCGGTCTGCCTCCTTGGCAAGCTTCCTGGGGTCAGTAAGCTTGCTGTCAATCAAGTGCTGGCACAGCTCTGAAAAACAACAACTAGACAAGTGCTCCCATGCAATCAAATTGTACAGCCCTTGATAGTCAGTTACCTTGCTGCCATTTCACCCAACCATCCACAGCTCTGCAAAAGGAATCAGCATACTCCATCCAAGTTTGAGAACCAAGTTGAGTACTTTCCCTAAACTTTACCCTCTAATGTTCTGGGGTGAGACCATATTTCCTGGTTAGGGCTTCCTTCATAGTTGGGTACCTCTTGCTATCTTTTTCTTCTAAAGCCAACAAGGTGTCCCTCCTTTCTGCTGAGAAATACTTCCACAGGCCTGCCCCCCCAATCTCTCTTAGGGGCCCTGCTTCTTCTCAGTGCCACTGCATAACCCCTAAATCACGGCTCTATGTCATCCCCATACCAAAATCCTTAACCACATCCATGGGTATCTGTACCTTTCAATCAGACTGCACTGTAGATCTGTGCTGGACCTGCTCTTTAAATCCAGCTCCTTCAGACTCAGCTCATGAGCTAAGATCATTTTCCTTTCTTCTATGGCCACTTTCCTTGCCTCCATTTTGAGCCTTTCGAGCTCCAAATTGTGCCTCCTAGCTTCCTGCCTGTACTCTCGCTCCTCTGGAGTCCGATCTTTTGAAAAAACACTGCTGGATCTGCCTTGGAGGGTGCCTTTCCCACAGGCAGATCCTGTTGCGCCACAAAATCACCCTGACATTTGAGCTCCTTGCAAAACACCCTCACTTGAGGCACCATAGGCTTCCAACCTCTCCTGCTCAAACGCCAAATCTGAAACAACTGCTGATGGCTCCTTAGACTGAGACATGATTGTGTGATGAAGTCTCAAAAGTTGCAAAGTTTTAAGAAGGCAAAAAAAGAGAAGGCCAAAAAGGAAAAAAACAGTATGCGGTTGCGTAGCGGTCTGCGATATGGAAGTAGTGTACACCAATCACTGTATGTAAAGTACAAATACAAGTCCTATCCTCACCGCTGATCACTAATATTAGAAATGGGGTCTCTAGTTGACAGTGGTTTGCACTCTGTTCAAATAGGGACCCTTACTCTAGTCAGGGTAAGGGAGACACATAGCTAAGATAGCTCATGCTCACCCCTTTGGTAGCTTGGCACGAGCAGTCAGTCTTATCTCAGAGGCAATGTGTAAAGTATTTGTACCCACAAACAGTAACACAGTAAAAACACCACAAAAGTACTCCACACCAGTTAAGAAAAATAGCCAATATTTATCTCAGTAAAACAAGAACAAAACAACGAAAATCCAACATACACAACTAAAGATATGAATTTTCAAAGATCAAATCTTAATATAGTGCTTTGAAACACAATAGCTCCAAATGGGGTTATCACGACATCTTGATGGAGTCAGTTCCAACAATCCAACGCCACTCGCGAGGGAGTGCGGGCCAGTCACAGAGTCACACGGACCTCAAGTACAATACCTTGGATATTCATGAGGAAACAAAGATATTGCATGGAGTTGGGGAGGTGAGGCGTTGCTGCAGCTAGTGCGGTGTTGGTTTCTTACTGCTACTGGGGTGGTGAGATGTCACTGCGAGGCAGGGGAGGTGAGACGTTGGTTCCTTACCATTGCAGGGGAAGTGGTGCAGCGCTGGTGGCGAGGAGTCGATTGCCTACGACAAGTGGGGTCGATGAATCCAGCTGGTCAAGGCATTAGGTGGCAACTGTGTGGTGTCACGATCAGACCATGGGGCCACAAGTGCTCTGTGGAGTCAGAGCTTGATGCCACGGACGGCAGTGACACAGCGCTCTGGACTCATGCTGTGGTGGGACTTGGGAGGCACTGCGGCAGTGTCAGGCCTGAGGCATTGGTCACTGTCATTGCACTCAGCAGGGACCATGGCTCCCGCGCAGGCAGACAGTGGCGCAGTAGTCAGACAGTGGCACTAGTTCTGAAGTAGCTATGGAGTCGATGTGCTTGACTTCTTCATTGCCCCAGAACACATTCCCAAGGGCCCAGAAACTGGGTTTGGCACCACTCGGCGAGTCAGAACTCTCAGCAAGTGATCCCTGCTGCTGGCAGATGAAGTCTTTGATATCCCTGAGACTTCTTAACAGAAGGCAAGCTCAGTCCAAGCTCTTGGAAAAACGTTGGAAGCAGGATTTATAAAGCAAAGTCGAGTCCTTTCACTCTCAGGACAGAAGCAGCAAGCAGCATGCCAGCACAGCAAAGCAACAGGCAGAGTGGCGGACCCTTCTACAGCATCTAGCTCATCTTCCTGGCAGAAGAATCCTAACTATGTGGTGTCAGAGGTCCAGTACTTATACCCATTTCTGTCTTTGAAGTAGGCAAACTTCAAAGAGGAGTCTTTGTAGTGCACAAGACCCTGTCTTCCCTGACACACTCCAAGGGGTTGGAGACTGCTTTGAATGAGGACAGGTACAGTCCTACTCAGGTGTATTCAGCTACTCCCACCATCCTAACTCAGGAACACCAATCAGGAGATGCAGGGCACACCTCAGCTCAGTTTCTGTGACTGTCTAGAGAGAATTCACAAACAGCCCAACCGTCATCCTAACCCAGACGTGTATTCCACAGACAGACAGAGGCACAGAATGGTTAAGCAAGAAAATGTTCACTTTCTAAAAGTGGCATTATCAAACCGACAATTCAATAACAAACTTTACCAAAAGATGTATTTTTAAATTGTGAGTTCAGAAACCCCAAACTCCACATCTCTATCTGCTCCCAATGAGAAATTACACTTAAAAGATATTTCAAGGCAATCCCCATGTTACCCTATGGCCGATACAGGTCTTGCAATAGTGAAAACGTAATTTAGCAGTATTTCACTATCAGGACATGTAAAACACACCAGTACATGTCCCACCTTTTAAAAACACTGCACCCAGCCCATATGGCTGGATTGGGCCTACCTTAGGGGGGACTTACATATAGTAAAAAGGAAGTTTTGGGCCTGGCAAGTGGGTGTACCTGCCAGGTCGAGATGGCAGTTTAAACCTGCCCACACAGACACTGCAGAGGCAGGTCTGAGACATGCTTGCAGGGCTACTCATGTGGGTGACACAATCAGTGCTGCAGGCCCACTAGTAGTATTTGATTTACAGGCCCTGGGCACACATGGTGCCCAGCTCTCTCTCGCAGAAGTACCCTACATCAGGAAAACCAGAACAGGAGGACGCTCCTTCTCCTCCCTCGCAGCCACCGCCTGGATCGCCCTACCCATCCACATCAGACAAACAACCTCCCTCCCCAGCTTCACAAAGGAATTGAAGACATGGCTTTTTAATCCATCTCACCTGTACACGCTACACTCCCCCCCCCCCCCCATGTTACTGCGCTCCACTCCCCTCCCCCCCCTTCAGTGCCTTGAGACCCTAACGGGTGAGTAGCTGCGCTTTATTAACACTGATTGATTGATTGACATGGTGTACTATACTAGGGACTTACTTGTAACTCAAATATGCCAATCAGGGAAAACACAATAACCATTACAAATTAGACAGAGAGCACTTGCACTTTAGCACTGGTCAGCAGTGCTAAAGTGCCCAGAGTCCTAAAGCCAGCAAAAATGAATTTCAGCACATGATTAAAAACAGGAGGTCAGAAGCAAAAAGACAGGGGAAACCACACCAAGAGCTGACAGGTCTAACAATACTGATCTCTGCATACCAATTGGTGACATCCCAGTGGAGGTAAATGGAGTATCCAAAACTGTTGGGACATTTAATGAATGTCCATTGCATCCAGTTGCACCTAGAGCATACAAGGAAACAAAGCAACCTATAGTAACCAGAGCTGTTAATGCATCTGGACCAATATGATTCAGCTGATTCAGTGGAATTGTCATTCATACACTCTGTCCTGTTAAGACAGTACTGAAATTTTGTCCTGTTTGACTCAGTGAAACATTTGGTATTGACTGACTTGGGTTAAACATTTGCACAGGTTGATTCGGAATGAAGTTTGGCACGGGTGGATTCACATACGACTGCATCAACTGGTTCACATCAGAATTTGGCACAATCGGATTCACAATAGGACTTGGCAAAGGTTGAAGTGTATTAAAGCTCTGAACTAGTTGATTCGCTTTCAGGAATTTGTGGCACTAAATTTACCGATGTACCTGGTACTATTTGACTCAGGGTTTGTGCAACTGGAGCTGTAGGCACGATTGGGTTACATTTTGTACAGCTTCATTTCTTGCTCCCACCTCAACTGAATGGTATGGAGACAGATGATTCAACAAGAGCTGATTTATAAACTCATCATCTGAACCACTCTTATATGTCACTGTCCTTTTATCCTTTGTATATGTTGTCTGCTCTGCTTTTCCTGTCTTTTTCTTAGTCTTGGGTTTTGTGTTTTTGCCATCTTCACCATAGCTGGATGTAGTCTAACTCCTTCAATTATGTCTGCTTCCTCAGATTTCTGTTCTGCATCCCATGCTGCCTTGGCAAGTGTCTTTATTGCTTTCTGCATTCTGTTCTCATATTTAGTTGTCATTTTCTGGTGCGCAATGAGTTCCTAAATACTAAGGGCTTCAAATTGTGCTGGTCTAGAAGGCGGTTTCATCTCATAAAGCATTCGCCTCAGATTGCTTAAAATTCTTAGGCTAAAGGTTCCATAATGGGGAAATGCTAAGGCACCTTCTTTCTCAGTAATCTTGCACCATTGTGCACGCCACAAACATGCATGAAAATGTTTTTCCGACGACACATAATGACCTGGAATACGTTCGGCTGGGGTTTCTATGCCCTCTCTAACTGGAATAAACACATATCCATTTAATGCACTTTTTAACGCTTTAAAGAAATTTATTTTCAATCTAATTCAGCAAGTCATAATAACATTTTGTTCGAATCAGAAAGTAACTTCAATACCACAATCCTTTTTGCTTGATGTTCTCAACCAATAGCAACACAGCATTGTCCACCAATACCAGCGCAGCTTCACACCAACCTCCTATAGCAGCACAGCACACTATGACATCACCCTTCTTTCAGCAATGCAGTAGCTTCGAAATTGTCTCTCACACAATTGCTCATACAGACATAATGCAAAAATATCATGAGCAACAACCTGTCTGCACACTACAGTATAGGGACTCAAACACTTCAAAGATGTATGGTGATATGCTTTCACAATTACACAAAGAGTGAAACTTGATCAGCAATTCTCACTTCGGTTAACAGAGATCCTCCATGGGCCCTCAGAATTCACTTAATACCAACCACAACCCACACTCACTCAAAATAAACTATTGTCACTGTCAATGACGTCTCATGACAAGCACTTCACTGCAGACAATAAATTAACCAAGTGTCTTCTACATTTGTGCGGGCCATGACAGACCCATCAACAACAACAAATACAGACATTTTTTAGCAACAAGCACCACAATCACTTGAGTATGGTGACTCTGCAAAACACTTTACAACATCACACTTTACTGCAATATTCAGGCCAAAAGCAATGCCAGGGTAAAACCCTATTAATACTCACACATACGTCTCTCGCAGGAACGATGCTGGTACTTCATCAGTCTTCGGAACGGACCATGGGATAGAATTTGGGTTGGGCAAAATTTGGACTGGGCAATTGTATGGGACCAATCCTATCTCCCTAACACTATACTTAAATGGTTCTACCCCCTCTAGGGGCAAACTATCAATCTGCTACCAGATCCGTTAGAGCATTTTCTTTCTTCGCAAGAATTAATGCCCAACAAGGCTAAAGGATATTTGGGCCCAGCATAAGGGTGTGGAAAAACCAAACAACAAATTTCAGTACAAGCCAATTAAATTACACAGTATGACCCATGTGGTCATACAAGGGAAACTCCAGTCAAGAATAAAGTTAAGGAGTTTTATTACAAACCTAAGCTCAAAGTCATTTAGACAATTCTCAAGACAAAGTTATAAAGATACAGACTCACCAAGGGTTGAACAAAACGACAAAGTAAGTTCAAGCGGACTTGCATTAAAAGAACTAGGCATTGAACTAATACAATACAGAACATCAACACAATTACCTCGTTAATAGAAAACAAGCCATGCTCAATTTTAATAGGCATTAAGGCAATTCAAATCATCAAGATTCAACTAGTTTAGACAAGGGAAAACCCTAAAGATGAACCAATCACGGAATAACATATGCTGGGCAGAACACATGCGAACAAAAGACAAAAAGGACAAAAAGGGAAAAAAGAATTTGGAAAAAGGTAATCTCAGGCAACAGGTTACTAACTAAGATGGACAAAAAGTAAAAAGGGAAGGAGTCAGCATGTCAGAAGCTCAGTCAAGATTCTTCTTTGTGTGAGGGAGTAATCTTGAAGACTCAGCAATGCATTTCAAAGGGGCAAGGGCAGAGAGGGCAATACATCTCAGAGTCCAAGGGGCTCAGTATACAGGATAAAGGACAAAAGGGTTCTGTTTCTTCTCTTCAGGAACTTTTCTCTCAGATCTGGCTACAGTCCAACTGGGCATTGCTATATTAAAGTTCATAGGGCAAAATGATTTGACAGTTTATCAGTCCAGCTGACGTTGAAGGGACAACATTCAATAGAAATCATGCAATTCCAACTTGCAACATTGGCATGGTTTCCCAGGCTTGTCATGAGAAAGGTGTTCATCTGTATTCTTCAATGCAAGATTTAAACAATTATACAGTTTGTCAGTCCACAGTCCAGGATGTTCCATCATCAAGGATGTTTACTCATACTCTCTATGGGTAAAACAATAGGCATCTATTACCAAGCTAGCATTCTCATGGGAATGAACTCTGGAGAAAAGGTACATGTTAGCATGACGACTTGATAATTTCTGCACAGTCCCGCATACACGGCTTGGCAGGCCTCACTTAGGCTAATGCAAATTAACTGAAAAAACACATTAATCATTTAAATAATACACAATTCACTATGCTAACTATAAATTCAGCATTAATAAATCTTCATTACCATTCATGTTACAGTAACTTTATTACGAAATACCTTTGTCAATACATTTGCATTAGTGTGGCAAAGAAAAGCATTCTTCTATATATGCACATGTATTTAAAACACCTAACATCAAAAATCTAACATCGTATTAATACAAACTATTAGTTTAGACTCTAAAGCATACCATAATAACAGATTAATTCTCCAAACATGAAATTTAATCTCTATACCAAATAGGTTTCAGTGATTAGTCTAAGGTGAATGCACACTAATGTGGCTCATCTGTGCATCACTTTATAGTAAGTCTATTAGTACTGGGATGAATATAATGCCTAATTGTCACATATAGATGATCAGTGTGATATGAGGGACAGCACTAACATTTCTATCACATCAGGCCTTAGATATAGGTAAGTAGTAGGCTCCTACCTAAGTTGTAATAGGTAGAGAAATGTCTTTATTTATTTATTTATTATATATATATATTTAAATAAGTTTATGGTCATGTACCGCAGTAGTTTCACAAGATTTAGTGAATCTCTGTGAAAGTACATGGTCACAGATATCATCAAGCTTAAATGCCTTATAACTTAAAAAACTACTTAGCCTACTTAAATGTGATACCCAAATGCACCATCTGCATCACAATGTATAATCCTGCCGAATTTTATGTAAATCCATTGAACCATTTTCACGCTACGTCAAATACAATAGTCTATAGCAAATGTATTGGTGGAAAAACAGGTTTTGGGATTCCCCTTTTATCTTTGTATCCGCTTAATGATTCACCACAAAAATGTATATCATCTCAAGTCTAGAAAGTATTGTGGTGCTTGGTCAAATGAATGGAAAGTTGTTAGCCAGGTAATATCAGAGGAATTCCTATTTTTGGGAATACTAACTATAACTACAGAGTGGCAATCAGATTTAATGTGATTTCTTTCTTTTTATCTATTGCATGTGTTATGTATTTTTTAATTGGCTTCCATAATCATGTGACCATAAGTATGTCTTAGTGTTTAGCCTTCTGAAACTCTACATATCCAATCTAGTTTATTTCTTTGGACGTCATTGCTACTTTTAGAAGGATTGTGTTACATATGAAGCCCAAAGTGAATGACAGCTAATCATTGTTGTTATAAAAATTAAGAATATTCTTTTTTTTTCCTAATGGCCAATTATCATATCCTCTATAAAGTAGCTTGTGTAGCTCACTGTTTTGGTTACTTTTCCATTTTGTTGCACAGGAGTGCATAAGGAAGATGGTTTTGTTTGGCTTGTTTGGCACAGTTTTTGTGAACTAGAGAGTATACAAAGAAAACTTGTGTAGATTAAGATGTATTCTATTTGGTATTTATTTGTTTATAGACTTCCATTAGCATGTGACCATAAATAGGTCTTTCAGTTACTCATGTAGTAAATCTGAAACTTTACATATGCAGTCTAGTTTATTCGTTGGGCTTCCTTGCTACTTTTAGTAGGGTTGTGCTACAAGATATCACTAAGTTGAAAAACCTTATAACATAACATTTATTTACTCTACTTATCAACAGTATGCCACAGAATCATCTGCACCCCCTAAAGTGTAATACTGCCAAATTTCATAAAAATCAAGCAGACTTTTTTTGCACTATGAAACACAAAAGTATATGGAAAATGCATTAAAGATGAAGCCCCTTTTGGGACCCCCTTTTTTCTTTTCACCTCCTTGACCAAATACTGTGAAATTAAGTCTCCCCAAAATGAAATGAGGGCATCAGGTCTTCAAAGTTTCACGCACATTTGTCAAACGCATGCAAAGTTATAAATGGGCAAAAATCTGAGCAATTCCTATACCTGGGAATCCTAGCTATAACTACAAAGTAGCTACCGCCACACTGTAACTATGTTTTATATATATAAAATATATTATATATTAATTACAGTGTGTAGTGTGTGTGTATATATATATACACACACACACACAAACACATGTATTTTTTTGTTGTTTACAGAGTGGCAGTAGCCACTCTGTAGTTATAGTTAGGATTCCCAGTTCTAGGACTTCCTCAGATTTTTGCTCACTCATAACTTTGTCCCCATTTGACGAATCTCCACTAAATTCTTCAGACCTATTGATTTTTCTACATTGGCAGAGGACAGAATGTTTTGTGGTGATTGGTGAAGGGGTGCAAAGATAAAAGGGAGGGTGGTCTCAAAATGCATTTTGGCACCAATGTTTTTTTTCCATACACTCTGTAGTCAGGCTTAGCAGCCAAACGGCCAGTCAGATTTTCATGAAATTTGGCAGGATTATAGATTACGGTGTGCAGATAATTATTTTCGGTATTACAGGTAAGTATTTTTTATGCTATTAGGCATTTAACCTTAGTGGTATTTGTTGTTCCTGTAGTTTCACAGAAGTTTGTGGCATTTCATGAAACTACTGCGGTACAATGCAACGACAAGGCATTATGTGATTGGCTAATGACTGCCTATACAAAAGTGAAAAGCAGCCATGTTGTTTTAAATCCACATTCCATGTGTTCTGGGTTAGTGCTTGATATATAGGTTAGGTTTGATCTTTTTCTCTACATATTACCACTTAATTACACTGATAACAGGTAGGTGAAATTATTTATATTTTTTTTTAGATATTTAACAAAAAATGTACAGGATACAGCAGTACTTCGTAAGAAGTGCTGCAGTACTTCCTAGATAGTACAGTGGTACTTAAGGAATAAATAAATATGATAAAATATTGAAAATACACTGTACTACACTATATTTTGTATTTATAATGTTTAACATATTTAATTCTTTACAAAAAGTCCAATGGAGTACCATGGCAGGCCTATAAAAATCATAAAATTGTTACTAGACCTGCAGGTCGAGTAACTTGAATAATCTACTCGACCAAATTTTAATGTACTTGACCCGTAAATGGGTCTCAAATTGTGTGATCCTAGACAAATATTTTATTTTAGAGTTGCTTTTTCCTTCATTCTCACATATGAGTGCACCTTCAAATATGTAAGTTCAGCATTTCTGCTGTACAAAAAAAAACTCTTTCTTTTGATTAAACAGACTAAACGTTTGCTCCATATATAATAGGAATTTAACCCACAAATGGGGTACATGATCTGTGACTTGTCTTAGTTTGCTCATAGCATTGCCATCAGGGTAGAAGTATTTTCCAGTTTAGGTTTAAACACTCACTTTTAATAAATATATTACTAAAGCATGATGTGGTAGCACACTGTAATTTACAGAGAGTAAATTTCCAACAAATGTCTAGAGACCTCACTAACTTGCAGCTTTACTGATAAAACTATGTAGTGTATTACTAGTCTGTGAAAACTGGGTTTCAGGAAACATATTTATCATTTGTACATCACAAAGTAAAGTGTTCTTATTTGTCTTCATCCTATTAAATATTGTTTTCATCACAATGAAGAACAGAAACAGAAAATAGTCTTTCACAGGTACTGGCATGTTTTGAAATGTTTGTATAGTTGACTTAGTCATTTAAATGTGTGCTAGAAAAACCCACACAGCCTTTCATTTCACACTTTTTACAGCAGGCCAGACAGGTCACCTTACCTCTGCAGTCAGAATTAAAAAATACAAACTGACTTTTGACCTCTGTCTCTGAACACAGAGCAAATGTAACAAGAATAAGATTTAAAGGCCTATTTTTCACTTTGACTGAATAGATTTGTCAACTCGCCAGGAAGGGCGAGTAGGTCCTAAAAATAGCTTGACCTTATAAAAAATGACTCCCCCTGCATGGTAATACCTATAAATGACCAAGTTCCTAATTTTTTTTTTTAAATGACGTGGTTCTCTGTAAAGTGCTGTAAAAATATATAGAAAAATATAAATACACTTCTCTACCTATTTTCACCTTAATAAAGTGGTAACACGTGGGGAACAATAATAAAACCTACTACTTAACTCTATCTAAAGCCCCAGAACGCAGCAAAACTGTACTACAACCTACAAGTTTAAAGCTAAGTTATAGCTAGGAAAACTTTATTTATTCATTCTATACAAACCCAACAAACAATACAAACATTAGAAATTCTAAAATCAAAATTATAGTTATTTCTTTAATTAAGAATTTATGCACCAACTTCAAATTACTATATTTCTCGCACCTCTGTACACAGTCTTGTCGCTTCACTCGCCACGCTGCATTAATTATAACTCTCCCCTTCTCCATGCACTAGCTATACTCTTGCATATAACATCATTTATGTTAAACAATAGCATTCATACCAACACTTATGACATCTCACGTCATATGATTTGTGAGAACACAGTGCATGGTAGTGTGATAAGTACATACATATCTATACCTATCTCTCTCTATATATATATATATGTATTGGAGGTCCAACTATAGTGCATCATCAGCACAGAGTTTTTCTGCCTCCTCAGCATCATATCCATCATATGGATTTCTCGTTAGCATCTGAGCCTGGGCCAAATGAGGCCTCAAGTCACTAAACATACTGACCTGACAAATAGGCATGGTCCAAGAGTCTTCTATCACAACTGTCCAAGCCTTAGCAATCTCATAGCAAGAAACTGACCTAGATCTAGCCAAACTTAAGTCCATGTCTGATGCAGGAGTCAGAGTCAACACCAGAGCCACTGGACAGAGGGTCGATCTGACCAGAACAGGAAGGGCCTTTGGCAAAAGACTGGAGGCATGGTCTGGCACTGGTGAGGAGTCAGACAGAGGTCTAATAGGGTTCTCAGCGAAAGTCCAACTTGGAACCAGGATGATCTCTGGGGCCTGAAGGCACATCCAGGAAAGCTGCAGCACTGCCTCCTTGAAGGCTTCTACGTGCCATTGAGACTGGCCTGGGAAATTCGTGGCACAAGGGTTTCAGGTGTTGAATAAGGTCAGAATTGGATAACAAGGGCAGAATCAGGCCTTTAAGGTACCAATAATGAAATCTCTCCCTGGAGCAGGAACAATGGAGATGACTCCTGTCTGGACTTCTTGTGTTTGCAATTAGATCGGTCCTTGAGCTTCACCTTAGACTTAGCCAAGGATGGGGACCTTGACTGGGACCGGTACTTGAGAGGAACAGCCCGCATTTTGGAACATGACCATTTCCTGTGATTGGCAATATAAAGCTTTACCTCCCCCTCTTTGATGGCCTTTGGGTGTTTCTGAGAGCATTTGCAATGATTTCGAATCATGCTTGGTTCCACAGGGGTCCTTAACCGACATCTTCTTCCTGCAGTATTAGGACGGCTTGAAGCTTTTAGTCTATGGGGAAGCCATCCCTGGAACACTGTCAAAAAATGTTATTTTGGAAGTCAGTGCAGCACAGATTAATTATGGGTGCAGAGCTTTCGTTCAGTGCCAAAGGGCAGTTAAAAAAAACTAATGTAAGCAAGTGGCTCCTGGAGGAATTCAAAAGGTAAAGAATCTGTGGGCAGACGTGTCCATAAAAAAAAACTAATGTTACTTCGTAGTTAAGAGTTCTGCTCCTGGGCATTTCCTGGTCATTTACCGCCCATCCAAGGAGAATATCGTTTCAAATTGGGGGCGGAGGGGCACATCTGCTTGTGAATTCGGCTCATAATTGCCTGCAATATTTCAACGTTTTACTTTCTCCAGGCCTTGTGTATAAACATTGAAGACCCTATTACAATATTAAGCCCTACCACAAAACCTAGCAAAAGTGACTGTTTTTTTTTCAAGACCTTTCCTCAAAAGAACATAGATTTCTCTTAAAACGTGGACACAAAATACCGTACTACTGGAAAGGACAAAGGAGAATGCATAAACAGGCATTAAACAAACACACTGCTGACCCCACATCTGGCACTCGACTAATCTCTGTTCCTGCGAAGCCTGCTTCCTTCTTCCCCTGCACAGTGCTTCACAACTTCATCGTCTGAGCTCTTCAGCTGAACAGGCTGTTACAAACAACAAGCATACTATACTGGCGAACTGGAATCTGATACACAATATGGTTAATTTGAACTCTCCTTGGGAATCCCAGAAGTGTGTTACAGTCGAAAAGACTGGAACCAATGCCCTCCACAAGCAGTAGATAGGAAACAAATGTCTCATTAACTGGAAATATGAGATGCCCCGCTGGGAGGGCTGCTAAAAGCTCCAAAGCGCCCTGTGTTATTAGTAACACATTCCCATTTCCTCCCTGCACTCTTTGCGCGGAAAAAATGCATGAACAACTGTAGCTCCAAATTTTGCTACACCATCAATTTCAAGAAAAGGCGCAATTCCCTATAGAAAAACTCCACTTAATTACTACTGCGTGCTTTAACGGAGGATCAGGAAAGCAGAAGGAAATGCCAAGTGGTGGTGCCCTTTCTTTATGCCTGAAGAACCTGCAATGTCCTTACCTTATAGTCTGCCACACATCAAAGCCATCAAGAGGCTTGCTGCCATTGGTAGAGCCTCCGGCCAAGTTCACGAGAGTTGGCAACCAATCAGATATGTGGATCAGCTCCTGAACGGTGACTCCCTTCTGTTTCAGCAAAGGGCTGGTTACGAAGCCAACACCTCGGACTCCTCCTTCCCACAGCGTCACTTTCCTTCCTCGGAGTGGCCAGTTGTTCCCGCCGGACAACGTTTGCCCACCATTATCTAGTAAAAGATAACAAACACTTGAAAAAGGTTTTAAAACACTATGCACATCATACTGTCCATCAAATGTTGTTTTTGTCAATAACAAATACATAGAAGAGGAGTTCATAATTTAATACAGAAATACTACTAAACTCGAAGGGCCAAAATTACAGAGCATAACTTAGAAATCCTGCATTGGCAAATTGTTATTGTTTCCACAAGGTGGTAATTACTGGATGATAAGAGATTATTTTTTAAATATCACTCCACACGGTAGATCTGGTGGGATGATTACGTTTTATTTTAAGCATATAGCACAAAAATAAGATCTAGAAAAAAGAAAACATGCGTCATCAAGTAGTGGCGGCCATGTGCTTGCAATACAAAAAAAGGAACCATCCCAACAGTTTAGAATAGGTAAAGAAACCATTTTTAAGTCCAATGTTCATCGCAGAAAAATATTATTTTGATTAGTGCACAGAAAATGTTATTGGATTGGAATTTAAAACAGTTTAAACACACAAAAAAGGATAAAGTATGCACTAAAATGCAAGAGAGTCAATAGCTGAAGTGGGATGACTATCGGACCTTGCTGTATGCTGTACTTAGTGGAAGCAACATGTGAAAGATGGTTGAATGGACTAATGGATGATTAAATGATCCTCGGTATATGCATTTAGGTATATTAGGTACACATTTCTTGAGGCTCACAAGACAACTAAAACTTTCAAGACCAGACCAAAAAAACATGAAATGGGAAATACTTCTTTTATTTTTGTAAACTCCTACCTTACCCGTTGGTGCAGGGTTTGTTTTTTGTCAAACTCAACTACACTGCCTCCCTTCTCTCTGACAACTGAATACATTGTGGGATTGGTGGTCAAGCAAATTGAGGTGCACCTAAATCTCTCTCTGTTCAGACCCACACGTCCTTGTGAGTCCGGTGGTCAGTGAAGATTGGGAAAACCTTGAAACAGAGAAGGGAAACCGAAGGGGCAGCAGCCATCCGAGGCAGGAAGTGTGATGGCCCCTTTGCACTCTCAATCCCACCTCACATTCATTACATATCACATCTTAATATATCCTTATCCAGGCGTCCTTGCAATGTTCTCTGCTCTGAGGAGTAGCATGTCTGTTTGGACACATTATTCTGCTGTGCGACAGGAGTTTCCAAGTAACATACCTGTTACATCTAAGTCAGGCCTGACTGTATGCCAACATGAGAGCACTAACTAATTGGAGTGTGTGTACGTGTGTCAAGCATAGGGCCTAGGAAATATAACAGTTTGAATTGTAATGTTAGCAGTGTTTGCCAGATCAACAAATTATTTTCAGAGTTGTAAGCTGACAGTTGTATTAACAAAACAAAGAACTGAAATTTTGCATCGCCAAAAAGCTGCAGGACTATCTGCAGAGTTGAAAAGCCATCCGGCCTCGCCGGCCTTCTGTTACAGAAGCACTGCTGTCGCGTGGGCTCTCATTATCCTAAATGAGACTACTGGATTTCTAGGCAGCAGGATCGATAACGGTGTGGGGGACTGAGTCTGACCCACGTGTGAGGAACTCTGTCACCCTAAATCCGGTTGTTGCTCCGGCTAACTAGCAGTGCCTCATTTCTCCCATGGGGAAGAGATGATTGGGCAGCCGAGCGCATGACATCTTTGGAACTTCTCAGGGAAGTCGTGGTCACTCAGATCCAAACCAACTCTCTCATTCACAATATGGTCTCATATACAAATGACAAAGACAGTATAAGTTTTATAGAATGTTTTAATAAAACGACTGTATTTTAGATATTAAGGCGTGAGCCGCAATAACCAGAACAATACAACATAGTAGGATTGATATAGTCACCAGGAGAGTAAAACATAAGAATAAAGCTATCATAATTCCTAACCGTTTCTACTCTCCCTCTGCTTGTTCTATTGAGAGCACAGCATGTTAAGCTTCTAGCTTGCCTTTCTGAATCACTAGGGAGACAGGCGACCTCATACCTGAGCAAAGGCCTGTGATCTGGTTCAGCATCTGCAACGAGGCAGTCAGCGTCTAGTTGTGGTTCCCTGGTCGGAATCTCCCTCTTGCATGTATTGGGACAAGGAAGTGATTTTATAACTAACATGTCATTGTGATCACAAAATGTCCCTACGCAGGAATGCCAAATCTAAACTCCTACCACGTCTATCGGCAATGTACCAGACTGTATCCTTGACTGAAGCACAGAGTGAATATGTTATGAACTCCAGTGCTGAAGTAGGCAAAACAGTGTGATATGAATAAAAAACAACACCGTAGAACTGGCTATTTTGTAAAATAACAGTACGAAGCCTAATAAAAAGCATTTAGAGTAAAGTGCACAAAGGCTCTAAGCTGTTAGCAAATGAATAAAATACAATTAGGGCACAGTGCACAAAGGCCTAAAGCCTGAAGCTAATGCGTAAAATAGACGTAAAACTAACCACACTACACCCTCCCCTTGTCGGTAGAAGTGGTTTAAAAAAATATAAAAACATGCCCTGAATTTAAACCCTACATTTCGACAAGATGAGAAGACAACAAAGTCATAAATTTAGGAAACATGTGACGATTGAGCGAAATTCAATATAGTGTCAATTTAGTCGAGAAAAAAAAAAAAAATCCAATTGTCATACAGAAGCAATAGAACGTAGGAGTTCCTCCACTTCGAGATATGTCAATATCGGAAGATCCACGGCACAAAGTACCATGGAGCAGGTGTGTTCCAAAGCCCCAAAATCATTCAGGGCGGCACCCCGTGTAGTGCCAAGGAAAGAGACAATACCATCTTCCTCCAGGAAGGGAATCTCATAATCCGCCTCACGAAGCAAACGCAACCGTAGTGCACAAGTCTGGGAATGAGCCCTAATCGGGAACATCAACAGATCAGGATCGACCACTGGAGAGCGCTGCAGCGAGAGACAGAAAGCCATTGCATGTTCAAACGAGCACCAAAGGCACCGAAACACGGGTTGCACACAATCCAAAACCGGTCTGAATGACAGAGACCAGTCACACTCCAAATGACCCAGGAGTGTAGCTCCAAAACACTGCATCATGCGTTCACGACACAGCTGCGCTGACGGGAGCAGCAATATAGGATCTCGTCGTGGCGGGACAACCATTGCGGAAAAATAGCAACAATAGCAAGACTCCAGCCAATAAAGCCAAAGTAATTGGGAAACCCCCGAAAATGCTTCCGAAAATAGAGTGAATAGCCGAAGGTATCAAACCAAATATGGAAGAGAAGGTGTGAGCGAAACCAACACCAACGGCTTTGAAAAAATGAGCAATACCAGCAGTGCTGGATGCATTAAATATACGTCCCACAAGTTCACCGAAGTGACTTGGAAAGTTAGTATTCAAAAGGGACTGTATCTCCGCCGATGACCTTGCCACTTGAAGTGCGTAGGTCTCGCTAGCAGATGTAAGGGCCACATGCTTTTGAAAAAAAGAGTCATTACAGCCATAAAAAGCCACAAATAGTTCCAAGGAATAACAAAATATGTACGTTTAAGCCAACTGAGTAGCTTACGTGGACCTCGGACTGAAGACAGTGATGACGATGAGCTGGATACAGCCGCATCCGCGTTGTTAAAGCAGCCAGAGGCAGTTCTTGCAAAAGGTGCAACAGTGAACAAAGAAGCAGATGGAGGCTCTATCCTAGGTACGCTATAAATCACATGTTCAGAAACATCAGTAGAACGTACAGCAACTTGATCAAAAGATTCGATATTAATCGTTGACTGTGGAACAATCGCAAGATCATCTACCACCCTCCCCAAGCTCGGAGAGGAAACAGTGTCGGTGCAAATCACCTGCAGCGGGACTTCTTCCCCAGTAGTGAGAGGGATGCCGGAACTACTGGGTGTCCCTCTTGGTCTGCTGTGCAGAATCGGCCACATGTTGTAACTTGACATTATCAATGGAAACGAAACGATTTCCTTTGGCCCCTTGCAGCGGCGGTAAAATCACAGTTCTCGTGCCGCTGACCCCTAACACTGGGACAGGTGCTCGATAAGAAGGGCCAAATTCTTTCTTTACTGCGACCTTTTCACGCACTAGATCCCCAATCCTGGGTATCCAACCAGTAGGTGTTACTGGCTCATCCTTAATTCCTGAGGAGGCAGCACTTGCAGAAGAGTTATCTTCACGGAATTGTTGTAAATCCTGCAAAACAGTGACACAATCATTTATGTCAAAGGGCGTATCTGCCGCCTCCACACCAGGACCATCTAGATCAGGAACATACATTCGTGTTCCGAACAGGCACTCATATGAAGTACGACCCCCCAGTGACCTTCTAGGCAAGTTATTAAGTGCTCTCTGTACTCCATACAGGTGGGCTAGCCAACTACGACCCGTATCTATAACCCTGGCCGTTAAGGATTGCTTTAAATCACGATTTAAACGCTCCACGACAGAATTTCCCTCGGGATGAAATGGAGACGAGAATTGGAGCTGGACCCCCAACGAAGCCATGGTGTAACTGAATGCCTTAGAGGCAAAAGCAGGGCCCTGGTCCGAATGAAAAGCCGCAACTGCAAATGTATCGACAAAGATACGCAAATCTTTAATAACAGTCCGAGCGTCAGCCGAGCGCGGTGGCCAGACCCACACAAATCTGGAGCACGAATCTACAGCAACCAATATGTATTTGTATGCACTATCTGGTGTCAGTGGACCACAATGGTCCAAGTACACACAGTGTAATGGTCTGTTTGAAATCAGAAGGGGCGTCTGCTGCGGGCGTCTAGCCGACGACGCTTTAATTTGTTGACAGACGTCACAACAAAGGACATACTGCTTTGACTCTTTATAGAGA